>NC_057404.1:58011772-58707220 GCF_019320065.1 Cervus canadensis
TACAAGCAGAAATAGATGTTTCTCTGGAACTCTCTTGCTTGTTCGATGATCCAGCAGATGTTGGCAACTTGATCTCTGGTTCCTCTGCCTTTTCTAAAACCCGCTTCAACATTTGGAAGTTAATGGTTCACGTATTGCTGAAGCCTGGCTTGGAGAATTTTGAGCATTACTTTACTAGCGTGTGAGATGAGTGCATTTGTGTGGTAGTTTGAGCATTCTTTGGGATTGCCTTTCTTTGGGATTGGAATGAAAACTGACCTTTTCCAGTCCTGTGGCCACTGCTGAGTTTTCCAAATTTGCTGGCATATTGAGTGCAGAACTTTCACAGCATCATATTTCAGGATTTGAAATAGCTCAACTGGTATCCCATCACCTCCACTTTGTTGTTCGTAGTGATGCTTTCTAAGGCCCACTTGACTTCACATTCCAGGATGTCTGGCTCTAGGTGAGTGATCACACCATTGTGATTATCTGGGTCATGAAGATCTTTTTTGTACAGTTCTTCTGTGTCTTCCTGCCCCCTCTTCTTAATATCTTCTGCTTCTGTTAGGTCCATACAATTTCTGTCCTTTATCAAACCCATCTTTGCATGAAATGTTCCCTTGGTATCTCTAATTTTCTTGAAGAGATCTCTAGTCTTTCCCATTCTGTTGTTTTCCTCTATTTCTTTGCATTGATTGCTGAGGAAGGCTTTCTTATCTCTCCTGGCTATTCTTTGGAACTCTGCATTCAAATGGGAATATCTTTCCTTTTCCCCTTTCTTTTTGCTTCTCTTCTTTTCACAACTATTTGGCCTCCTCAGACAATCATTTGCCTTTTTGCATTTATTTTCCATGGGGATGGTCTTGATCCCTGTCTCCTGTACAATGTCACGAACCTCCATCCATAGTTCATCAAGCACTCTGTCTATCAGATCTCGTCCCTTAAATCTATTTCTCACTTCCACTGTATAGTCATAAGGGATTTGATTTAGGTCATACCTGAATGGTCTAGTGTTTTTCTCTACTTTCTTCAATTTAAGTCTGAATTTGGCAATAAGGAGTTCATGATGTGAGCCACAGTCAGCTCCAGGTCTTGTTTTTGCTGACTGTATAGAGCTTCTCCATCTTTGGCTGCAAAGAATATAATCAATCTGATTTCGGTGTTGACCATCTGGTGATGTCCATGTGTAGAGTTTTCTCTTGTGTTGTTTGAAGAAGGTGTTTGCTATGAACAATGTGTTCTCTTGGCAAAACTCTATTAGTCTTTGCCCTGCTTCATTCTGTACTCCAAGGCCAAATTTGCCTGTTACTCCGGGTGTTTCTTGACTTCCTACTTTTGCATTCCAGTCCTCTATAATGAAAAGGATACCTTTTTGGGGTGTAGACTATATTAAAATCACCTGTTCACTTACACATCTTTCCCACCAAATAAGAAGCCCTGTCAGAATACCATCTGTTTCTTAATCCCAGAACTCACCGTCATGTTTATTACTTGATAGATCTTTATTCATTTTTGCTGAGCAAATGAATCAAAAGTGACACAAGCTGATATTAATTTCATATCAATTAGCTGGTCAAATAGATTCCAGTCAATTTAGATGGTGTCTTTGTTGGGTTCAGGAAGTTTTGGGGGGAGGGGATTCTGGAAAGTACATAATGCATGAGAAAAGTAAGACAGAGAAAGGGGAAATGCCAATAAAGAGTGTGTTGATGAGCTTGGGACAAGTGAGTTTTCATCCAGCTTGGAACGTTTTGAGATAGCCTGGAAGTCACTTCAGCACTGCCCCTGGGAAGGTGGAAAAGTAGAGCATTTATGCATTGACTCCAATCTGAGAGCTGTCCTCCAGCATTTTAACTTATTCCACACTCCCAGGCTATGCCCGTGTGCCACCCAGCAAGTGCACGTGCTACCAGGGAAAATCCAGGGCACAGAGTGCAAGTGGGAAGCAGTCCACAGGCAAGTGAACTCAAGGTAGGGTAAGGGTCCTGGGAGTCATGGCAGCATCTGCTCCCACAGGAGACACTGGTCCACTGAACATATAAACTAAAACCAGATGTGAGCTATTCAAAGACTCCTGAGGGCCAACAAGAATGATTTTAGTGCTTTTCAAAATCCTTCAGCATTATAGACATGAATGCTATTTGAATCAGTATCATGGTGAAGCAAAACCTCTCCAAAGGAAAGCTGTATCTTTTTAATGTTCTGTGTTATTATTTGTTGATAAATCACTTTCACACTGCAGAATATGCATTTGCCCAGACCTGTGAGTTTATAAAATGTGTTTTTTCATGATGATGTCTATTTCAGGATCTTTGTCTGTGCAGTCTCATGGAATTGGCTTTAACGTACCATTAAGTAGCCATGGATACCCATTATGATGGTAATCATATTGTGATCCACATTTATAGTCACATTATCAATGATTGGGAGTCACTTTGGGGTTGTGTTGCTGTTTTTAAAAGAGAATGAGGAGCAAAGTTCACATATGTGGTCTTTATTCAGTGTCTGCTCTATGCAGAGATTCCTACTAAACTCATTTAGTGTATGTGGAATAAATCGTACACATTCAAACAAAATTTACTGCTTCAAGTACAGAAAAATGCTTATATTTTACAAAAACTGCTTATGCTTTCGATGGGTACAGATATGAAGTTGATCTAAATTAAAAACTTGAAATAAGTTAGTTTTGATACAAATATTGAAGGAGATCACTGAACATGGACTGGTGTCCAAAGATGACATTCAAAGACTTTAAAAATACACAGTGTCCATGAATTGACAGAAAAGACTCAGAAAATTAAAAGTCAAAAGTATGCAGATGCTACAAATGACAAATGTTAAAGAGGGTGTGGAGAAAACGGAGCCCTCATACACTGTTGGTGGGAATGTAAATTGGTGCAGCTACTATGGAAAAATGTATAGAAGTTCCCCCAAAAAAACTAAAAATAGAGTTGCCATATGATCCAGTAGCCCCACTTCTGGGCATGTATCCAGACAAAATGCTAATTCAAAAAGATACATGATGCTCTATTTTCAGAACTGAACTATTCACAATAGCCAAGACATGGAAACAACCAAAGTGTCCATTGACAGATAAATGGACAGAGAAGTATACACACTGGAATACTACTCAACCATAAAAAAGAATGAAATACATTGGTATTCACAATAGACTAGTACTCAGCCATAAAAAAGAATGAAATAATGCCATTTACAGCAACATGGATAGACGGAGAGATGATCATACTAAGTGAAGTAAATCTCTTTCTAGAAAGAGAAAAACAAATGCCATATGATATCACTTACATGTGAAACCTAAGATATGACACAAATGAACTTACCCATGAAACAGAAACCAGCTCACAGACATAGAGAACAAACCTGTGGTTGCCAAGAAGAGGAGGGGTGGAAGAGGGAAGGACCGAGAGCCTGGGATTAACAGATGCAAACTATTATTTATAGAATGGATAAACAACAAGGTCCTACCATATAGTAGGGAACTATATTCAACATCCTACAATAAACCATAAAGGAAAAGAATTTTATAGAATATGAATCACTTTGCTGTACAGCAGAAATTAACACATTATAAATCAACTATACTTCAATGTTTGTTTGTGTGGATCACACACAATGTTGGACTGTGTGAATCATAACAAACTGGAAAATTCATAAAGAGATGGGAACACCACACCATTTTATCTGCCTCCTGAGAAATCTGTGTGCAGGTCAAGAAGCAACAGTCAGAACCAGAAATGAAACAACAAACTGGTTCCAAATTGAGAAAAGAATACATCAAGACTGTATATTGTCACCCTGCTTATTTAACTTATATGCAAAGAACATCATGCAAAATGCTGGGCTGGATGAAGTACAAGCTGGAATCAAGATTGCCAAGAGAAATATCAATAGCCTCAAATATGCAGATCACACCACCCTTATGGCAGAAAGTGAAGAGGAACTAAAGAGCCTCTTGATGAAAGTGAAAGAGGAGAATGAAAAAGCTGACTTAAAATTCAAACAACTAAGATCATGGCATCCAGTTCCATCACTTCATGGCAAATAGGTAGGCAAACAACAGAAACAGCGACAGACGTTATCTTCTTGGGCTCCAAAATCACTGCAGATGGTAACTGCAGCCATGAAGCTAAAAGATGCTTGCTCCTTGGAAGAAAAGCTATGACTAACCTAGACAGCATGCTAAAAAGCAGAGACATTACCTTGATAACAAAGGTCTGTCTAGTGAAAGTCATGGTTTTTCCAGTAGTCATGTATGGATGTGAGAGTTGGACTATAAAGAAAGCTGAGTGCTGAAGAATTGATGCTTTTGAGCTGTGGTGTTGGAGAAGACTCTTGAGAGTCCCTTGGACTGCAAGGAGATCCAACCAGTCCATCCTAAAGGAGATCAGTCCTGAATATACACTGGAAAGACTGATGCTGAAGCTGAAGCTCCAATACTTCAGCCACCTAATGAAAAGAACTGACTCATTGGAAAAGACCCTGATGCTGGGAAAGATTGAAGGCAAGAGGAGAAGGCAACAACAGAGGATGAGATGGTTGGACGGCATCACCGACTCAATGTACAGGAGTCTGAGCAAGCTCTGGGAGTTGGTGATGGACATGGAAGCCTGATGTGCTGCAGTCCATGGGGTTGCAAAGAGTCGGACATGACTGAGTGACTGAACTGAACTAAACTGATACTTCAATGTGTGTATTAGTCGGTCAGTTGTGTCTGACTCTTTGCAACCCCATGGACTGTAAACTGCCACTTTCCTCTGTCCATGGAGTTCTCCAGGCAAGAATACTGGAGTGGATTGCCATTCCCTCCTCAGGGAATCTTCCTGATCCAGGGATCAAACCCAGGTCTCCTGCATTGCAGGCAGATTCTTTACCACTGAGTCACCAGGGAAGCCCCTATACTTCAATAAAGTAAACTTAATAAGAACAAAGTGTGCAGATAAGTCTATTGGAACATGTAGAGGGTTCCATACTCCCCTGTGGGGACGTGGCTTCTTCTGCCTCAGAATATTTTTAATATCTTCTTTAATAACTCCTACTTTCCTTTTTAGCTTAGTTGAGTATTACTCCTATGTTAGTTTCCTATGACTGCTAAAACAAATTACCACACAAATGTATCATCCTGTAGTTCTAGAGGTCAGAAGTCAAACATGGGTTTCACGGGGCTACACTGCAGATGTTAGCAGGACCTCATTCCTTCTGCAACCTGTAGAGGAGAGCTCATTTTCCAGTATTTTCCTGCTTCTAGAGGCTGCCTGCATTCCTCTGTTCAGGGTCTCCTCCGTCTATCTTCAGTGGCAGAAGTGGAGCATCTCCCCTTCTCTCTGACCTCTGTTCCCATCCTTTCATCTTCTCTCTCTGACTCTAATGCTACCACCTCCCTCTTAGAGGGATCCTCATGCTTATACCTGGCCCACCTGGATAATGCAGGACTCTCTCTCCATCTCAAGGTCCTTAACTTAATCACCTGTGTAAAGTCACTTTTGTTATGTAAGGAAACAGATTCACAAATTCCAGAAATTAAAATGTTGACATCTTGACTAGGAGTAAGGGGCAGTATTATTCAGCCTTCCACACCTCCTCTTGAAGTTCTTCTAACCTTTTAACTTAGAATTAGTTTCTTTTCCTCTGGATCCCACAATCAGGTATATTTATTGTTTTCTTTCTTTTTTCTTTAATCATTTTTTTAACTGAAGTATATTTGATGTACAATATTATATAAGTTACAGATGTACAGCATAGTGACTCACAATTTTTTAAAGTTACACTCCATTTATAGTTCTTATAAAATATTGGCTGTATTTCATGTGTTGTGCAGTATATTCTTGCAACTTACTTATTTTATACATAACAGCTTTTACTTGTTAATCCCCTACTCCTATTTCATCTCTCCCCTCTTCCCTTCCCCCATTGATAACCACTAGTTTGTTTCCTATGTCTGTGAGTCTGTTTATTTTTTGTTATATTCACTAGTTTGTTAGATTATACATTTCTAAGAAGTTGTCCATTTCTTAGTAGTCTCTAATGATCCTCTGTATTTCTGTGGTGTTGATCGTAGTTTTACTTTTCCCTCTCTGATTTTATTGATTTGTGCTCTCTCTCTTTTTTTCTTGATGATCCTGGCTAAAGGTTTATCAATTTTGAAAAGATTTCAAAGAACCAGCTCTTAGTTTAATCTTTTCTACTGTTTTTGTTTAATCTTTTCTATTGCTTTTTAAGCCTCTAGCTCCTTTATTTCTGCTCTGATCTTTATTATGTCTTTCCTCCTGCCAGCGTTGGGTTATGATTGTTCTTCCTCTTCTAGCTCCCTTAGGTGTAAAGTTAAGTTGCTTATTTGAGATTTTTTAATTGTTTCCCTGGGTAAGCTTGTATTGCAATAAACATTCCTCTTAGAAGTATCTTTGCTGAGTTGCATAGGTTGTTTCCATTTTCATTTGCCTCCAGATATTTTTTATATCTTTGATTTTTTTCAGTGACACATTGGTTGTTCAGTAGCATATTGTGCAGCTTTCACATGCTTATGCTTTTTTGCAGTTTTTTTCTTATAGTTGATTTATATGTATGTATCTTTAACATGGGGATTTTTAGAACTTTGAAATTTGGGGTTAATCTTACTATGTTTACTATTATTTTTCTTGCTGGCAATTTCATCTGTGCAGTCAGACTGGTTTAAATCTGGGCCTTGAACTCCCTGGGTTTCCTCTGTGTACAGGAGAGCATTGCCTTGAGAGTTGAGTATGAGAGCAGATCAAGGAGCAGAGTTTCTCACATGAAACTCTGCTCTACAATCTACCAGCAAGGAGCAGCACTGATTTCTCAGTCTCCTCATCTGTAACATGGAAAAAAGTACAGTATTTGCCACATGTGTTTCTTGTACTAATGAATGAACATAGGAAAATTACTTAGAACTGTGACTGGCATATAATATTCCCTCAAAACTATTAGTTATTATTATTTCCCGTTTGTGAGATTGTTATAAGGATTAAACAGATGGTGGATAAACCACAGTACCATGCCTGGCACATAGTAAATTCTTCACACAGTCTAGTTTTTTATTTATCATCATCACATGTACTAAATACAGTGGCTAGAAAATTCAAACTAGTGAAGAAAATGCTGTGTTTCAAACATAGGAGTCTCATGAAACAGACTGAAATTTATGCCAATCTGCATAATTTCAGGCTTTCTTATTCTCAGGTTTAGTCTGGTCACGAAGTTAAAAGTTATGAAGGTTAATAGTGTTGTGAAGGATAGATTTTTATTAGCCTCCATGATGAAATAATAATCATCTCTGCAGGCTTTTAAATATTGCAAAGTGTTTTTAAATATATCATCTCATGGGGCCTTAAAGTGACTTAATGATAATGTGACTTAACTCCAGGCAGTATCTGGCAATCTAATGGCTATTTGATTCTTGAAGCTTCCTGAATTAGTATCATCTTTGTCACATACTAGCCATTGTGTCCTTTATATCACAGGCTATGCAAGAGTTACATATTTGTTTCCAAGGCAAATTGAGCCATTCCACTCAAAAGTTTACAGTAAATAGAATAGAAACTTGTGGAATCATCTTCCTCTATCACAAATGAAGCAACAGCACAGTGGTACAGCGTCTCAGCTGTTCCAAGTTCCTCAAATCAGTTTTACTTTTGCAAAACCTGCCCTCCGACTTCCTATATCCTGTGAGCTGCCTTACGAACAACATGACCGGCAGCCACGTTTGTTGTAATTTTTTAAATATGTGGAAAAAAAGCAAGATATCGACCATGTACTACCTTAACCAAGATGCCAAATTGTCTAACTTGTTTCTCCAGGCCAGCAGTCCAACAACTGGGACAGCTCCCCGGAGCCAGTCAAGGTTGTCTGTCTGTCCATCCACTCAGGACATCTGCAGGTAAGTGTGCAGCAAACGAGCCCGTTTGGGGTTTTTAGACCAGTGTTTTGTACTCTTGTGTATGATGAGACTGTGTGACTCTCGCTGCTGTCTTATCTTGCCTGTGGATAATTTATATCAGCCTGATTTTTTTTTTCCTTTAGTGCATCCCCTTCATTTGACCTTTGCCAACTTTGGGTCCATGCTGTTGTTTTCATCTCTCTCTCTTTCTGTTTCCCATGGCTGTCCTCTCCTTTCCGATTCCCATGGCTTTGCTCCCCACCGCAATCCCTCATCCTTTGCCTGCCGCTTTGTCTAGATCTGCCATCTCACATGGCATGTCAGGAGCCTCCCTTGAGCCCTGCGCCCCTGTCACAGCGCTGAGCCCTGCTAGGCAGGAGCCCGGTAAGAACCCAGTAACACAGAAGCCTAGGAGGCGGAGGCGGGCCGCTCAGCGGGACGAGCATGCCCGGGAGAAGGGGAGAGGGAGAAGAAGCGACTTGCACCTCCACGTCCCCAGCCCCCGATGCAGTGAGACCGACACAGATTCCTCGGACTCATCTTCCACCCGTGAGAGTCACTGGATTCAGGCAAAGAGAAGAGCCCAAGTGAAGTTCCGCCTGTCGCGGAGAAGAAGGAGACATAACAAACCAAGCGGAAACCTGGGTGAGTCTTCTGCTCCTAGGGAAAGCAATCCAGTACACTTGGGATCCGAAGATAAAAAGCACGCGGAGCTGACCAGCTGTGAAAGCTGCTCTTTAAACCTGCTCGGAGCAGAAGGCACAACCTATGAAGGATGTGGTGTCTCCCTGTCGAGGTCCTCTGAGAGTAAAAGACCCTCAAGGAAGCAGCAGGAGAGCGGAGGCGGGGACCCCCGCGGGGATCCTCAGCTCTTACATCGCTGTGGGCAAAATGAAAGAACAATCAAGAGAAGATTTTCAGGGACAGATTCCAGCACTGAAATGCTGGCGGTCAAAGGTGGCAAGTCTGCTGGTGATGCGGGGTTCCAGGAGCCTCCTGCCACGGCCCGTGACGGGTCTGATCATTTACATGCATGCAGGTCAGTCTCTCCAGAGAAAGATTTGATGCCCCCCAAATATACCTCCTCCCGCTGTGAGTTACATGTGTGTGTGTCCCCTGCCCTCAAAACATAACATTTATCCATACTGTTATTTGCCGAGGGGATATAAGGTGATAAAATGAGCAAAGGGATGGGGAGAATGATGCACAAGTATCCGTGGGTTTGAAAGCTGTTCCAAAATTGTTAGCTTTCCCCTTCTCCCTTCTTTTAACTGAAAGATGATTTATCCTGGTCAAAGAATTGGCAAAATGAGTCCTGTCCCCTCTCTCAGTAAAGACAAGAATTGTGGAGGAAACATGAATGAGAGTGTGAGATCTTAGTGCAAATCTGGTGAACTTTTAGCACCCTGACAGAGGATATTCAAGGCTTGGGGGGATTAAGGTCAAATTTTTGTATCAGAAGAGTCTCCACTGCGGTTGCTGCCAATTTGTTCTCCAGTTGTCTGACTCAGCAGGTAATTCAAGAAAGGACACAGAAACGTCACAGACACACCAGCCGGGTTGCTGGGACCTTCTGAGAAGGAGACCACATTAACTTTGGTGATAACCATGTACTAAAAAGTTTCAACATGTAGATAATTCATATTAATATCTATGAGACTGCTTGCTTGCACTTTTTACCCAATTGGATAGAATTTTCAGAATAATTTAAAATTAAAAAAAAAAAGATGTGACTACCCAGGTTAGTTTGCACCAATGAGACAATTTGAAACAAAACAAATGTTTTGAATGTTCCTATTACCCAATCATTTAAGTTACGTGGGTTCTGTTTGGGAGCAAGTCAAGTGTTTTGTTTTTGTTTTTGTTTTTGTTTTCCGGTTTGGGGGCTTGCTTTTACAAAAGTCATACTTTATAAAATGTGTGTGTGTTTCCATGTGAATCACATGACCCAGAGAAAGCTTCCTATGTTCATTCAGGGCAGGACAAGAAGGAGAATTAATCTCTAGATGTAAATAATATTATAATAGCTTGTTTCTCTGAAAATTTTATGGGTCATTCAAAAAATGCTCATTTACTTATTCATTCAGGCATTTATTGGTTACAATGCGTCAGGCTTTTATGGCAGGCATTTGACATCTGAGAGCTTACTATCTGGTGGAGATGAGCACAAACTATTTCACAGTTAATTGCAGTTGTGATAAGTGATGTAGGAGTGTATAATGAGGAAAGTAGATCTGTGCTGGAGATCAGAGAAGGACTGTCTTAAGGAAGTGACGAACTGCCTGTGGCCCAGGCACGACGGGAACTAACCGAGGAAGGAACAGGGAAGGGTGTGCAGACAGCATGCCACTGGGGTCTGGGGAACCGAAAGCTGCTGCTGCTGCCGGGGTATGGGGCGGGGGGGCGCTGGTGGGGATGAGGTCAGAGGGGTGGGGAGGGCCGTGCAAAGCACGCTAAGGGTGTTAAACGAGAAGTGACACCGGTTTGACCCATATACTGAAGCAAGCAAGTTTCTCGTAATCTTTTGACTATGATTTAAGTGTGGCTTCGCTGCAATGTCTGGGGACGGAATAAAACACTATTTCTAGTCTAGACTAAGAACTCCTCATTAGCAAACATCTGTGGTCATTCCCCAAATCTACTTCCGATGTAATTTAAAGAAGCTAGCTGTAGACTTAATGGTAATTGGAGAAAAAAGGAATGCTTATAGAGTCGTAGTGGCTGGTTCTCCAAAGTTAAAAGCACTGCTCTGGAGAAAAAGAATATTTAACATAGACTCCTATTAATAAAGTGAGATCAATGGGCCTATAGTTATTTCTGGCTGTGGGTTATTGTCAAAATACACCCATTAAGCAAATCCTATGGGCCGTATATTATACTGGGAGCTGAGCATACAACGTGACAGAAAGACTTGATTCTTCACTTAAGTGACCTATTAACTAATGACAGAAGTTGAATGTACACTTGAAAAGATGGGAGTTCAAGATGGTGAGTTTTAGAAGAGGAATACTGCAGGAATTTGAAAAAAGGGAAATTGCTGGGAGCTGTCACAGCCTGGGAACCCCTTAAGAGCTGGGGCTGGGACTGAGGAAAGGAGAAGCTAGCCTGGCAGAGAGGCCTGGTGGGCATCCAGGCCCTGGGGGCAGGGTGGGCAGGATCGCCTCAGGTAGGCGGGATCCCCCACCACCAGATCATCAGGAGCAACTCAATGCTTGGCATTGGTAAGGGCAGACCCTGCAGGAGTCAAGGATGATTCCAGATCTTGG
Source organism: Cervus canadensis (assembly GCF_019320065.1). Classification (NCBI taxonomy): domain Eukaryota; kingdom Metazoa; phylum Chordata; class Mammalia; order Artiodactyla; family Cervidae; genus Cervus; species Cervus canadensis. The sequence continues at coordinate 58,022,933 of NC_057404.1, forward strand.
GCCTTGGGAGGGAGTAAAAGCTGGTGTTACTGACAGAAACAGAAGGGTCAGAAGCCAGCTAAACTGGGAAAGACAATGGGTTCAATTACAGGCAGGCTGTTTGTGGTGGCTCTGGATCAGCTATTGAGCAGACAGCTTGAGTCACATCACCGAAATGTGGGAGGGCAGTCCAGGCTCAGTCTGAGTGTCCTGTCAAGCATTAGTAGACTATCTACAGACTAACATTAAATAGCTGCATATTTCCATTGGTCATTCACATGATGTCTGAGCACGGGACAGTCACACCAAGACATTAACAGTGAATGTCTTCTCAAGGGAAGAGAGGATCTGGGTACCATTCTCAGGGGGGTGACTGAGATACTTGGAAAGTGAATGACATCTCTAAAGGCTGCAGATGGACCAGCTTGAGCACCAGGGTCCCTTGTAGGACAGGAAGATGAACTTGCACTCCTACTGCTTCAGACATGAACAAGTAGGACCCATCTCAGCTAGAACCACAAAGCAGAAGCAGCTTCTAAGCCCCTTCTTCCTCGTTTCTTCCTGGTATTTAGTCCCACAAGGACACTCTACCCACTACTCACTCTACGCACCTGCATCAAAGCCTCATGCAGAGAAAGTGTCTCTATTAGTATCCTACAACTTAGAGGAAATTTAAATCATCATGGCATCATAGCCACACTTGTGGAGTGGGAAAGACTTTGCCTTTTTTATATAGAAAATTTACATTTAAAAATTATGTTAGCTTACGCTTGAAACTTTTCAATAGCCTCTTAGTTGCTGTCTGTGGTGAGTTCAAAATCTTTTTTTTCTTTTTTTCTTCCCATTTATTTTTATTAGTTGGAGGCTAATTACTTTACAATATTGTAGTGTTTTTTGTCATACATTGACATGAATCAGCTGTGGATTTACATATATTCCCCATCCCAATCCCCCCTCCCACCTCCGTCTCCACCTGATCCCTCTGGGTCTTCCCAGTGCACCAGGCCCGAGCACTTGTCTCATGCATCCCACCTGGGCTGGTGATCTGTTTCACCCTAGATAATATACATGTTTCAATGCTGTTCTCTCGAAACATCCCGCCCTTGCCTTCTCCCACAGAGTCCAAAATTCTGTTCTGTACATCTGTGTCTCTTTTTTCTGTTTTGCATATAGGGTTATCGTTACCATCTTTCTAAATCCCATATATATGTGTTAGTATACTGTATTGAATAGAATTTACAAGGGTCTGAAAGATCTGCCAGGCCAGCCTCCTCTGCTTCAACAGCACTGTTAACAATGACCTACTCGTGCTGGTCTGTCTTCAGGTCTCTGAAAGAGCCAGGCTCTCACCTCTCAGGAATGCCTTCATCTTATCTGATCTTCACTTCACCAGATTAATTCTAATCATTTTTTCTTAATTTAGATGTCATTCCTTTGGGGACAACTTTGTGATTCCCCAACCAACACTCAGGTCCCCTTCACTTCCATATCATCTTTTAAAACTTTTATTGCAATATTGTTCATTTATTATATTGTATTAGTTTCAGGTATACAGAATAGTAATTCAGTCAACACAGCCTATATTTTAAAATTTATCTATGTTTTATTGGAGGATAATTGCTTTATATAATTTTGTTGTATTCTGTCAAACCTCAATATGAATCAGCCACAGGTATACATATATCCCCTCCCTTTTGAAATTCCCTCCCATCTCCCTCCCCACCCCACCCCTCTAGCGTGATACAGAGTCCCTGTTTGAGTCTCTTTAGCCATATAGCAAATTCCTGTTGGCTATCTATTTCACATATGGTAATGTAAGTTTCCATGTTACTCTTTCCATGTTACTCTCACCCTCTCCTCCCCTCTCCCCATGTCTGCAAGTCTATTCTCTATGTCTGTTTCTCTGTTGGTACCTTGTAAGTAAATTCTTTAATACCATTTTTATAGATTCTGTATATATGCATTAGAATACAATATTTATCTTTCTCTTTCTGACTTACTTCACTCTGTATAATAGGTTCTAGGTTCATCCACCTCATTAGAACTGACTCAAAGGTGTTTCTTTTTATCGCTGAGCAATATTCCATTGTGTATATGTACCACAACTTCTTTATCCATTCATCTGTTGTTGGACATCTAGGTTGCTTCCATGTTCTAGCTATTGTAAATAGTGCTGCAGTGAACAGTGGGATACATGTGCCTCTTTCCATTTTGGTTTCCTCAGGGTATATGCCTAGGAGTGGGATTGATGGGTCATTTGATGGTTTTATTCCTAGTTTTTTAAGAAATCTCCATACTGTCTTCCATAGTGGCTATATCAATTTACATTCCCATCAACACTGCAAAGGAGAAGGAAATGGCAACACACTCCAGTGTTCTTGCCTGGAGAACCCCAGGGACGGTGGAGCCTGGTGGGCTGCCGTCTATGGGGTCGCACAGAGTCGGACACAACTGAAGCGACTTAGCAACAGCAGCAGCAACATTGCAAGAGTGTTCCCTTTTCTCCACACCCTTTCCAGCATTTATTGTTTGTAGACTTTTGATGGTGACTATTCTGACTGGTGTGAGGTGATATCTCATTGTAGTTTTGATTTTCATTTCTCTAATAATAAGCAGTGTTGAGCATTTTTCATGTGTTTGTTAGCCATCTGTATGTCTTCTTTGGAGAAATGTCTGTTTAGGTCTTCTTCCAACTTTTTGATTGGGTTGTTTTTCTGGTATTGAGTTGTATGATCTGCTTCTATATTTTGGAAATTAACCCTTTGTCAGTTGTTTCATTTGCTATTATTTTTTCGCATTCTGAGGGTTGTCTTTTCACCTTGCTTATAGTTTCCTTTGCTGTGCAAAAGATTTAAAGTTTAATCAGGTCCCACTTGCTTACTTCTGTTTCTATTTCCATTACCCTAGGAAGTGGGTCATAGAGGATCTTGTTTTGATTTATGTCATTGAGTGTTCTGCCTTTGTTTTCCTCTAAGAGTTTTATAGTTTCTGGTCTTACATTTAGGTCTTTAATCCATTTTGAGTTTATTTTTGTGTATAGTGTTAGGAAGTGTTCTAATTTTATTCTTTTACATGTAGCTGTCCAGTTTTCCCAGCACCATTTATTGAAGAGGCTGTCTTTGCCCCATTGTATATTCTTGCCTCCTTTGTCAAAAATAAGGTACTTATAGGTGTGTGGGTTTATTTCTGGGTTTTCTATCTTGTTCTGTTGGTCTATATTTCTATTTTTGTTCCAGTACTACACTGTCTTGGTGACTGTAGTTTTGTAGTATAATCTGAAGTCAGGGAAGTTGATTCCTCCAACTCCATTCTTCTTTCTCAAGACTGCTTTGACTATTCAGGGTCTTTTGTGTTTCCATATGCATTGTGAAATTTTTTATTCTAGTTCTGTGAAAAATGTCATTGGTAATTTTAAAGGGATCACATTGAATCTGTAGATTGCATTTGGTAGTATAGTCATTTTCATAATACTGATTCTTCCTACCCAGGAACATGGAATGTCTCTCAATCTGTTTATGTCATCTTTGATTTTTTTTTACTACTGTCTTATAATTTTCTGTGTACAGTTCTTGTGTCTCCTTAGGTAACTTTATTCCTAGACATTTAATTAGTTTTGTTGCAATGGTGAATGGGATTGATTCCTTCATTTATCTTTCTGATTTTTCATCGTTAGTGTATAGAAATGCAAGTGTGATTTCTGTGTATTGGTTTTGTATCCTGCAACTTTGCTAAATTCACTGATTAGCTCTAATAACTTTCTGATACTATCTTTAGGGTTTTCTATGTAGAGTATCATGTCATCTGCAAACAGTGAGAGCTTTACTTCTTTTTTTTTTTCCGTTCTAGATTCCTTTTATTTCTTTTTCTCCTCTGATTGCTGTGCTTGGACTTCTGGAACTATGTTGAATAATATGGGTGGAAGTGGACACCCTTGTCTTGTTCCTGATCTTAGGGGGAATGCTTTCAGTTTTTCACCATTGAGAATAATGTTTGCTGTAGGCTTATCATATATGGCCTTTATTATGTTGAGGTAGATTCCTTCTATGTCCATTTTTTGAAGAGTTTTAATCATAGATGGGTGCTGGATTTTGTCAAAGGCTTTTTCTGCATCTATTGATATTTTCGTATGGTGTTTACCTTTCAATTTGTTAATATGGTGTATCACATTGGTTGATTTGCATATATTGAAGAATCCTTGCATCCCTGAAAATAAATGCAACTTGATCATGGCGTAAGAGCTTTTTGATGTGTTGCTGAATTCTGTTTGCTAAAATTTTGTTGAGGATTTTTGCATCTATGTTCATCAGTGATATTGGCCTGTAGTTTTCTCTTTGTGTGTTATCTTTGTCTGATTTTGGTATCAGGTTGATAGATGCCTTATAGAATAAGTTTGGAACTGTGCCTTCCTCTGCAATTTTTTGAAAGAGTTTTAGAAGGATAGGCATTAGCTCTTCTCTAAATATTTGATAAAATTCTCCTATGAAGCCATCTGGTCCTGGGATTTTGTTTTTTGGGAGATTTTTAATCACAGCTTCAATTTAAGTGCTTTTATTTGGGTTGTTCATAATTTCTATTTCTTCCTGGTTCAGTGTTGGAAGATTGAACTTTTCTAAGAATCTGTCCATTTCTTCCAGGTTATCCATTTTATTTCCATATAGTTGTTCACAATAGTCTCTTATAATCCTTTGTATTTCTGCATTGTCTGTTGTAACCTCTCCTTTTTCCTTTATAATTTTGTTGATTTGATTCTTCTCTCTTTTTTTCTTGATGAGTTCTGGCCAAAGATTTGTCAATTTTGTTTATCTTCTCAAATAACCAGCTTTTAGTTTTACTAATCTTTACTATTGTTTCTCTCATTTCTTTTTCATTTATTTCTGCTTGGATCTTTATTATTTCTTTCCTTCTGCTAATTTAGGGAGTTGTTTCATCTTATTTTTCCAGTTGTTCTAGGTGTAAAGTTAGACTTTCTATTCAACGTTTTCCTTGTTCCTTGAGGTAGGAATGTATTGCTATAAACTTCCCTCTTAGAACTGCTTTTGCTGCATTCTGTAGGTTTTGAGTTGTTGTGTTTTCATTGTCATTTTTGTCTAGACATTTTTTGATTTCCCTTTTGATTTCTTCAGTAACCTGTTGGTTATTTAGAAGTGTATTGTTTAATGTCCATGTGTTTGTGTTTCTTACAATTTTTTCTTGTAATTGACATCTAGTCTCATAACATTGTAGTCAGAAAAGGTGCTTGATATGATTTCAATTTTCTTAAATTTACTGAGGTTTGACTTGTGACCCAAGATGTGATCTATCCTAGAGAATGTTCCATATGCACTTGAGAAGGTGTATTCTTCTGTATTTGGATGGAATGTACTAAAAATATCAATGAGATCCATCTTATCTAATGTATCATTTAAGACTTGTGTTTCCTTATTAACTTACTGTTTTGATGATCTGCCATTGGTGTGAGTGGAGTGTTAAAGTGGTTGTGCTACCATCAGTTTCTCCTTTTATGAATGTTAGTGTCTGTCTTATGTATTGAGGTGCTACTATGTTAGGTGCATAGATATTTACAATTGTTATGTCTTCCTCTTGGACTGATCCCTTGTTTATTATGTAGTGTTCTTCCTTATCTCTTGTAATCTTCTTTATTTTAAGGCCTATTTTGTTTGATATGAGAATTGCTACTTCAGCTTTCCTTTGCTTCCCATTTGCATAAAAGGTTTCCCTTTTATGTTACTTGTTGCTTCTCCCTTGCTCCTTTTAATATTCTTTCTTTGTGTTTAGTCTTTGTTAGTTTGATTAGTATGTGTCTTGGTGTGTTTCTCCTTGGGTTTATCCTATATGGGACTCTGTGCCTCTTGGACTTGATTGACTATTTCATTTTCCATGTTGGGGAAATTTTCAACTACAATCTCTTCAAAACTTTTCTCATACCCTTTCTTTTTCTTGTCTTCTTCTGGGACCCCTATAATTCGAAAGTTGGTGCATTTGATATTGTCCCAGAGGTCTCTGAGACCATCATCAATTCTTTTCATTTTTTTTTTTTTTTTACTTTATTCTGCTCTTCAGAAGTTATTTACACCATTTTATCTTCCAGCTCACTGATTCATTCTTCTGCTTCAAATATTCTGCTATTGATTCCTTCCAGAGTATTTTTAATTTCATTAATTGTGTTGTATGTCTCTGTATGTTTATTCTTTAATTCTTCTAGGTCTTTGTTAATTGAGTCTTGCTTTTTCTCCACTTTGTTTTCAAGGTTTTTTTTTTTTTTTTTTTTTTTTTTATCATCTTTACCATCATTATTCTGAATTCTTTTTGAGGTAGTTTGCCTATTTCTTTTTCATTTATTTGGACTTCTGTGTTTCTAATTTATTCCTTCATTTGTGTAGTATTTCTCTGCCTTTTTATTATTCTTTAAATTTATTGTGTTTGAGGTCTCCTCTTCCGGAGATTCAGGGTTAAATTCTTTGTTCCTTTTGGTTTCTGCCCTCCTAAGGTTGGCCGAGTGGTTTGTGTAACCTTCATATAGGGTGATACTTTTGCTGAGTTTTTTATTTGTTTGTTTGTTTTTCCTCTGATGAGAAAGGCTGACTGAGGCGGTAATCCTTTCTGCTGATGATTGGGTTTGTATTTTTGTTTTGTTTGTTGTTTAGATGAGGCATCCTACACAGGCTGCTACTGGTGGTTGGGTGATGTTGGGTCTTGTATTCCAGTGGTTTCCTTTGTGTGAATTTTCACTATTTGATACTCCCTAGGGTTAGTTCTCAGGAAGTCTAGGCTCTTGGAGTCTGCTCCTACTCCAAAGGTTCAGGACTTGATCTCTGGTCACGAATGAAGATTTCACAAGTGGTTTGTTATGGCATTAAGTGAGATTAAAACAAATACCCCAAAATGAGAAACCAAAGAGGAACCCCAGACAAATGGCAGTTACAAAATCAGGCAAATAATAATTAAAATAATGAAATATACACATATAAATATACACCCATAAGCAAAGTCAAAACAGTCCAACAAAAATAAAGTACAGTCTATTGACCCAGCAAACAAAGGAAATAAAAAATTATGTTTACCAGTTAAGAACAACACTAACTAAAGCAAAAACTGGAAAACAAAACTAAAGCAAGGTGCCAAGTGGGGAATAAAGCAATGAAAACAAGACTAACAAATATGTTGAGAGGAAAGGAAAGAAAAGAAAGCAAGAACAGATATGCAAAGTTAAATAGAGGTAGATGAAGAAGATTTATATACATTAAAGATCAACTTCAAAGGGAAAAGAACAGTAGGAAAGGAAACCAAAGGAATAAATGTATAAAAAATATAATAGGTTTAAAAAATTAAAAATTATAATTATAAAAAAGAGAAAAAAGAAAAAAAGGAAGAAGAAAGAAAGAAAAAAGAAAACTCCACACAACTGCAACAGCCCAATGTAGAGGCAGAGGTTTATAACAATAAAAAGTATGACTGAATATACACATGTGTGCATACACACACATACACACACACACACACACAACTATAAGCAAAATCAAAATGGTCCAACAAAAATAAAGTACAATAGATTGACCTGATGAACAAAGGAAACCAAAAACTATGTCTACCAGCTAAGGACAAAACTAACTAAAAAAAACTGGAAAACAAAACTAAAGCAAGGTGCAAATTGGGTAATAAAGCAATGAAAATAAAACTAACAAATATGTTGAGAGGGAAGGAGAGAAAGAAGAGAAAGAAAGAATACATATGCAAAGTTAGATAGAGGTAGATAAAGAAGATTTATATACATTGGAGATTAGCTGCAAGGGGAAAAGTATAGTAAGGAAAGCAAACAAAGGAATAAATATAGAAAAAATAATAATAGGCTTAAAAAATTAAAATTTAAAAAAGAGAAAAAAAAAAAAAAGAAGAAGAAGGAAAACTCCACAGAACTGCAAAAGCCCAATGTAGAGGCAGAGGTTTATGACAACAAAAAATGTGATTTAGTGAAAAAAACTCAAAAGTTTAATTAGATTTCATAGTGCCAATAAAATCAACAACTACAATGGGGGGGGTGAGGACAAACAAACAAACAAACAAAAATCCAAAGAAACTACAGAACAAGTGAAAACATAAGAATAATAAGTGTTTTTCTCCCCCCCCCCCAATTATTTTTATTAGTTGGAGGCTAATTACTTTACAATATTGTAGTGGTTTTTGCCATACATTGACATGAATCAGCCATGGATTTACATGTGTTCCCCATCCTGAACCCCCCTCCCACCTCCCACCCCATCCCATCCCTCTGGGTTATCCCAGTGCACTAGCCCCAAGCACTTGTCTCATGCATCCAACCTGGACTGGCGATCTGTTTCACACTTGATAATATACATGTTTCAATGCTGTTCTCTCAGATCATCCCACCCTTGCCTTCTCCCATAGAGTCCAAAAGTCTGTTCTAGTGTCTCTTTTTCTGTCTTGCATATAAGGTTATCATTACCATGTTTCTAAATTCCATATATATGCATTAGTATACTGTATTGGTGTTTATCTTTCTGGCTTACTTCACTCTGTGTAATGGGCTCCAGTTTTATCCATTTCATTAGAACTGATTCAAATTAAAAAAAAAGGATAAAATACTTAGGAGAATATTTACCTAAAGAAACAAAAGACCTATACATAGAAAACTATAAAACACTGATGAAAGAAATCACAGAGGACACAAACAAATGGAGAAATATACCGTCTTCGTGGATTGGAAGAATCAATACTGTGAAAATGAGTATACTACCCAAAGCAATCTATAAATTCAATGCACTCCCTATCAAGCTACCAACGGTATTCTTCACAGAACTAGAATAAATAATTTCACAATTTGTATGGAAATACAAAAATCCTCGAATAGCCAAATAAGTGTTTTTCTTGGGTCACTGCTGTCAGAGTCCTTTCCCTCGCTGGGAGTCACAGACCACCCTAGGATGCCTTCCAACACTATGCTGCTCACTGGGTCTGCTCTGGGGGCAGCTCAGATTCTAATCTGGTCCTACTCCTGTGTGTTCTTGCCTCCAATGTCCACAGCTGTCAGAACTAGTGCCTTTTCTTGTGTGGGATCTCTCAATATCCTTTTATATATTCCATAGACACAGTGTCTACCTAGCTGATCATGTGCATTTAATCTGCAGCTTGTACAGCTGGTGGGAAGGTTTTGGGTCTTCTTCCTTAGCCACACTGCCCCTGAGTTTCAACTGTGGGTTTAGTTCCACCTCTGTATGTGGATGGTCCCCTGGGGTTTGTTTCTGAGGCTGCCCTGGAGGACTTGGGTTTGCCCCTGTGAAGGCCAGGTGTGGAGGTGGTGCAGCTGCTTGGGTCACAGTGTTTCTGGCAGCACCAGGTATGCAAGGGAGTTGGTGGCTAGGGCAGCAGGAAATATAGTGCTGGAGAAGGAAATGGCAACCCACTCCAGTACTCTTGCCTGGAAAATTCCATGGATGGAGAAGCCTGGTAGGCTACAGTCTATGGGGTCTTAAAGAGTTGGACACGACTGAGCGACTTCACTTTCTTTCTTTCTATAGTTTCTTTTGGAGGAGGAAATGGCAACCCACTCCAGTGTTCTTGCCTAGAGAATCCCATGCACAGAGGGGCCTGGTCGGCTGCAGTCTATGGGGTTTCAAAGAGTCGGATACGACTAAGCAACTAACACACACACACACACACACACACAGAAGGGTATGGCAACCAGTATTGGCCAATACACTCCAGTATTCTTGTCTAGAGAACCCCGCTGACAGAGAAGACTGGCAGGCCATGGTCTACAGGGTCACAGAGAGTTGGACACTATCAAAGTGACCCTGCATGCACAGACAAGATTTTTTTTTTTTTTTGCCTGTGGCAGCTCTGCCCCAGTGAGAGTTGAGTGTGAAAGTGGTGAAGTTGCTTGGCTTATGGGGACCCTGGTTTGCCCAAAGTGTGCAGGACATGGACATAACTCCTCAGCCCCAGGAGTTATGGCTGTATCTGAGTCGTTTTTCAAGACTGTCATAGCTGGAAATGAGAAGGCCTCTTTTGCCAGTCTTTCTCTGTAGCTCTGCCCTGTCAGGCACTTAGAGGGATCCCTTGCCTGGGGTCATTGTCTGTTGTTGGTGCTTCAAGCCCATAGAGGGGGCCCTGTGGCTGGGTTTCTACTCTGTAGATCAGCATGTCAGGCACTTGAAGGGACACCCTGGGTGGTGTCCTACTGTGTAGTTCAGGCACATCAATCTCTTAAAGGAGCATCCTGAGTGGAGTCCTACTCTGTAATTCAGAGCATCATGTGTTTGATGGGCCAGCCTCTCTATTGTTTAGCTGCCAATGCTGGCGTGTGGGGAAAGAGACTATGATGATGGCTCCACCCCCTACGCGTGACTCAGCAGTATCGACTTGCTTCCTTGGCTGCCTGGTTTTCATCCACAGGCATTTCACAGCACAATCTCCTCCCTCACATCCCCTTGATCCATCTCTCTGCAGTTAACAGCAGCCCTCACCCTGGGATCACTCCACAGTCCCTAAACTCCAGCTCCCAGCTGCTGTGCCTTCCAGGGGACCTGCATCCCTATCTGGGGTATGTATGGCTGTGGCAAGAACTCTCTGATTCTCATTTCATTTAGGCTGTCACAGGTCAGCTGTTTCACTCCCAGCCTTAAATGTTTCTTCTCTGACACAGACAACTGCCCAGATGTGGGGATCGGACCCCTGCTTCAGTTCCCCCACCCACTGAGGGCAGGTCCAGTCCTACTAACACTTCTGTTTTTCCCCCTAGTTCCTTTGTCCTACTGAGTTTTGCGTGCTTCTATATATTCTTTTCCAGTGGTCAGGTACTCCTGTCTGCTCTCAGCTGGTGTTCTACATGCACTTCTGTGTCTGAAGGTGTATTCCTGATGTATCCATGGAAAGAGGTGGACTCCACATCCACCTGCTCCTCTGCCATCTTGTTCTCCCCTGACCATAGCCTAATTTTTAATTGCCAACAGCTATGTATTTTCATGATTGATGATATCAGGTTTGTTTTCTGTAGTGTCCAAAGTGCCTGACAGATAGCATATATTCAATATACAGTTTTTCAGGGAAAATGAATTTTTCAAAGGGAGTCATTCTTCCTGTGTGAAATTATAGTAGTCAGTGGTGGGTTGCCTCACCTGTGGTAGAGCCCCATGTAGAGCATATTCTTCACCAGTGGATATCAATGTCACCCACGGGCCTATTCAAAAGGGAGACCCTGCCCCCACCCCCAGAGTCTCTGATGACTTCCTCTGGGGTTGGGCCATGACTCTGCACTTCTAATACATTCCCAAGTGATACAGATGCTGATGATCTAGGGACCACAATTCAAGATCCTCTGTTTGATGCTACAAATTCTCCCTGGTAAAGACAGAGTTTGGGAAGGATAATTAGAGTTTTCTGTCATCCTCTACTGAGCACTGACACAAAGCACAAAATCAGATTTTCCTGATTTCACACTGTCATCCCAGTATAGGGTGGGTCCTCAAACTGAAACCATAGACTGACAAAGTCCCAGCTTTACCAGGAACTCAGCTGTCATCATTTGACTATTATTTCCCTTCAGATCCACTTCCCCATCCTAGCTGCCCCTTCTTGCCAAAAATTTCCTGTTTTTGAAAAATTTTTCTTCTCATTGAATATATCTGGTCCCAACCAAGTCCTGTCACTTCTTCTTCTGGATGCTGCTTTGATCTGGGTCCTCTTCCCCATTACCACCATACCCTTATGATTCTCTTCTACCTGTCTGTCCTCCCTCTTCATCCACCCTTTACCCCGTTTTGGTCTGGACTCATCTACCAGGTTAAAATTGGCTGAAACTAGTTAAAATGAGCTTGATGTAATAGCCACAGAAATGGAAAATTCAGGTATACAGATGGCCTCAAGACCTTCAGAGAGTCAGGCAATGTGGTTCCCTTGCTTCCATGCCTTCTCTCTGTGGTTTTTATTTTCTCTGACTGCAGTCAAGCTTCCTCTGTACATCAGAAAGAATAAGCATTGTGGACAGAAACAGTGGCAGCCTTACATTTTACTAACAGTGGCTTCACAGGAAAGGGAAATGTTTTCTTCAAGCAGTTTCATGAAATCCCAGAGAAGGAATAGAATTAGCCTTTTTTTTTTATGTCACATCCATAGGCTAATCATTGTCAGCAGGTCACTATGCTTGGACTATGTCCTTGAGTGAGAAGGTTGGATTTAAAATGTAGCTGCTGGAAACCCATCCAGAAACTTATGAATTGGAGAATGAATATTCTAACACCTAAAAGAATAGCATCATTACCAGAAGAAGTGGGAAAAGAATTATGAGCAGGAAAAAGCAAAAAAAAAAAAAAAAAAAAAAAAAAAACAGTACAAGGTCCCACTGTATAGCACAGGGAACTATATTCAAATGATAAACCATATTGGCAAGAATATAAAAAAGAATGTGTGTGTGTGTGTGTGTGTGTGTGTGTGTGTGTGTGTGCATGCACGAGTGCACACATAGCTTCTCAGTGATGTCTGACTCTTTGCAACCCCAAGGACTGAAGTCCACCAGGCTCCTCTGTCTATGGGGATTCTCCAGGCAAGAATACTAGAGTACATTGCCATGCCCTCCTCTAGGAATAGTTCCTGGTAATTCAGTTGTTGAAGAATCTGCCTGCAATGCAGGAGACTCAGGTTCAATCCCTGGATGGGGAAGATACCCTGGAGAAGTAAATGGTAACCCACTCCAATATTCTTGCCTAGAAAATCCCTTGGACAAGGAGCCTGGCAGGCTACAGCCCATGGGGTTGCCAAGAGTTGGGCATGGCTTAGCAACTAAACCACCAACATATTTATACATACATACATTTATATATGTATGTATGTATACTATATATTTGTTGTTCAGTCATTCAGTGATATCCAACTCTTTGTGACCCCATGGACTACAGCACACCAGGCTTCCCTGTCCTTCACTATCTTCTGGAGTTTGCTCAAACTCATGTCCATTGAGTCGATGATATCATCCAACCATTTCATGCTCTGTCACCCCATTCTCCTCCTGCCCTCAATCCTTCCCAGCATTAGGATATTGTACAATGAGTCAGCTCTTCGCATCAGGTGGCCAAAGTGTTGGAGCTTCAGTTTTAGCATCAATCCTTCCAATGAATGTTGATGGTTGATTTCCTTTAGGATTGACTCGTTTGATCTCCTTGTTGTCCAAGGGACTCTCAAGAGTCTTCTCGAGCACCAAAGTTCAAAAGCATCAATTCTTCAGCACTCAGCCTTCTTTATGGTCCAACTCTCACATCCATACATGACTCCTGGAAAAACCATAGAGTCACCTGGCTATATAGCAGAAATTAAACAACACTGTAAATCAACTATACCTCAATTTTTTTTAAAGTAGTGTTCAACTACCATCAAATGCAATTCTTCCCTTCCTAAATATTTGTCATCTTTTCCAAATGTCCATATTTAGATATGTTTCTTTATTTTTATCCTCTTCCATGAAGCTTTTCCAAACTGTTCTGGACCATGGTGACCTTTTCCTTCTTGTGATTTCCACAATCTTTATAGTCAGTATCATGTGTTTAGTATTGTCATTTGTTAGTAGTTTCATGTGTATTGGTTCCCTTTTCTGTACACAGCAAGCCACTTGAAGGTAGAAATCTTGTCTCATACCTGTTTTTCTCCCTATGCAGTGAATGGGCTAAGTCATTTCAGTCATGTCTGACTATTTGTGACCCACTTTAAGCACAATTTTCTCTCCCTGTCATCCTGTAGGCCTGCTTACTCATTTACTCACATAAAGAGCAACTATTTCTTAGAAATTTACTCTATATCAAAGCAAGTTCTTAGAAGCTGGAAATACAGTGGAAAATACAGTAATGGTTTCATCCCTAATGAATTTATATTCCATGTGATAATACAAATAACCAAACAGGCAAATGTTTTGTTTTATTTTTTAAATCCATGAATAAACAAAGCTAAAGGAACATACTTTAAAGGAACATACATCTAGTAGAACAAAGCAGGTTTCCCTGAGGAACTAATAATTAAAGAACAATCCAAAGGAGTAAAAACAAGAGATACCCTACTTAGGAAAAAGATACGGCACAAGTGAACACATAAAGATGAGCAAGATTTGAAGGAAGAGGATTTCCTTGTGGCCCAGCAGGGAGCAGGAGGAGGGGGTGGGAGCCAACCGTGAGCTCTTTACCAGTCACAGTTAGGAGTTTGGAAGATATCCTAATGACAAGGGGAAATTTCTATAAACTTTCAAGTAAAAGAATGACATTGTCACTTTTGTGTTTTGGAAAAACACTCAGGCTTCTTTTGGAAAACATATAGGAAAGACAAGACAGAAGCCAAAGAAACCCTGTTAGAAAATCAATGCTGTGTTCTGTGAAAGAAGGTGATAGAGGCTGAAAGAATAAAAAGAAGTAGATGAGAGACTTGCCTGGCAGTCCGATATTTAGGAATCTGCATTTCCAATGCGAGGGGATGCAGCTTCAATCCCTGGTCAGGGAACTAAGATTCCACATGCCTTGTGGTATAACAAAAAAATAAAATAAATAAAATAGGTAAGCAGCAAAGATTTGCTGTATAGCACAGGAACTATTAAAAAAGAAAAGAAAAGAAAAAGTAGATAGATTTTTTAAGTATTTTGAAAGTAAATCAAGTAGAACTCGATGATTAAGTATCTATGGAGCTGATCTCATGTTTCTGGTTTAGATAACTGGGTAGATTTTATTACCGTTTACTATAGAGAGAACACACTGTTTAGGAGGCAGATAGAAAAGAAGAGGAATTCAATTTTGGACACAATAGCCTGAGGCACAAAATAGACCTCCAAAGAGAGATGTTGAAGAGACATATACAGGTCTGGAGGTCAGAAGAGGCGTTGCAACTTTAAATGAAGATTAGGAGGTCTTGGGCCAATAGGTGGCAATTGGCGAGCTCTCCCATAGGAAACTGTAAACTGAGAAGATTCGGGCATGGAGAACCCCATGGAACAGCAGCATTTAATGGTCCTGAGATAAGGCAAGCAGCAGGTGAAAACCAAGGAGTGTGTGAAGGAAACAGAATGGATGGAGGTGGAGACAGAGGGCAACTGGGGGCCTGCTCCTGCATTTAGAGAACCCTTGAGCTCAGAGAGAGAAACAGGATGAAGATACAGAAAACTAGGAGGATTGCTTATGTGTTGAGGCACCACAGAGAAGGGAGAAAAGGATGGAGCCCAAAGCACAAAATAGAAGGGTGGTTATGGTAAAGAAAATAGGTGTGTCTTTCTTTCCAATAGAAGTGAATGAGGAAATGGTAGATATGAACAAATGCTGATCTACTGATTGTAAAATTTCTTTTAAAAATTCTTTTCATTTAAAGAATGAGGGGCGTTTGCAGGGTTGAACATCCATGGAAATTTGAGTTTCAAATAAACAAGTAGTTTCTCATGGGGGCACACTCATAATGTAAAAAGTATTTGTTGTTTATCTGAAATTCAAATTTCACTGGGCATGCGGATATCTTTTTTTCTAAGTCCAGCAGTGCTAAGAATAGCAAGAGAGAAAAAGCACACTGAAAGCGCTGCTGAGACTCATAACTAAGTTTGTGGAACTGCAGCTGCAGGAAGTGCAATTTCCCTTTGCAGCTCATCATTTAAACGCAGATACCACCAAAGGAGGCAATTGGACAGGGACCTACAGGAGTGACATCATGAAATAGCCAGGCTCCACACTTAGCACAGCATCATAGATTTATCCATACGTGTCCCCAGAAAAAGCTGAAATTTTAAAACTAAGACAAATATGCTTTACAACTAAGATACTTAACGCAAAGTAACATTCCACTGAGCAGTTTTTCTCTCAATAATTTTTTAGTAGAAAAAAATTTAAAAAATACTGCTCTTTACCTTCCCTTTTAAGCAGTTATGATGGTCATCGGGAAGGCTAGGATCATAGATTCATGCTCCATCCAGGTCACTTTCTAGTCTGTTCTTTGAGGACCCTTGAATATCAGCACACTTATTATCTATTGTTCAGTTCAGTTCAGTTCAGTCACTCAGTCGTGTCCGACTCTTTGTGGCCCCATGAATCACAGCACGCCAGGCCTCCCTGTCCATCACAAACTCCCAGAGTTGACTCAAACTCATGCCCATCGAGTTGGTGATGCCATCCAGCCATCTCACCCTCTGGCATCCCCTTCCCCTCCTGCCCCCAATCCCTCCCAGCATCAGGGTCTTTTCCAATGAGTCAACTCTTCGTATGAGGTGGCCAAAGTATTGGAGTTTCAGCTTCAGCATCAGTCCATCCAATGAACACCCAGGACTGATCTCCTTCAGAATGGACTGGTTGGATCTCCTTGCAGTCCAAGGGACTCTCAAGAGTCTTCTCCAACACCACAGTTCAAAAGCATCAATTCTTCTGTGCTCAGCTTTCTTCACAGTCCAACTCTCACATCCATACATGACCACTGGAAAAACCATAGCCTTGACCAGATGGACCTTTGTTGGCAAAGTAATGTCTCTGCTTTTTAATATGCTATCTAGGTTGGTCATCACTTTCCTTCCAAGGAGTAAGCGTCTTTTAATTTCATGGCTGCAGTCACCATTCACAGTGATTTTGGAGCCCAAAAAAATAAAGTCTACACTGTTTCCACTGTCTCCCCATCTATTTCCCATGAGGTGATGGGACCAGATGCCATGATCTTATTTTTCTGAATGTTAAGCTTGAAGTCAACTTTTTCACTCTATTGTTACCAGACCAAATTTGGGTTGTGGTAAAGAAAAATTACACCGTTTATTGCAGGCACCAAGCAACGAGCCCAGGGCAGCTAGTACTCAAAACACCCAAACTCCTCAAAGGGTGTCAGTAAAGCATTTTTTTAAAGGCCAGGTGAGGAAGAGAGTCACAGGGAATACAATCAGCTTGTGCACAATTCTCTGATTGGTTGATGATGAGCTAACAGGGTGGGATCATGGGGTTAACATTATCAGTCATCAGATGCCAGTAAGTCTGGGGACTACATGTTCATGGACATCAGGTGGTTAATTTCTTCCATTTGATGGAGGTTGTAGCATCTGTAAAACCACTCAGCTAATGTGTATCAGATACTTCTAATCCAGATACTTCACGGAGGAGCTAAGGCAGAGGGTATGGGGAGGGGTCTGAATTGGGAAGGCCCCATAGGGTCCTCCCTAGAGAAGGGAAAGGTTACCCACTCCAGTATTCTGGCCTGGAGTCAGACACAACTGAGCGACTTTCACTTCACTTCACATAGGGTCCTGCTCAGTTATACTATTTCTTCCTTGGACATATCATTTTCTGGGAGTCTCTTTCTTCCAAAGCCTGTAATTATGAAAGCATTCTTTGTAATAGTTAATAGCCTGTGTCCTTCTATTTTCTGTTAGTCCTAGATTTATATTCACTCCATAGATTTTTTTTTTTTTACTTTTGCTGCATATTTCATTACTTCTTTCTATCAGTCATTCTGTACAAACAATGAGACCAACATTTAGTTGTCAATGTCCATTCCGTGAATGAAAGATAAGTTGTTCACCATCTTCAACATTCAGGTGAGAAAGTTTATTTGAAGTGGCCTAAAGAGAAACATTCATTTCCAAGAGTTAACAGAATTTATTGTCTTCCGTAAGCCTTTGCTTTGGTTTGCTGAGTCTTGTAGGCATTAAATAACAACCTTTCTCCTGTTCATTCTAAATTATGGCTGAGTTAGTAGGAAATTCAGGCACAAATAGTGCCTCCAGAGATTAGCTACTCAGGATGACTCCACAGAGTCACGAGGTCTCACTTTCAATTCTTGCTTTCTCTTTACTTGGAGCAGGCAGGCTACAAAAGGTGAAGTGATAAAAAGAGGAGAAAAACCAATATATTTTTCAAATAGATTCATTGCTAGTCTAATACATGTTTTAGAACTGATTTCTTTCCTAGAAATGAATAATTGAATTCTTTGCAGTCCTCAGAAAAAATTAAAACATACATGATGCTTCTTTATTTTACAGAGTAAAAGTTCTCAAAAACAAAACTGTTTATGACATCACATTTTAATATTTGATGTGATTTCACATAGAATTTCAGCATTTATTTCAGTAATTTCTATTTTGAATAAACAAGAACAATGAAGACACTGAAATATATGTGTGTGTGTGTGTGTGTGTGTGAAACATATGGAAAAAAACTTGAAAAGCTAGCAGAAATGGCAGGGTTTTTTTTTTTTTTTCTGTCTTTCAATGATACATATTATCTTAGCAGGCTTTTTTTATTTCTAATTGTTCTGAATTTAGGAAATAATCTTTTCAGAAACAAAGTGACAGTATCAACAATAATACTAATTGTCTTGACTAGTAAATTATCTTACATGACCAAAATCAAGTGAATTGATTCATTGCCTTCAATTTGGCTAATGAAGCCACTCTGATTTTTGAAAAGAACATGTATTCTGTAAGTCAATTATTTAACAAGTAGTGATTTTAGAAATAAAAAAAAATAAAATAGAAATTTTCTGCCTATAAATATGTCTTAGAGTAAATTTGAATCAAGCAGGAATTTTCCAACTTTGGAGAGTTTCAGGCAAAAGTAGATAGAAGTATGATGTTCCTTCAGAGGTAAAAGTCAGTATCTATGTATTATGAAGCAGTTTACACTTTACTATGCTTATCTTTTTGTTGGCAATTTCCATGATTGTTAAATAACCAATTATACCAAAGTGCAAAATACTGAATGAGCAGGAATATCAGTTAGATCAAGTTTATCTACTTCTTATTTAAGGATAATATATATTTAGAATTTACAGTTAACTTGAACTATGTCCTTTTTTTAATGAATTTATATCTGTTTGGCAATATGCAAAAAGAACAGAAAAGAAAAACACCCTTTCTCTTCTTTCAATCACACAAATTCCTTTTTAGTCCTATGTATTTAGATATTTATGCAAACAGAAAATGAACACTAGGTAAATATTGGGTACAGTACTTGTTGCTACCAAATCATGATTTGTATCTGAGAATGTATTTAGCTTGAGCATTTCCTGCATTCCTAATTACCATATTTGAGTTCTTGTCTTCTTTGTAGCCATTGCAGAGTAGTTCTACATTCATTTTAAATTTCTGCAATCACCTCAGACATATGTAAATTTAAATACAGTGTCTAATTCGGTTCAGAAGTTAAGATGCCCCTGGAGCAGCACTAGTGAGTTGCCTTCTGTTTATAGAACTCTGACTATCAAACTCAGAGCCATGACCTCCCTACCACCTCTGTCAGAGGCAGTAAGGGCTCCAGAGGACTCAGTACTCTTCCACTAACTTGCAGGTTTATGCAGAACTGAAGATGCCAGAGTTCCTGGTTTAAGAAGCTTCTTGGAGGGGGCTTTAACCTTAGACATTATACTCAAGACTTTCCTCTTCCCTTCGTGATTATCTAACAAGTAATCATCAAAACCTCTCTATTTTCTGCCTTGGTTGCACCATTTTGTGCTTGTCTCTCCCTCTATGCCTCACCTTAACAAATTCTGGTGCCTGTATTTTAGAGATTTGGGGGTTTAGGCTAGCTTGCAACTCTCTGAGAGTGTTAACTAAAGTGTTTTGCCACAGTCTCAGACAATAACAAGGGAGAAAATGAGGAATAAAGAAAGAAAAAAATAGTAACCAGAATGAAATAGAGGTCATAAACACTATCAAAATTTCCATGATTGGAGGAACCCTGGTTCCAATCAGCACTTAAAAGGCTCAAACTTCTACCAAGTAGTGATGGAAAGAACCAGAGAGCTCACCTCACCCTGTAGTTCTCAATCTGGGCTTCTGGTTAGAGTCACGGGGGAATTTTTTTTTTTTTTTTTAAGTGTTGCTACCAGGGCTTCATGCAGATCCCTTTAAAAGTGATGTCTCAGCAACAGCACAACTTTAAAAATCTCCCAGATGGGAACTTCCCTGGTGGTTCAGTGCTTAAGAATGCAGGGGACACAGGTTCGATCTTAGTCAGGGGACTAAGATCTCACATACTGAGAGCAAGTGAGCCTGAGAAGTGCAACTGGAGAAAACTCACAGACTGAAACAAAGACTCAGAACAGCCAAAATAAATACACTAAAAAATTAAAACTTCCAGATGATTTTAATGTGCAGCCAGGGTGACCTAATTGGCTCCCAGAAGATACACATGTGGTAAAAACCCGACTTAGGACAGAAGCCCAATTGGCGGCTTGTCTGTGATCTGGTTACAGTAGGACAGAGTCTGGGATGAGAAACAAGTACAGATAATTTCCCCTCAGCTCTTGAAACCATTTGGGACAGGGGTTCCCAAATGTGACAACTCAATTGGAGGACATGCAAGATACAATCTCCTTTCACAGTTTTTATCTTGGATGAAACCTTAAATTTCTCATCTAGTTGCAACTTACTTTCAGATGACATGATAGGAAATAAAACCCAACTGAATCCATAGTTTGCAAAGGATAATCCCTTCACTAGAGCATCAGAATCATGTGGGAAGTTGTTAGGCATGCAGACCATTGGGTCCCAACCTAGACCTACTGAATCAGAAACCCTGGGAGCGGGACCCGGCCCCTAGTTTGACTGATCCTAGTCCTCTGTGTGAGTCTGAGGCATACTTACATTTGGGACCCACTGAAGCAGAGACTGCAGAGAAGAAAATAGTTGAATAGAATGTGTTCACACCTTCATGGGGTAAGCATAGGGTTCTGGAGAAGGTCAGGAAAAGAAGTCTGATGCAAATCTGCACAAAGCAAGTAAAGAGGATGATACATGTTTGTATATAGTAACTTTCTATGTCCTTTTAAAATTATTTAACACTTTTTTCACATATATATGTATATATAAATATGTGGTGTTGTGTATGAATATATATATAGATAGATGAATTGCAAGCTGAAATCAAGATTGCTGGGAGAAATATCAATAACCTCAGATATGCAGATGACACCACCTTTATGGCAGAAAGTGAAAAAGAACTAAAGAGCCTCTTGATGAAAGTGAAATAGGAGAGTGAAAAAGTTGGCTTAAAGCTCAACATTCAGAAAATTAAGATCATGGCATCCGGTCCCATCACTTAATGGCAAATAGATGGGGAAACAGTGGAAACAGTAAGAGACTTTATCTTCTTGGGCTCCAAAATCACTGCAGATGGTGACTGCAGCCATGTAATTAAAAGATGCTTGCTCCTTGGAAGGAAAGCTATGACCAACCTAGACAGCATATTAAAAAGCAGAGACATTACTTCGCCAACAAAAGCCTGTCTAGTCAAAGCTATGATTTTTCCAGTAGTCATGTATGGATGTGAGAGTTGGACTATAAAGAAAGCTGAACACCGAAGAATTGACGCTTTTGAACTGTGGTGTTGGAGCAGATTCTTGAGAGTCTCTTGGACTGCAAGGAGATCCAACCAGTCTATCCTAAAGGAGATCAGTCCTGGGTGTTCATTGGAAGGACCGATGTTGAAGCTGAAACTCCAATACTTTGGCCACCTAATGTGAAGAACTGACTCATTTGAAAAGACCCTGATGCTGGAAAAGATTGGGAGGAGATGGGGACAACAGAGGATGAGACGGTTGGATGGCATCACTGACTCAATGGACATGAGTTTGGGTAAACTCCAGGATTTCGTGATGGACAGGGAGGTCTGGCATGCTGCAGTCCATGGGGTCGCAAAGAGTTGGACACGACTGAGTGACTGAACTGAACTGATGCATGTGTACATGCTTAGTCACTCTGTCAGCCGTGTCTGACTCTTTGCAACCCCATAGACTGTTGGGATTCTTTGTCCACGGAATTTTCCAGGCAAGAGTACTGGAGCCGGTTGCCATTTCCTTCTCCAGGGTCTCTTTCCAACCAGGGATCAAAAACATGTCTCTGGTGTCTCCTGCATTAGTAGGCAGATATTCTTTACCACTGTGCCAGTTGGGAAGCACATGTATACATGCTTATACATGTGTATATGGTATACACATGTATATATGGTACACATACCCAAGCATGTGTATATAGTCCTATATACATGTATATATAGAGTTTCCCTCATGGCAATGTAGAATTCACCTGCAATGTAGAAGTCACGGGTTCAATCCCTTGGTTGAGAAGATCCCTGGAGTAGGAAATGGCAACATGGGAAATCCCATGGACAGAGGAGTTTGGGAGTCAGTCCTTGGGGTCACAAAGGTTGGATACAGCTTAGTGACTAAACCACTATGACATGTGTATATATATATGTATATGAAAGTGAAAGTTGCTCAGTCCTGTCTGACTCTTTTGTGACCTCATAGACTATACAGTCCATGGAATTCTCCAGGCCAGAATACTGGAGTGGGTAGCCTTTCCCTTCTCCAGGGGATCTTCTTAACCCAGGGATCGAACTCAGGTCTCCCACATTGCAGGCGGATTCTTTACCAGCTGAGCCACAAGGAAAGTCCAAGAATACTGGAGTGGGTAGACCTTCCCTTCTCCATCAGATCTTCCTGACCTAGGAATCCAACGGAGGTCTCTTCCATTGCAGGTGGATTCTTAATCAAATGAGCTATGAGAGATGCATATATATACACACACACACACACACACACACACACACACATACATATACACATAGGGAGAAATATCAATAACCTCAGACATGCAGATGACACCACCCTTATGGCAGAAAGTGAAGAGGAACTAAAAAGCTTCTTGATGAAAGTGAAAGAGGAGAGTGAAAAAATTGGCTTAAAGCTCAACATTCAGAAAACTAAGATCATGGCATCCTGTCCCATCGCTTCATGGGAAATAGATGGGGAAACAGTGGAAACAGTGTCAGACTTTATTTTGGGGAGCTCCAAAATCACTGCAGATGGTGATTGTAGCCATGAAATTAAGATGCTTGTTCCTTGGAAGGAAAGTTATGACCAACCTAAATAGCATATTAAAAAGCAGAGACATTACTTTGCCAACAAAGGTCCATCTAGTCAAGGCTATGGTTCTTCCAGTGGTCATGTATGGATGTGAGAGTTGGACTGTGAAGAAGACTGAGCACCGAAGAATTGATGCTTGTGAAGTGTGGTGTTGGAGAAGACTCTTGAGAGTTCCCTTGGACTGCAAGGAGATCCAACCAGTCCATCCTAAAGGAGATCAGTCCTGGGTGTTCATTGGAAGGACTGATGCTGAAGCTGAAACTCCAGAACTTTGGCCAACTCATGTGAAGAGTTGACTTATTGGAAAAGACCCTGATGCTGGGAGGGGTTGGGGGCAGGAAGAGAAGGGGACGACAGAGGATGAAATGGCTGGATGGCATCACCGACTTGATGGACATGAGTTTGAGTAAACTCAGGGAGGCCTGGCGTGCTGCAATTCATGGTGTCGCAAAGAGTCAGACACGAATGAGCGACTGAACTAAACTGAACACATATATACACACCCAGACATATATGTATACATATATGTGTGTATACACATGCATGTGCATGCACAGACACACACACCAAAAGGATTATTGAGAAATTCAAGACACAGGAAAACAAGGGTAGAAATCTACTAAATCCACAGAAAAATGCAAACATGGAGATCTACTACAAGTTTTAAATTTCATAGGTACAGTGGTCAAAGCAAAGAAAGAAATAGGATTCAGAGAAAAGCAAATCAAGTGTTCAAATGAAATATGGTTTTTTCCTAGTAATGAAAAATAACTGAGCAAATTTCTCTCCTTATAATGATTGAGGCCATCTCAATAGACTGAGTTGCTCCTTGGCTACCTGGTGTAAGCAACTTGTGCCACTTTCTTTGACAGTCAAGGTTTGGCAGAGGACAGGGTTAAGGTCCATATCAAGAAGTTGGAGAGCTACCTCAAGACGAGCACTTAAAAGGATGTTTCTCCAGCTCCAAAACTCCCTGGACACTCAATATTTGTGGGAAAAAACATCAAAGAAACAAATGCCTGTGTCCACTGGAGGCCTGCACTTTTTCTTGAGAAATAACTCAAGATCAATCCTCTGTT
Source organism: Cervus canadensis (assembly GCF_019320065.1). Lineage (NCBI taxonomy): Eukaryota > Metazoa > Chordata > Mammalia > Artiodactyla > Cervidae > Cervus > Cervus canadensis. Next base: position 58,046,854 of record NC_057404.1, read on the forward strand.
GTATAACCACTTTAATTTCCCATGATTATATATAATAACTTGCACATTCTTTCAAGGGAGATTTTAAAATGATATCATGCCTTGTTTTATTTTTATTTCAATATTAAATAAAACATGCCATTGCAAGAGCCTATTGATTTTATAAGAAACACAAAAATGTATCCTGAAAGTCACAGCTTATATATTTTTTTTTTATTGTTTTGTATGATTGACTGTATACAATAAGCCATTTGTGAAGAAGAGAAAAGGTTGGGGTAAATTTATCTTAGATTTACTTAGAAAGTGCCTTTAAAGAATAGGAAAAAAAAGAGAATATGCTTCTTCTTCTTCTTCTTCTTCTTCACCATCCCCCTCCACCTTTGCCAAACTGAGCCAATGTGACAAAATACAACTATAGGTTGAGGCCACCCAGTTAAAAGTATTCACACTCATACTGATTTTCTTCATACAAATGAAGCCACATTTCCACCATCCTTTGGGAGATATCTTAGCCCAAATTCTACTCTGTGCAGAAACAAAGCTCAGAGATGAATTTAGCTTCTGTACTTACTTCATACCTTTCCCAGTGGTGAGTTAGCATGCAGATTAATTCTCATGTGGTTATCACAATGATATATTGCAGCTATAAAGACAGACAACTACGGTTCTATTTGCAACTGTTTAATTCCTCTACATTTTGTCAAATGCCATTAAGGGATCAAGTGTGAGAATCAGCAAATTTTGCTCCAGTGATTCATGAATATAATGTGAATATTCTGCACGGGGTAAAATATATGCATTTATGTCTATAACATACATATTTGTATGTATATATACAATAGATATATAATATCTTAAAATAGTTAAAGGTATTATAATTAGACTCAAGTAAAATGCTATTTGTTTGAAATCAAACTGAATCTATTAGCAGTTTATATTCACCATGTACTTCCTTAGAGAATATACACATTAAGATGCTATTTGAAAAGTAAAATGATTTAAAAATAAAAGGCAGTTTCATTATAGTAACAGTCAAGAGGTTTTTAAATATTAAGCCCAGAATTTTACCTTCTCTCTTCTCTGTGCCTTAAAGAAAAAGACATAGCTGCATCAATATCAAGAAAGTGGAGGAATATTACTGTTGTTCATATTATATATCAGCTATAGCTCGTCAGTTCAGTTCAGTTCAGTTGCTCAGTCGTGTCCGACTCTCTGTGACCCCATGAACCGCAGCACGCCAGGCCTCCCTGTCCATCACCAACTCCCAGAGTTTACTCAAACCCATGTCTATCGAGTCGGTGATGCCATCCAGCCATCTCACCCTCTGTCATCCCCTTCTCCTCCTGCCCTCAATCTTTCCCAGCATCATCAGAAAACAAAATAAACTGGGAATTTATCATGACAGTCATCTACTCTTTATTTAGCTTACATGACGTGTAGTGCAACACCATGCCTGAAGTCATCATTCTGCACTTGCATTTCTCATTTTTGCAGTTTGTGCATGAAAAAGAAATGTTCTATTTTATCTTTCATTAAAACTTCTGTGTTATACATTTAAAAAATTTAATTGTTTCTATCTTTACATTAAGACAGCTGCTTCAAAGACTTAACAAAAAGGTAAAGGTAACTGGAAAGAGATAAAGCAATTGTATCTGGTATATATAATTAATGAAATTCATTCATACTTGATGTGCAGGAAAAATGACATCGATGTATCATTTAGATTATGCCATAGGGAAAAATTTTGCCCTCCAAAGAGAAAGATCAAAAATTCAAGGGAGGTTTGAACAGGAATACAAAATATAGAGCAGACATTGAAAAAAGACTCAATGAACAGTGTTGAAAAGGTTCAAACACATCCACAAATCTGAGCAACGGAAAATGCCAATGACAGCTGAAGAGAGACTCCTTTCTGTGGTTTACTAGGAAACCAGAGCGTAAGTTGACTTTATCTTCTAGGAAACTGAAGCAGAATTATCATAAAGCTAAATGGAATGTCTGAATATACATTGCAGAGATCAGAGATGTACACCATACGTGGCATGAAATGTTATGTTTTATATGGTTAGACTTCAAAGAGTACAAAGACATCCCTGGCATTTGTGTATGCATGTGGGGTGGAGGGGGGAGGCAAATTATTCTTAACACTCTCCTATTCTCTAGAAGATTCTCACTGACCAGGCTGCTCCAGAAGCTGCCCAGGAAGCAACTCACACTTACTGATAATAAGACACAGTACTTTTCCAAACTGCTCAAATATATAAATCCATCAAATATTCATGAATTTGTTAACTTACTAGCAAATGAGAGAAAAGAAAGTGGAGTAAATTGGAGAAGTATTCTTAGATCTTTTTATTTTTCAGTTTATTTCAGTATTTCTTTTAGTGATTTTTTACAGTAGTTATGGTTATTGTAAAGGAAATTAAAAATAAATGATTTCTTTAATTTATACTTTTACCTAGATAATCAACATTTAGATTTTTAAATATTACCTTATACTATTTTAATGCATATAATTTTAATAGGGTTGTTCTGGTTTTTCAGTTGCATTTTGTTTTTTTTTTTTTTATTTTTGAAAATGATTTAATTCAGCTTTTAAAATTCCCCAAAGCACACATTGAGAATTTATTAAATGCATGCTTATTAAAAACCATATCCAAAATTGTCAAGTTCAACTCTTGGGGTTCACTTAACATAAGGAGTTTTCACACAGTCCAAAATCTCTCACCTGAAACCAAGGAAGGCTGAGAGGAGATGAAGAGCCTAGATGGTCCTTCAAAATAAGGATGAGCATGAAAGTGAATTTATCTTTGCCCAGCTGTATGAAATTCTCATTGGCTTAGAACAGGGATCAGCCAATTGTTTCTGAAAAGGGCCTGATGGTTAATATTTTAGGCTTTGCAAATCATGTGGTTTTCTGTTCACAGTTACTCAAATTCTCCCACAGAAGTGCAATCACAATCACAGGAAATAGATAAATAAATGGATGTGATTGTATACCAATAAAACTTTATTGACAAAAAAAAACAGAGGGCCCAAGGGCCTATAGTCTGCTAAGGGCCCTAACTTACAGCTTCTTAAAAAAACACACAACTCTATTTAGTATATACCTAAGATCACATTTGAAAAAATTGATTTTGGACACTGAAAGACAAAAGTCAACTTTTCACCTCTTCTCCTACTTGCATTTTTTAAAATTTTTTTCCTATTTATTTATTTATTATACTGTACAACATTGTATTGGTTTTGCCATACACTGACTTGAATCCGCCATGGGTGTACGTGTGTTCCCCATCCTGAACCCCACCTCCCACCTCCCTCCCCATCCCATCCCTCTGGGTCATCCCAGTGCACCAGCCTTGAGCACCCTGTATCATGCATCGAGCCTGGACTGGCAATTCGTTTCACATATGATAATATACATGTTTCAATGCCATTCTCCCATATCATCCCACCCTCACCCACTCCCACAGAGTCCAAAAGACTGTTCTCTATACATCTGTGTCTCTCTTGCTGTCTCACATACAGGGTTATCATTACCATCTTTCTAAATTCCATATATATGCATATATATTCTGTTCTATGATTGAGAAACAAGGATAGGGATAATAAAAGAGTATAAGAATCTTTTTTAAATTAAGTTTTATTGGAGTATAGTTGCTTTACAATGCTGTTAGTTTCTGCTGTACAGTAAAGTGAATCAGCTATACATATACACATATCGCCTCTTTTCTGGATTTCCAGCAGAGTTCCCTGTGCTGAACAATAGGTTCTCATTAGTTATGTTTTATACGTAGTAGTGTATATATGTGAATTCCAGTCTCCCAGGTCATTCCCTTTCCCCTCTTGGTATCCATATGTTTGTTCTCTACATCTGTGTCTCTGTTTCTATTTTGCAAGTAATATCATCAATCCCATTTTTCTGGACTGCACATATATTTGTTAATATATAATTTGCTTTTCTCTTTATAACTTACTTCACTCTATACTACAGTCTCTAGGTCCATCGACATCTCTACAAAAAAAAAATCTTTCTAGGTAGACTACAAACTAGGGAAAATATGAATTAGAAAGAGGAAATAAAGAACCACATTATTAATTAGGTATCTGTAATTCTGGGCTTTCCTCATAGCTCAGTCAGTAAAGAATCTGCCTGCAATGCAGGACACCCAGATTTGACTCCTGGGTTGGCAAGATCCCCCGAAGAAGGAAATGGCAACCCACTCCAGTATTCTTGCCTGGAGAATCTCATGGACAGAGGAGCCTGGTGGTCTACAGTCCATGGTGTCCCAAGAGTCGGACACGACTTAGTGACTAAACCACCTTCTGTAACTCTACTGCTAATTGGAAAAGTCTATTTAATAGACTTATTGTTTGAAATAATTATTTGTTATAAGTATTTTTGTTGCCACTTGGGAAAATATTTTTCAATTATTTTCAAAAATGTTTATTGTTTGAAATATGTCAAACACAAGAAAGTAGCATCTAAGTGAAAGTGTGGAACTATTTCCTTCTGCTTTTCAAAATGATCCTCTCCATACAGTTATCCTCGCCATAACTAAGTTAAAAATTAGATTATCAACATTGTCATTTCCAAGTGGTGCTCCTGGTGACAAACAAATGCTTAGAGGCCTTATAAGTAGGTTAATTTTGAGCCTCTGTCCCGAAAAGCTTTTTTTAAAATTTATCCCTGGGTCAGGAAGATCCCCTGGAGGAGGGCATGGCAACCCACTACAGTATTCTTGCCTGGAGAATCCTATGGACAGAGGAGCCAAAGGGTTGCAAAGAGTCAGAAATGACTGAAGACACACGCACACAGTTGATTTACAATGTTGTTTTAGATTCAGTTGTCTAGAAAAGTTATGCAGTTATACATAGATATATATTATTTTTCATATTCTTTTCCATTATGGCTGATCATAGGATATTGACTATAGTTCCCTGTGCTATACAATAGGACCTTGTTGTTCATCCATCCTATATACAATAGTTTTAGTTAAAACACTAGAATCAGTGTAATCAGTCCTTCCCCTCATTGTCCATCTTCCTGGTCTCCTCTTATCAAATTCATGTCTACATTCCACAACTTTACTTTTGCAGGATCTCCTATTATCTATTTTTATTGTCACGACTATTACACTAGTGCTTGTCCTCATTACTATTGACTTTGGTGATTGTAATATCTTCTTTTTCTTTCCAGTCTCTGAGGTAACACAAACAGATTAATCTTTCTAACAATCTACTTTCTTACTCAGATTCTTTATTGAGTTCCCCCTCCAACTGAATATAGTTAAAGATTTTTTTTGTGTGTGCCTGTATGTGTGTGTGTAAATGTCAGTGCTAGATGAAGGCAATTTTTTTAGGCTCTCCACAATCCTAATTTTTCAACTTGACATCCCAATATAATCCTATCCAAACCTCATGTTCCTTCCAAACAGCCACGTACCTGACCTGATTACCTGGTGATTCCTACTGCTAGACAGTCACTGAAAGGCTCTTCTATGTCTGGAGTACTCTATGAACTTTCCCCTCCACCTGGCAAAAATTCTCCCCAGGCTCCAATTCTAATTTCTATAAACATTTTCCATTGGGCTCTAACCACCTTCTCACCCCTAATCAATACATTCTCTTTCTCTTCCTTGCAAAGTACCTAATTTCACACACATCACATGGTAACTTGAATTCCAACTAGTTATGCTACTGTCCAACATATAAAATGTCAAAGTATAACATCTTTGAAGGGAAAAGACTGAGACTTACTCATCTTTGCATTTATCACAGCACCTTATATAACCTTGCACACACACAACAGATTATTTGGTGAGAGAATGATTAAGTAAATAAATGGACAAATGAAGGAATATGTGAATAAGTGAATGAAGAGAGACCAGTGTTCACTCAAAGTGGCTGGAGCTATACACATTAATATTTTGCCAAGACACTCACTTGGCTATGTAGGAGAATTTATATGCAAAAGCATATTTCTAATTCATTCAGTGCATTCTTGGTTACCTGTAAATAAAGTAACTGCCTTGTCAATTATCCGTGGCAACTTGAGACTTCCCTAGAAGTAATGCTTAGCCAGATACGGCTAATGACTGGACAAAACTGGAAGGAAGTAGTGGTGGAGGATAAGGTTATAAGGATTCAAATACTTAGCAATTACAAAAAAGCTCTGTCACAAAATCAATTTGAATTAAGAATCTCTGCCACAAGCAGAAAAGTAAAAGGACTAAATAGTTACAGTGATAAGTTAATTGATAGCTCTGTAATTATGTACATACCAAAGCCCTATTCTGCATCTGATCAAATATATTTGTTTCGTCATATCTACACAGAAAGCAAATGAGTGTGTTTTATTTGTGCTTTTGTTTTTCCTTTTCGCATCAATGCAAGCAGCTAATAAAAATTGAGCCTGATAACTTTAATTAATCCCTGCTTAGAAATATCTCTAGTTCAGTTTTGTTCATCTTGCAAATGCATGCAAAAACATCTCAAAGTTGACATAAAATGAATGTTTGTGATGTGTGAGTGTAGAGAAAAATCACTACATCAGGGTATTTATTCAATGTTTTTTATCTATTAATTCATCTTAATATCACCAAAATAATAACGTAGGATCTAGAAAGGTAAGCACATTGGGAAAAATCCATTCCTTTACTCAGAAATGGACCATGCTCTGCCTGGAGCCACCAACAGATTGTGGATAGGGCAGCAAAGCCATGGTTTGCAAGAAAGGGATTATCCCAAAGGGCACAGTCCATCTTTTGATATCTCCTGACTTGGAGGATTTGGAAAGTTTGAGCTGACATAAGGCTAATGAGAGAGATCTATCCTGCTGTTGAATGCGCCTGGGAATGGAACTCCTAGGCTACACATGCCAGCACAAAGGGGAAGACATCGCATGCACTCCACTTCCATGGAGACTTCTCGGAAATCCCTCCAAGAGGGTGTAGCCCACTATGAGACCGAATCACTAGGCTAGCCAATAATGAAGGAGTCCCTATGACAACCCCTGATCCCTATCAGAATGTAAACTCCTGGGATCAACAGGTTGACAGGAGGCAATAAGGCTACAAGAGGAGCAATTCAAATATCATCTTACCAGTCCATTGCAGCTCACTGATCTAAAATACCTGTAAATTCAAATAGGCTTTGGCTGCCTCTGCTTCCATTATCGACATAAGTGATTGTTCACTTGTCTTCTTCTTTTCCATTGTCTACTGTCCGATGGGAAGGACTCTGGACTCGCTCCAGGATCCAGTGAGGAGCCAGGGGCGCTGCTATCTCCCTGCCTTTGTGGTTGGTCCTTCCCTGCAGCTCTGTGTAGATGGTTTGAGGTTGGGACCAAGTCAGTGGTGACAAATTAGGGCATGAAATTAAACTCAGGAAGTCATGGTATGTGCCAGGTTTTTCAAGTTGAAAATACTCTTGAGAAAACAAAACATATTAAAAAGTCATTTGTGTGTGAAGAGTTGTCACTCATCTGTAGATGTTAAAAAGATTGAAGATTCAGAATGACGAAACTTCTGATTACAAATATTGTATCACTCTCTATAACATATTTTTGTTTTATGTCATAATTGTATTTTTAATTAAAATTTACAAAATATTTTAAATCTCAGACTGAATGGTAGCTTATAATACTTCATCTTTGTGGGGAAATCTTAGAAATCTGATTTGCAAGGTTTTTTTCTTTTAACTCCAAAATATATTTTGGCTCCATATCACTTAGAGTTGCTGGAAACAACTGTTGGTAAGAATAATACTAAATACCGTCCATCTTCTTCTCTGCTTTTTTAATAAGAGTTACTTCTCCTTTCTACAGAAGATCAGTTTGCTTGACTTCCTCTGATGCTCGGATAGGGTATAAAATTGGTACATCTCAGCTTACTTCCTCAAATGCAAATAAAGATTACATGGTATGTGTAAGGGTCATACATTTCTCACTTTCATTATAAGCGAGCTTTCCCGAAACATAAACAGAACACTGGTAATTGGAGACATCTTCTGAGAATTACTAAATCATCTCACTAAACTAGGCTATCTCTTTTGGTCTGTACATGTTTAAACAACACTTTAAAATATAGTATCACTGGTCCATTTGTGGACCATCTTTACATTGACTTTTTAACACAGTCATCATTTAAATTGCTATTAATATCCTGCTATTCTTTCCATATAAAGAAAATCCTACTCCTCAAAATTAATATATAAGAATTTATTCTGCTTATAATAGCAGAACTTGCACAGGTGAAAAAACAAACCACAAACACCAAATCTGTATTAAGAACAATGATACCTCAAAACTCATAAGCAAAGAAGGTCTAGAGTCTATTTCAAGAAGGATGTGAGTCTTAAAGGCAGCTTAAGTTTAGATGAAGTAAGAGGGTCTCAGGGGGCTGAGATCACATTTGAGAAAATTCCCGGAGGCAACTAGTCTCAGAAGGCAATAGGCTGAGGAAATAAACACCTAAGCATGAATTGAAAAAAAAAAATATATTGTTTGATATTTATCAATACTTAATTAACTTATTCTTATAAACAACCCTATGAAGTAGACAATGCTATTTTCCTATTTTATTCATGAAGAACTTGAAAGCACCAGAGATTAAGTGATTTAACAGACATGACCAGCAAAACTGATGCTACTGTTAGCAACCACATCATTTTCCCCAACATTTTCCAGGTAATGACACAGGCAGAACACAAAATTTGTGAATTAACTGGGATTAATAGACCACACACCCAGGACCCTGAAACTGCCCTCTAGACTGAGGAATCAAGATCTTGGCACAGTGGTAACTTATTTGTATCATAACTCAAAGCTTCTCAGCTATCCTATAGGTAAATTCTGTAGCATGCTGCTATGCCTGTGTGTTAGGGATTAAGAGGAGATACAGTAGAATGGGTAAGGAAAATTCAAATTACAGAGGGTTAGCTGAAAGCCAGGTGAGATAATTTGGATTTTATTTGGTTGATGATAGGGTTCTTGAAGAATGGCATTATTTTAAGAGGATCTGAATAACTAACTGCATGTTTAAAGAATGATTTGGAGGACTTCCCTGATGATCCAGTGGCTAAGACCCCACACTCCCAATAGAGGGGGCCTGTGTTCAATTCCTGATCAGGGAACCAGATCTCACATGCTGCAAATATGACCTGGTGAAGCTAAATAAATACATAAATAAAGTATTTTTAAAAATAATAATTTGGAAGGAACAAAGTCTTAAAAACAGTTTGTGTATCTGTTGACAATTCAAAACTACCAGAGCAATCGCAGTGTGGATGAGAAGGAGGAAAATAATTTTTTTGAGAGGAAGGAAAAATCACTAAGGTATAAAAAGTATTGCCATATTGATAACAATTTGAATTTAGAATTTAAATTACCCAAAGGCTCAAAAACAAAGGCAAACAAGAGAATGAGATATTGATGGAATGGCATCTTTGGGAAGAGAAGCTAATTTGGAGATGGTGATATGTAGGAACCAGTGAGAACTGGCTGAGACTTCTTGCTATTGGAGGGGCAGCGGTTGGTTTGGAGATAAATGTTTTAAAGTCACAAGTCCAGGAGCAATATTTGAACTTGGTGGGTCTGGATGGCCTCCCTGGAGCAGTCAGTGTAGAAAGGAAAAATAAAAGGGTTAAGTATAAAACTCACAGGATAAGCAGAGGGGAAATGCTGATGGAAAAAATGTCAGGGGTGGAGCAAGGACTTTGGCCTGTGGGGAAGGAAAAAACATACTGGCAACACTAGAAATCTGAAGTCACGTAGTTTAAATATCCATGCTTGAGTTCTTTTACACTAATGCGTGCCATGTATGATCCTACTTATGTTTGATGTTTGCGTTCTTTTCATGATGGGAAATCCACATCTCCTCAGCAAGCCCAGTTCAACTTTGGAAAGTTCTGTGTATAGATATATAGATATATTCTTTAACTTCTACTCCCTGGATCCATTTGTGGGACAGAATAAACTAGCTGCCTTTCACACGATAGCTTGTCACATATCTAAAGACAGTTGCAGTGTAATGGCCCCTTCCGTGCCTTTTTTTCCTCTCCAAGATGTTAAACATAAAACTCAGTATTTTTTTTTTTTTGTACCAAAATGAGTACAGTCATACTTTAAGAGGTGGCTTTTGTGACCTGATTGAACCTGGGTCTCCTGTATTACAGACAAATTCTTTACCATCTGAGCCACCAGGGACACCCACAATATTAGGTAGACAAAACTTAGCCAAGAAATTAGATATGCTGAAAAGTATCAACATATTATTCCCGACATAGTAACTCACCTGTCATGTCTTAGCACAGGATCATCTCAAGCATCATATCTCAAATTTCTAAGCCCCAAATATTTTGGGTCTGTCTTCCATAAGTAGTCACTCTTTCAGTCCCTACAATCACCTTATATGCTCTTCTGATTCCACTTTTCCCAAGTTTAAGGGTTCAGTTCAGTTCAGTTGCTCAGTCGTGTCTGACTCTGCAACCCCATGAACCGCAGCACTCCCTGTCGATCACCAACTCCCAGAGTTTGCCCAACTCATGTCCATTGAGTCAGTGATGCCATCCAACCATCTCATTCTCTGTCATCCCCTTCTCCTCCTGCCGTCAACCTTTCCCAGCATCAGGGTCTTTTCAAATGAATCAGCTCTTCACATAAGGTGGCCAAAGTATGGGAGTTTCAGCTTCAGCATCAGTCCTTCCAATGAACACCCAGGACTGATCTCCTTTAGGATGGACTGGTTGGATCTCCTTGCAGTCCAAGCGACTCTCAGGAGTCTTCTCCAACACCACAGTTCAAAAGTGTCAATTCTTCAGCACTCAGCTTTCTTTATAGTCCAACTCCCACATGACTACTGGAAAAACCATAGCCTTGACTAGACGGACGTTTGTTGGCAAAATAATGTCTCTGCTTTTTAATATGCTGTCTAGGTTGGTCATAACTTTCCTTTCAAGGAGTAAGAGTCTTTTAATTTCATGGCTGCAATCATCATCTGCAGTGATTTTGGGGTAGTGATATAAAAACAGTGTCACATAAGCCAAAAAGGGAAGAAGCTTTAAGAAGGAGGGGTTAGTCCACACTTCAAAGGGACATCAGGAAAGATGAAAAACTAGAGAAGGTCCTTAGACTTGACTGTGAGGAGGGTGCTGGTAGCTTAGGAGAAAAGTAATTTCATTAGTACAGTAGATTTGGAAATATCTGCCTTACTTACATCATGGTCCTAGAGGTGAAAAATGACAGTCTCATGAAGTAAAACACAGACATTAAAAAATGAGTTGCTTTTATAAAAAGCATACAGTGCATTGCATTTACTACCTAGAAGCACTTTTGTTTATTTCATTGACTTTGTCAGTAATGATCTGCTTTGGGACAATATTTATATTTTGCAGTATTTTCTCATATATCTTATTGGAACCTGTGATAACCATATAAATTTTACAGATTAAAAAAAAAAATCAACTATCTGAAAACTTGTCTGAGGTCACCAACATACAGAAGAGTGAAGCTAAATCCAATCCTAGTTTTTCTCTACACATACCTAAACGTACTCCCATGCCAAGATTTCTTTGAGATGTGTCTGTGATACAACTAACCAGGGGATTCCAATGTGTCATAAAAACTCACCTGAATGAAGTCAAATTCATAACCTTGACCTTACAAGTGCTTGCTCTAAGCATCTTAACAAACTAACTGCTAAAAAGCTCTTAGTCCAATGCACTGGAAGCAATAACATTGATAAACCAAATTAATAGTAGCAGTAGCAGTAGATTGCATGCTAAAATTAACAAATTTAGCCATAAAAAAATGAACAAATATTTGGTTGAATACTATATGCCAGGTACGTACTCTTTTACTTAATCTTACTGACACCCTAAGAGTTATTTTTAGCTTAATTCTACACATGACTAAATGGAGATATTCTCCAGTTTACTAGACTAGAGAACAAAGATGTGAGTCAAGATAAGATTTGTTTGTGAACTTCAAACACCAAATAATTCTATAAACTTTATTTTTATTTTTTCTGTGACAATGGAAAAATACAACAAAAGGGAGGTGAACTAATCCTTAAGAGAGATGAATGCATCCTCTACATAGAGACAATTTTTGTCCTGTTTCCTCCCATTGTCAATATCAGTTCTTCAGCATCACTGTGTCTTTTGGCCTCTGAGAGCACAGGGTCCATGGGGTGGTTTCACTGGCTTCCCTGCTCAGTTCATCTAGACTCTGTGACAGCTATTTTCATACCATCTTCTCTGATGTGCCGGAATCCTTCACTTCTGGCCTTCCCTATCCTGACCTGGTGATCTGGAGACAGTGAGGTTGTGTTACCCGCTGTAGGATCACACTGACTAATGAGCATATACAGAGTCAGAGAATGTCCACCATAAACCTATATATCTCATCTGATCTGGGACCTCACAGCTGCTCCACAATTGTGATATTCATGCTTGCTTAATTTTCCATCACATTCTCCCAGTGGCTTTCTTTAATCATTTAGAGCCTCTGTGAGACCTTAAGCACCATGCCTCCCTGCCTTCCCTTTCATTACCTGTTGTCTGTTGTGTCAGGGAAGATAGTAAGACCATCCTTTAGGCTCAACTGCTGCACCTCCCCTTCCCCCACCTCCTCTCTATCTTCACCAACGTTCCTCCTCTGTCTTTTGCTCATGGGAAACTGTTGGCTTCCCTCCTGGGTATCCTTGCACTTGTCCAAAGATATTCCTCTGCCATCCTTTCTTTACCCACACTCCCCTAACTTCTCAAGAAACTTCGTCTGACCATGGGTCATTCTCTTGCTTGATTATTTCTTTAAATGTCTCCCTCTCTGTGACACCTTCACTTCTGCTTATGAACACGTTCACTTTTACTGTGAAAACAAAATGAAATGCAAATGAAAACTAAAATTTTCTGCTAAAATAGTCTGCTATCCTTTCACTGTGTTGCTGTATTTCTCAAAAAGAGAGATCATATCTCCTTACTCATTTATTTGAGCACTAATTTCTCATACGCTGCTTACTACCTTTCAACATGGCTTCTGCCCACCATACATTCTAATCATTTTTAGCTTAGAAAAGTGAATTCTAAGAATGGGTGCTCCAAAATGCAGCCATGCCAAATCTATGTGCTTTAGTTACTAAGTTGTGACCGACTCTTGCAACCCATGGACTGGAGAGCGTTAGGCCCCTCTAAAGCAGCTCTTAGAGGGAAGTTAATAACAATAGAGACCGCCCTCAAAAAAATAAGAAAAATATCAAATAAACAACCTAACCTACCACCTAAAAGAGTTGGAAACAGAACAAACAAAATCTAAAGTCAGCAGAAGGAAGGAAATAATAAAGATCAGAGGAAATAAATAAAATAGAGATTAAAAAGCAATTTAAAAAATAATAAAAGCAAGAGTTAGTCCTTTGAAAGGCTAAAAATGGGCACCAAATAGGTGCCAAACTCTGAAGAATGATGACTAGCTTTGAGGAAAGATAACATCCAAATTAAATCATTACAAACATAGCAGTGTCCATAGATGCTCAAAGCTTGGAAATGAAGTATGGGGGGAAATATAAGTAGGGAAATGAGAAAATAACAAATGAGAAGGTGACATGGAATATGGGAAGAGAATTGAGAAGCTGTTTGAAGGTTACGGGGATGACTGACTTTAAGAGTTCCATGTTATAGAAATGCTTTGTCTCCAAAGCTTGTAGTCATGGAAACCAAGCTGGGGTCCTTGGAGACCTTGGCACATTCTGTAGGCTGTCTCCCATCTCTTCCCCAGTGTCACCATATTGCTTCAGATTCTTTTATTTTTCAATGTTTATTGGAGTATACTTGATTTACAATGCTGTGTTCAATTGCAGGTGTACATCAAAGTGAATCAGTTATAGATAGATAGATAGATGATAGATGATAGATGATAGATAGATAGATAGATGATAGATAGATAGATAGATAGATCCCCACTCTTTTTTTAAAATATTTTTTTCCATTATAGAGTTTTGAGTAGAGTTCACTATGCTATACAGTAGGTCCTTATTAGATTTATGTTTCATAGATAAATTCATCTGTACCCTTTTTTTTTTTGTACCCTTTTTTTGATTCCACATACAAGTGATATTCTATATTTGTCTTTCTCTGTCTAACTTACTTCACTCAGTATGACAATCTCTATGTCCATCCACATTGCTGAAAATGGCATTATTTTGTTCTTTTTTAATGGGTAAATCGCTCAGTGTTAAGGATCTGCCTGCCAATGCAGGATACTGGTTGAATCCCCAGGGTTGGGAAGATCCCCTGGAGAATGAAATGGCAACCCACTCCAGTATTCTGCCTGGAAAATCCCATGGAGAGAGGAGCCTGGCAGGTTACAGTCCATAGGGTCACAAAAGAGTTGGACACGACCTAGTAACATTAAACAACAATATTGCAATGTATATATGTGCCATATCTTCTTTATCCATTCCTCTGTTGATAGATATTTAGATTACTTCCATATCCTGGCTATTGTAAATAGTGTTGTGATGAACATTGGAATACACATATCTTTTCAATTTAGGGTTTTCTCCAGGTAGATGCCCAGGAGTGGGATTGCTAGGTCATATGGTAAATCTTTTTAGTTTTTAAATAACTTCCGTACTGTTCTCCATAGTGGCTGTACCAACTTGCATTCTCACAAACAGTGTAAGAAGGCTTCCTTTTTTTCCACATCCTCCCCAGTATTTAGTGTTTATAGATTTTTTTATGATGACCATTCTGGCCAGTGTGAGGTGATTCCTCTTTGTAGATTCTTAATACCTAGATGTTTATAATCATTGCCCAAATGAGGTCCCTGCCTTCAGATTCTTTTCTCTCTCTCTCCAGTCACCCCACATGTTGATGCTAGTATCTGATTTTCTTTCCATGTAGCAAGAACTAAGAAAATGTGACCAAATGAAATAGTGAATGAAAAGAATTCTAAAGTTGCCTAGTCACTATGGCCCTCACAAAGATAAATTATTAAAAAAAAAACTTTTGCATAAAAAATATTATTTTACCTAAACCAAGGTGTCTTTACAAATGGATAGGGAACAGGAAATGGAGGTCATTTTAAAGTATATAAGACTGTGAAAAAAAAGAGAAGCCTACTTTTCTTAAAACTTAAACATTAATTATCTATAATGAAACAGATCACCAGCCCAGGTGGGATGCATGAGACAAGTGCTCGGGCCTGGTGCACTGGGAAGACCCAGAGGAATCAGGTGGAGAGGGAGGTGGGAGGAGGGATCGGGATGGGGAATGCGTGTAACTCTATGGCTGATTCATATCAATGTATGACAAAACCCACTGAAATGTTGTGAAGTAATTAGCCTCCAACTAATAAAAAATTTAAAAAAATTTTTAAAAAAAAAAAAAAAAGATAGAAACATGAAAAAAAAAACTTAAACATTAAAGGGGGGCTTGAAGCTTCAAACACACACACTTTGTAAAATTTAATTTGCTAAATAGTATTTTGTGGTCCACTCTTTACAAAAAGCTAGAAATTATATGGAAGTAGATAACCATTCAAGTCATAAATGGTGAAAACCTAACACTTGTTGATTGGACTATAAACAGCCAGTTAAAATACTAAAATGCCAATAAAATCTATGAATTCAACCTGTTCCTTCCACCAGGTGACAGACACCAATGTAGATCACCAATGATTTTAAAAATCACTTAATTCCAAGTCTCAATTTCCTATAAAGTGAAAGTACATCAAAATTATGATTATTTTATAATGCATTTTTATTATTGAACTCATTTTCTCTATATGATTATTATATTGGAAAAATCATGTTTATATTTTTATTACTATGTTTTCATTTAAAATTTAGCAATTATGGCTTGTGTGAAGTGTCAATTTAAGAATTGTTTAATTCTTTCTATAATGGCACTATCACTTTACTTTTCATTTCTAGTAGATATTTGAAATTGATATTTAGCTTTCAAATCCATTTTGAACAGTCTCAACATGGTTTGAAAAAGACTCTTGGGAACCAACATGAGTTGGATAACTTAGAAAAATTTCTTTCTTTTTTTTTTTTTGAGAGAACAGCATCAAAACATGTATATTATCAAGGGTCAAACAGATCACCAGCCCAGGTTGGATGCATGAGACAAGTGCTCAGGGCTGGTGCACTGGGAAGACCCAGAGGGATGGGGTGGGGAGGGAGGTGGGAGGTGGGATCGGGATGAGGAATACATGCAAATCCATGGCTGATTCATGTCAGTGTATGGCAAAAACCACTACAATATTATAAAGTAATTAGCCTCCAACTAATAAAAATAAATGGGAAAAAAAAATTTCAAAATGCTAACACCATGTAAAAAGAAATCTTGTGCAACAGAAATGAAAATGAACCAAACTTTTGATTTTCCTGATGGGAAATAATCTTCAGTTCAGTTCAGCCTCTCAGCCATGTCCAACTCTTTGTGACCCCATGGACTGCAGCACGCAATGCTTCCATGTCCATCACCATCTCTCAGAACTTGCTCAAACTCATGTGCATTAAGTTGATGATGTCATCCAACCATCTCATCCTCTGTCGTCCCCTTATCCTCGCACCTTTAATTTTGCCCAGAATCAGGCTCTTTTGTAGTTTCAGCTTCAGCATCAGTCTTTCCAATAAATATTCGGAACTGATTTCCTTTAGGATTGACTGGTTTGGTCTTCTTGTTGTCCAAGGGACTCTCAAGAGTCTTCTCCCACACCTCAATTCAAACGCATCAGTTCTTTAGCACTCAGCTTTGTTTATAGTCCAACTCTCACATCCATACTTGACTGCTGGAAAACCCATAGCTTTGACTAGATGGACCTTTGTCAGCAAAGAATCTTAACTTTATGAAAAAAAAAAAAAAATATTGTTGGTGATGCTTCGGGTAATTTTCAGGAGAAATTTTTTAAAAGAATGTGTTAGACATAAGAAGTCTTGACAACAGTCAGGTTCAGTTCTGGTCAGTCTAGAATCAACAAGGTCCCTGTTTCCATCCACTTATGATGAATTACTTTTTCAAGTTTGCAAAAATTCAGAGTCTCAGAACTATCTCGGAAGCTGTGCAGCATTTGACCCATTTTTTGGTCATAAATTATCAGATGGGATTAACTGCACATTTTTCTTTTTCAAATAAGAAACTTTCCCCCATCCCTACAGACTTGTTATGGGTCAACGGGCATCAGTGACAGGCCAGGGGGGAGCTTTTGGTTTTATCATATGCTTCTCCCTGGAACTTTTAATTCAATTTTTGTTACTTGCAGAAGTTGGGGTGATTTATTTTATAAATTTTGTTTTCATCATTGTTGATAACAGTCAGACATTGTCTTTAACTCAGAATCACCATAATGTAAATGTTTCCTGCAAAGGGTCAGATAGTGAAGTCTTTGTGGCCACATGCATCTTCTTCAGGCCTAGAGTTATAGTATGAACACAGCTCTTAACAATACATATACATGTGTGCTGCTGCTGCTAAATCGCTCAGTTGTGTCTGACTCTGTGTGACCCCATAGACGGCAGCCCACCAGGCTCCCCCATCCCCGGGGTTCTCCAGGCAAGAACACTGGAGTAGGTTGCCACTTCCTTCGATGCATGAAAGTGAAAAGTGAAAGTGAAGTCGCTCAGTCGTGTCTGACTCTTAGCAACCCCATGGACTGCAGCCCACCAGGCTCCTCTGGCCATGGGATGTTCCAGGCAAGAGTACTGGAGTGGGTTGCCATTGCCTTCTCCATATGTGTGTGGGTGTGGTCCAAAAAAAAAAAGAAACGTTATCTGCCAAAACATGCATAAGGAAGTATCACACCACAATATGCTGGCCCCTGATCTAAGGGAGGATCTCTGTGTGAAGTCAGTGAGAGAACAGGTTCAAAGGACTTCAGAAATATTAGCCACTCATAATGTATAATTTGTTAGGGTTCAGTTGTTCCAAAAATAAATATTACATAAAAATGATGTGCTTTAATGTAAACATATACATTAACACATGTAAAAGAGATAACCAGTGTGAATTTGCTCTATGACGCAGGGAACTCAAACCAGGGCTCTGTGACAACCTGGAAGGGTGAGATGGGGTGGGGAGTGGAAGGAAGTTTCAAGAGGGAGGGGATATATTGTACCTATGGCTGACCCATGTTAACATATGGCAGAAACCAACACAATATTGTAATTATCCTTGAATTAAAAATAATTTTTTTAATTGGAGATGTACAGCTAAAAAAATGATATGCTTTAGAAACCCAGATTTGCTTTCCTTAGTCACTTTTATAATAAGTTAGAGTTTGTTGATTGAAGAATTTCTTGACTCAACGAGCATCTACTGATCAATACTCTATCAGCAACAGGTATGATATAAATTATACTAAGCTTTGATCCTAGGATCTACAGGTTTGGAGAGAGGACATATTTCAGTTTCATATTAAATAGGCTCTGAGATAATTTTTAGTTTTATCTTTTTATAAATTTTCATTGGAATATAGTTGCTTTACAAAGTTGTATTAGTTTCTCCTGTACAGCAAAGGGAATCAGCTATAACATATACATACATCTCTTTTTTGGATTTCCTTCCTATCTAGGTCACCACAGAGCACTGAGTAGAGTTTCCTGAGATATACAGTAGATTCTCGTTGGTTATCTATTTTGTGAAATAAAGGAAAAGTGTTAGTCACACAACTGTGTTTGACTCTTTGTGACCCTATGGACTCTAGCCAGCCAGGCTCCTCTGTCCATGGAGTTCTCCAAGCAAGAATACTGGAATGGGTAGCCACTCCCTTCTCCAGGGGGTCTTCCCATCCCAAGGACTGAACCCTGGTCTCCTGCATTGCAGACAGATTCTTTATCATGCGAGCCACAAAGGAAGCCCAGTCAATAGTCTATATATGTCAATCTCAATTTTTAGCTTTTCCCCACTAAGCCAGCCTTTGACAGCTACCCCTAACACTGCTACTTTGTAATTCCATCCAGGGGAAGGCAGACACTAGTTTTGAACTTTCCCTTGTTCTATCTTTTCACTCCACCCAAAGAACTTTTGAAGTCAGTGTTGCTGTTTGCTTACTTTGTCTTTACTGAAGAAAAAGAGATTCAGAATATTAGCGTACTGTGTCATACTTCTTTATTTTGAAGTTAGGGGAGGGTTAAGTTTCAATTCCTGTTATCTCATTGAAGTAACAATCTGACCAACCAACCACTGCATTTCCCCTGGGAGACAGTTGAGCTAGATAAACATACTTTAAAATCCGCTTTTTTAAAAAGCACTGCTTCTGGTGAAGATGGCTGAAAGGAAAGAACAGCAGTAGTAATTCAAACATTCTTCCAGCCTGTCACTATGACTCAGCTCCAAAAAATAACTATACAAGTGTTCTGGGAACATTCCATTCATATTTCTAACAGATTTCAAGCAATATTTCTAATCAAATTTAGGAACAACTTCTATAGCTTCTAGATAATAAGAACTATTGAAGTTGTAAGATTTGAATTTGTGACCTCATGTCATGAAAAGCTTATCTCATCCAATGAGGAAAACAAGTTCGTTTTTAAAATTTGAAGATGAGAATAATGGAGATTTTATAGACTGAATCTATGACATTAGAAATCATAGTAATTCAGTAAGCTGCTTGAAATAAGAACTTTTAGGAAGACATAGTAATTAACATTTTAAAACAGTAGCTGAACTTTACTGTTTTCTGTAGCTAAACTTTCTGTAACCAAAGACTTTCATGACAATGATGATTATTAAAGTTTAACCCATTTGTTGTGAACAAATGTGTGCATCTTCCCAGGAAAATTTTTATAATAGTTCCAAGCTGATACTGTCTATATTCACTTTATTCCATGGCAACACACTAAATTTTTTCAGAATTCTTTCACATTGGTAGAATATCATATGTACTAAATTACACACCCTCTGAAACTATTGTCAAAATAAAACAATGAGATTATCAGATTCCAACATTCCTTAGAATACTAAACTGTAACTTTAATATATGAAAGAAAGCTTGTGTCTGTGGACACTGACTTTTTTTTTTTTTTTTTTTTGGAGTATAATTCCTTTACAATGGTACACTGACTTTTATTTTTTTATTTTTTTGAACTTTTTATTTTATATTGGAGTATAACTGATTAACAATGTTGTGGTAGTTTCAAGTGAACAGTGAAGGGACTCAGCCATACATATACATGTATCCATTCTCCCTCAAACATCCTCCTATCCAGGCTGCCACAAAACACTGAATAGAGTCCCATGTGCTATATGATAGGTTCTTGTTGGTCATCAATTTTAAATAAAGCAGTGTGTACATGACCTTCCCAAACTCCCTAACTATCCATCCAAACAAACAGCTGTAAGTTTGTTTTCTAAGTCTGTGAGTCTCTTTCTGTTGGGACACTGACTTTTGATAGATAAAAGTGGGGACACAGCTCAATAGTTAATCTATTAAAATTTATTTCCCTGGAGGAATGATTGTGCATTTTTGATGTACAGGTGTGTAAAGCCCCAAGATATGACCTAAGAGTCCAGCAATGACTAAGGCAAGTGAAAGGAAATTTAAATTGACCACTTTATTTAGCTCCAGCATTAAGTTGAATTGAAATATTTGTGGTTCCTAATGCGAGGTTGTAGATTCCAATAAGCCTCAAGGAGGAGGATATGGTGTGCGCCCTGGGAGATCTCACCTGCTTGCTGTGTCCTCCCCAGGATCTGTCACTGCGAAGGGGACGAGGAGAGCCCACTCATCACGCCCTGCCGCTGCACAGGCACCCTACGCTTCGTGCACCAGGCCTGCCTGCACCAGTGGATCAAGAGCTCGGACACACGCTGCTGTGAGCTGTGCAAATATGACTTCATCATGGAGACCAAGCTCAAGCCCCTGCGGAAGGTACCGTGCTGCCTGGGCCAGTTCAAGAGAGCTGGCAAGACAGGCTTCTCTTTTTAAATTGAAGTATAGCTGAATTCAGCAAAAATGTACAGTGTTATGTCACTTTCAGGTGTACACCAAGGTGATTCATTGATGCATACAAATTAAAAACACATTTCCACAATAAGATTTCGCTAATGTGCTAATATCCACTAAGACTATACATCATGTGTTGGGCTCAATATGGAAAACACAACCAAGTTTTCCCAGATAATTCTCCATACTTCTGTCTTAGGTTCTGGGGCCTCTGATTTTTGTATCACTCTTCAAAGTCAAAAAGCCATGTGCATGTGTATATATGTGTGCACATACGTATGCATGTGTGTATGTGCTTGTGAGTATATCCAAAATATACCTATGGGTCAATGTAACTGAACTGATGGAAGGGAACTGTGAGAACATTGTACTTACTGAAGTCAATTCCCAAGACGGTTAGATAATATACCACAAAGATTAAACAATATGAAGTCACATAATGTTTTGAAAACCAAGCATTTGGTAAGAAAGAGAATGATCTCTTCTATAAGGTGTGGAGACTTTCTTGTGTTTGCCTTTATCTGGGGATTTGGTTTTGTTCTGGGAGTGTGTAATTTCCTCAATTCTGTCTCATCACAACAAAAATTTGAAGCGACGGACATTAAAGCCCTTGGACAGACTGTGTCACAGCTGTAGGACAGATCAGTGTTACGGCTCCGAGTTACAGCTCAGTTTTATTTAGAAAATAAAGCAAAATACATCCTTGAGGAGTGATGGCATGCCAACCCAAAAGATGCAAAGAGAAGAGAGAGAGAGAGAACCCTGGCCCTTTGGCTCCTCTTTTTATATGTTTTTCCTCCTCCTCTGGGCCTGACCTATGTAAATTGGACTAGCCAGGAGTGCTATTTGTTCTACCTAAGGTCCTCACTCTGGTCCTTGGACCTTCCTTTGTTCTATTGTCATGGGCTTTTCCCTTCCTTGTCTTTTAGCCACCACCATTCTGGACTCCTGTTTCCTATTCCAACTACCCAGCAGTTTGATGGTTCATGTAAGAAAAGTATCATTTTCCATATTGTGCACCAAGCTGTAAGACAGAGGTAGTGTTTTTAACTATAAACTTAATATTCAAATTTCTCATTTGTGTTACATTTTTCTAAATAATGAAGATAATAATTGAGATAAGTATAAAGTTAGCATCTAGCTCAATGCTGGAAAAGGATAGATTGTAAAGGAGCAAATGAAGACAATGAACTTTACCTAATTCATGTGTAACAGTTTTGTCATTGTTGTTCAGTTGCTAAGTTGTGTCTGACTCTTTGTGACCCCCATGACTGCAGCACGCTAGGCTCCTCTGTTCTTCACTATCTCCCGGAGTTTGCTCAAACTCATGTCCATTGAGCAGGTGATGCTCTCTAACGATCTCATCCTATGCCACCCTCTTCTGCTTTTGCACTCAATCTTGCCCAGCATCAAGGTCTTTTCCAATGAATCAGCTCTTCACATCAGGTGTGATACTGTGACCCTGAATTTTGGGCTCACAGGTGGTGGGTGGTGCTCGTGGTAAAGAACATGCCTGCCAATGCAGGAGATGTAACAGACACGGGTTTGATCCCCAGCTTATTTTTTGGCCTAACTCCAGTCTTACCAATTTAGATACTTCAACTTCCAAAGGAGAGTATGGAGACTGCAATTTAAATAACAAATCCAGCTAGGATTGTATTTTATTTAAATTTCATGCAAAGAAAAAGTGGATAAGAGTGACGGGTTCCAGGGCAAGCAAAGTGTAGAGCAAACAAGAATTTTCCAATAGGCATCCAATTGGTGGCTGGCTATTGCAATTCTTTATTAATTCTGTAAATTATGGAGAAACAGAATAAACAGCCACTGCTTTGCAGTAGCCTTGATTTTTGACATCTGCCTGTGGTTATAGATGTCAAAATTGGTGCACAACATATCTTTGAGTTATGGATTTTCTTTTTCTTCTTTTTTTTTCTTTTTTTATTTTCTTAGCATATGGGGTGACCTGAGTTCAAAAAGGTGAGACTCTGCTCCTCCAGGTCCCAAAGCAATCAATGCCAGAAATAGACGTGGACCCTTCCTCCTTGCCCTTTGCTCTATCTGCTGAAAGATGCTGTGTGCTGTTTGGAGCTGCTAAATGACACATCATGCTCTGTGATTCTGTACATTTTTCTTCTTACCCCTCAGGGAAGTACCAATTGTTTCATGACATCTGTATAGTTCTCCATTTTTTTCAACATACATCTGTACAAAATTTTCATTTCAACTCTTTCAAAAATAATATTTCAATTTGAGAACAATCTAGAATAAAATATTCTAATTTCCTCTTCTTTATACCATCTACTGTCATGGTCTGGGCATGAGTTGGAAAAGAATTTCCAGACATGAGACAGAATGAGAGGGAAATAAAGTTTATTAGAATGGGAGACACTGTTAGAACAGCATGCAGGTTCAATGGAGAACCGTTGCTGAACAAGGGGTCCTTAGTCCACTTCATACATGGGGTACAAGGACTGGGATAGGGGTCCTGTGGGTCCTTTGCAGATTGGATGGGGCACATATACTGAGTGGGGGAAGAGTAAGGCAAATACCTTCTCCCCATGGGGTAGGGGGAAGAGAGGCTATACTTCTCAGGAGGACCTGAAATCTGTTAATAGTTACAACGTGGGAAAAGGAAAGACGATAAGTGTACGGTTTTTCTGATCCTGCATTTATCCCTGCATTTATCTGGTCTTTTCATCCTTGAGTCACTACATTCCTCCCTGTCTTTATTTTTAGGGCCAATTCTTTGGCCCCTTTTGATACTCTGCTCATGTCTAACTATCTACCTATTTCCCTTCTCAGGCATTTGGGAACCCAGTCTCAGGGGAAAGGGGGCAACGGCCACTCTGACTTCAGGCTGTACGGGGGCATCGTGGGGCTGTGGGTTCCCTATGCCTGCTGTCTGTCAGGGTGCATTTACAGAGGGAGATGAGAGTCCATGGAATGATAAGGCAGTTTGTTTCCACATTGTCTGGGTGTTGGCCAGGGAATATTCTTGTTCTACTATCACTTGGAGATTTGTTGTATTCTAGAAGAAACAAACTTTGAAGTTAAAGATATATGGCCCAAAGATTAATAGAAGTAGAAAAACTGCTGGGGAGAACCAGGAGAACCAGGAGTAGACAAAGACATTGGTTCGTGATGTTAGTATTTCTCTAGATAGGAGAAAATGTAAGAATTTGGGTTCATAAAATCTTTACCTGGAAACATCTGACTCTCTGCAGGCTGATTCTTCTGGGCTTTTCCCAGAGCACAGAGAGCCTTATTTCTGATCTCCACCCTGAACTCATCTCAGGGCATGTCAGCAGCTTGCAGTGGTCATGATGTAATCTTTGTAGAGGCAGCTGGCAAGTGCCAACTTTCAGTCAGCAGGGTCCCTTCTCAGCCACATATTTGGCCATGCTTTGGGGGCATTTCATGGCCATCTGTGTCCCACGGTGCTGGGAAGGCACATTTCCAGGTCTAGGGAAGATGCCATTGATAGGCCCACTCTGTGTGCCTATCACTGGACCAGGCCTTGTGAGTAACAAAAGTCTCTGCACCATACCTGTCCCACTAGCCTCGTGGTCCAGGAAAATATTCTCTCTTGTTGCTTCTTCCCTTATCTAGAGTTATGTTATTATAATCATTGATCTCATATGGAGTAACATAAGAAACAATCTTCTGAAACAAGTGGCATAGAAAATAATACAGCTAGCATTTATTAGTAAGGTCACAAGCCAGAATTTAAGTCAAGAACTTTCATTAGGTATAGCCCAGTATACCCAGGTCATCTGACTGACTTAAATGAATATAGCCAGGTGTGAATCTCCTGGTTGTGCATCATGGAGCATCTGACCTTTATCCAAAGATTAGTTATTGAGATAAGCTTTAGAAACAAACTTAGAGTGTTCTCTTTAATAACAATTAATCAAACCTTTTAGCAATATAACATAACAACAAGGAACTAGCTCAGAAGTGAGTTGTAGTAAACACAGACCTTAATTAACAAAACTAGAACTTAATAAGTGAAATATATATATATATATATATATATATTATATATATATATATATATATTTTGTCATTGTGAGAGCATTAACCCTGTAGCCAGGGAAGGCTTTAACTCATCAAATAAAACTGAGGTTTGTCAGGGAGCTGGGAAAATCCAAGTGGCCATCTTGGATTTCCCATAGCACTGACTCTTTGATTTACAGCTATTGTTCACCCATTTTTAATTTCCTGATTTAGTAGTAGACTGTTGCCATGTTTTAAAGACATCTGGATAGCAGAAGTCTAACCGTGAGGGCTTATTTTTTGTAGAAGCAGAATGAACTTTGTCTACATGTACAATAATCTTAAATAATGCTTCTTTACCAAAGTAACAAAAGATTTTAAAAACAAATATAAATAACTTAAAGGCAAAGAAATTCATAATTTGTTATCAAAAGCTGCATTCTAAGAAAACTTTGTTCCCTTAACATAGAGAGTAAACTAAATTCCAGTCTGCTACCAGTTTACCAGATAACAAACAAAATTTGTAACACTTTAACATGATAACTAGAATTATAATTGACAATATTTTATCAGGGCATATCAGATCTATATGAATTCCACATAATTTTAGGATATCTATATTAGTAACATCAACCATACAGTATAATCTGAGAAGATTTATCACCCCTTCAACAGCACTTTCCATGTAATTTAACATGTCCAATGAACCCAGGTAGTTTAATAGCTCTTTGGGATGTCTCAAGTGCCCTCTGAAGCATTCCAAAGTCAGCTAGAAGTCAAGTTATTTAAGAAGTTTTGTTGATAAATATCAAAAGGGTTTATAACACTGTTAGATAGAATCATATAGATCACTGTGAAACATTATATTCACTTAACCAAAGTAACAAAGAATATTTCAAAGTAAACATAGACGAGATCACTTCAGAGGTAAAGAAACTTAAAATTCATTATCAAAAACAATTCAACATCTCAAGAAAACTTGTATTTATGAACAAAACTATTCCCTTGGAGTTTACTTTCCACAAAACCTTATCAGTTTCTGTACCCATTACTTTGTTCTCCCATCCTGAAACAGCCACCTGTAAGTCAGACCTAGTTCCTTTTCCCTTCATAAAATGTAATTTCATTCCTCATACCTTCTTTACTGAAAACACACATCCTACTTTCCTTAAACAACCAAGAACTGACTTTTATATTAGCATTCTATAGATTGGTGAACATGAATACCGGTAATAATTTCTGAAAAAAAAAAAAAAATTCTAGAGAACATCTCAGGATGGCGTCAAACATTATTCATTAATAGTCCAAAATCTCTAGCTTCTCTGTCTGTAAGAGGAAGTTAGTGTTCAGTAATGAATGTTTCAGAATCTTATTTTATTTGGAAATGACTTGGCTATTGTCACTTAGCTTAGCACAACCCTAGAAATTCAGGTTACCAAAATCTGGAGAGACTATTTCAGACAGACATTTCTAAAGTGTAATTATTCTTAATAGTTTGTCTAAAAACTCATATCTCATTTACTTTTTTTTAGGAGTTTTGTTCTTTTTGTTTTTTCTAGAAGTACTTTCCTTGTTGACAAACTTGTAACAGATACAGCAATATAACAATATTTAGCTTATAGTAAACCAAAGCACAGAATGAAAATCCTATGCCTAATGACTCTTAGATATGTCTATATTAGATTATCAAACAAACATTAATACTAGTTATTTAATATTGAATATTTCCCAATTCACATGGATCTGAAATTCATTTAGGTTAATTTTTCTTGTATTTAGAATTGCCTGACTTGTAAGTGCTTACTTTTCTTTAGGCCAATTAAATTAGAACTCATTTACAACTTCAGCAATATTAAAAATAAAAAAAAAAAGACACACACTAAGACATACATAAATCCAGACAGACAGAGATCTCATAGTTTCCTGCCTGAAATTTAACACATCTCTTTGACCCTTTTTTTTTTGGCTTAAAGTTCTAGCTGCCAAAGGCTGAGGTCTCAGGCAAAGTGGGCAGTGTATTTCAAGGACATGGGAAGGGTTAACTTCAAGCTTTTCCCTAGGCAGGCCTTTTAACAAGCTAGTTGTTCTTAATTTCATATGCAAAAAGGACCAGTTTTGCAGTTTCCAAGACAAAAAAGAATTTAATTTTAACCAGTTTTCTCTAGTGTCTAAAAAATATCATGGCCATCCTGTATCGAAAAGTCATCTTTCCTTTCTGTAGTCATAGTTTTATAGCTAAAATATAGACCAGTTCAGTTCAGTCACTCAGTCGTGTCCGACTCTTTGTGACCCCATGAAGCTCAATACTCCAGGCCTCCCAGTCCATCACCAACTCCCAAAGTCCACCCAAACCCATGTCCATTGAGTCAATGATGCCATCCAACCATCTCATCCTCTGTTGTCCCCTTCTCCTCCTGCCCTCAATCTTTCCCAGCATCAGGGTCTTCTCAAATGAGTCCACTCTTCACATCAGGTGGCCAAAGTATTGGAGTTTCAGCTTCAGCATCAGACCTTCCAATGAACACCCAGGACTGATCTCCTTTAGGATGGACTGGTTGGATCTCCTTGCAGTTCAAGGGACTCTCAAGAGGCTTCTCCAACACCACAGTTCAAAAGCATCAATTCTTCAGTGCTCAGTTTCTTTACAGTCCAACTCTCACATCCATACATGACCACTGGGAAAACCATAGCCTTGACTAAATGGACCTTTGTTGGCAAAGTAATGTCTCTGCTTTTCAATATACTGTCTAGGTTTGTCATAAGTTTCCTTCCAAGGAGCAAGCGTCTTTTAATTTCATGGCTGCAAGTCACCATCT
This sequence comes from Cervus canadensis, assembly GCF_019320065.1. Lineage (NCBI taxonomy): Eukaryota > Metazoa > Chordata > Mammalia > Artiodactyla > Cervidae > Cervus > Cervus canadensis. The sequence goes on from NC_057404.1 coordinate 58,074,595, forward strand.
GCAGTGATTTTGGAACCCCAAAAAATAAAGTCAGCCACTGTTTCCACTGTTTCCCCATCTATTTGCCATGAAGTGATGGGACCGGATGCCATGATCTTAGTTTTCTGAATGTTGAGCTTTAAGCCAACTTTTTCACTCTCCTCTTTCACTTTCATCAAGAGGCTTTTTAGTTCCTCTTCACTGTCTGCCATAAGGGTGGTGTCATCTGCATATCTGAGGTTATTGATATTTCTCCCAGCAATCTTGATTCCAGCTTGTGCTTCATCCAGCCCAGCATTTCTCATGATGTACTCTGCATATAAGTTAAATAAGCAGGGTGACAATATACAGCCTTGATGTACTCCTTTTCCTATTTGGAACCAGTCTGTTGTTCCATGTCCAGTTCTAACTGTTGCTTCCTGACCTCCAATACAGGTTTCTCAAGAGGCAGGTCAGGTTGTCTGGTATGCCCATCTCTTTCAGAATTTTCCACAGTTGATTGTGATCCACACAGTCAAAGGCTTTGGCATAGTCAATAAAGCAGAAATAGATGTTTTTCTGGAACTCTCTTGCTTTTTCGATGATCCAGCAGATATTGGCAATTTGATCTCTGGTTCCTCTGCCTTTTCTAAAACCAGCTTGAACATCTGGAGGTTCATGGTTCACATATTGCTGAAGCCTGGATTGGAGAATTTTAAGCATTATTTTACTAGCATGTAAGATGAATGCAATTGTGCTTTAGTTTGAGAATTCTTTGCCATTGCCTTTCTTTAGGATTGGAATGAAAACTGACAGAATGTGGTCCACTGGAGAAAAGAATGGCAAACCACATCAGTATTCGTGCCTTGAGAACCCAATGAACAGTATGAAAAAAAAAAATATATATATATATATATATTTGGTATATATATATATACCAAATAGTGTTCAAATTGACTCTGATATCAGGGGCAGATCAGCTGATTAAAATCTCGGATTATCCCTCTTGTGGGAAGTGAGGTCTTTGTCTCATCAGAAGAATCTGAAGAGTTAAGGGAACTTGCAGGAGTGGGAGAAGCTTGTTTCTCCCACCTTGAGAAACAGGAGTAGTTAGAAGGGAATTCTTTAGGATGTTCAGGAGTGGGGGAGGCTTGGTTCCCTCCCCACCTGAGAGAGAAGTGTAGTCAGAAGGGGATTCTTTAAAATGTTTTTGATCCTTCCGGCTTTTGAATATAGGAGAAAGACCTGGACCAAAGGTAACCTCAGAATCCTTTCCTAGAGATCATGTGGATATGAAAGTTCGAGTAGGGGTCATCTAAGAAATCTGATGGAGAGAGACAGAGGGGGACAGGACATAGAGAGGCAACAGAACCTAAGGAAATTCTGAGTCCTATCCCTGCTGTTGGCAAAAGCAAGTGTCCACTCAGAGACCATTTTTTGGTGGTCCCCCAGTTTGTATTGGGGCTTAACCTTTGGCAGGGTCAAAATTTTCAAATTTCTGAGAATGTAGCCAAGGGGTGAGTCTGAGAGAGGCTCCCAGGACGTACCAGAACCCACTCTTAGCCTACCTGCCATAGAATGGGGTACTGAGTGTCATCGGCTCTCGGACGACAGAAAGGCGTCCCTTTTGCCCCAGTGATCTCTCCAGGCGACTAATGGCACAAAATGGCCAACTATACCAACAGTCGCATCCGACAGTGAGAGGTGACCCCTGAGAACTGTGCAGCTGAGGCACCCTGTGACCCGGGCAGAGAAAGACAGCGATCCTGGGGAGCAACCAGGTGACTCACCATTTGGCGATTCCCTGAAACATGGAAGGCACTCTTGGGATGGCCCAGAGGCAACACCTAGACTCCAGTAAATTAATCTAGACCAAAAGGGGAAGAAGTGAAAGTGACAGGAAGAAGACTGAGGAATCCGCCTTGCAATCCTATCAGGGAGGCGGTGGCCAGGGGACAAAGGTCTCTGTTTTGCTTCAACCACCATGTGCCTGACCCACGCCCACACAGTAGCGGCTGGCTTGGTCCTCTGTTGGAAAGAAGACAAAAGAGAGACCCTCACCTGTTCAGGTAGCAGTCCCGGGGCTCTGTGGGCAGTGGGGCCTTCGGAACACACCAGAGGGGAACCCTGCTCAGAGTTCGTCAGTTGTTTCCACAGCACTTGTCTGTTCGCAGAGGGTCCCTGTGAAAAAGGAGAAGTGAGGAGGTGGGAAAGAGACCCCAAGCTCCCAGTTCGGGCCACCAAAAATGTCCGTGGTCCAGGCACAGGTTGGAAAACAATCTCCAGACCTGAGACAGAATGAGAGGGAAACTAGAAGTTTATTAGAATGGGAGATGCTATTAAGATAGTGGACCAGCTCAAGGGAGAACCAACACTGAACAGGGGTCCTTAGTCCACTTTTGTACCTAGGATACAAGGACTGGGATAAGTGTCTTGTGGGTCCTTTGCGGATTGGATGAGGCACGTATAATGAGTGGGGGAAGAGTAAGGCAAATACCTTCTCCCCTGGGGTAGGGGGGAGACAGGTTATACTGCCCAGGAGGACCTGACATCTGTTAATAGTTTAAAAATATGGGAGAGGGAAAGGCAATAGGGTCTGGTTTTTCTGTTCCTACATTCCAAGACCCTCCTTGGTTTTATCTGTTCTTTTTGTCCTTGGGTCACTATGTCTACTCCTCCCCATTTTTGTATCACAATCAAATACATGGTGCTGTGTGGACCTTCAAAAGTCCTCTTCTACCTTCAGCTTTTCTAGAACCCTTTCTTCATATTCTATTCCCAATAAGTTAAAATCCTTTCAAGAGATCTTTTTCCCCCTCAACCAACCTGTTTATAAATCAGAGAAAGGCAGTGAATATATCTGCCTTTTTCATCTTAATAATAAACATATTGCACCAACCTGTCTGTCTGTTAATGAAATGCCCTGGTTACTTGTTTCAAATGTTTCAGTGATTGGTCATAAGTATTAATGGAGGGCAGCATGTCCACATCCGTCATCTCTGATAGCTGTTGTGTGTCTACAGAGGATGTCAGAGTCTAATGCAGAGGCTGCTGCACTACAGCCCACAGATGTGTTTCACTTGACCCACAGGGCTGAAAATCTGAATTGGTTATTACTTCATGTAAAATCCCATACATCTGTATTTGTTTGAAAACCACTATATCTGGCTTGACTGGAACCACATTTCCATAAGACAACAATTAGTATAGCCAGTGAGTGGCTAGCCGCTTTGAGAGGTTGTTTGCCCTCAAGGACCCTGTATCTCTCAATCTTGCCCTTTTTCTGATCCTAAGAGATCACCTTTCATCTGAGCATCTCTGTGACTCTGGTGTATGGATCTGAATTTTCAACTCATGGTCTAACACAGTCCTAGACATGAGAAACAAGCATGCTATTCCTGCTTTTATGATTTATGGACTTTAAGAACCTAGGGGGAAAAGAAAGACTCCACATTTTCATTTTCTCCCTTAAAACTATGTGGCCCAGGGATAATACTTCAATGGCAGTATCTGAAATGGCTTTTCAGATTTTAAAATGATGTGAACAGACATGAGGCATATTTAAATGGTTCTGGGTGGTTTATTTTCATGGCACTAAGATTCATCAACAGTTTTCTTTTGGTAGTTTTTAAGTGGTCATTAAGAATGACAGGTATAGCATTTAATTAGAATATATTCAAAGTACATCTAATTAACTGCTTTCAACTCAGTAATTCTATTACAATTTTATTACATTCTAAAGACCAGCCACATGAAACAATTAATTTAGCTAATGACTCTGAATGTCTATCATTAGCTGATGGAGACAGGAGGTTCTGTTGAGATGAAACGGTTTCTTAAAGTAGAAAGGTGCAAATCTTCATACTCTGATGAACCTTGAGGTGTGATAGCCTCTAAAGATATCAGTGAAACTTTACTCCATTAATTGCTACTATTAGTACACCAAGATCTACAGTTAGTGAACTCATCAGGGTATCCTAATGTTTCCAGAAGAAAATCTCTAAAGTCTAAATAAAATCAAGGGCTTATTTGAGAAAAAGCAGTTTTCATCACCTTAAGTCCTTAGCTCAGCTACTCTTATAACCCTCAATAGAAGTCTCATTAATCTACTGAGTTACCAAGAATCAGAAATAAGTCTCAGGGCCCAGGAAAGTAAAAATATAGAAAGCATAGCGATGACTCAGTACAATCTGGGGCGGCACAACAATCTTGGTTGAGAAAAGTCAACTAATCTGTTCTGAAGCTGAAGAACTGCACAGGACTCAGATCCGAATCCCTCCTGAATATGAGAAACCAATGCTGGACAGAAAGCTAAGCTCATGAAGACAGCAAAAGCTCCTAACTCTGTGTGTCCTCCCCTAAAAGAGTCCCCTACATAGTTTCCTATTTACAAACTATTTGGCAAATATATAACACAAAATATTCAAGTCTGTGCGTCCTTTTATTCCCTGTCTCATTTCTACAAACAAAATGAGGCAATGAATCAATTTCATTAAATTACCTTTACTTTAGTAACAATTAGGTAGACCCATATGCACTTGTCATTTTTGTAGGTCAATACGGTTGAAAACTGGAAAGTTCCTAAATATAAATTCTGTATGAACTTATGATGCTAAATAAAAAGGAATAAAAATTTTGATGTCTTTTTAAATTTATCAGAGTATAGGTGATTTACAATGCTATGATAATTTCTGCTGTACAGCAAATTGATTCAGATATATATATATATTCTTTTCCATTATGGTTTATCACAGGATATTGAATATAGTTCCCTATGCGGCTGCTACTGCCAAGTCACTTCAGTCGTGTACGACTCTGTGCAATCCCATAGATGGCAGCCCACCAGGCTCCCCCGTCCCTGGGATTCTCCAGGCAAGAATACTGGAGCAGGTTGCCATTTCCTTCTCCAAATAGTTCCCTATACTATACAGCATTTTCATATTTCTACATTTCTACCATAATGACTTACAATGCTTTAGTTGAAATACCTATTTTTAAAAATAAAGAATTGTATTTAACAACTACTGTGTTAATTTTTTCCTTTTCTTAATTTGATATAGCATCCATCTTCTGAACAGCCAAGAGCCAATGCAAGTCACCATAGCAAATAAACCAACCAAAGAGTGCTATTAATTCTCTGCTGAGCTGGAGCTTGTAGCCTTAAAATTGGACCAGGCAGGAATGTGGTCACATTCCTAGCTAGCCATTTCTGAATAATCATACAAAATCTACACAAAAGAAATTCAAAGTGCATCATTTACTTACCATTATGGGTGATTTGCAGTTTCACTAGTGCAGCCACCACAGACTGGATTTTCTATTCTGTGCCAGACCTTTAGAATCTGTCATTTAATTAACTTAATCCTCATTGTAGCCCCATTGCATGCAGGTGCATGAGGCCCATTTTGCAGGTGAGGACACGAGCCATGTATGATTCACACTCTGGGGTCCCTGGGTCTATAGTCCATGCTCTCTACATGGCATCTGGCTTCACCAGGAACCTCACCCTTTAAGATCAAAACTTAAATTTTTATTTAAACCATTTAGTGGAAATCTTTCAAATTAAAACTTTCTAAAATAAAATTGTTTCTAAAATCTTCCTTTTTAATTTTAGTTTTTGTTGAAATACAGTTGATTTACAGTGTTGTGTTAGTTTCAGGTATACAACAAAGTGATTCAGTTTTATATTCAGCTTATATATTCATTTTATATGTGTGTATGTATATGTATATACATACACACACAAACAAAACTTTTCAGATTATTTTCCCCTATAGGTTATTACAATATATTGAGTGTAGTTCCCTGTGCTATACAGTAGGTCCTTGTTGATTATCTATTTTATATACAGTAATGTATACACCCTGGTGGCTCAGTGGTAAAGAATCTGCCTGCCAATGCAGGCAGAAAACACGAGAGGCGGGTTCGATCCCTGAGTCAGGAAGATTTCCTGGAGAAAGAAATGTCAACCTATTCTAGTATTCTTGCCTGGAAAATCTCATGGACAGAGAAGCCTGGCAGGCTACAGTCCATGGGGTTGCAAAAGAGTCAGACACGGCTTAGCAACTAAACAACAACATTTCTGTATGTTAATCCCAAACTCCTAATTTATCCCTCCCCCCTACCTCCTCCTTCAGTAACCATAGTTGCAAAACCTTCTTTTGAAATATGCTTTTTTACCCATTATATTTTCCTAATACTTGGTTACATCATTTTATAAACATCAAATATTTTGCAGACAGAAAGCCTCAGTAACTTGAAACACATCTAAGGCTGTTTTCCTTCTCTCTGCTTTGACAGCCAGTTGTGCTTTGGAACCCTTTCTATTTGCTTTTTACTGTTTCTTTTTCTTCCCTGCTCTCAGAGCATCTGCTTCACTTGTCTGCTCCTCCAGTAGCTGTTATCCCACATATCACATAGCTAACACTTTTTTGCTTTAAACAACAGAAACAACAAAGTCAAAAGTTATAGAATTGGGTTGCTGGCAAGGATTTTAGTAGGTGTGTCATGCTGGCATCATTCTAGGTTCTTGGAGTTCTCCATAGCATGCTTCTTAATTCTCAATTGACAAATTACTTGGGATTACATGCTCAAGCCCTCAACAAATGAAGTTTTGATGTCTCCAGGGCCCAGTTCTGGGGAGTAGGTTTGCTATTTTATTTTTTCATAAGCATGGAAACTTGGAAGCAATGAAAATATCTGCCTTAATATAGGGCTAGACAAGACTTTCTAGTACTTCTTGCAGAATATCCACACCCATAATTTGCAATGCATGCTTGTTCCATATTATTGCTGAGTTTCGGTTCCATTAGCATATGAGCCCTCAGTAACTCTTAGGAAGCAATTCTGCTTTAAACTCACAGTCTCTAAATGATCCAGTAAGTCTTTCACACAGATTTCTCATATTCAGTGGTGGCATTCCTCCACCCCAGCACTCCCCTTACCTTCAGTGAGAAGGAGGGGCCAGAGGCGTTTGGCTGATTACTGTGGGGTGGGAGAGTGTAAGTAAACCACAAAATAACAAAAAGAAGGTAGATCTCCTGCCTTGCAGGCAGATTCTTTACCATATGAGCCATGAGGAAAGTCCCTCATTAAAAGAAAAGTATTTCAATTGGAGCATCATCTTCCCCACTAAAATATTTTTCTTGTTTTGTTTCTTGTTGATGTTTATTTGTTTTATTGCCTTACATTCATGCTCTCAGTTGAACTGCAGTTGATATTTCAATTAAAATAATATTCCAGGGTGAGTAGATAACAATGCCAGCATGTCTGTGTCAGATATGGAAAATATAAGCATCTCACAAATTTTTTTTGATAAGTACCTGGGAGTTATCACATGGCTTCATCCTTTTGTCTTCTGATGAAACACTCATGGGTCGATTAGTCTTTAAAATTTCAGAAACAAAAAAATAACCATGTAGTCAACTGAAATCAGTATTATAGAATAATTAGTTCAAAACAGAAATGTGCTTCTCTTGGCAGCAGATCTTCTTTTGTGAAGCTTCTATCCATAAACACACTCTTCCTCCTAGGCAGACGAGAACCCACAGTGGCCAATTGTGTTCTAAATGGCTGTTCAGAGAAGACACCAATGGATGCGATTCACTCATCTACTCAACTCCCTGTAGTATTCACCATGTGTCAGTGGTGCTCAGTAGAGAACTAGACAGAAAACCCCTGCTCTCAGAGAGCATAGACTCCCCCAAAAGAAGGATGGAAAAGGGTGAATAACTTAGAGTAGAATCTGCCTGCTCATGTGGATCCCTGGAACAGGAAGAACCCCTGGAAAAGGAAATGGCAGCTCATTCTAGTATTGTTGCCTGGAAAATCCCATGGACAGAGGAGTCTGGCAGGCTACAGTCCATGGTGTCGCAAAAGAGTTGGACATGATTTAGTGACCAAACAACAACCAAGTTTGAAAGGACTGGTAGTTGTTGGGTGGGGCTGTGGGGATCAGGAATTTTCTGTTGGGATGGGAAAGGCCATTCAGAGAAAGCAAACCACCATAGATTTGTTATTTATTGTGAGACCATCATATCAAGAGGTGGATTTTTTTTTTTTTTTTGTTTTAACTGTAGACACATAGAGAAGTGATTTTTCTCTTTTCTTTTGTTCTCCATGCTTCCCATAACCTGGACTAATCAATAAGGTATTCATCAGTTGGACATCTGGGAAAATGCAGCAGGGATTTGCTATGTCTCCCAAAAAGACTTAAGTAAGCAGTCCCTGATTGATGATCATTGTCAGTTGGACCATTTCTCTTCTGTACTTCCTTATTAAAAGTCCCAACTGTATACTAATTTAGTTCAGTTTCTCTTTGTGAACCTTATCCCTTGAAAATAGCCTCATTGGGTTGGTTAGAACATCACCTGGTGTTAGTATTCCAGATATGGAAAGAAATACTTAACTTACACCACATTTTCTGTTGAAGTTTTTAACTGGACAGTCCCTCTACCCTCTGCCTCGGGAAGGGACACACAGAATGGAGCTTCTTTATATGCCGTGAGTTTTGATATTTGATACATAAACTATGGTGAAGATGATGGAATCAGTGTTACAGTGATCCATATGGAAACCTAAAAGCATCAAATCAGAATCTGAAGAAACAAGTGTACATCTGTGCACACATACACATTTACAAATAGTTTTCCCCAAAGCATTATCTTATGACTGAGAATTTTTATGGGAAATAAGTATATTTATATTCATCTTTAATTTTCATTTTTCTTGAGTTCAGTTAGTTCAGTCATTCAATCATGGCTGACTCTTTGCAACCCCATGGACTGCAGCATGCCACGCCTCCCTGTCCATCACCAACTTCTGGAGTTTGCTCAAACTCATGTCCATTGAGTCAGTGATGCCATACAACCATCTCATCCTCTGTTGTCCCATTCTCCTGCCCTCAGTCTTGCCCAACATCAAGGTCTTTTCAAATGAGTCAGTTCTTCTCATCAGGTGGCCAAAGTATTGGAGTTTCAGCTTCAGCATCAGTCCTTCCAATGAACACCCAGGACTGATCTCCTTTAGGATGGACTGGTTTGATCACGTTGCAGTCCAAGGGACTCTCAAGAGTCTTCTCCAACACCACAGTTCAAAAGCATCAATTCTTCGGTGCTCAGCTTTCTTTATGGTCCAACTCTCGCATCCAAACCTGACTACAGGAAAACCATATCTTTGACTAGGTGGACATTTGTTGGCAAAGTGATGTCTCTGCTTTTTAATACGCTGTCTAGGTTGGTCATAACTTTTCTTCCAAAGAGCAAGCGTCTTTTAATTTCATGGCTGCAAGTCACCATCTGCAGTGATTTTGGAGCCCCCCAAAATAAAGTCCGTCACTGTTTCCACTGTTTCCCCATCTATTTGCCATGAAGTGATGGGACCAAATGCCATGATCTTAATTTTGTGAATTTTTCTTGGGATGGAGGAATGATTGGATTTTAAATTACTTTCATATTTAAGTTTTCCTCTGGCTAAAGATTTTTCTGTGTTATCTAGGATTTTTTCTTAATTCATTATCCCAGGGTCTCAAATCTTGACATAAAATATAAGAAAAAAGTTTCCCTAATTTTTTGCTTTAATTTTTGAAACATAAGGTATTGGGAATCAACATGGCCTTTTGAAAGACAATTTAAACCAAATCAAATCCCTTTCCTTCTGGATTAACAATTAAGGGGAGCAGTGAGGGAGCCCTTGATATGAGGTGTATGGGAGGATGGGGTCTAGCCCCAGCTTGCCCTGGATCACCACATGTGTGGGATGCTATCAATGTTATCTGAGGTCCATGGCTGGAAGATTTCATTCCAAAAGAGGACTTTTCCCTCACAGCTCACCTTCCTTCCAGTTTCCACACTTCTTTCACTGGTACCATTACTTGGCTGCTCTTTTCTTGTTTCCCACACAGATGCACCACCCACAGCCTCATCATTCCAATGTCACCACCTTGCAAATGAACGCTTTGCCCCAAATGAGGCTGATTTACCCAGTCTGTCAGGTATGGCGTCACCTGCCTCTGTGAAATGTACCCCACATTATAAAATGGGGGGCGGTGGGTCAGGAAAAGAGAGGTTGGGCGATCTGTGCCACGTTCTCTGCTCCGTGCTCTCTAGTGAAGTGAATGACGGGCAGAGGGAGGCAAACTGCCCTCCTCTCAGGGAGCTCCCGCCACACAGGAACATGAAGCAAACAGAGGCGGCTTCCTTAGGAGACAGCGATGCTCCTGCCATAGGACCTCTCCCCAGGGGACGCCACTCCCAACACAAGGAGAGCCCTAAAGTCCGGGAATGATTGCTACTTTTAAAGCCTCTTTTAACTGAAATGTAAGAAGAGGAGATAAAATTAAAAAGACAAATAATTCAAATAGTAAAGGAAAGAGCTACAAGCCAGAAAATCAGGTTTTAATTCTGGTTCTGAAACTTAATACATCTGAGTTTTACCTCAGTTTCTTCATCTGTAAAACAGGAAGTCTGGACAAGATTATCATTTAAGTTTCTTCCAACATAAAATTATGTAATTTCATGAAAAGCAAAAGTGAGGAATCTGAAAGAGAGAGAGGGAAAGAGAGAGAAAGAAAAAAAATGGAAGGAAGGAAGGAGGGAGGGAGGGAAGAAAGAAGGAAGGAAAGAAGGGACTTCTCATTCAAAAGAATTTTTTTTTAATATTTAGAAGAAAAAAGAAAACATGTATAGAGAGAATCCTTCACACCCACAGTAGCTCAGGTTATACAGGACAGGTTACAGCATCCTGTTAACTTGTAACAGAGCACAAGTCACAAGTCCTGAAGAAGTAATGTGTGTGTTTCCTCCACCTTGTTTCCCTTTAAAGCAAACCACGGTGGAAAAAACAAGACACACTCCACGTTCAAAAAAGAAAGCCAGTAAAAAAACATGACCAAAGGAAGACAGGAAAGAAGAAAGGAGAGACAGAAGTGAGAAGGAAGAGGCAGCGGAAAGAAGCATAGAGGGGAAAGGGGTTGTCCTGGGAGGTGACCGGAAGCTAGAGGGTCCGGGCCACACGCTTTTTTTTTTTTTTTTTCTTATAAGTTGTAAGCAGGTCATTAAAAGCTTAAAAAAGCCAAGCAAGTGGCTCTTGACTGCAAGAGGCACTGCAGCCCGAGACACACAGAAGACTCCAGCCCTGAGAAAAGAGGCAGGAAGATGGGCTGGCAGCCACCTTCCCCTTGGCACAGCCAAGAAAGTCAATGTAAACTGAGGGTCTAAGCAAATGAGGTTTCTGAGCCTAAGAAAGATTCTGTATTCTTTAAGGCTAGTGTTTCTGTAAATGTAGAACTAACTTAATGTAAAAGTTGATATTTTGATGCTAAGTTGCTTCAGTCATGTCTGACTCTTTGCGACCCCATGGACTATAGCCCGCCATGGGATTCTCCAGGCAAGAATACTGGAATGGGTTGCCATTTCCTTCTCCAAGGGATCTTCCTGACTCAGAAATCAAACCAACATCTGTAATGTCTCCTGCATTGGCAAATGGGTTCTTTACCACTAGCGCCACCTGGGAAGTGGCAATATTTTGATGAGTTCTATCAATAAACAAAGCTAACAAATTTTTCAGCTAGATCTTTTCTGCCTCCAGGAAATGATTTATCTCCCAAGAGACTGATAATCTCCCACCAAATTCTCTGCATAAATAAGCCCACACCATAGATAAGGGCCAGTTGTGTCTGAAGGACCACACTGAGAGGGTCCCGGGAATGCCCACTTCTGATTCTCTACTCCCACTTTCATTCAGTCAGTCTACAAACATTTACTGAGCACTTACCACGTACCAACCACTGTCCCTGGTATTAAGGTTAGAGTGATAAACAAGCAAAGTTCTCTGACCTCAGAATTTACATTTTTGGGAGGGAGGGATAGGGCTTCCCCAGAGGCTCAGTCATGTCCCACTCTTTGTGACCCCTTGGACTGCAGCCCACCAGTCTCCACTGTCCATGTGATTTCCCAGGCAAGAATACTGGAGTGGTTTGCCATTTCCTTCTCCAGGGGATCTTCCTGACCCAGGGATTGAACCCGTGTTTTCCAGCATTGCAAGAGGATTCTTTACCAATTGAGCCACCAGGGAAGCCCAGTCTCCCACATTGCAGATGGATTCCCTCCAATGGGGAGATATTTGCAAAGACATACTTGCAGGGCATTTCTACCCTGCAGAGGACATAGGTCTGTGGGCTGAATCTAGCCTTCAGATATATTTTGCTTTGCCCCAATAGTTATCCAGTTTGATTTGTTATGATTATTTTTGAAAAAAATCAGAAGAGATTAAATGAGGGTACATGCATTGATTAATTTGTTCAGGGATTCAGGGTATTTAGTCATACATATAAGAGTCATGTTGTGCTTCCCTTGTGGTTCATCTGATAAAGAATCCGCCTGCAATGTGGGAGACCTGGGTTTGATCCCTGGGTTGGGAAGATCCCCTGAAGAAGGGCAAGGCTACCCACTCCAGTATTCTGGCCTGGAGAATTCCATGGACTATATAGACCATGGAGTTGTAAAGAGTTGGACATGCCTGAACAACTTTCACTTTCACTTTCATAAGAGTTATGTTGGTTTAGGTTGCAACTTAGTTTATCTATTAAGAATTTGCTAAGCAAATTAATAACATGAGCAAAGTTAAGACACAAAAATGATTAACACACTGAAACCTTTTCAGCATTTCATAAAAATGTTCTGAAAAATAATTAGCCTTGCCTGACACGTTTGACCAAAATTTATTTTGCGCTTACTTTCCAAAGGATGACCACTAAGTGTACCAGGCAGTCATTTACATATAAACACCTAACTTAGCTATTGATAATAATTATTGATGCATTAAATATTCCTTTTAAAAACTTCTGATACAAAGTAACCCAATACTGTGGTTATTTTTATTTTTTTCTATCTGACTGTGTAACGATTAGGGCTTGAGCTCCGGAGTCAGCCTGCCAGTGTTTGCTCCTTGAAATAGTCATTGTAGCTTTAGAGCTTTGGGCAAATTATTCAATTTCTCCATGCCTGTATTTCCGCATGTGTAAAATGAAGATAATAAAAGTACGCACCACCCGATATGGTTGTTAGGCATTCTGAATGAGATAATACATGAAAAGCACTCAGCATTGCATCTGGAACATGATGAGAATAAATATTAACTATTAGTACATGTAAATTTTGAATGACTTTAATTTCAACTTTTCAGTATTTTTTATGGTCCTAGAATTTTTTAAGTGAGAACTGTCTTTTGAAGTTATAACAATTGGTTTCTAAAGCTGTTTAAAGCTGTAGAACTGCCCTCTTTTTTAATGTAATTCTATTTATAATTCAGTGGAGAAGGAAATGGCAGCCCACTCTAGTATTCTTACCTGAGAAATCCCATGGACAGAGGAACCTGGCGAGCTATAGTCCATGGGGTCTTAAGAGTCAGATAAGTCTGAGTGACTAAACCACCACCACCTTTTATAATTCAAAAATCTAACAGGTAAGAGGTCATAGGGTAAACGGAGACACTAGAATGTGACTCAGAAGTGCCCCCCTCATTGAACAGAGACATGTTCAAGGGATCAGCAGAGTAAAGGCATGCTCACTGAAGCCACACAACCTGGCCTGGAACAGTTTAGAGGGTGGGAAGGTGGGTTCCATAGACATGTAGAAAGACCATAGCACAGATTGGTTGCTTCACTTCAACCCTCAACCTGTCTCAGCTGCTTGCTAATGTTTTGGTTCAAGAACCATGGTGTCAAATAGAAGAAAGAGCAGTGGGGAAACTCAGCAACAGGAGTCACCAGGAACATCAAAGCATACCATTTCAGTGAAGAAGGGGAAACCCCTCACCCACCACTGCTGCAAACACTTTGCCTGGAGGTCCCAGAATTCAGATCCCTCTGCACCTGATTCACCCGAGCCTCTGGCAATGAGCAACCTTGAGCAGAGGTGCCTCTGGTTGGCATTTATCATAGAATTCTTAGCATCATGATGCCCAAGGAGCATGTCTGAAAATCTTCCTTGGGCACTGTCCTCTGAGACAGTCATAGATCAGTTTGTGCAACTATCTGACTTACCTGGGGAAGATGGTCCCAACAGCCTAGATACACGTCTCCTCTTCTGGATGCCCCAGCAGGGGAGGGGCTGCCCAGCACTGGTCTTCTGCCTTAGCTTCTCAGCTCTTGAGGAAGGTCTGTGTCCAAGGGCTAATGTCACCAAGAATTCCAAGCACATTTAATGGGTGGACTTATTTGAGTTGAAAGAGACCAAGCTCAGGGATTAATCTGCTTCTGGAAGAAAAGTAACCCCCCACCCTTTCTCACAGTCCACATCTTCCATCCTCCCTTTGGGCATTTCCTCTTCCAAATTTCTGAATCACAGAGAGATGTCAGGAGATTTTGAGGAAATAGCAGACACTAAGCTCCCAATTTACCCTTTGAGTTTAGCTCAAAGAAATAATCCAACCAAAGTCAGGACAACTTAAGATTTCCAGTCCTTCATGGGCCAGCATTTTTCTCCTTCATAAAACATTTTAATGTTTGTGGAAACTGTAGGATGTCAGGGCCTGTAACTTGTAAAACACCAGTGTTATCTAAACATGTCCAGTGAGGAGGGAGAGAATGACTTTTCCAGTATTTTTCAGGAAGATGCCATAGCATTGGCAGTTTTTAGAACTTGACAAAGAAAGCTTAATTTATTAAATTGCATATTTATGTTTCAGGAACTCATGAATTAAGAAAAGTAAAAAACAAAACAAAACAAAAAAAAACTTAATTTTCCCTTAGAAATCAAGTAGCTAAAAAGCACTCAATGGAAGATTTGAAAAAGAAAGTTGAATAAATATTCCAGAAACTAAAATAAAAGAGCAAAAGGAGTAAAACAATTTTTTTTAAACAATTTTTTTAAGTTAAAGTAAAAGAGTCTAAAATTAGATTTAAAAAATTTGCAGATACTGAGAATAGACAAAAAGGCAGAGAAAACTAGCAAAGAAATAATCCAAGAGTGCTTCTGAAAAATGTCAGGGTTGATTATTCAGCATAAATGAATAAAGATTTAGATAAGTATATGCTACTGTAAAAATTCAGAATGCCAAGAAGAAATAAAAATAAATAGGAAATTCAGAAAACTTTCAAAGGGCTTCTGATGAACTCCATTGTAATCAGAATTATGGTGATCTCAACAATATATGCTTAAAAAGTGGTTTAGTAAGAACTGACATACTCTAAAGTAATATTCAACTATCACTTTAATACTTAGCAAATCTACCAATAAAATGTAAGAGTAAGACAAAGGTTCTAAAAACTTACATCCCATGCTGTCTTAGGAAACTTTTCCAGGGAATACATAGGCAAAATAAGGGTCTTGACACCAGAAAAAAAGTTAGGATGGAAAAGCACAGGAGGCAAGATAGAGGAGGAGCATAGACACTCCCAAAACAAGGGCTGGGCATTCAGGGTTTCTAAACTGCTTGAGAGGGACTGCCCCCAGGGAGGATGCAGAGGAGCAGAAAAAATGCAGCCTGCAGGACAGTGGCCTGCTCAGAATGGGAAATAGCATGGAAGTCTCAGGGCCAAAGGCCTGTGGGAAACTCTATTTGGCGGAATATCTGACTTGTTTCAGAAGTAGGATTAAGGGGCTTTGGATAGATGCAATGAAAGATACAGAAAAAAGTAGGTATATTTAAGCAAATAATTCAAAAGGAATTATCTTTAAAATGCAACATATATTTATTCAGAAACTCAATTATTACCCTAGAGTGACAGTTCTCAAACTTTTGATCTCTAGACCCTTTTATAAATTCTTGAAGACACCAAAGGGCTTTGGTATATGTGGATTGTTTCTACCAATATTTACCAGGTTAGGAATTGACACTGAGAAATGTTCAAATAGGCACATATTAAATAATTTTAAAACTATAAGAAATGTTTACATGTTAAGTGATATATTTTATGAAAAATTATGTTTCCAAAACAACAACAAAAAAATTAATGAGAAGAGTTGCCTTGTTTCTCACAGTCTAACAGAAGACAGCTGAAATCATGCATCTCCTTCTGCACTCAGTCTGCTGTGGTGCCATACATCATCTAGCTTCTGGACAATCCCACCATACAAAAATCTTTAAGAATTATTATCAAAATAGTATTGACCACACAGATTCTTTGAAAAGATTCCCAGATGACACTTTGAAAAACACTGCTCTCAAGTAACACTTGATTTCTCTAGTGAATGCCATTTATATAGTTGTAATTTTTTATATTGATATAGTCAAAATAACCATACAGTTATACTGGGAAGATGGATGTGAGTGAAGGGGGCTTTCGCTAGGCATTAAATACTCAACAAGAATAAGAAACCAATAGATAATGTGTAATATCAATGAGTTGTCAATAATAGTAGAAGCATGTTACAGAAAATGAAGAAGGTAAACATCAGAAGCGGCACGTACCATACCAGCCCACACTGGTCAAATGCCCAACATTAAAAGACTTGCAAATAACAAATGCTGGAGAGGGTGTCAGGAAAAGGGAAGCCTCCTACACTGTTGGTGGGAATGTAAACTGGTGCAAGTGCTGTTAATCGCTCAGTTGTGTCCAACTCTTTGCGACCCCGTGGACTGTAGCCTGCCAGGTGCCTCTGTTCATGGAATTCTCCAGGCAAGAATACTGGAGTGGGTTGCCATGTTCTTCTCCAAGGGGATCTTCCTGAACCAGGGATCAAACCCAGGTCTCTTGCATTTCAGGCAGACTCTTTACCATCTGAGCCACCAGGGAAGCCTGGTGCAGCCACTATAGAAAACAGTATGGAGATTTCTCAGAAGATTAAAATAGAGTTGCCATACATATGATCTAGCAATCCCAGTATGAATTGCTGGGCATATATCCAGAAAAAACTGTAATTCAAAGAGATACACACACTCCAATGTTCATCCAGCACTACTGACAATAGCCAAAGCATTTGGAAACAGCTTATGTCCATTGACAGATGAATGAGTAAAGATGCAGTATGCATATACAATGGAATACTACTCAGCCATAAAAAATGAAATAGTGCCATTTGCAGCAACACAGATGGACCTAAGGGCTTCCCAGGTTGCACCAGTGGTGAAGAAACCCACCTGCCAATGCAGGAGACGTAGGAACTGTGGGTTCCATCCCTGGGTAAGGAGAGTACCTGGAAGAGGCATGGCAACCAACCCCAGTATCATTGCCTAGAGAATCCCATGAACAGAGGAACCTGGAGGGCTACCATCCATGAGGCTGCAAAAGTTAGACATAACTAAAATGACTTAGCACACACACACACACTCAGATGGACCTAGAGATGATCATACTAAGTGAACTAAGTCAGAAAGGGAAAGACAAATAGCATATGATACCCTTTATATGTAGAATCTAACATATGACACAAGTGAACTTATCTACAAAATAGAAGAAACAGACTCAGAGACACAGAAAACAGACTTGCAGTTGTTAACGATGAGGGGGGTTGGGGAGGGATGGATTGGAAGTTTGGGATTAGTGAGCACAAATTATTATATATAGAATAGATAAACAACAAGATCCTACCATATACACAGGGAACTATGTTCAACATTCTCTAAGAAACCACAATGGTAAAGACTATGAAAAAGAATATATATATATATATATATATATATATATATATATATATATATGGGTGTGTGTGTGTGTGTAACTGAATCACTTTGCTATACAGCATAAATTAACATACTGTAAATCAATTATACTTATTAAAATAATTTTTTTAGTATTTTTAATTTGAAGAAAAAAAGAAGCAGCATCTACCATATTTAAAAGTGATTGCCTTTGAGTTCAGTCCAGTTCAGTCACTCAGTCATGTCCGCCTCTTTGCGATCCCGTGGACTGCAGCACTCCAGGCCTCCCTGTCCATCACCAACTCCTGGAGCCTGCTCAAACTCATGTCCATTGAGTTGGTGATTCTAACCAACCATCTCATCCTCTGTCATCCCCTTCTCCTCCTGCCTTCAATCTTTTCCAGCATGAGGGTCTTTTCCAATGAGTCAGTTCTTCGCATGAGATGGCCAAAGTATTGGAGTTTCAGCTTCAGCATCAGTTCTTCCAATGAATATTCAGGACTGATTTCCTTTAGGATGGACTGGTTGGATCTCCCTGCAGTCCAAGGAAGTCACAAGAGTCTTCTCCAACACCACAGTTAAAAAGCATCAATTCTTCAGTGCTCAGCTTTCTTTATAGTCCATCTCTCACATCCATACATGACCACTGGGAAAACCATAGCCTTGACTAGATGGACCTTTGTTGGCAAAGTAATGTCTCTGCTTTTTAATATGCTGTCTAGGTTGGTCATAACTTCCCTTCCAAGGAGTAAGGGTCTTTTAATATCATGGCTGAGGTCACCATCTGCAGTGATTTTGAAGGCCCAAAAATAAAGTCTCTCACTATTTCCACTGTTTCCCCATCTATTTCCCATGAAGTGACAGGACCAGATGCCATGATCTTAGTTTTCTGAATATTCAGTTTTAAGCCAACTTTTTCACTCTCCTGTTTCACTTTCATCAAGAGGCTCTTTAGTTCTTCTTCACTTTCTGCCATAATGATGGTGTCATCAGCATATCTGAGGTTATTGATATTTCTCCCAGCAATCTTGATTCCAGCTTGTTTCATCCAGCCCAGCGTTTCTCATGATGTACTCTGCATATAATTTAAATAAGCAGGGTGACAATATACAGCCTTGATGTACTCCTGTCCCGATTTGGAACCAGTCTGTTGTTCCATGTCAAGTTCTAACTGTTGATTCCTGACCTGCATACAGGTTTCTCAAAGGCAAGTCAGGTGGTCTGGTATTCCCATCTCTTTCAGAATTTTCTACAGTTTGTCATGATCCACACAGTCAAAGGCTTTGGCATAGTCAATAAAGCAGAAATAGATGTTTTTCTGGAACTCTCTTGCTTTTTTGATGATCCAACGGATGTTGGCAATTTGATCTCTGGTTCTCTGCCTTTTCTAAATACAGCTTGAACATATGAAAGTTCACCGTTCACATACTGTTGAAGCATGGCTTGTAGAATTTTGAGCATTACTTTACTAGCATGTGAGATGAATACAATTGTGCAGTAGTTTGAGCATTCTTTGGCATTGCCTTTCTTTGGGATTGGAATGAAAATTGACCTTTTCCAGTCCTGTGGCCATTGCTGAATTTTTCAAATTTGCTGGCATATTGAGTGAAGCACTTTCACAGCATCATTTTTTTAAGGATTTTCAACAGCTTAATGGGAATTCCATCACCTCCACCAGCTTTGTTCATAGTGATGCTTCCTAAGGCCCACTTGACTTTGCATTCCAGGATGCCTGGCTCTAGGTGAGTGATCATACCATCGTGATTATCTGGGTTGTGAAGATCTTTCTTGTATAGTTCTTCTGTGTATTCTTGCCACCTCTTCTCAATATCTTCTGCTTCTGTTCAGTCCATACCAATTCTGTCCTTTATTGAGCTTATCTTTGCATGAAACCTTCCCTTGGTATCTCTAGTTTCTTGAATAGATCTCTAGTCTTTCCCATTCTATTGTTTTCCTCTATTTCTTTGCACTGATCACTGAGGAAGGCTTTCTTATCTCTCTTTGCTTTTCTTCGGAACTCTGCATTCAGATGGGTATATCTTTCCTTTTCTCCTTTGCTTTTCACTTCCCTTCATTTCACAGCTATTTGTAAGGCCTCCTCCGACAGCCATTTTGTTATTTTGCATTTCTTTTTCTTGGTGATGGTCTTGATCCCTGTCTCCTGTACAATGTCATGAACCACTGTCCATAGTTCTTCAGGCACTCTGTTTATCTGATCTAATCCCTTGAATCTATCTCTCATTTCTACTATATAATCGTAAGGGATTTAGATCATACCTGAATGATCTAGTGGTTTTCCCCACTTTCTTCAACTTAAACCTGAATTTGGCAATAAGGAGCCAAAGTAAAAACAACACCCAGTTGTGGATGTGACTGGTGATAGAAGCAAAGTCTGATGCTGTAAAGAGCAATATTGCATAGGAACCTGGAATGTTAGGTCCATGAATCAAGGCAAATCGGAAGTGGTCAAATGAAATGATAAGAGTGAACGTCAACATTTTAGAAATCAGTGAGCTAAAATGGACTGGAATGGGTGGATTTAACTCAGATGACCATTGTATCTACTGCTGTTGGCAGGAAACCCTTAGAAGAAATGGAGTAGCCCACATAGTCAACAAAAGAGTCTGAAATGCAGTATTTGGATGCAATTTCACAAACGTCAGAATGATCTCTGTTCGTCTCCAAGGTAAACCATTCAATATCACAGTAATCCAAGTCTATGCCCCGACCTGTAATGCTGAAGAAGCTAAAGTTGAATGGTTCTATGAAGACCTACAAGACCTCCTAGAACTAACACCCAAAAAAGATGTCCTCTTCATTATAGGGGACTGGAATGCAAAAGTAGGAAGTCAAGAAACACCTGAAGTAACAGGCAAATTTGGCCTTGGAGTACGGAATGAAGCAGGGCAAAGGCTAATAGAGTTTTGGCAAGAGAACACACTGCTCATAGCAAACACCCTCTTCCAACAACACAAGAGAAGAATCTACACATGCACATCACCATATGGCCAATACCGAAATCAGATTGATTATATTCTTTGCCAAACACAAAGAAGATCTATACAGTCAGCAAAGACAAGACCAGGAGCTGACTGTGGCTCAGATCATGAACTCCTTATTGCCAAATTCAGACTTAAATCGAAGAAAGTAGGGAAAACCACTAGACGTGATTGCCTTTAGATAAAGGTAAAGAAGGTTGTAGTAATGTAGATCAGGAGATTGTCATGAGATGAGATTCTATGTGGTCTTTAAAATGAACTTTTCTATAGGTTTATGGAAATAAATCTCAAGAAATGTATCAAGTTTTGATCATTCAGTAGATCTGGGTGGGGCATGAGATTCTGCGTAACTAATAAGCTCCCAGGTGATGCCAATGAAAGATCATTCTGTCTATAGCATGAGTCAATAAGGAGCTCTAACATAATGGAGCCATTAAGGAGATCCTAACTCAGATCTTTAAGACATCCTGAGGCCAGCAGAGAGAAATCCTGACTTAGGTACTAAACTATCCCTTACAGTTCTTCCATACTGTTTAAACTCTGAAAAATTATTTCCAAACTTTTTTCAGGGAAGCGTGTCTAGCTAAAGGTTAAAAGGAAATAAGTGGGGAAACTGGTATTGTTTTCTTTGACAAATATATTCCAGTAACATGAGATCTTAGCATTAGAGGAAACTGGGTGAGGGGCACATATAAACTCCCATAAACCTAACAGTATTGAAAAATTAGAAAGTTTATCTTAAGATACTTCCCTGGTGGTCCGGTAGCTATGACCCTGCACTCCCTATGCAGGGGGCCCAGGTTCTATCTCTAATCAGGGAACTAGATCCCACATGCTGCAACTAAAACCAAGAGCAGCCAAATAAACAAACAGGTTTTAAGTTTATCAAAATATTAAATAAAATAGTGAATAGCAAAGGATAAAAGCTGAAATACTTTGCTTAGACTCAAGAGAAAATATAATGAAGGGAAACACAGATCCTTCCTGATCTCTGTCCCCTGGGATTCTGCAAAATTCTTGGCCTCTAAGGAAGAAAGACTGGAAACCAAATCTAACTTCTTACATTCTAAGGGAGAGAAAGACATGCAACCCAAAGAATATAATGTGGCTTATATATTTGTATAAAATGAGGATCAGAAGGTGAGATTTCCTTCTGTTTCATTTTTGCTGTTTACCAACTATAGATTTTATTTAGTTATGTCTACTTTTTGCTCTAAATTAGAGGTTTTCTTCATCATGACTACAAAGATAGACTCCAAATTTTACCCAAATAGTCCTCGTGTGAGACTGACCCATGTGTGGTCACACTAAATGTGAGCCATTTACCTTGAGAAAGAAGTCAGGAGAAAGATGAAGGTCTGTCTTCTTGGTTGAAATTCTTGTTTCCTGTGGTCTTATAAGAGTTTTTGCATGGAAGTTGTACTGGTTAGATTGTTGATTAAAGATTAAGGTTAAAAGACTTAGCTAAGTGAACAAATTATGGTTGAATATTTGCTTTGATTCCTTGTATCCTTATCTTGATTGAGAAATCCTAACGTTTAGGATTGAGTCAGAAGCTGTTCAGGACTCCTTCTTTGGCATACGGCCCAAAAATATGTTTATTTTTCTACCTGGCATCTTGCCAGTGAAGTTGCTGTTGATGGTGTTGATGTTCACCTGTCACTTCTAAAGATACATCTAAAGAGCAATGTTTCCCTTCTTCCTTTGGCATCCTTTAAATTATTCATAGGGTTGGAGTGATGGACTTTGCCTCCAAGGGACATAAAGTTCATAAATAACACTGGCGTTTAATGTAGGTGATGAAAGTGAAAGTGTCCGACTGTTTGCAACCCCATGAACTGTAGCCCGCCAGTCTCAGGCTCCTCTGTCCATGGACTTCTCCAGGCAAGAATACTGGAGTGGGTTAACATTCCTATCTCCAAGGTATCTTCCCGATCCAGGGATCAAACCCGGGTCTCCTGCATTGCAGGCAGATTCTTTCCTGCCTGAGCCACCAGGGACGCCCCAGTGTAGGTGATGGGTCCACTTATGAGGGCTTCCTGTCCATTTTGCAGGAAAGTGAAAAGAAATGACACTTGGGACAAAAAGCCTTCATGCTCAATGGCTCACTCTGCTGGTTACCTAGGCCCCAGTTGTGGGATCTGCCAACATCTGCCTTTTTGTGCTCTCCGAGTTTGGGGTAGTGCTTCTCAACTTTGCTACTACCAAGTCAGTCTGTCTGACAGCTCCTAATATGGGCCCTCCTGTCCCAATTCCCTTCCATGACCCAAAAGTCAGGAAATACAGAAGGGACGGTCAGCCCAGCCATGCCAGGTACAAAAGCCCGAGCACAGTGTATATTTTCTTCCTTCAGGGCTCAGCTTGGATAGTATCAAGTGAATTACAGCTTGAGACCATGTTGAAAGCAAAACTCAAATTGAGTTTAACCAAGGAAAAGCACAGTTCAGATTACGTTTATTTGGTGGGGGGTGGGGAGAACATTTATGAAAAAATCCAAGCTCCTCATTCAAAATCGCTTGATGATGATTTTGGAAGCAGTGTATCAAAATTGTATACTTAGAACAGTGCCAGAAAGGGAACTTGCTGGGGAGAGGGTAGTAAATTTGTTTTCAGTCACAGGCTCTGTCTTTGAGGCTTGATGCTCTATGATAAATCTCTTCTCAGCCCTGCCAGGAGAATTGGGCTAGAGGACTCTCGTGTTAACCGGTTTTCTTTTCTCTTCCACTAATAACCAGCTCTGTTGTGACAATCCTTACTATGCTCATTATTTACAAAAATGCTGTAGGGACATGGGATAGTCCCCACAGAAAAGCATTGTAGGGGACTGCTTGGGAAATGAACAGAATCAGGGTGAGACACATTTTCTTAGGAGAATCAACTTTCAGAGAGCACGCAGGACTGCTGGGGCCCTGTTGGAAGTGTGGAGGTGTGAGGAGGGTCGGAAAGACTCTCATAGAACCCTTGTACTTTTAGCTTTCTTTCCCCTCTCCTATCTTACTCACCAAGATTTTTCATCTATTTTCTAACAAGGTTCATGTTAAAAAAGTAAGAACCAATATTTCATAGGTCAGGTAACACTGCCTTGTAGTGGGATTCATTTTATTTTAACCTAATTTGTGAGATAGTTTACAATCTTGACATACCAGACATCCTGCATTGCCATGGCTTTCTTTATGCAACTAACCCATGTTGTCAAGGCAACCCACTTCGCTGCTTTCTCCCCTCTAGAAAACCATTTACAATGTTGCAAACCCGAAATCTCAATCATCTCTTGCAATACACAGGATCAAATATGTCCCTGAATGCACAAAGCTATTTACTTTTTTACAAGATATTGCATGGTTACAGTGAAAGAATGTTACTTGAGGAAATGTGTATATTAAAGCATCAACATTAATCTCATAGCATTTGTGTCCTGTCTCTGCATTCCCAGGAGACAAGGTTGTTTACTAAAGGCGGTTACATTTTTGGAGCCTTGGTAACAGGTAATATTTAGACTAATATCTATGTAAATTAATCCAATCAACAGCTTTTTCATGGTTTGTGAAATCAAATTACATAAAAGATAAAGTATTTCCTGGGGTTAATGGGACCCACCTGTTGTATATTTCCCCCTTTTTAAGAGGCAAGCCTCAGTTCTGAGAGTCCTTTCCTTGTAAATGGGATAATTCCATGATTCCCTGAGAAGCAATGACAGCATCGTGCTTGAATTCAGATACTGACATCCAGAGGGAAAGTGTCTTCCCAGAGATCTGGATTCCTGAGTGTTTGGTCAAAAGAACAATCCCATTGAAAGAAGAGCGGAGGTCATTTTACTCTTTCTGCTAGCTCATTATTAACAAGAAAACTGAGATAAGAGTCTTACTGAGATTTAAAGATATGAAGACTTAATTTTTTAATTTATTTTATTGAAATACAGTTGATTTAAAAATGTTATGTTAGTTTCAGGTGTCAGCAAAGTGATGCAGTTATTCATGAATATACATTCTTTTCCACATTCTTTTCCATTATGGTTTATCATAGGTTACTGAATGTGCTTAGTTGCTTCAGTCATATCCAACTCTTTGTGACCCCATGGGCTGTTGCCCACCGAGCTCCTCTGTCTGTGGAAATTCTCCACGCAAGAATACTGCAGTGGGTTGCCATGTGTTCCTCCAAGGTTACTGAATAGTTTCTTATACTATACAGTAAGACCTTATTGTTTATCAAATCTAAATAATAGTTTGCATCTGTTAACCCCAAACTTCCAATCCAATCCTCCCCACTTCCCTCCCTTTTGGCAACCATGAGTTTGTTCTCTATGTCTGAGTCTGTTTCTGCTTTGTAAATAAATACATTTGTGTCATATTTTAGATTTCACATATAAATGATATCATAGGGTCTTTGTCTTTCTCTTTCTGACTTACTTCATTTAGTTTAATAATCT
Organism: Cervus canadensis; assembly: GCF_019320065.1. Lineage (NCBI taxonomy): Eukaryota > Metazoa > Chordata > Mammalia > Artiodactyla > Cervidae > Cervus > Cervus canadensis. The sequence goes on from NC_057404.1 coordinate 58,099,558, forward strand.
CCAGGTCCATCCATGTTGCTGCAAATGGCATTATTTCATTCTTTTTATTGCTCAGTAGTAAATAGCCCATTGTATATATGTACTGCATTTGAAGACTTTGTTTTTAACCTAATCTTGGCAATACAACTCACAGGCCACCTTTAATTATGTAAATGATTGGAAGCAATTCTGAGTCACTATCCAGTACTGCTGGTGCACGTTTCCAGTTAGTTTTCAAATATTCGTAAGATTTTCCATCCCTTACATTTTTGCTCAAAAGTTCATCACATCAAAGGGAGCCATATTTCTTTTCACAATTCCCAAAGCTTTGAGACACAAATATGGCCGAAATGAAGTTTCTGCATGGGCCTTACCGGCTCAGAGCATTTTCATGTTGCACATGTATTAGGTAAAGCACACCTCAGCTCCTTTGAGCTGTCATTCTTATTTCAATCAAGTTTTATCTACATAAAATAGTACAAATTATCATATCCGCAATTGCAGCATTGGTGTTATTTTCTTCCCATTATCAAGATGTGACAGGTCAAGTATTCACCTGTCACTCAATCTACAGAGCCTTTCAGGGCACTCAGCAGCCCTCTTGTAGCCTTCCATGATTATTAGCAGTCCATCACAATGCAAAAAAGAATTTGAGCCTGCTTTTGGAAACACATCCCAAAACATAAGACACAAGGTTAAGGAGGGTGTAAGAAAAGAAAGCAAATGAAGTATAATACTAGAGCAAACATAAGGGAAATTCATGGCACAGTCTGTATGCTGCTTATATGGTAGAGCTGTGTGCTTCCAACATTATAGAAGCCAAAGCAAAGAGAGAAATGTGGTCAATTAAATATTAAATACACATAAATATTAAATACACATAGAAATATTTCAGCCAGTACACAGATTACTAGGTCACTGAGGTCTGAGGGAAACTGTCCTCCTGGATTACTGTTAAGGTAATTTGGTAGAGTCTAGGTCATCTACAGTAATGATACATTAAGATGCATTAAGTTAGTGGCCTCTATAATCAGAGTTTGCTGGTTGCTGACTGTGGGCATGCTTTGTTATACACCTAACCTCCAGTAACCCTCTCAAGAAGCATGAACTATATGTTCTTATCATAGAGTCACAAGTGACCTCACAAACTGAGGCCAATGGAGGTTAAACAAACTGTTTAAGGTCTCGGGTTTTACATGGTGGACTTGGGATTCAGACTTAAATCAATGTTATGCACACATGTATGGTTTTAGGTAGCCCACATTGCCTCTGTCATTCAGAGGAGTGATTGTGTTTGCCGGATGGTTAGGAAATGCTTCCAATGAGAAGGGGCACCTGAAACTGTTGCTGAATGATGACTAGACATCTCCAGTGAGATCTAGAGAGGAAAGGACACTCTAGCTAAGAAAATGGTGCATTTAACAAACTAGTACAGCCGCTATGGAAAACAGTGTGGAGATTTCTTAAAAAACTGGAAATAGAACTGCCATATGACCCAGCAATCCCACTTCTGGGCATACACACTGAGGAAACCAGATCTGAAAGAGACACGTGCACCCCAATGTTCATCGCAGCACTGTTTATAATAGCCAGGACATGGAAGCAACCTAGATGCCCATCAGCAGATGAATGGATAAGGAAGCTGTGGTACATATACACCATGGAATATTACTCAGCCATTAAAAAGAATTCATTTGAACCAGTCCTAATGAGATGGATGAAGCTGGAGCCCATTATACAGAGTGAAGTAAGCCAGAAAGATAAAGAACATTACAGCATACTAACACATATATATGGAATTTAGAAAGGTGATAACGATAACCCTATATGCAAAACAGAAAAAGAGACACAGACATACAGAACAGACTTTTGAACTTTGTGGGAGAATGTGAGGGTGGGATATTTCAAAAGAACAGCGTGTATACTATCTATGGTGAAACAGATCACCAGCCCAGGTGGGATGCATGAGACAAGTGCTCCGGCCTGGTGCACTGGGAAGACCCAGAGGAATCGGGTGGAGAGGGAGGTGGGAGGGGGGATCGGGATTGGGAATACATGTAAATCCATGGCTGATTCATATCAATGTATGACAAAACCCACTGGAAAAAAAAAAAAATAGAAATTAAAAAAAAAAAAGAATTTAAAAGACCTAAAAAAAAAAAGGAAAGAAAAGAAAATGGTGCATTTAAATGCAGAGTATGAATGATTCACAAGTTGAAAGCAGCTGGCTTTTCCGGAGAGAAGGATGACCATAGCGAAGTTTCTTAATCTCCCATCCTCACCTACAGTGAAAGTAAAAATAAGCTATCCATCACAGAACAGTTGTGAGAATTAACAATATAAAGCTATTAATATTAATATTTCTGTTAAGACAGATACTAGATGAGGTTAAACAGAAAGCAAGTGCCAGGCAATATAGGATGCTTTGCTAAAGGATTTCAACTTTATCCAGAAGGAAATGAAAAGACATTTAAGGATATTAAATAAGGAATTAACATATTCACATTTTTGCAATTTTGTGCTGCAGCCATATGTGGAAGATGAATTGCTCATGTGAGTGAGCAAGCACGATAAAACATGCAAGCTAGGAAATAAAATGATTCAAAACAGCACCAGATGAGGGCATAGAGAGGAAGTCATACGGTGGGGTTTGGTTCCTGAACTACTGCAAGGGCTGAAGATGAAGGACACGGTGTAGGAAATGGCCGTCAGCTCTCTGCCTTGGGTGACTGGGTAAAGAGTCTGGTTATTCACTGGAGAAGAATACACATGCAGGTAAACAAACCCGGGGATATAACATAAGAGCTCCAGGCAGGACACATGAGTTTGAGATGCCTGTGCTTAGGCAAGAGTAGGAGGTAATTCTGAGAGTTTTGAGTCTGGATGCAGAAAGGTGTAGGAAGCAGTCATCATGACTTCTCCGGCAGAAACAAACAGCAGCAGCCGGAAGGAGGCACAAGACCAGGGAAGAGTGATGCTTTTGAAACAAAAGTTTTAAAAGAAACTACACACTTGGAGAATGGACTTGTGAACACAGCAGGAGGGGAAAGGGGGGATGAACTGAGAGAGTAGCATTGACATAATATACACACTAACTTGTGTAAAACAGGTAGCTAGTGGGAGGCATCTTTGTAACACAGCGAGCTAAGCTCAGTGCTCTGTGATGACCTATATGGGTGGGATGTGAGGCTGTGCCCACGAGGGAGGTGATATATGTACAGTTATAACTGATTCACATCGTTGTACAGCAGAATCTAAAGCAATATTGTACAGCAGTTATCCTCCAATTAAAAAATAAAATAATTAACTACTAAGGACCTACCATACAGGACAGGGAATGCTACTCAACATTCTGTAGTAAGCTATATGGGAAAAGAATGTGAAAAGTGCTTGCTGCTCTTCAGTTGCTAAGTCATGTCCAACTTATTGTGACCCCATGGACTGTAGCACATCAGGCTTCTCTGACCTCCACTATCTCCCAGAGTTTGCTAAAATTCATGTCCATTGAATCAGTGATGCTATCTAGCCATTTCCTTTTCTGCCACCCTCTTTTCCTCCTGCCCTCAATCTTTCCCAGCATCAGGGTCTTGTTGAATGAGTCAGCTCTTCACATCAGGTGGCCAAAGTATGGGAACCTCAGATTCAGCATCAGTCCATCCAATGAATATTCAGGACTGATTTCCTTTATGATTGACTGGTTTGATCTTGCTGTCCAAGGGACTCTCAAGAGTCTCCTTCAGCACCACAATTCAAAAGCATTGGTTCTTTGGTGTTCAGCCTTCTTTATGGTCCCAGTCTTACATCCATACATGACCACTGGAAAAACCATAGCTTTGACTATACAGACCTTTTTCAGCAAAGTGATGTCTCTGCTTTTTAATACATTGTCAAGGTTCATCATAGCTTTTCTTTCAAGGAGCAAGTATCTTTTAATTTCATGGCCGCAGTCACCATCCATGTGATTTTGGAGCCCAAGAAAATAAAATCTGTCACTGTTTCCACTTTTTCTCCATCTATCTGTGATGAAATGATGAGACTGGATGCCATGATCTTAGTTTTTTAAATGTTGAGTTTTGGGGGTTTTTTGAGTGTTGAGTTTTAAGTCAGCTTTTTCGCTCTCCTCTTTCATCCTCATTGAGAGCTTCCTCTTCAATTTCCGCCATTAGAGTGATACCATCTACATATCTCAGATTGTTGATATTTCTCCTGCCAACCTTAATTCCAGGTCATGCTTCATCCAGCCCAAGAAAATAAAGTCTGTTACTGCTTCTGTTGTTTGTTTACCTATTTGCCATGAAGTGATGGAATCAGATGCCATGATCTTAGTTTTCTGAATGTTGAGCTTTAAGCCAACAACTCTTTCACTCTCCTCTTTCACTTTCATCAAGAGGCTCTTTAGTTCCTCTTCACTTTCTGCCATAAGGGTGGTGTTATTTGCGTACCTGAGGTTATTGATATTTCTCCTGGCAATCTTGATTCCAGCTTGTGCTTCTTCCAACCCAGCGTTTCTCATGATGTACTCTGCATATAAGTTAAATAAGCAGGGTGACAATATACAGCCTTGACGGACTCCTTTCCCTATTTGGAATGACTCAGTTGTTCCATGTCCAGTTCTAACTGTTGTTTCTTAACCCACATACAGGTTTCTCAGGAAACAAGTGTATGTATATATATAACTGATTCACCTTGCTGTACCCTGAAACTAATATAAAATTGAAAGTCAACTACACTCCAATAAAATTTTTTTTTAAAAGAAAAGAAACTGGAAGAGAATCGACCTCTTCACAATATTGAGATTACACATGGCAGATGAGATTATGAATGATTCTATTTCTGATTTATTTTCCTGAATTTTATACATTTTCTATAATGAACATGCAGTTAATATAAGTAATAAACTACTGTGAAATAAAATTTGACTGAGACATAAAAGCAGGTTTTCATATTGAATGGGAAAAGTATACAAAAAGAGAAGTTAAAAATAAAGGAAAAGATATAATCAAAGGGTCTTGGAATGTCTGAAGGGACATTTTGTCCATTTAAATAAGAGGAAAGGAAGTAAAAAGGGTGTTATGCAGTTATAAAAATGCCTTTAGTCTGAAGAAGGAAGCTAAGGAAGTTTACACATGTGAGAACTGGTGTTCTCCAAAGTAGAAATCATAGTTAATAAGACCCAAATGTTGGCACCATCAGTCCATCCAGAGGGGAGGAAATGAGTAGCAGGGTCTGCTAAGTCATCACCCTCCATTCAATTCATCCTCCTTACAGCACAAAATTGGACTTTGTAAAACTCTGCTAACTGCAAACCCTAAAATCCTGTCCCACATTATCCTTGGGAAATTTGCTTAAACTTGACCTTAATTTCAAATCCACAGTCTTAATCCTCATCTCCCGCCTGCTTTCTGCAGGTACCTGCAGCTTGTTTTCTCTGTTTCTATCTGCTCTGTCCATATTGGCTGTTTCACTTCTGTTCGTGTACATCTGATCTCAAAAATCAGCCATTCTGTGGACTTTTGTCCCCAGATACACTGGGCATTTGGTGAGTTCATAGCAGGAGAGGAATTCCATCATTTTGGCCACTCGCCCACTCTCTCCACCCCCGCATCCCCTCGGACGGACAGGCAACACTTTGCCATCTCTCTCAAAGACAGCAGTCCAGACTGGTATCTCATGTGGCTTGTTTTTCACTCCAAATTTATTTCCAGAAAATTCTATGAAGGAAATCCGAGAATATTTTCTACCTCTTGCGTATTAACCCACCCGTGCCAGTCTGATGCCCTGTATCTTCTCCCTGCATATTAACCCACCCATGTCAATCTGACAGCCTCTGTCCTCTCGCTTTGGGTTGGTACTCAAGGCTGCTCATTACTTGGTCTCGCTCAGTCACCCCACCTGATGCTCACACTGAATTTTTGCAGTTTCCTCAGACAAATCCACCCCACACCGCTCTAAAGTGTCACATAACCCCAAATTCACCTTGTCCTCTTTCCCCTTGTATCACAGTCAATTCAAGCATCAGAAGGCTTTTATGATCCTTGATAGAACAGATATTTAAATGAGGCTATTAAACCTTCCTTCTTCCTTTTCAATGTGGATAACAAAGCTTCACTTCATTATTTTTATAAGAACAAATTATTAGAATTATATTAGATTGTCTTAATTCACAGCCCTTTGCAGGGGTTTAGTGGTGTTAGAGAAATTGACTAGCAAATCTGCTGCAGAGAAAGGTATTTATTTTCAGAATTTTAATAACTGGGAATGAAGGACATAGAAAAAGAAGCAGAAAAAGAAGCATAGAAAAAAATCCATTTTTATTTGATTTCCAAAAAGGCAAATAATGACATACTATTACATAAGACTATTAGATATTACATGAAGGTCTTCCTGGTGGCTCAGTTGGTAAAGAATCCACCTGCAATGCAGGAGACCCAGGTTCAATTCCTGGATGGGGAAGATCCCCTGGAGAAGGAAATGGCAGCCCATTCCAGTATTCTTGTCTGGAAAATCCCATGGACAGAGGAGCCTGGCGGGCTACAGTCCCTGGGGTTGCAAAGAGTCAGACATGACTTAGTGACTAAACTGCCACATTACATAAGAACCTTTGAGTAAGAGCTCTTTTCATATTCACTTCTCACTCTTACGCTCCAGAAAGAAAAATGGAATCTGTTCTACAATGTGAACAATTTTCACATATATCCTAAGAAATTCCATGCAGACTGCAATCAGACCTAAGGGATCATGCAGGAAGCCGACAACTTGGCCAGGACCTGAACAAAGCATTCTGGTATCCTTGGAACTGAAATGAGATGCTCAGCTAACCCAAAATCTTTGCCTGGTCAAAGCAATTTCTTTGTAAAAGGAGGAAAACTAGATGTGGGACTGAAAGGAGAAGAGTTGCCTTTCTTATACAGATCTTATCTGAGCATCTCCATGACAGCAGGAACAATTACCACATGTTCTTTCCCACCCCCTTCCCAGGAGGCTAAGAAGCAGCATTTAGGATTGCTACCCATTCTAGGTTCTGCAGATGAGGAAATCTGGCCAATTGTGGTTGCAGAGTTACTCTTTGTTTCCCAAATTTGTCAAACCCCCAGACCACAAGTTTCAGTTCCAGTCTGTAGAGATTTCATGTACCTCACCCTTCCCTCATCCAGGGCTTCCTTATTTTGTAAGAAGTGGATGTGCTCAGTAATATTGAACCAATTAAGAGAGAGCAGTTTTAAAGTAAGGGGTTTTAATCCAGAAAGTGTCTCAAACTTCTCTGAGAATCAATGCAAGCTTTTGACTTCTTCCCAGAAAAAGGAAATACACAGTTCACATGCAATTTAAGAAATTTACACATAGGCAAACCATTTTATTGTGTTTCATTTAATTTTACACTAAAGATATTGCCTTTTTTACAAATTGGCAGACTGTAGCAACCCTGTGTTGGAAAAAAATGCATTTTTCCAACAGCATTTCCTCACTTCTTGTCACTGTGTCACATTTTGGAAATTCTCACAGCATTTCACAACTTTTCATTATTATTATATTCCTGTGATGATCAATGATCTTTGATGTAACTATTGTGGAAAAATTAAAACTTCCTGAAGATTCAGATGATGATTAGCACTCTTAGGAACAGTGTATTATCTAATTCAAGTATGTACATTGCTTCTTAGATGTAATGCTCTTGCACACATAAATAGCCTGCAGTATAGTGTGAACATACCTTTGGTAAGCACTGGGAAGCAGAAAAACGTGTGTGACTCCATATTGTAATATTCACTTCATTGTGATGGTTTGGAACCAAATTTACAATACCTCTGAGATGTGTCTGTACCCCTGGAAAGGCCAAAGAGCTCTTCTCTTTAATAAAAATTCATCAGTTTTAGGACAAAATTCTTAGCAAAAGTTGAGTCTCTAAAATGCCAAAACAAATCCAAAGGTAATATATTGAGCCAATTAATTATGCTTGATGTCAAAGTACTGATAAAGCTGATTTTAAAACATATTGTTTGAAACACTATTTGCTTTATTTGTATTATTATATCCAAAATCTGACTCAATATTGAGAGAGATTAAAACTTCTTTGACTGTCATATATATCTGATGTATTCAAATTGGTATGTGACTGTCTGAGACTAAAAACAACAGCAATGAAAACAAAGACAACAAAACTCAACCCAATCACGTTATATACAACATTCACACATGAAAACAAGCGCTGACAATGGGCTGTCAGTAGAATTGGGCTGGCACTTCTGTACAATAGCAATTCCAGAGAGAAACTTCTCCTTTTCTTTGCTGCCACCCAAAAGAATGTTTTAGAACAATAAATACAGAAAACACACACTCGCACACAAATACACAGTTAAAGACAATTGGGAAAGAAGCGCTTACGAAACAAAAGCACATTGTATCTGACTGATGGGCAGTTATACAATCCTCTGTTCCAAAAAACACAAAATATTCCACAATTATGACATTTATGTAACCTTCATAAAAGCAGTAGGCTTGACTACTTTGTTCCCTGGCACCTAGAATAAATATCTGATAACTTGTGATGCTTCAACAATTAGCTCCTGAATGAAAAAAAATCTACTACTCAATAAGGCATTTAATAATTTTCACTGGGCAAATCAATTCAGTTCTCCAGGCCTGTTTCTTCATCTATGAAATGAAGGGTATCTGGGCAGACCAGGTGGCTCAGTGGTAGAGAATCTGCCTGCAGTGCAGGAGACACAGGTTCAGTCCCTGGGCCGGGAAGATCCCCTGGAGGAAGAGAGGGCAGCCCACTCCAGTATTCTTGCCAGGAAAGTCCCATGGAAAGAGGAACCTGGTGGGCTCTAGTCCGTGGGATCGCAAGAGTTAGATGACTTAGCAATTAAACAACAACAACCTATGTTATCTATCTATATAAATATATATGCACACATATATTTTTTTATTGAAGTATAATTGAGTTACCATATTTCATATGTACAGCAAAGTGATTCAATTATATCTGTGTATATATGTGTGTGTGTATATATATATATGTAAATATATATATTCTTTTTCAGATTCTTTTCACTTATAGGTTGTTACAAGATATTGAGCGTGATTCTCTGTGCTATGATAGGTCCTTGTTGTTTATCTATTTCATTTATAAAATAAATAATAATAATAATCTCAATTTCAAAACTAGGTCTTTTGTTGTTTTTGTTGTTCAGTTGCCAAGTCGTGTCTGACTCTTTGTGACTCCAAGAAACTGCAGGCATGCCAGGCCTCCCTGTCCCTCACCATCTCCCAGTTTGCCCAAGTGCATGTCCATTGAGTCAGTGATGCCATCCAACCATCTCATCCTCTGTCACCCTCTTCTCCTGCCTTCAATTTTCCCAGCATCAGGGTCTTTTCCAGTAAGCCAGCTCTTTGCATCAGGTGGCAAAATTATTGTAGTTTCAGCTTCAGTATCAGTCCTTTTAATGAACACCCAGGACTGATCTCCTTTAGGATGGACTGGTTGGATCTCCTTGCAGTCCAAGGGACTCTCAAGAGTCTTCTCCAACACCACAGTTCAGAAGCATCAATTCTTCGGTGCTCAGCTTTCTTTATAGTCAAACTCTCACATGCACACATGACCACTGGGAAGATCATGGCCTTGACTGTATGGGCCTTTGTCAGCAAAGCGAAATCTTTATTTTTAATACTCCATCTTGTCTAGGTTTTTTTAAGTCTCTTAATTTCCTAGTCTCCGGTTCTGCTTAGCACACAGACGATTTCTCCTCAAGCGCAAGGCTATGATCATTCAGGCACAAATTGCTGCCTGGCCTATGTAGACCCTTCGTGGGACACTGTGAACAGCAGGGCGAGTTTCAGAGTCCCTGGTGAGGCTTGAATCTGTGGGGAAGAGGTAACGTGCCATCTTGTGAGACGGAGTCCCTCTTGTTTCCAAGCCTCAGCCCATAATTAAATATTCCCTGGACACACAGTCCCAGGTTTCCCCACTGGTTCAACATAGCTGAAGCAGGAACACATTCAAAGTGCTACCAGAACACCCCATACATTTTCACAATAATCTTCAAGGGAAACATACAACCAAGTATTGGTTAAATATTTTTAAAGTAAATTCGTAAAGCAACACACCTATTAATTCCTTAAGTAATTTGTATTCGTCTTCAATACATATGTTAATCAACCCAGATGTGGGTAGGAAGTATGTATGTGTGTGTGTGGAAAGGGTGAAACTTAGTTAAGTCTCAGTCATAAAGATCACTTGGAGGGCTTATTAAGAATGCAGATTCCTAGACCTGGCCCCCAGATATGGATCTGGACAGTCTAGGAATTGCCTTTTAGCTGTTAACTGGAGCAACTCCAGTGCACACTACCTTAGAACCACATAGTATATCTCCCCTCTAAAGAGACCCATCATACAAGCATGCATCCCTTTCTTCTCTATTTTTGTCCCAAATCACCTTCACGTGTGATATGGTTGCACCCTCTAGTGGATGATTTCACTCAGCAAATTGTTTTTTTCTATTACAAATGCCTTGCTCAAAATTTTTAGGAATTCCATCTCTCAAGAACTTCTTGAAACAATAGGAAATCAGGAAAAGGCTTATAAGAAAAATTGCTTCAAGTAACATGAGATTCATATATATTTAGATATATGTTTAATATGCAATATACATACATTTTATATAGAGAAAATTTTAATTGTGATCAAGTCAGCTGAATATGACTAACCTGTTTTGTACAAATATTTTAGAAGCCTCGGATTTACTTGCCACAATGATTTTAGATTGTTTATACCTGTAAGGTTAATATTCCCACACACCAGTTTCCTAATAAACTCCTTTTCACCAATCAATACTATGATCTGGATCATACCTCTCATGCTGGCTTCTGAGAGCGACAACTCTTTTTAAGATCCTGAAATCTCTGGATGTATTTTGCACATTGTGGCTTCTATCCCACTGAAAAATTCTGCTTACTGGTGCTACCACTTCAAGAGTCACAAATTTAGCAGTCCACAAAGACCAATCAGTGACATAAATGAGTGGAGTGGGCAGAGTAGGAACCAAAGACAGTGGTAGGTGACTTCATTACATTTCTAGGAATTCATAAATAAATTATAATTCTACTATAAGCCCACTATGGGCCTAATTAGTCATCTGTGAACTGGAAGAAATTTTGTTTCATAAACCAGCTAAGCATCCCTGATTTACTTGAGGACTTGACAAATTGCTGTGTATGGATATTATCTCATAAATCTAACAACAACCCTATACAAGGGATAGTTTCAGCGTCCCAACTATACTAAACAGGAAAGTAGGACTCAGGTGGTAGTTTCCTTACTGCAAGTCAGACAGGTGATTTTCCCTGCCTGGGGCTAATCCACATGCCTGACCCCAGAGTCTGTCACTTTCTCCAGGGCCTCTCTGAGCAGGGGACTTCCAGCCTCCCCACCTGTCTGACCACACGTGCTCCTCTCCCCACCCACCACCCCAGGCCCCCTGCTCCCCTGACTCTTCACGTCTTCTGATCCCGTGACCTCTGATTGCAATAGTGTCTTTTCATCTAGACAGTTTCTCATCTGGTAGCCGACAGCTCTCTGCACCAATACCGGGCTGGCTACAACTCTTGGAAATTTATTGCTCCCATTGCAAGTGAATATGACAAGTACATCGTATAATATTCGTTTACAGCTGTAGTTTTAAGCAAGTGCATCTTCTACTCAAGCTTTAAGATGATATTTCAGCAAAAATAAGATTTTTGTTATAAGTAGAACTGGCCCTATTAAAACACCTCTGTTTCTACTCAACTAGATTGTTCTAAGTACTACTGTGAACACTGTAAAGTGATGGGAGCTCTCTGGGTAAAGGCCTATGGTATTAATTGGCCTCAAAACATGTTTTTTTGAAAAGCAAATTTTGAATTAAGACAGCTAGTGAGAAGCTGCTGTACAGCACACGGCGCTGAACTCAGAGCTCTGTGCTGACCCGGGGGGCGGGGCTGGCAGGGGGGCTGAGGACGGAGGGGGTCTGTGTACGCGCGTGGCTAGTTCACGTCACCGTACACGCGTGGCTGGTTCACGTCACTGTACACGCGTGGCTGGTTCACTTCACTGTACACGCGTGGCTGGTTCACGTCACTGCACACGAGTGTGGCTGGTTCACATTACTGCACACGGGTGGCTGGTTCACGTCACCATACACGCGTGGCTGGTTCACGTCACTGCACACGAGTGTGGCTGGTTCACGTCACTGCACACGGGTGGCTGGTTCACGTCACCGCACGCGCGTGGCTGGTTCACGTCACCATACACACGTGGCTGGTTCACGTCACCGCACGCGCGTGGCTGGTTCACGTCACCGCACACGTGGCTGGTTCACGTCACCGCACGCGCGTGGCTGGTTCACGTCACCGCACGCGCGTGGCTGGTTCACGTCACTGCACAGCAGAAACCAGCGCAACATTGTAAAGCAACTGTGCCCCAAGGAAACAAGCAAACAAACAACCCAAAAGGCCACTGTGTACAGAAACCACAGTGAATTACCTTTTGCAGGTGGCAGCTGGGCTATCTGTGATCCCTGAGACACAGTGGCAGCCCTGGGCTTGCTGCTGACCAGCCTGCCTCTCCTGGACTGCATTCCTTGGGAAAGAGGTAGTTATAACCCCACACTCACACCAGCACTTCATTTTATGTGGAATATTTGTGTCTCTTTACCATTAATAAAAATTGTTACCCAGTACAGTATTTCTTTGGGTGGCTTTAATATAACATTTTAAATTGAATTTTCATACAAAAAGGATGGAAAGATCCTGGGACATACATTGCGACCTGTGGCATGTTCTCAAGTCCTAACATTAAAGAGTGTATCATTGTACAGTCTTCTAGGAGAGTCCAACTAGGATATGCACAGTAAATCATCTGCTTGTCCTTCTTTGCATTAGTAATTAACAAAAACAGACTATTTCTCTGTTATGAGAGTCACTATTCAGAAAAATCTATTTGTACTTGGAAAATAAATGGGGGTGGGAGGATTCCACTGCCTTAATTTTGGAAAGTAACAAAATCCCAACTTATCCCTTCCTCATCCTCCAGTGATAGTATCAACATGAAAGTAAAAATAACTGAAGTCTGTGGTGAAAGTAAAAATAACTAACTGGTTGTGGTGATACAAGATCCAAGTTATGATAACTGTTCATTAAGTTCTTTCTAAGTGCCAGATAGCCTTCCCACTATGGGCACTAACTCACCTAAACTTGACTGTGTAACATAGGTACCATTCTGTCTTTACTGGAGTGTAATTGATTTACTGCTGTGTTAATTTCTGGTGTACAGTACACTGATCCAGTTACACATAATAGACATGTTTTTCATATTCTTTTCCACTATGGTTTATTACAGGATACTGAATAGTTTCCTGCACTATACAGTAGGGCCTTGTTGTTTATCTATTTTACAGATGTAGTTTGTATCTGTTAATCCCAAACTCCTAATTTATCTCTCCCCGCCCTCCCCTTTGGTAACCATAATTTGTTCTCTATGACTGAGTCTGTTTCTGTTTTCTATATAAATTCATTGGTATCATTTTTAGATTTCATATTTATATATGGATATTTATATCATATTCTATATTTTATATAGGATGTTTATCTTTCTCTTTCTGACTTACTTCAGTCAGCATAACAATCTCTAGGTTTGTCTATGTTGCTGCAAATGGCATTATTTCATTCTCTTTATACCCTATCTTCTTTATCTGTTGCAGGACGCTTATGTTACTTCCATATCTTGGCTATAGTAAATAATACTGCTATGAGCATTGCAGTGCATGAGATCTTTTCAAATTACTGTTTTCTCCAGATATATGCCCAGGAGTGGGATTGCTGGATCCCATAGTAGCTCTATTTTTAGTTTTCTGAAGAAACTCCATATGTTCTCCATTGTACCTGCTCTAGGTACCATTCGTATCACGACTTTACAGGTAAGGGAATGGAAGGGCAGAGGATTACACTAGCCCAGCCCAAGGCACACAGCTCTTAGTGGCAGAGCCCTCATTTCTAGCAGGCATCTATGCAACCCCTGACGGAATATTCTCTTAGTGATGGAGTCAGCAGGCCTGGTGTGTATGCTGGAATTTATCTTAACACAGGATTCTGCTTGAGAGTCGAGGCTAAAAACTACTTCTTATAAAGATTCCCAGATCTGAATAATCTGATTAGTCCCTCTATGTCCAGGTAATAGCCATTGCTCAGTAGTTCCACATGCCAAAGGTGGTGCAAGTAAAGCCATTTATCCTGTGTTCCCGAGTGTTTCTCTTCTTTATAGTAAGGCTGCCACTAGCACGCAGTGCCATCTTTCCTGACCTGGATGTCAGTAACTACTTCTCCCAACTCCAAATCAACATGTGCTCCAACTGTCCTACAATAGAAGCTGTCGATCCCATGATTACATTTCAGCAGAGACTTTCCAGGTCTAGTGCCTATGGTCCAACCTTACTGTCTCTGCATGCAAGTGCTTTGGCTGTGGGTCCCAGGCCCTGCTGTGGTGTGAGGCCATTTCCTCTTAAATGTATATAATATGTATAGTATCCCTTCAGGGAAGGATGGACTGACAGACTGAGTTTGATATATGTATACTTCTATCTATAAACAACAATGAGAAATGACTGTATACCATTGAGGACTCTGCTCTGTGGTGACCTAAATGGGAAGGAAATCAAAAAAAGAGGGGGTATTTGTGTACATAGAGCTGATTCACTTTGTTGTACAACAGAAACTAACACTATATTGTAAAGCAATTATACTCCAACAGAAAAAAAAAAAAAATTAAAAAAAGAAATGTATAATACTACTTCACATGGAGCTGATAGCTTACAGTGAACAATGTTGGATCCATGATCACTGAAGAAGAAGATTTAGCTTCGGGACCAGGGGCCAGCCTTGATCACTCAAGAGCTTTTGTGTAGCAGAGTTTTATTAAAGTAAGAGAAGGGACACAGACATCAGAAAGGGGATAGAGAACGCCCTCCCAGCTAATCTTATCAAGGCCTTATATACTTTTTCAGACCCACTCCCACAACATACATCTTAAATTAACAAGATTAGGATGAACAACAGAAAGATCTGACCAGACCCACTCTCATAATATACATTTTAAGATGACAGGATTAGTCAGAAGATTCTTGTTAAGGAGAAACATATCCTTGAGCAAGATACACTGTTATATTGACTAAGACAAAGCAATGTAGAAAAGAACGTTTGTCCTTTTCTCCTTGAGAGCCCCAGACCCCTTTCTCCTTCTCAAGAGCTCCAGACCCCCTTTTCCTTCTCGGGAATGCTGGACTTCTTATCAACTTACCTAGGAATTGACTCTCTCATGACCATGCATGAAAGATCAGTCAGTATAGTGACTCCATGGACTACAGCACACCAGACTTCCCTGTCCATCACCAACTCCTGAAGTTTCTCAAACTCATGTCCATTGAGTTGGTGATTCCATCCAACCATCTCATCCTCTGTCATCCCCTTCTCCTCCTGCCTTCAATCTTTGCCAGCATCAGGATCTTTTCCAATGAGTCAGTTCTTTGCATCAGGTGGCCAAAGTATTGGACTTTCAGCTTCAGCATCAGTCCTTCCAATGAATATTCGGAACTGATTTCCTTCAGGGTTGACTGGTTTGATCTCCTTGCAGTCCAAGGGACTCACAAGAGTCTTCTCCAACACCACAGTTCAAACACATCAATTCTTTGGTACTCAGCTTTCTTTATAGTCCAATTCTCACATCCATACATGACTACTGCAAAAACCATAGCTTTGACTAGATGGACCTTTGTCAGCAAGGTAATGTCTCTGCTTTTTAATATGCTATCTATGTTGATCATAACTTTTCTTTCAAGGAGCAAGCCTCTATTGATTTCATGGCTGCAGTCACCATCTGCAGTAATTTTGGAGCCCAAGAAAATAACGTCTGTCACTGCTTCCATTGTTTCCCCATCTATTTGACACGAAGAGATGGGACTGGATGCCATGCTCTTCATTTTTTGAATGTTGAGTTTTAAGCCAACTTTTTCACTTTCCTCTTTCATCAAGGGTCTCTTTAGTTCTTCACTTTCTGCCATAAGGGTGGTGTCATCTGCGTACCTGAGGTTATTGATACTTCTCCCGGCAATCTTGATTCCAGCTCGTGCTTCATCCAGCCTAGCATTTCTCATGATGTACTCTGCACATAAGTTAAATAAGCAGGGTGACAATAATACAGCCTTGATGGACTCTTTTCCCAGTTTGGAATAAGTCTGTTGTTCCGTGTCCATTTCTAATAGTTGTTTCTTGACCTGCATACAGATTTCTCAGGAGGCAGGTCAGGTGGTCTGGTATTCGCAACTCTTGAAGAATTTTCCACAGTTTGTTGTGATCTACACAGTCAAAGGCTTTGGCATAATCAATAAAGCAGAAGTAGATGTTTTTCTGGAATTCTCTTGCCTATGATCCAGCGGATGTTGGCAATTTGATCTCTGGTTCCTCTGCCTTTTCTAAATCCTGCTTGAACATCTGGAAGCTCACAGTTCACATACTGCTGAAGCCTGGCTTGGAGAATTTTGAGCATTCCTTTGCTAGCGTGTGAGATTAGTGCAATTGTGGGCTAGTTTGAACATTCTTTGCCATTGCCCTTCTTTGGGACTGGAATGGAAACTGACCTTTTCCAGGTCAGTGACCCCAAGGAACAGTGACCCCCACAAGAAACTGACCCAGACTTGCCTGCGAGTGTCCAGGAGTCTCTGGTGGAGGCATGGATTCCCTGTGGCCTGCTGCAGGGTTGGGGTCACTGCGTGTGCCAGTGTGTGCACAGGACCTTTTGAAGGAGGTCGCCATTATCTTCATTACCTCCAGCATAGTTTGGTCTCAGATCAAACACAGCCCCACATCGGATTAAAGATTTACAGAACATGTGCCCGCCCATCAGAACAAGACCCAGTTTCCCCCTCAGTCAGTCTCTCCCATCAGGAAGCTTTCATAAGCCTCTTATCCTTCTCCGTCAGAGGGCAGACAGAATGAAAACCACAATCGCAGAATCACCTGAAGGCCAGGTGAAACACCATATGTGAATATTTCATTTCTAATGGTAAAAGATAAACTGGGGCTTATTTAAAGATTTAAGAATTCATTTGAACAACGTTTCATCTGAATTGGGCAATGCTGCACCGGAAGTGGTTAGGAGACGCCACCCACAGGAGCCGCAGAAGAAAGTGCAGAAGCCAAGCAAGAAGATTAGGGGTGGCTCATGATTAAAGCCTAGTTGGCTGATTGGGATTAGTTGTCCTCAAGTTTCTATTTTCCAACCTTGAGGCATTTAAAGGCTTAGATTTTGGTTTGTTTACATGGGCACTGGGGCAGTGAAGCACCTCAGCCAAATGGCCTC
Source organism: Cervus canadensis (assembly GCF_019320065.1). NCBI lineage: Eukaryota > Metazoa > Chordata > Mammalia > Artiodactyla > Cervidae > Cervus > Cervus canadensis. Next base: position 58,116,923 of record NC_057404.1, read on the forward strand.
CTTCTTTGATTAGTGTAGCAGTGACCAAGTTCCACGCTGGTGGTGATGCACCTGAAGAATCTCTTTAAAAAACACTAGCCCGTGGATAAACAAGAAGGTCCTACTATATAGCACCGAACCATATTCAGCAGCCTATGAGAAACCATAATAGAAAAGAATATTTTTAAAAGAATAAGTATGTGTGTGCATAACTGAATCACTTTGCTATATAACAGATATTAACACAACATTGTAAATCAGCTATACTTCAATTTAAAAAAAAAAACAAAAACTAAGAATTTAAAAAAGAACCACTGTCCTAGACCAAGGGGGCCTCTAGGAATCTGGTCAGTCTTTCAGCCCCAGACCCCCTCCTGTTCCAGGCTGGCCTGCACAATGAGTCACACGGGTGTGCTGGTGGTGGTGGTGCTTGCTTGTCAAGTTGCCTCAGACTCTTTTGCCACCCGTGGACTGTAGTCTGCCAGGCTCCTCTGTCCATGGGATTTCCCAGGAAAGAATACTGACGTTGATTGCCATTTCCTTTCCAAGGGATCTTCCTGGCCCAGGGATTGAACTCGCATCTCCTTCATTGGCAGGCAGGTTGTTTACCTACCACTGAGCCAGGAGGGAGGGCCATTGGGCCTGTAGATAACGTAACAAACTAAACCTGCTGTTCCAAATATTATTTTCATTCATGTTATCACCATAACATGATAAGCAGGGTTGGGAATTTTTAAAGGGCCAAAATGTGCCTTTGCACTTAGTCTGGGTTGCTGAAATAACCGAGAAGAGCCTGCCAACCGCTGGTGGGGACTCTGGAATCTCTGCGACCCTGGAAAATCACCTTGGAACCAGGAGCTTGGTGGGCCGACGCCCTCTGGTGGTGGCTTTTGCTTTATCATGACACAGACGCTGAAATTCTGGTTCCTTTAGGAAACTCCCTTAGGAAACTTGGAAGCTAGGAACTTGGAACTTAGGAACTTGGAAGCTTAGGAAACTAGGAAGCTCCCTTAGGAAACTTGACAAAAGCAGCGGGGCTGAGTCAAGGACGAAAAAAAAAAATGGACACCCATCTCGTGTGTGTTGATATCATACAAATAAGCTGCCCTTATTTTTCACTGGTACAAAAATTTTAAAAACACTCTTACTAGGCAGTGTTTGTTGTTGTTGTTTTAAATTTATGTATTAGGACAGGCTGAAAATACAAGTAATTTAAATTAGAAAACGCTCAGTTTCATCTCGCTAAAACAAACGGAGAATTTTACCGTGTCTGCACCAATTTAGACTCCAATTTGGAAATCTTTTCAGAATAACCTAATTGTGCATTTCTAAGTTGAATAAAGGAGTTCTGTTCAATTCTTCCTGTCTTTGAAGGCTCTGGCTAAGGGACCAAAGGCTAAGGACAGTAAAACAAGAGCCAGAGACCCATGGATCCTATAAAGGGAAGCGAGGTCTGAGGCGCTAGGACTGTGCAGCTGGTTTTGCAGTGAAGTAAAGTGCATGGACCGAGGAGGGCGGGGACTTGACGGGAAAGAGCCCTGGGCACTCGAGCGAATATGCGGGCTCCCCTCCCGCCTTCCTGTTTCTGGTCCCTTCCACCAGCTCCCCTGAGACCCCCTGGAGAGACGCATCTCCTTAAAGCAGCACCTAGAGGGCGCCTCCTAATCTTCCAGGGTGGGGCGGGGACGTGGGTCCCGCACAGGGCACGTGCCTGTGGGCATAAGCACACATTATTTTATTAAATTGGAAGGGGAGCTCTGATGCTCTGTGCATTTGTGCATATAGTCCTTTGCTGTCAAATCTTTTGTGAACTGGTATTGAATTTCAGCTTCTTAAATAATGTTAGTATTTGCCCTTTCATGACAAGTTTGTTAACATAAGATTTATATCCTTGCCTTCTTGGTCCACTTCTCACTGTGGCGCCTTGCAAAATATATTCAGTCTTTAAACTTGAAAATTCAAAGATGTGGATGGATGAACATTTCAAGAAATGGTTTAAATTTTGTTGATGCCGCGTGCGGGGTGCCACATGCAGTGACGTGACTGTCCAGAAGAGGGCGCCGCGGTATCGCGTTTAGCCGTGTGCTGTGGGGGATTCCTGGGCGGCCCCTGTGAGGATTTATAAAGGAAAGTTCAACAGCAACGTCTGATGGTCCTTTTACGCTCCACTTCTCCTTAAAACGCTGCTGCGATTAGGAAGTGACAGCTTCAGAACTACTATTGTCTAGAACTAAAAGGAGTTTGGTTGATACCTGTCAGCCCTCTGATATTTTTCTATTGAGGTTGATGAGTTTTAAAGAATGTTTCAACCACTTCATCAAAACGCTCTTTAGATTAAAAAAAGACCCAGTTTTTAAGCGCTTCCCCGCCCAAGCCACCTTTACAAGGGAGGGTTGATTTGTTATGAATATTTTGTTACTGAAGGTATTGTAACACTTAGAACCTTTAGGAAATTTGAACATGTAGTAAAGCTGCCCTTGTGCACCATCCTGCACTTTTTATCTTTTTATATTAAATACTGAGGTAATCTAAAAAATAGTTACTAAATCACTAAATGCTGTTGCCAAATGAATAATGTTCTAGTCCATAATCACAGAGTATTTAGACTAATATCACAATAAATAAATACAATAACACAGTGAAATTTCAAAAACAATCTTTCACACCTGTGATGTGAAGTTGTGATAAAAACCCCTGAAATCTTCTCATTTCAATGTTGATTAATTAAAAATAGATTCTATAGATAGATTGAAGCGTTTGGTTTTCCCCTAGTTTCATTACAAAGATTTCTCCATTACTTACTTAGAATAATAGAGAAAATATAGTTTGATGAGAAGGAGTCCAAGATTAGGTTAACCGGCTCTAACAGACCCTGAATGGGAAATGCTATGATGACTAACTGGCCAGTAAGACAGGAATGGGCTTCCGGGTGGCTGATGGTAAAGACTCTGCCTGTGATGTAGAAGACTTCAGTTCAGTCCCGGGCTTGGGAAGATTCCCCTGGAGAAGGAAATGGCAACTCACTCCAGTATTCTTGCCTGAAAAATCCCATAGGCAGAAGAGCCTGGCGGGCTACAGTTCACGTGTTCACAAACGTGTGGTCATATGACACTAATGTTCATACTGGTAGGGAAGTCAGGAGGTTTCATTTCCTTCTATCAGGAATTGCCCTTGACAGTGAGGAGCAGGGTCCTGAGAAGCAGTGGCTCAGACAGGACTTTAATTCCCTCACATATGCATGGCGGCCAGAGGTGAGCTGTGGCTGATGGGCTGAGGTCTCTCTTAATTCTCAAGATTTTTCCTCAAGGTTGCAAGATGACTATTAGGACTTCTACCATTAATTGGGAATTCCAGGCAGCAAAGAAAAGAAAATGAAGGAGAAAGGGGCAATTCCTGTGTCAGGAGGGTAAAAACTCAGCATCCCAGTAGATAGCCACTCACATCTCACTCGTAGGAAAGAGTCCATGTCACCTTTGTCAGGAAGGTGGGAAAGCAGCTTTACCTGGCACGGTGCCAGACCTCACAGCTTAGTCTGTTAGTGAGGGAAAGGAGAAGATCGTGTCTCACCACCCGTCTCTGCCTCTGAGGGGGATGAGGCACCTGGGCCTGGAGAGATTGAGGCTCACTCGTGTCTCAGAGCTGGTGGCAGATTCAGGCCTTTATGGGGCTTTATGACGTGTGAGGTGGGCTGGGCAAGGAGTGGGACTGTGAAGGTCTAAGGATTCTGCTTTAGCAAGAACATAATAAATAAAAGATGTAAAGACTCATAGCAGCACTATTTGCAATAGCCAAGATATGGAAACAACGTAAATGGCCATCTGCAGACGGATGGATAAAGATGTGACATAAATATACACATAGATACATATGTGGAAGTATTCTGTATACATGGAATACTACTCAGTCATAAAAAGAGTGCAATAACGCCATTTGCAGTAACACACATGGAACTAGAAATTATCATACTAAGTGAAGTCAGAGAAAGATAAATACCATATGATACCACTTATATGTGGTATCTAAAATATGATACAAATGAACTTCTTTACAAACAGCAATAGACTCATAGACATAGAAATTAATTTCATAGTTACCAAAGAGGAAAGAGGAAGAGGGAATAAATTAGGAGTTTGGGAGTAACATATACACACTACTATATATACAATAAATAATCAACAAGGACTTACTGTTGGGAAGCATAGGGAACTATACTCAGTATCTTGCAATAACCTATAATGGAGAGAATCTGAAAAAGAATATATATTAAATATATATAATTATATATATATGTATATATATGCCTGTAATGCAGAAGCTACATAGTAGCTAGTGGGAAGCTACTATGTAGTTTGCTTATACCTGAAACTAACACAACAATGTAAATCAACTACAATTTTTTTAAAAAAGAATGCAAACAATCATGAATTGCCGAAAAAAATTCATGATCTAGTAAGATCATAATGATTTGATTTTCCTATAGAAACATGTGAAGAAAAGTAAAGATCAAATCCTAACAATGTAATGAAGTGACACTGTAATTGTCAAGGCATTAAAATGTTGTTTGATAGTAAAAATTTCATCTGAAAGCCTGTTACTGCAGAATAACCCATGGACATGTTTCCTCATGCACGCCCTGACTTCCTTCCGGCTACACAGGGGCTGCCCGCCTCCTCTCGCCGACTAACACACGGCCCTGGGCTTTCTGAGGAGGGCGCCTCGGGCACAGCGACTGTGACAGAGGCGGCAGCTGAAGGCAAGACTGCGCCCAAAGGGGCTGCCGCTGACTCTCTTCTGTTGCCTGGAGGATAAAATGTGTCTTTTCGGAGGACAGTTGTGATACGCATTGACTTTCTCAGATAAAATTCGGCCATTCAAATACTTGGTAAATTTACACATTTAAGAATGCAACACTCACATGCATTAATATATGATATTTGTTTTTCTGTTTCTGACTTACTTCCCTTTGTATAATCTAGGTCCATGTCTCTACAAATGACCCAATTTTATTCCTTGGTACAGCTGAGTAATAATTTCATTGTATAGATGTACCACATCTTCTTTATCCATTCATCTGTCTGTGGACATTTAGGTTGCTTCCATGTCCTGGCTATTGTAAATAGTGCTGCAATGAACATCGGGGTGCATGTGGCATCTAGAAAAAGGGTACAGATGAACCTATTTGCAGGGCAGGAATAGAGACACAGACGTACAGAACGGAACTGTGGACATGGTGGAGGGTGGGGGTGGATGGGGAGACCAGAATTGACACATACACACTGCCTGTGTGAAATAGCTGGTGGGAGCTCAACTCAGTGCTCTGTGATGACCTAGGGGGGTGGGAGGAGCAGGGAAGGGGGAGAGAGGCCCCAGAGGGAGGGATCTATGTATACATATAACCTTCCCTGTGCAGCAGAAACTAACATTGTAAAGCAACTATACTCCGATTTAAAAAACAGAATGCAACCCTGTGTCAGGGTATGTATCAATCCAGGAGAGACTATGTATGACTGCTTATAACCTAGGGCCACAGAGAAGTAATATGTAGGAACCTGAGCCAAAATGTTTCTGAAAATTGTATAATATTAAAACTGTCCCCTTCATGTTACAGAAAAGGAAACTACAAGGAACTACCTATTTGCAGAATAAGAAAATATTTTTTTGTTTTTGTTTTACTATGTACTTTTTAAGTTATAACTCCACAGTTTATGACTGTAGTTCTTTTAAAACATGAAGATTTGCTTGAATATTGTAGTGTCATCTAAAATGGCAGCTATGTAACGCTTTCTCTCCATTTATGACCTAGGCCTGGGATATAAATGGGGAGCAAGATTTCCTGGCTGGAGACTCAACTGTGTGTAATTGGTTTGTGATTGCAGTGGGAGAAACTGCAGATGACCACCAGCGAAAGGAGGAAAATCTTCTGCTCGGTCACCTTCCACATCATTGCCATCACCTGCGTGGTCTGGTCCTTGTACGTGTTGATAGATCGGACGGCAGAGGAGATCAAGCAGGGCAATGATAATGGTAAGGGTTTGTCTCCTTTCTCTCTGTGGCTTGAGTCCTGCGACATCACCCCCACACAGCAGAGCTGTCTCCCAGCAGCACCCCGCACCGGCAGCTGAGGCGCCTCCGGCTCCCTTAGCAATGAGCACTCTGACCGTAAAGTGCTGACCAAAGCGAGGTTTATCAAGTCCACCTTAGCGGGGCAGAAACCCACAGATGCCACACACCACTTTAAGCTATTCAGGAGCTGATGAAGATCAAGTTCTGCCCCATGTGAAAAGACAACTGTAAAAATAGAATGCTTTTTCCATTTATTTAACTCACTTTATTCATGGCTTCCTGTAACACATGAATAAAAGGGCAGTTAATACAGACTGTGTTACAGCCTATTAATTAGCACACTATAATCTTATAGAGTGCGTTAACACTACAGTTTGAAATTTTCACCACGCTAAGTTTGATAGTGCAGATGACACCACCCTTATGGCAGAGAGTGAAGAGGAACTAAAAAGCCTCTTGATGAAAGTGAAAGAGGAGAGTGAAAAAATTGGCTTAAAGCTCAACATTCAGAAAACTAAGATCATGGCATCTGGTCCCATCACCTCATGGGAGATAGATGGGGAGACAGTGGAAACAGTGTCAGACTTTATTTTCTTGGGCTCCAAAATCACTGCGGGTGGTGATTGCAGCCATGAAATTAAAAGACGCTTACTCCTTGGAAGGAAAGTTATGACCAACCTAGATAGCATATTAAAAAGCAGAGACATTACTTTGCCAACAAAGGTCTGTCTAGTCAAGGCTATAGTTTTTCCAGTGGTCATGTATGGATGTGAGAGTTGGACTGTGAAGAAAGCTGAGCACCGAAAAATTGATGCTTTTGAACTGTGGTGTTGGAGAAGACTCTTGAGAGTCCCTTGGACTGCAAGGAGATCCAACCAGTCCATCCTAAAGGAGATCAATCCTTGATGTTCATTGGAGGGACTGATGCTGAAGCTGAAACTCCAATACTTTGGCCACCTCATTCAAAGAGCTGACTCATTGGAAAAGACCCTGATGCTGGGAGGGATTGGGGGCAGGAGGAGGAGGGGACAACAGAGGATGAGATGGCTGGATGGCATCACCGACTCGATGGGCATAAGTTTGAGTAAACTCCAGGAGTTGGTGATGGACAGGGAGGCCTGGCGTGCTGCGATTCATGGGGTTGCAAAGAGTCGGACATGACTGAGTGACTGAACTGAACTGACTGAAGTTTGATAGTGAAGGGTGGTATCAAGTCTGAAGAAAGATGTTTTAAAATCATTGCAGCATAGTCTAACATTTTAAATGGATAGGCCACTCAAAACCGGAGCAGAAATAACTTGCTTATCTTCACCTCTGAAGGGACCCAGTTCTGTTTCTCAACAGGCTCTGCTGGTTTTAGCCAGTAGCCTAAATCATAGCTGGTAAAACAATGAGGGAGACTCCCCAGCCTTCTCCAGGGGGAGATACATATATCTTATGTAAAACCAGGGGTGAATTTGGAAGGAGAAGGTGTTCAGATGATAGCACTGTAAGTTTGAGCCTCCTTCAAAATAAGAAGTGAAACAGAAAAAGATGAGAGGCAGTCAGAGTAGGAAGGAAGGAAGAGAAGAATCTTTAAAAGGAGAGGTTTCTTTCTTCTGTGTTTCTCTGTCTGGACCAAACGGGAGAAGGAGTCCCGTTCTTGTGCTCCCGGTGCTGGTTCTCATCAGAACAGGGCTGGGATCGAAAGGATCAGGACCCCAGAGCCCCCAGGAGGCGGTGTGTAGCTGGGAACTGGCAGGGCAGGGGGCGGGCAGGGGTATGCTGGGTCAGAAGACAAGTTGGGGGATATTTTGTACATCAGTGTTAACTCATGTGTACACAATTTATATTCAACCATGTTGTTTAGAGCTGTATTGTTTCAGAGATGCCAGACTTTAAAATATCTATCACATCCCTACTAAGTTCCTTCAGAGTAGACCTTTTTTTGGTGTGTTTAGTCACTTCAGTTGTGACCGACTCTTTGGGACCCCATTGACTATACCCACCAGGCTCCTCTGCTCCTGGGATTCTCCAAGCAAGAATATTGGAGTGGGTTGCCGTTTCCTTCTCCAGGAGATCTTCCCAAACCAGAGATGGAACCTGTATCTCTTATGTTTCCTGCATTGGAAGGCACGTTCTCTACCACTACCACCACCTGGGAAGCTTCAGACATTTCTTTTAACTTTTCATTTTATATTGGGGATATACAGATGATTAACAGTGTTGTGATAGTTTCAGGTGGACAGAAAAGGTACTCAGCCATACATATACATGTATTCATTCTCCCCTAAATTCCCCTCCCACCCAGGTTGCCACAAAACACTGAACAGAGTTCCCTGTGATATACAGTGAGACCTTGTTGGTTATCCATTTTAAATGTAGCAGTGTGTACATGACCTTCCCAAACTCCCTAAGTATCCTTTCTCCCCATTGCTCCCCTCAGAGAAAATTTGTTTAAGCCCATGTCCTCTACGGTCGCCAGTACTGGCTCAAGCCAGGTGATAAAAGGCATGCTGCAAGCCCTGCAGTCGTCTGAATGTGCGAGAACAAAGAGACGCCCCGTTCCCTACATCCCCTCCCCGCCCCCAGCCTATGGCCTCAGGGATGGAGTGCTTCCTCACGAGCCAGAGGAGACCTGCAGCTGGACCGAATCTGGCCTGAAGTCTGACTCAGGGTCCCGGCGACGCCTTCTTCTCGCCCAGTGGTCACCCTGCTCGGGTCTGCTGCCGCAGCCTGCAGGGCTCCCCCTGGGGTCCCCCAGCCACAAGGAAGGGGAAGGAGATGAAGGGCACCTCGGCCAGACAAAACAAGAGGACGACTCTCATGTCATCCACATGCAGATTGCTCAGAAGTTCTCTCCTAACTCATTTACTCAGTCCCTTCTGACACACATGAGCAGATAGCGTTTGTTTATTTCACATTGGATATGGCTGTTGGCTTTGGCTGTGAAACCCGTGACACGTGTCTCCTGTTTCTGTCCCTCTCGAGTCCTCCCGGGTGTCCTTATGTCCTCAGATGTTGTTTCTATGCTGGTAACGCCCTTCCCCTGATCGCCAACCAGACATCTGACTGCTTCCCGGCCTCTCCATTTAAAGGTCTCCCAGGCACCCAGACTAGTGTGTCCAAACTCCTAACCCTTCCACCACTTCCCACTCTGACCACTCTGGCAAAGATATTGCTAATCCCCAGTAACAAAACGCAACCCAGCTTTCATTGCTGTCTCCTCCCCTTCACTTCCAGCTTTCATCAATCACCAAGTCCTATTTATTTAGTCTGCCCCACAAGCCTCTGAAATCTATCAGTTTCTCTCCCTCCCCACTACCACCTATGTAGTTAACATCTCTTTTACTCCAAGACTGCAACTGCTCCTTGCGAGACTTTCTCTAGTTTGCCCACCTTCAACACACGTCCAGAAACATAATCACAGCAAGTTCAAAACATAAATCTGACCACATTCTGTCCCTGCTTATTCATGACTCTTAAAAAATATACCCTGGACTCTGGGAAGGAGCTATGCTGACCCCATGGCCCGGCCAAACCCAGTTGTGCTGAACACTGGTTCAGCCCGCAGACCTGCTTCCAGACCCTGTTCCACTTCTCTGTCTCGGGGACGTATTTCCTGCCAGCTTTCCGTGTCCACCCTGCACACCAACTCTCATGCTCACGTGTCATCACACACTTCCTTGTCCCTTAAGTTGACCTTAAATTTCACTGCTTCCCAGAAACCCAGATCAGCTGCCTGAGATAGAATAACTGCTACTACCGCAGCAACTCTCAAATGTGGTCCCCAGGCCTACAGCACGAAGGTCAGGAGTGCTTGCTAGAAGGGCAGACTCCTGCGTCTCTCCGCCCTGGACCTGTGACTCAGAGGTTCTGAGGGTGGAGCCCCGCACGGCGGGTGCAGCCGGCACTGTCTGGGCACTGGGCACGCGTGCTCCTGTGCATCCTGTCCCACCCCACGTGGCCCATCGCATCCTGGGCCGCGTCTGCTCCACCACAAGGCGTCGAGCTGTATTCCCAGGGGTTTACGTGTAACTAGCCCTTACACGAGCCTCTTGTGCTCAGGCTGAGAGGCTCTGCCCCGCCAGGAGACTTGCCACACCTGTTGTGATTGCTCGCTTCGTTGTCTGAGTTTTGACGGGTCAGGCGTCTCTCTTGTTCACCAGCACATCCTAGGTGCTGAGCGCTGTATCTGGTACCCAGCAAGGGACCCAGTCAATGTAGGAGGGTGAGTTCTCCGTATGCAAGATTTTCTAGTTTTTTCTTTTCTTTAGACTTTTTCTGCAAAATATTTTTTCCCTTTCTCAGTTCTGGGTAGATGCAGAATTTCAAACCACAGTCTCCAGTGGACTATCACCCAGGGTTATCAGCCATATTTCCCAACAGAAAATGCTGCATGGTAATCAAAGATCAGCTTTCCAATACCTGTATCTATCAATATTTATACACATGTTATATAAGGTCAGTTTTCTACCATATACTTTTAAACATTATTTTCAGTTTCTTAAAAGCAAGTGAAAATGAGATAGCTTTTATCTTTGGTGTTCAGACTTTTGGAATTAGGAAGCAAGATCTTTATCATGAAGCAGACTCTGTAGTTATTCCTACAGTCACTGGCTAGAGGGACAGCTTCTGACTTGGGTAATTTTGAGTGGGACAGAGGTGATTTTTGTAAAACTTTTTTTTTTTTTGTAAAAGGCTCTCTGTATTTGTGTTCAAATTGTATGTAATGCCTGACTTCCCAAAGTGCACATTATCAGGTGGTTGTAGGCATCCTTGTGAGTTGTTACTAATCTTCCTTTGGCATTGGAACTGTGAGAACTGATCCTGAACTGGCTTTTAAAGTTTTGGGGAGGAAAACTGCATAATTTAAAAGTCAAAATATTTAAAATCCATCCTGACCTTCTTTAACCAGAATGGAAGTTGAATATAAAATAGCAACATCTTCTGAGCTGTAATAACAAGACTGTCAGGAAAAAGTCCTTTGTATGTTGAGTGACTGTCCTTTTAGCTTAAATATGCATCATGCCCCAGATTCCTCTCTTTCTATTTCCTGTGATGAAAAAAGCAAAATCAAAACTACATGGTACTTGAAACTTTAACATCCTAAATTATCCATGTTGTCAACTCGAATTTGGGGGAACAATTACTCCCCCTGCCTTATCTTTACATATTCTAGAAGAATGCTCCAGGGTACTATCTGTGTGCTGGAAACAAATCACAAATATAAGGCCAAGAAAATGAAGCAATTCATGCAATCTATGAAAGAGACTGTAGGTGCAGAGTTAAGGCTGCCCGAGGACCATGTAAATGCATGGAAATGAAGGACTAGTATAGCAAATTGATCTTGTTCACACCTGACTCCCTCACAAGCCTCCAAGCACATCCAGGGTTGGATTGTACCTCCCTGCTGGCTGTTAACATCTGCTTTGAGAGCATCTTAAAAATCACTTCCCTGCCATCCATATAATATTTTCCTTTTCAGCACTGTTGTTTAAACATTCCTTTTTAACATAACTATACATGCTGTTTTGTTAATGACCTCAAAGTGGTAAACGCCGACTTGGGCTAATGATTGGAAGGCCCACCACATGTCTAGTTGTGCCTTGGTCATGGAGTAGTCATCTTGAATAAAATAATCACTCCAAAGCTTACTTTTTCTCATTTGTTGACTAAGTCGGACTCATCATCCTCCGAAATTTCTTTCTAGGATTGGTTTCTCAAAAGCATAATGAGCTTGACCTTGCATCAGATAAATTGAAACAAAGTGTTTATACAAATACTGCACATGTATCATCCATGTTTACTCACAGTCAATATTACCATTAAAACTAGTTAAGGAGAAGACTGTAAATATGTGAAATGGGCTATTTCCCTGTGCAAAATCCCTTCATTCTTGGAAATACCCCTTGTGAAGCTGTTAACCATAAGAAAGGAAATCTTAGTAAGGTCTTATTTGTGAAGAAATTGAATATGAGTCTAAGTCATTTGGAATCTGGCTCTTTCTTAGCCAGGAAAAGAGAGGCTTCTGAGAGTGAAAATAAGGAAACAGTGACTGTAAAGTTGGCGGCAGTGATCCTGTTGGTGGAAAACTCTAGGCTCAGGTTCCTGAGGGTAAATGCCCTTCAACCCAACCTGTCTTCTGATCCTGCCTCAATGTGAGATGCAGTGAGGAAGATCTGGGCAATTTTTTTATGCAAAAAAAAAAAAATACAGATTTTACTCTTCCATCATGTTTATTCCTTCATTCAAGGTCTGTAAATACAGTTACTTTTACCTAGACTTCCTACTTTCCCTCTCTGGCTTGCTAGAAAAATCTCACCTTAGATACAGAGCATATAATGAGCCGAATGGTCAATGTACTTCTCTTTGTCTGAAGTGCTTTTACTCGCTCTTCAAATACCAGTTTCTTTACAAAATTGTGTACTGATTTCTGTGGTTCTGGTAGCACTGCACTTTCAGGCAGATGGAATGCAGCATTTTGATTCATCTAATTTGTGAAGTCTTCAATGCCATATCACAGGACAAATCTAAAGCCTTTCCTGGAAAACCTATTGGCATGTCTATTGTTTTGGGATGGTATGGATGTTGTTGCAGCCTTCAGGTATCGTATCACATATACACAATTATCAAAATGGTGGAAGAAGTTATTTTGACAACTGTTTATTGATATGACTTGAAAATTTATTGCCCATTCTTGTAGGATTGACATGATGATATGAAAAGTGAATGAACTGATTGAAGATATCTGAAGGGCAAGAGAAGATTCCCATTTCCTTAGAAAATGATGGTTCACAGAATATCTGCTCCTCCAATCCTTGCTCAAGAATTTCCAGGCATCATCTCTTATCAATACTTAAGAGGTCAAGATGGGCAGAGAGTTGATTTCTAAGTCTTCAGAAACTCCTGAAGAAAGATCTCAAACACAAAGGCAGAAGTAGAGATAAATAATAAATCCTTGGACTTCAGAGAAAAGAAGAGATGATTGAATTGTCTGAAGTTGGATTTTCCAAATTCCTCTTCTGAACTGGCAAGTAGGGTCAACTTTGTGCTCTTAGCAATTTTGAGCACATGCTCCAGCTTCAAAGAATTCTTTGGGTTACACAAGGCGTCCACTCTGAGCTTCCCTTCTTCACCTCCACCCTTCCTTACTGTGTACATTCTTTCCTCTTCACGGAAAACAGCATAGAACTGACTAGTCCAACACAACTGAATGGGAAGACAACATGCTCTCTCTCAATAAAAAGAAGCAAATGCATCTCACCAATGAAAACAACATTGAAAATCCATTTAGCCACATTTTGGCATCTTCTTTTAAGATACCCTTATCATGAGTTTTCCAAAGTAAAATCCTATAACTGCTCAATAATATCAATAATTTCTAAAGGAAACAAAAATCCTGCCCACTTAGTCAAAGGGAAAGAGAAAAATCAGCTGTCTCTGAAAGAAGATGGTCATCTGAACAATGAGTTTGCACTCAAATGGCTTTGGCTCTGGGGTGGGGGATACTCTGTACTCGAAACTTTGTCTAGAGAAATCATGGGAGCTTTGACTCCCCAGGAAAGTAAAAAGGAAGAATGACCTGAGCAGAGGAAATGAATTCGAGATACCTTATGGAAGAAAAGTACCTGGGTCAGGGTCTCCAAGGTCTGGCAACTGACTACTCCTGACCCCGACTCTTAGGCATGTCATGGGCTTTGACCACTGGGTCTGGGAGGAGAGGTGGGACAAGAAAGGAGTCTTCTTCAGCCTGTGCATCAATAGCGGAGCTTCACTTGCAAGGGAAGAAAGGCTGTCACTTCTGGTTGTATTGGAAAGATTGAGGCACAGCAGTCAAAGTCAGAACTTTGATCATTAGAATGTTCATTCACCCTTGAAATGTCTACTGAGCAAGGCAATGTGAAAAACACAGACCGAGAAGATGCAGATCTTGCACTTGTCAGGATGATGGCATCGCAGAGAATAACTCGTGTCAGAGTGACTCAGGCCACATGTGTAAGAAATAACGTGAAAGGGTGAGCACATCTATTTCTGGGTGGAAATGATTTCCCACTCAGGTTTGTGGGACAGGTAGACACACGGAAATGGAGAAGCAAAATCCTGAGAGAGGAAATGTCATGGGCAGAGGCTCAGAAGGGAAATTATCCAGGCACTTTTAACTTTCAGTGTGAATAGAAATCAGAGGGAAAGTGAGATGTCATGCATCGGGATTTCCCAAAAAATGAGACAAAGCACACTTCATCTCCTGCTTGCCTGTGGTTAAAATTTTTCTAAACAAGGAGACTACTGCTCAATGGAACAGCTGAGAGCAAAAATCCTTCTAAATTTAAAGAACTCCAAGATGTTTAATTTGTGTACTGAATCTTCCCTGCAAGTTTCTAAATAAAGAAGCTTAAGTGGTCGTCTTCTGCAACAGGGCTTCTCAACCTCAGCAGCACTGGCATTTTGGACTAGGTAAACTTCCTGCTGTCCTACACGCTGCAGGATGTTGACAGAGCAGCGTTACAGACCTCGGCTTGTTGAGTCAGTAGCACCTGCCCAAGTGTTACCGGGTGGAACAATCATCTCCAGACACTGCCCGGTGGCCCAGGGAACACAGTTACACCCTCCCCTGCCCAGCGGGGAGCTGCTGGTGCCCAGGTTCACTGACTCAAGTCTGTTCTCCTTGCACAGACACGAGTGAAGAGCAAGGCGAACCCTCCACGGGAGGCAAGCAAAGCAGTGTCCGTTTTGCTGTCAGAGTACAGTAAATGTCACTGTTATCAGTGGGATGTGTAACTCTACTCACTGTTGTCAGTAAACGAAATTCAACTCCCCTATACTGTGGTTTCCAACCAGCCTTCTGTTTGACAGCCTCTCACATGACTGAAGGCAGGTATATCCTCCTCAGCATTCTAATGTTGGCAAGATGTGGTCTCTTGGCCATCATTTATTACACACTTATAATCATGCATGGCCTAAATACTGTTACAGCAAACTCTTCATGAAATAAAGTCCCTTTCTAGTTATAATGATGGAAATTAGGAGAAAACACTGATGCGTAAAAAAGAGATGGTTCTCAGTTACAAAATCTAAGATGGATAAAACAAGTGACTGAAACCCTAAATCTTATGCATGTCTGTACCCAGGAATTTTTTTATCTCTGGTGAGATGTAGCAGCTTCTGTGTCTCTCACTTTTTTTTTTTTTAATTTAAAGGTAATGCAGGTGGGGGTGGGGACCTATAGGTACAACCCCACACACATAGCTTCTGTTACCTTAAGAGGATTAAGTCTGATTCTTTCACTCAGTATGTACACTATCCTTCCTTAAAGATTTCACTGTAAACAATAAATGCTGAAGTCAGATATCAAAATACAGTGTAGTATCTGATGATCACAGTGGTTCTTGATGGTAAGAGGAATGAGAGACAGTACAGTGGTAGGTGAGAGAAGTCATGTACAATTTTAGCAATACTTTGAGAATACTTAAAGCAATTAAGCAATTTTGGTTGTAATTATTACTAGTTGTTAACAATATATTCCTGATTTATGTTAACAAGTGGGCATAATCCTTTAAGGGCTTCCCAGTGGCTCAGTGGTAAGGAATCCACCAGCAATGTAGGAGACACGGGTTCGATCCCTGGGTTGGGAAGATCCCCTGGAGAAGGAAATGGCAGCCAACTCTAGTATTGCCTGGGAAATCCCATGGATAGAAGAGCCTGGTGGGCTACAGTCCATGGGGTCACCAAAAGAGTCGGACACAACTTAGCAACTAAACAACAGCATGCATGGTCCTTTGAAGGAACCATAAGGGGAAAATCACCTAATCTATCAATAATGACTCGGTGATAACATTCTCTTTTATTTGAAAGGTGTCCTCGAATGGCCATTTTGGACAAAGCTGGTTGTGGTGGCCATCGGCTTCACTGGAGGTCTGGTCTTCATGTACGTCCAGTGCAAGGTCTACGTGCAGCTATGGCGCAGGCTGAAGGCCTACAACCGCGTGATCTTTGTGCAGAACTGCCCGGATGCAGCCAAGAAGGCGGAAAAGAGCCGCTCTTGCGCCGTGAGCATGGACACCAAGGACGCTGGGGCGGTGCCCGCCTTGCAGACGGGGACCACTGCGCGGCCACCCGCGGAGGCCGGGCCCACCGAGCTCATACCCGTGTGACGGGGCCAGCGGGGGCCTGTCACCCAGAGCAGAGTCCAGCCTGTCACTACAGACGACAGAAGCGATCCTGAATAGTCGCCCTCTATCTTCTCTCCGCTTTCTGACTCATTTGTTCTTACTTTGCTCAAAAGGAAAGAAGAAAACACCAAATGACCAGGATCCCATGAAACAGTCTCAAGTGTAAGGAGGAAATGTGGACGTTAGCTGGAAAAGGATCTCTGAGACAATTCACCACTGGAGCAAGGGATGCTTTTAGGCAAGGAGGAAAGCCTGAGTGGACAGACCTGTGAATCCTCACAGTACCAGGGAAAGTTCCAGAGTAAGGACTTGAGTTAAACATGTGTTTCTTCTAGGGCCTCATGATGCTAACTCTCTCATCTGGAAATGACAAAAGTATTTGGGTTTAAGCTTGAAATTGTCTGCATTATCCCTAAGGCACATTAGACGCATATTTTGATATTCATACTTCGACAGCTAACAGGTTTTTATGGCTATAGTGGAGTCCAGTTTGTTTTGACTGGTGCATGTTTTTAAAATAAATGCAAGACACATTTGAAGATATTAATACTTGGAATTATGTTTAAGTCATGAAGAGTAGATTTTGAAAGATTTTGGGATTTAATTAGCTCTGTTAAATACCCAGAAGCCTTGTATACTCCACTTGGACCCTCTGAAACAGCACTGTCCAACAGAAATGTAACGTGAGCCACAACGGCTGGCTTACATACACAAATTTAAAATTTTCTAGTAGCACCATTAGAAAAAGTAAAAATAAACAGGTGAATTTCGACAATGTTTTATTTAGCATTATATACCCATTATCATTTCAATGTCATCATGATAAAAAATTATTGAGTTATTTTACATCTCCTTTTATGAACCAAGTCTTCAAAATCCAGTATGCATTTCATCCTTACAGGGAATCTCAATTCAAATCCACTGTATTGGATACAGCAGCCCTAAAATTAGACACAAAACCTGTTTTAACAGTTGAATCTTTCAAAACAGCACTTCATTCTTTTTTTCAAAGTATCACAAATGTTATTTTACAAAGCACTAATCAAATGAAGTATCTTAATAAGAGTTAGACAAAGTTACTATTTTTTAAAGGGTAAAAAACAAAACTATAAAGCAATCTGCCTGTGACAAAGTTTCAAAATTAACTTATTTGCTACTATGAAGCACTTATAATAGGGGAAATAAAAAATAAATTTTTTAAGTCAAATGTACTTTTTTAAATCCACTTAAGGTGTCAACTTGACAGATGAGTAGTGAGTAGTTATGACCAAGCATTTAGACTGTATATTAAAGAGCTGACAATTATTTCCCTTGCTCAACTGGGAAGTAAAAACATTCAAGGTTCTGTGATAAGTAATAAATTGAGTTGTTTAGGTTTGACAGATGAGTTGATTATTGTATTCTTTGCATATTCATGTGAACCTGAAGCATGAATAATACTGCAGTGAGCTAGACTAATGATTATAAATATAGTGGCCTGTCAAAGAGAGATGTCTTACATAAAACAAGGTGATTTATTTTTGCTAGCTATTGTTATTTATTATTGTGAAAAGGCAACCATGATGGCCATAGAACCAAAGCATGGGTTTCGCACTGCACAGATCTGGGTATCACATCACTGATGTACTTTGTAACGGTCAATGTGCTTGTTCCTCACAGGTTACCACAGAAAAAGAAAGAGATAACCTTTCACTGAGAAGGATGCTATGATACTAGTAGTGGCTGACACTGAGTCCAAATAGTCCCAGTTCTTAGAAATAGAGCAAAGGTCAACAGCGTCAACTTTGTGTGCATGTGGGGTGTGTGTGTTCCTGTATATACATGAGAAAAACGTTAACGTGTTCAGTCAGGCAGCAAACAAGAGGTTTTTTAAAGCTCATCTTTCTTAAAACTTGTTGAATGAAGGCACAGGGAAAAAAAAAAAAAAAAAAACACTTGAGGCAACTAAACTGGACCAAAATTTCTGCACAATTAAAATATATGAACCTTAAACTGGACTTTGTATTAACTTAATTTCCATCTTCAAGGTTTAAAACACATACATTCACGGATAATGAAGCTTTGGGTGACTTAACCATGGCACTTCACTCAAGGGACTAAACGTGATTCATTTCTTCTGATAACTTTCCTAAGCAGTTTACTAATCCATGTCTCCTGAGGTTTAGCAATGGCAACACTTCCACAAGTTCCTGAGGGAACAAAATCATCACCAGCAAAGAACTGTTGATCTCTCTGTTGTCTGCTCTGTAAGGAAAAGGATTATTTACACCAAAAATACCATTTCAATTCTGTCCAAACTTCAGAAAGATAGGTAACTCTATGGCTCATTTCACAGTGGAAGATGATTGGCTGACATAAGGCCTGGTTTATTAAGGCGCACACTGAACACTAGAATGAAAAATGAAGATAATCTTTACTGTATTAATGATAAAAGAGGACATGGTGTTTTAAAACCACACATAAACTCTCAAAATTAACTTGAATAGGCTTTGTCTTTCTTGAACTGAGAAAATATAGAGCTCTCTAACGTGTTAAAAGTCAGCATTATTCTGCTATTCTTTTTTAAAACCTGAACTCTCTAATTTAAATCATTAAAAAGTTTTCCCATAATGGCTGTTGAAGGTTCAAACAACTGAAATAACTATGTGTATTTAAAACCTAGTGTTGATTGTTTTCTTTTATACTGTGTGGCAATGGTTTCTGACCTTTCAATGACTGGGTGTGGCTTTGTGAAAATACTTTCGTGGACTGGATATACCCTTCAAAAAGAAAAACTGCTCTCTGGAATGCTCTTCAATTTTTTGAAGCATGTTTACCTGCTTATTTAAGAAATAAAATGGAATTGAAACAAAGGACTTAAATTGAAGAATAAATTTATAGTTCTACTAAAACCTTGGCTTTTTATAATCACAACTCTGTGGTATTACCATTTACACTGTAATTTTTTTTTAAAGAACTGTCACTTTTATTGTATAAGCTCAAATATTAAGTTATAAAGAAATTAAATTCATATATATATTTTTTTTTACATGAAGCCAAAAAAGGCAATCAAGCTTAAGTACAAATGAAACAAAAATGTTACCATTAGCTTAAGATATAAAACAATGGAGAAACTGAAGGAAGACAGGCGTATACAGTAAAGGAGTCTTTCAAATGCCACAGGATTAAATCTCATTCTGAGCTGCTGCTCATGTGATTATAGTCCCAGAGAGATAGCTGCATAGTTAATCTGTTTTCAAAAGGTCCCTGAACCCACCTGTATAGTTTGGCTGGAAAACCAGCCCATTAGAGCAATGGCGTCACTAACACATTCTGTCACAGAGGTGAGGTGGAAACTAGCCCATCAGAGCAATGGCCTCACTGACACATTCTCGTTGTCATGGAGGTGAGGTGGGAAGAGTGTTTCATTTGCCTGACACAGTTCTCCTTTCCTTTCATGCCAGTTAGTATTTTGGAACAAAGTAGAGCTCTCCAAACTTAACACTGTCATTATTGTAGTTGTCATATAATTGTGTAGGACTTACACTTTAATTAAGAAAGATGGAAACCAATTTTCTCCCCTTTTACATCAGCCCAAAGGTGCTATTTTATATATCAATACAGTTGAGAGGAAGTACTGTTATTTTGGGCTGCAGTGTTTCCTCCACATCTGAAGAAAGCCCATTTGAAACTGCATTAAGACAAAAGAAAAATTTTAACTGTGTGCAATTTTGGGGATTGAGCATTTGTACTTTTTTGGTTTTTCCTAATTCTCTTGCATTAACAATTTACTGTTTTGTGAATTATGTGTACTAAGACAAAGTAAGGAAAACAAATAATTCCCTGTGAAAAAAGACTTTGTATATTAAATAAGTGACCCAAACTTTTGTTGTGATTTCTTTATTTTTTAACTAACTTACCTGAATTTCTTCAGATTTGTATCTGCAACATTCAAACAGCCTTGAGTTCTTAAGATTCTGCAATGGTCTGGGTTTTTAAGCAGGGTCTGAACATATTTTAAGGTCAACATAGGTTGATTAACACATGGCATTTTAGGAAGGATTAAATAGGTGCGTTAACAAGGGAAAATCAATGAAAATAATCTACACAGACTTTCAAACTCTGTTTTAAAGAAAAAAAAAATTAAGAAAAATCAGAATGCAATCCAGAAAAAGATTCTCTGATGAATAAGGCTTGGATATACAAAAGAATGTAACAGTATTTTCCTACCCAGAGGTAATAAAAACTAAAAGAGGGAATCTAATTCAAACCTAAGTGGGTTGGTGATCAGTGAAGAAAACACCCCAACTGAAGCCCCAGCTTTGAAGCCTGAATTCAGGGTCTAATTGGATGTGATCATTCTTCTGTCCAAACGGAACATGTGCATCTGTCTTCTTAGCCTCCCAAATTACAACAAACAAACCGAGATCATAAATCATTGTCACTGTGTGTTTAGCCAGTGACCAAAACCGGGAGCTGTGACAGAGACACCAAGGGTGGGGTAGACTCCTTGACCCAGGGAAGTGGCAGGGCAGGAAGCAGTCTTGAACAAGGCACATCAGCAAGATCCAGCCGGGGGGGACAGTCTGCGCTGGAGTTTAAGCCAGTTCACTCCTTACCGAGGCTCGCAAGGAGAGAGGAAGAGGCGCTGGCTCCTCGGGAGTCCTGCCCCAGAGGGGAGGCACAGGAAGAAAGGCGCACGTGATCACTAACACTGCACGAGGCGGGGGCGCCCTCTTGCTGAGAAGTGCAGTTAGGCCCTTTCGCAGCCTGCAGCCACAGCGGGCTGAGAAGGAGGTCTCACAGGCGGTGACAAGCTGTCCACTTGTTCCCCCGGAAAACAGGGAGGCAAACGTGCAGTGCCCTGTGGAAGCTCCGCACAGCACCCCACGTCTTCCTGCTCTAGGAAGACCACATGGCACTCTTCTGAGGCTCAGGAACGCCGCAGCCCAGCCTGGCCTCAGAGGACACACACGCTCATCAGGGGGCCAGCACCAAGCTGTCCCCACCCGGGACATGGCTTGACCACCCTGGGGCAGGACAGGCAGACAGTGTGTCTGAAACGAGGCCAGCCCAGGGCATGTGGAGAGGACGTCAGCAATCAGAGCACCTCAGGCTTCTCTGACCATGTTTAGTCTGGCCGTGGTACAGAACGTGAATTTCATTCCAAACATGCTGGATGTCAATGTAGGTTCATCAGTTATAACATGTGTACCATCTGGTGGTGGATATTGGTAAGCGGGAGGCTATACATGTGGGGCTAGGGAGTATAAGGGAAATATCTTTACTTTCCTCTTGATTTTAATGTGACCTAAAATTATTTTTTTAAGATCTTTTAAAAAAGGGGTCAAGAATAAAATCACACCCTATCAAATAAACATGCTTTGGCACCTATTCAATCTTCTGTCCTGAAGCATAAGGATTACAAGAGCAGAAAACGCTATTTAAGGTGAACAGAGTCCCAGAGAGAGACCAATGCCTGCAAGGCAAGGAAGTGGCTAGGTATTAGGAATAGCGGCTACAGATAGCAGTTAGTGGCTGAGTTTAGAAATGTATCCTAAGCCCAACTCCGTGGACTTCAGCTTGCTGATTTAGACCAGGGATTGGCAAACTCTGGCAAGCAGGTCAAACCTAGCCTGTAGCCTATCTGGGTATGGCCATGATGGGTTTCACATTTTTAAAGGGTGGTAAAACACACATACATATATAAGAATACGCAAGAGACACTACATTTGGCCTGCAATATCTAAAATATTTACTATCTGCCATTTTATTATCTGTCCACCGCGAGTTTACAAAGAATTGCCAACAAAGTGTTACTTTTACTTGGTTCCATGGCTGTGGACTAGAGAAGCTATCTCTCAAAGGTTTAATACTGACAGAAAAGGGGATGGGACAAGCATCACTGCAGAAAGAACATGTTCCATAGACAATGGTTAAGGGGACCATTTAGGAGGATTACTCTAAAGACAAATGATCTCTTAGGTTACTCTGGTCTAGCCAGGAGTGACAATTACAGTCCTAAATTCATTCAACAAGCACTCATCTGTTCTGGTTCCAAGCAGTACAGCCTGTTATATTTTCTGCTTTGATAGTGCAGGGAAAACTAGAGATAAATCTTGGAGGAGAATGTTCTGCCATTTTCACAAGTTATTCATCTAACAGTAATGCTTTTTAAATACCAGAATGGATAAAGCAGTTTTTATTCTCTTTACTGTAATTTATGACTCAGTTTTTATAGTCGTTTTGAAACAAAAAATGAATTCCCTTCCCCCAAGAAGGAAATTTTCCAATGACCAAAGAGATAAGAACTTACTATATAACCATAAAACCATACTTCTGCATGGATTACCTAAAGCCAAAGCAAGTCAGCATTAGTTAAATCACTAAACATTAAATAATAAGAACCTTAAGTAAAATTATAGAAATAAGTTTTATTTCTAACCTTCTGAAGTAAAAAAGCTGTTAACAACACAGTTGACACCTGGTTACCTCATACAGAATTTTTTTTTCCCTTGAAAATGCACTTTCACTGCACTCTTTAGGAAACAGGCCAGAAGAAACTTGCATTTAACAAGTTCTGTTAAGAACATTCTACCACATTCATGTTTTTCATGATGTTGGAAACACTGAGTTACATGTCAATTTAACCTATCTCTCAGAAGAAGAAATAAGACAATTGAAATAAATAGTTCTCTAATCTTTAGTTCTGTTTCCACAAATAAAATCTAATACTTTTCACAATGAGAAAGTAAAAAATAATATAAAAACAAAACTAGCCAACCTGAAATCATTTATCCCCTTTATCCAGATAACAGGTTAATAACAGGAGATCCACAGAAGAATATGTTGGTGATTCTTCTTTAAACACTTATCTAACTCTGGGTCAAAGATAATAAATAACAGCAATGTACAATCCTTAAGTGTATATAAATTCTGTATCACATTTTCCCTATTTTATAAGAAAATAGGTTTGATGTATAAGAGGAAGAACAGTGAAAAACACTGCTAAAAGGCAGTTTTGCTGTCATCATTGCTCACTCAAGAAGTACCCACATTAACCTTCTAGCAAAATAGCTACTGCCTATGACCCAAAATGTGATAGGTGATTCTAAGTAAACATGCTTAATGTAAATGAAAAGCAACATTCCTTTTTAAGTAAAAATTGCCACACTGTTTTTGAAACTGAAAATATAAGAGTAAGGTAAAACAGCAAATTCGTGTGTTGAGACAATTATTTACCATAATCAATTCAAGTATAACTTGGAAGTTCTCAAATTATTTATTTTCAACTCAAGCAAAGACACTTAGGCCACCGCAGTCATTTCCTCGTCTGTGTCACTTGACTCATCTTTCAGTTCCAATTCCCCTAAATCTCTGTCTACAGCGGTCACAGCTTTCTTCTTACACTTCTTGGGCACCGCATCACTAGCACAGACTTTTCTCATTTTAATGTTTGGCAATTTCTTCAGATCAAAATCCCATTCCCTAGACAAAAGAGAGAATGCAGAGAGTTGGTGAGGTGGGGAATGAAGTCAATATTCAAAACTATGCAGAAAAAAGTTTATAAATTTACAGCAGACTCAAATGTGCTAGACGGAAACAATATAAATGCACCCAAAAAATGGGGGAAAAAAAAATGTCCCCAAAACTAAGGTTTGCATTTTCCACACTTAGCGTACTTTCTCATTCATCTGTAATATGTTATAGTTGCTCACTCACGTCTGACACTGCGACCCCATGGACTGTAGCCCGCTAAGTTCCTCTGTCCATGGGATCTCCTAGGCAAGAATACTGGAGTGGGTTGCCATTCCCTTCTCCAGGGGATCTTCCTGACCCAGGGATCGAACCCAGGTCTCCAGCACTGCAAGCAGATTCTTTACCATCTGAGCCACCAGGGAAGCCCCATTAATCTATAATAGCAGTTAACTGCCCAGGGAATTTCACACATTCAAGATTTTCAAAACAATGCAGGAAAACATTAGGTAGAAGTTACAAGGAGGCTGTTCCTTTCTTTTATGATTCTTAACCTGAACACTTCCCTCTATCGGGACATACAGTATCAGGAAATCTCAAAAGCAGGAACTATACCACACTGCGAAATCTCCAAAATGCAGAGTCAGAAAGGTTTTTCTCTTCACACACAATGGTAAGTCACAATTAAGTTTCAGCAACCAAACAATTCTTATAACAGAAAACTTCCAGTTTCTCAACCTCAGCATTTCTGTGACAATCCTATGTTCAGTTACTTTGGGAGCAAAATGAAGACTGTTTTGAGAACTAAACTCTACCTAGATAAAAATACTAACAGTCTATGCTAATTTCTTCTCATTTTTGGCTTTCTTTGGAGGAGGCAGAATCTATACCGTTTTACTGAATAAAGGGAATACTTATATATCTGACTACTTAATATTACAGGCAAAAAAATTAACATCTGAAAAAATCTTAAGCTGCATGTACTTACATTATAACTACATGTAAATGAGTTAAAAAATGAACCACTTCTTAAATACGACTGATAAATTTTATGAGCTGAGATTTTATGAATATTAAGTATTTTCTATAAATTCAGAAGTATAATAATATAAAATAAACAAAGGTTTTAAATAATATGGACTTAATTTATCTAATTTCAGTTAAAATTTCAGGCTGATCAACATGACCTACCTAAGGTCAAAGTGATTAATAAAAATTATTTTCTAAAGAAAAATAATTTATGTTTGAAAACTAAAAACTGGAAATCCTACTCACTGGTCTTTCTGGTCAGAGTACTATTAGAGAGATCACTGGGTCACCTGGTTCTTGATGATTCCCTTCCCACCAACCAACTTCTCCAGAAGGAGGTGCTGCAAACAGTCTGGGAATGGGTCTCTGAGCCATCAAGTCTGCTGCTGACAGTTTTTTTTTTGTTTTGTTTTACATAACAGAGAGGAACAGTGACATCATGTTCTTTTAAATACTATATTGAAGAATTTTGAAGTATTTTGTAAAACAAAAGCACTAGGACACTATCATTTCAGGCATTTCTAACAAATGTAACTTAGGAAAATTCTTACTTATCTGATGAAAGAGAGGTTAAAAAGAACCCCTGAATACTCAAAAGGGAAGAAAGTTTATCTATCATGTATTTTACATGCAGCTATAAAGAAAAAAAATGCAACAAACTCACCTAAAAGTTTTCAGATTATCTGCATTTAAAATGTCTGGAATCTCTGGAAAAGAAAATATATTTATTAGGTAAAGTCTTCTATTACAGTATTTATAGTTTCTTCCTTTATTATCTCAGGAAGAAAAAGAAATATCTGACAGACAGAAGAATGCCCAAAGCAAAACAAACTTTCAAAGCATGATTACAAAGCTACAATGAAAAGAAGTTTCAAAAGTATAAAGGACTTAGTTTAATAAGAAGGTGATTAAAAAAAAACAACACTATTAAATAATGCATTCTAAAATAGAATCTATAAAATGAAATGAATTTACAACAAAAATGTTTGACCTTTACAACAGCTTCAGAAAATAAGAATGTGAGTGAGGAATGGCTATACCAAACAGGGGCAAGACGGAGAGATGCTGGTACGTAGTCTTCACTGAATGTTACGGACAGCATCTCTGACCATTTGCCCATGTTTCTAGATGCCTGTAGACTTGTGTCACCACATTCCCTGGGCTGAGGCCTAACCAGAACACAAAGTGTGAGATCTGGCACTGGCTTCACCACCAGTAGATGCCTGACCTGGGATGTGCTGTCAATTACTGCTACTCAGCCTGGTGGCTTCAGGTCGAGACTGAGCAGAGCTACCTGAGAGGCCATCACAAGGGCGGAGCTGAGATTCAGGCGGCTCGAGCCATGGAGAGCAGAGCGGCCGCGCAAGTCATCAGACTCCAGGTGTACCTGGCTGATGAGCTGGAGGTGGGGTCTGAAATGTCTGCCGGATGACGGGCAAGTGGTGATGTCACTGACTGAAACACGGATTGTACAGAAGGAGCCAGTTTTAGGAGAAAAGCTGGGCTTTGCTTTGGGACATGCCAAACTGGAGCTGTCTAGAAGACATTCAGGCAGAGATTTTAAGAAACTCAAGTTTGAGTCTGGAGTTCTAGGGACAAGTTAGGATTGACAACATAAATTTGGAAGTCATGACATTTAGATGGTATTTAAAAGCACAGGATTAAATGAGATAAATGCAGGACCTGGTATAAACTGGAAAGACAAGAGGCCCAAGGACAGACATCTGGGCCAATTATTTAGTTTGTGAGGTTATGAAAAGGAGTTAACTTAGGAAACTGACATTATGGCCAGTGAACTAGGAGGAAAACCGGGAAAGGACAGCGGCTACTACCCCAAATAAAAAGTGTGACAAAAAACGAAGGGATCATCTGTAGCAAAGGCTGCACAGAAGTTGACTATGAGAGTCGGTACCCAGTACACTACCTCTGTCTTAGCAACTTAAACAGTTCATCAGCGACGAGGACTTTGAGTGGTGGCTACAAGAGCCTAATTTAAGGGCTTCCAAAGAAAATGGAAGATGAAGAAATGGAGACTATAAGCACAGACAAATTTAAGTGAAAGGACACAGGAGTGGTTGAAGCTTTCCCTCAATCCCTACATGTCACATGCAATCTCATTTAACTTTTAAACGACCTGGGAAGGGGAGGTGTACGATTCATCTCTATTTTTAAATGGAAGGTAACAAGGCTGGGGAGTGGGTAAGAAGTAACTTGTCCTGTTACACAGTAAGCTGCAACGGTCTCAGTACAGATCTAACCTGTACTAAACCTATTCTGTTTTTGTTTTTTTTTTTTCTTTTTTTTTTCCAGTAAAAAAAACTCATTTCTTAGGAATGCTGAAGAGGAACTGCCATCTACTCAGGGTTCCTAGTGTTACTGAAGGTGATAAGTGCCTGAAGTTAACCTTCTGACTGCGAAGACATCCAACTCAATGAACCTACTGCCAGCTTCTGACGCAGCTGCAGAAAACAACTGCCCCACCCAATCAGAACACCCCAGGTTAACTGATCACTGGAGGGAACCCATTCTCCTTTCTGGCATCTTCATAAAGAGGGAGCCCCTGAAACCCTGGGCATTCCACCTGTGACCCTTACAATGGCAGGACTCCCGGCCCCTGCTTGCCCCCTCTTTCTCTACTGGAGCCCTCACCGTGTGCCCCTCAGGGTACCTCCAGGACCTGCAAGCACTAAATTTTGTGTTTTTCAAAGCTCCCTGCTGGGTGTTGCTGAAGTGCACCCTGCAGTCATAGTAAGAAACCACCAGGGAGGCTTGGCCTCAGGGGAGAATGCCTGCGGGGCGCCCCAGGTTTTCCGGGATCAAGTGTTGCTATTGCCAGGGCTGGGACCTACACAGCAGGAGTCGGCAGGATAACGCCTTCAGGCTCCTACTGTTATTACTAAAGCTAAAAAACCTTATTTTCCTATTAAACATTTCATTTACTGTGCTCTCCAAGCCAATCCACACAGGAGTGCCTACAGGGATCAGGCAGGGAACGTCCGGGACCAGGGAATGCTAAGTCTTAAAAGTGATGGCTGCTGTTCTGCTCTAGCAGACAATGCTGTCAGACCGTATGTTTAACGGGCATCCAGAAATCTACACTTTTCATGTGAAATCAGCAGATCTTTCTATACTGACAATGCATACGCCAATCAAACATTACTTGCAGGCCATGAGCAGCCTTTGGCTTGTTCTCTGCTGGTGGGCTTTGCAAGCCCTTACAAGTGCCCTCTCCTCTCCTCCTACGCACTTTTCTTCAGACAGTGCTGCTAAACGAACAACACACTTGTCTTCAGGAACTGTAAGAAATGCTACACTGCTAAGAAAGAAAATTTGATTTCTGTAATTTCTCAAGAATGGCTGCAACAAGTATAGCTCTTTAATGTGACTGGAGACAGGCAAGTAATAACCCTAGACCAGAGGAGGTTAAGCACATGCCTGAAGGGAGAGGAAAACATTACTATCACAGTAGAAAAATATCACTGTCAAAATTGACAGTTTGGGGAATGTAGGAGAAAAAAAGAAAGAATTAAAAAATTCCAAATATTCAAAAAGAAAGAAAAGGAAAACCGAAGTAAACTAGATAAACAGGACAAGTGACAGTGACAAGACGGCAGGAAGCAGCGCGGACGCACCGAGGCCGTGGGCCTGGTACTGCCGCTGCTCCCGCTCCAGGGTCTGCCTGATGGCCGCCTCCCGAGAGCAGTGCCTCCGGCCCTGCCTGTCCTTGAAGCTGTTCCGCAACTCAATCTGCTCCAGCTCGCTGCTGAATCGATTCAAATACCTGAAAAACAAGAGGGTCTGACTTACAATGTCTGTTTGGCGTACATTACTTCATTTAAAACATAATCCCCAGCCACTGCCTGTCCTTCTCAAATTTTCATTTTCCTCTAGACTCCTTCAAGTTCTCAGACCTCAGACTTTCTCTTGATAACGCAACCACTTTCAAAACTTCTGTGAACAAATCAAAGCCTGCATTACAGTGTCTATTAAACTCCAGGTCCTCACACTCCACTACCTCCTGGATGCCTCCATCTGGCTTAACAGGTGACATCTTAACACGCCCTCCGCCCTGCCCCTGGTCCCCTCCAAACCTGCTCCACCTCTGCCCTGGCCCCCGCCCTCATTCACGCAGATGAAGACTGGATCACCCTGACACCTCTCTCTCCCCTTTATGCCACATTTAAGTCTTCACTGAAGATTGAGACTTTTACCCCCGCTTAAACTCTCTAGACATTTCCATTTCTCTTTACCACACTGCTCCCACCACCACCTCTTGCCTGGACGGCTTCATCAGCCTCTTAATAGTCTGCCCCCTCATCCACTTTCCTCACTCTCAAAAGTTTAAATGTGAGCATCGCAGCTACTTGCTATTCAAAGTCTCCTATGACTCCCACTGTCCTTGGGTGAAGTTCAAACTCTTACAATGATATCTGAGATCTTTATGGGTTGGCTGTTTATTCAAACTGTCACAGTTCCTTCCCGGAACCTATTATCTCAGTGATAGTAAATGCCTGGCAGATCACTAAATATGCTGCTCCCATCCCCAGTTCTTTCAGATCTTGTTCTCTCTGCCTAGACACTCTTCAAACTACCTCACCTCCATCTTCAGATGTGAGTTCTGATGTCATTTCTCGAGGAAGTCAAGAAATTGGGTTACCTACCATTCTGAGGCTCAGAAAGGTGATGAGCCTACTAAAACAACTAAGCTAGTATACAAATCCAAAGTCTTTATAACAAAGTCTATCTGCTTGTCTATAAATCCAGAACAGAACTCTGCATCTTGCAGAACCAAGTTGGGGAATTCTTCTTACTGACCCTTTGCTCATTAACGTGCCCAGTGTTTACCTTTCAATTAATTCACAAGCATCTCTTTTTGAATATCCTACTTTTTTGGGATCAAGGTGATTTTGAAACCACTGCAGTTTTTCACCTATAACAACAAGTACCAAAACAGTTTAACACCATAAGTCATCATTTAAGCAGAGGTATTCATTATAATTTTCAACATCAATGTGTTTAAAACAGTATCAACATTTATTTCAAAGTTAAATATAAAGTTTTGTGTGGGCTCAAAGCTAACTAAACCAGCCTGTCAGAAACTGAACTGTCACATTTTAATTTGGGGAAGAGACAAAGGTAGGAAGGATGCTTTTCTGTATGTATTTCTTATCCAGTAAGGATACAAAACATTTTTTAAAAGAAAGAATACGCTAAAAGAACATGAAGTTCCAAGTATTTATAAAGCAAAGGATAGAACTTGTCTGAAATAACAAAAGGAGAGTTTGATTAGATTAATGAAGACCATGGTATGTGCTGAACTTTTCTTTTTTCTTTTTTTCTTTTCAGATCAGAATCGCCTCGATAATCAATGGCGCGGGACAAGACCGGCCTCGTCTATCTGATCAATTCATCACTTCTGAGCGCCGGGCACCATAGGACCGGCTCCGGAACCTCCGGGGCCACGGCGTTGCCACCGCCCAAGGGGCCTCGCTGCACAGCGCCCCGAGGAAGGGCTTCGCAGGAGGGAAGCTTTTCATTTCGGGTCGGCCCGGCGGGGCTGGAGTCACAACCCGATCAAATAAGATCAACGTGTAGGCCGGGGGAGGAGGCGCATGGGCAGGCACACACACTCACACATTAACTCATCCACTCACACATTCACGCGTCCACTCACACACTCAGCCTACACGCGCCGCCCCCCACCCCCCACACACACAACACCACACAGCAATTCACAGTAACCTAACTTCCAGCCCGCTCTCCCTCCGGTAAAGAGCAGCAGGCACTATGTCCAGGCACAGGTCTTGACTTTTACAATCCTATGAGGATTATTATTATTACCTCCATTTAGAAGAGAAAGGTTAAGTAACCTGTTCAGGGCCTCAAAGTCAGTAAATACACTAAGCATACAAGATCTGCCATATACTATGCAGAATAACTGACATGTACTATCAAAGACCTAGCAGACTTCGTGCTTATGAGTCGATCTGACCAGCAGTAAGATTTCTCAGTATTACAAATCAAGAAATGGCCCTACCCAGGATTACTGATAAACCATTTACAAATACGATTCTGCTGTCTGATAAGGCAGTAGAGTGAATGGTTTGAATATCTTTCATTTTAGTTATAAAGCCTAGTAGCTACTCTTTTGAAATCTCAGACTTATCAGATAACCTTACCAATAATAAATCTGATCACACACCCACACACACACATAAAAGGACCGTGACACTGAGATATAGACTGAGGATATATTCACATCATTAAACATGAATTCCTGTTTCCAAAACCCTTCATAATTCTAATGGTTAGGAAGCTAGAATTAAACTGGAGAGAGAGAGGGATGGATAAAGGTAGATACTAAACAATTTCTAAAAAACTGAGCTAGATATTAACACTGTTCTAACAGTTTAATGACTGACTTTATTTTAATCAAGTCTGGTAGAAAAAATTCACTTAATCTGACAAAATCACTTTTATCTGGTAGAGATAAAAACAGTATTTCACTATGAGAATCAAGAGAAAATAAGTAAGGGAGGAACTTCAAACAAGTAAATCAACTTACCAATAAGGCTGAGACGCAACGCCTTTTCATTCTTCAATCTCGGGAGAAAAAGTGCATGTGTGTTAGAAAACATGCAAAACAAGTTTTAAATATCTGAAAAAAACAACAAAAACTACCCAAAGAACCTTAATTCAAAGATCACTTTTATGCATATGAAATTAATTTTCTTAAAGAAGAAACACTGACATCATGCTTCTCTTTTAAATCACTGAAACAAAATGTTACTAGAAATTTTTTTCTGCTCTGCAGTGACTAAAGGATACCTATAAAACTGATTTTGAAAACACAAAGGAAAGCTTGTCTGAATTTTGTAATATGCATAATGCTTGTGCACAGAAGAGTAACGAAGACCTTCTAGAAAACAGCACTGCCATCAAGACCAAAATGCATCACTGTTATCTTTTAAACTTCGACAGGAATAAAACAAAATGTTTACTTTTCATAAATTTGATACAAAATTATAACAAAGAAAAAGAACTCATTTACTCTCAGAAAATGGCCTACATGATCATGTGCCTCCCACTGTTGCTATTTTGAATTCTAATCCACTCAGGGACTTCCCTGGCAGTTCAGTGGTTATGTCTGAGCTTCCATCGCAGGGGGCATGGGTTTCTCTCTGGTCAGGGAACTAAGATCCCACAGGAGGACAAGAAAAGAAAAGAAAAAACTCTTTTCCATTCAGAAAAGAGGGACGCTAGTGAGAGGGTAACAGGCAGGAAGGCTGCTGCTGCTGCTGCTAAGTCGCTTCAGTCGTGTCCGACTCTGTGCGACCCCATAGACGGCAGCCCACCAGGCTCCGCCGTCCCTGGGATTCTCCAGGCAAGAACACTGGAGTGGGTTGCCATTTCCTTCTCCAATGCATGAAAGTGAAAAGTGAAAGTGAAGTCGCTCAGTCGTGTCCAACTCTTAGCGACCCCATGGACTGCAGCCCACCAGGCTCCTCCGTCCATGGAATTTTCCAGGTGAGAGTACTGCAGTGGGGTACTATTGCCTTCTCCGGGCAGGACGGCTAGGGATCTCCAAATGGAGGCAACAGGCTGCAATCATCACAAGTTTTTCCTCTCTCTATGTCCGGAGGAAACAGACCAAAATTGTCAGATATTTTTTCCTTCTCTATACAAAATTAAAAGGAGGTTTCCTTTAAAATTGTGTTGCCATGATGACACCTGGTTCCACCTGAACTTAACTTTTCTCAGCCCTTGAGCTAACCAATGTGTTTTTCTCACAGAAATGTTTTTCTTAAGTTATGTTAATGCACAGTGTATTTACCTTAGACTCTGTCTTTCTTCAAGTCGGTTCCAGCTAAGACTCAGAACGGACTTGACAAACCAGTTTGTTTTACTCTGGCAAATGTTCTCTTAAGCTATGTTAATGAGACTACAAATTCGCTTGGAAACCTGCCTTTCTTCAAGATTCATGGCAATCGTGTTATGGCCCAGGATGACTTACCTTGTGCCAATGTTATCTCAAAATACATGTTGTGGGTGAGGGGCCTGGTGCCACTCTCTGAGTTCTGAGACATCTCCTTCCTCTAATTAGCTGCCTGCTAACAGGTATATAACTTACTGCTAAAGACTAGCGGGGTGGGAGGGGGGGTGGGGGTGGGGGGGTGGGGGGGGTGGGCGCCACTCTTTCTGCCCCCTTCTGATGTGTATGTCAGAAGCTTTTTCTATCTCTTTTACACTTTAATAAAACTTTAATACAGAAAAGCTCTGAGTGATCAAGCTCTGTCACTGGCCCCAGGTTGAATTCCTCTCCTCTGGAGGCCAAGAATCCCAGCGACTTTAATGGCTCAGCAATAACCTTTGACTAGCTTTTTTTTCAATGTTTAATGCTATCAACTAGGGATACAGCAATGAAGGAAAAAAACCCCACTGTTCCTGCACTAACAAAGCAGATCAGATTTACCCTCCCACTTTAAACAACTAGAAAACCAGAGAAATAAAATGAAGCCTTTTTAACAAAAATATTTCAGCCACAGAATGGGAGAAAATATTCACAATATAAATAACATACAAGACTTGTATTAAGAATATATAAAAAGTTTTTACTACTTAACAATGGACAAACAACTGAAAATCAAAAGGGAAAAGATTTTAACAGATTTTTCATCAAATCAGAGACATAAAAGCAAAGAATAAACACATAAAAATATATAATTAGTCATAAAGAAATACAAATTAAAACCATACTGAGACATTACTGTACACCCAATAGATTGGCTCAAATCTGTTTTAAAAATGATAATACATGTCTGAGAGGAAACAGAGGCTAAGTCCCTTCAGTCGTGTCCAACTCTTTGCAACCCCGTGGACTGCAGCCAGCCAGGCTCCTCTGCCCATGAGATTTCCCAGGCAAGAATTCTGGAGTGGGTTGCCATTTTCTCCTCCAGACAATCTTCCAGACCCAGAGGTTGAACCAGCAACTCTTGTGTCTCCTACATTGGCAGGCAGATTACTATTAGCACCACCTGGGAAGTCCAACTCTTATACATCAGTGGTGAAAAAAATAAAAGGGCATTATCACTTCAGATAAGGTAATTTTTTTATTATACATACTTAAACATTACACCTCCCACATGACTTCATTCTTTTCAATAATTTTTTTAAAAATTCTATTTCTTATTTACTTAAAACATACATCTGCTGTGCATGTGTGTGCTGCTTCAGTCACATCAGACTCTTTGCGACCCTATGGATTGTAGTTCTCCAGGCTCCCCTCTCCATAGGATTCTCTAGGCAAGAATATGGAGGGGGTTGCCATGCCCTCCTCCAGGGGAGCTTCCTGACCCAGGGACTGAACTCGAGTCTCTCTCTTTTTGTTTTTTTTGAACTTGAGTCTCTTGTGTCTCTTGCACTGGCAGGCAGATCCTTTACCACTAGCACCACCTGGGAAGCCCATATCTACTATATAGTCCAGCAATTCCAGTTCTAAGAACTGAGAGAAAAATGTTTGATGTCCACGAAAATACCTGTACATGTTTATGGCAATTTTATCTGTATGCAACAGCAGGGTTGATCATTTTCACTTAAACGTCCGCCAGTAACAACTAAGGCTTTGAGGACCATGTGGCTGGTCTGTCATAACTACTCATCTCTGCCATCACAGCCACAAACATGAAAGGA
Source organism: Cervus canadensis (assembly GCF_019320065.1). NCBI lineage: Eukaryota > Metazoa > Chordata > Mammalia > Artiodactyla > Cervidae > Cervus > Cervus canadensis. The sequence continues at coordinate 58,151,290 of NC_057404.1, forward strand.
ATAGGCAGAGCTGCCTTCCAATAAAACAAACTGCTTTTATAAAAATGGATGGATGGTCACTCAAGTTTGCAGACCCTGAGAAAAGCCCAAAAGTATAAACAATCCAGATGACTATCAACAGGTAAATGGATAAAACCTACATATTCATACAATGAAATACTACTCAGTAATAACAAAGAAAGACAACCTGTTGTTTGTCAGTAAGTCGTGTCTGACTCTGCAACCCCATGGACAACAGCACGCTAGGCTTCCCTTTCCTCCCACCAGCTCTCAGAGCTTGCTCAAATTCACGTCCATCGAGTCGGTGACGCCATCCAACCACCTCATCCTCTGCCATCCACTTCTCCTTTTGCCCTCAATCTTTCCCAGCATCAGAGGCTTTTCCAATGAGTTGGCACTTCGAATCAGATAGCCGAAGTATTGGACCTTCAGCTTCACATCAGTCCTTCCCCAATGAAAGACAACTAATATATGCAATTGCGTGGATAAGTTTCATGCTAAATGAAAAAGACTGGCACAAAAAACTGCATACAGTATGATTTCACTTACATGAAACACTAGGAAAGATAGATATCATCTATTTTTTTTTCCATTTATTTTTATTAGTTGGAGGCTAATTACTTCACAACATTGTAGTGGGTTTTGTCATACATTGACATGAATCAGCCATGGAGTTACATCTATTAAACAACAAAACAACAGGTGCCCAAGGCTAGGGGTGGAGGGCTAAGACCTGACTGGGAAGATTTTGGGGAGGAATGAAAACACACTCTAGCATACTGATCACGGGGGTTTGCACCATGTACTGTCAAAACTCAAATGCTGCACACTTAAATTATGTCTGTTTTGTCATATGCTATTTAAACCTCAAAGATGATTTTTAAAAAAGAAGTACAGAACACGATTTAATAAGGCTGAGAATGACTCTGAGAAGAATTCATTCCTTTCAAATCAGCCTAGAGGAAAGAGTTTAGTTAGAAGTCAAGTTTGCTATGGTTCTGAATGAATACACTGGGGGCCTGAACTACAGGGGAGTCAAGCTGGAATGAAAGAGAGAGATTTGAGACTAAATTCTCCAAGTTGTTACCTAGATTCTTACCCATTATGTTTGTTAAGTGAAATTATTTTCATTTGATATCTATAGTTCTTTGCTACATACTCTATGGGACAAAATATGACAGTATACAAAATGTTGCTATGCTGAGAATTCATAAAACAAATGATATAGAATGATACAGAATAGTAACTATTTCCTGCCTATAAACTGAGCATCACTTGAAATGCACTAGTTCTCAAACTGCACTAATTTCTTTAATAGGAACAGAAGAGGTATTTCATATAGTCCTAAATCAGAGCATTCAAATGCTGAAGATAAACAGTGTCTGACTCCTACTCTACACCGCTATTCAAGCCCTCAGTATCTTCAGGTATTCAGAGTCCACCTGATGAGCCCAGCAGCTCGTGTCTGTACTCTCTCCCTCTGCTCAAGGGCACTGCACCCTAACGATACCCACCCCAAACTTCCCCTACCTCTGTAAAAATAAATCTTAGGAAGTAGTACAAAGAACCCTCCAGCTGTTGACTATCTTTCTTCCTTATAAAATCAAGGATCTCTGCTAGGCAGGATGTGGTAATACCTAAGAGGGTCCCCAGTGTAGATTCCTGCTGTTTTGACGTTCACACCCCTGTCCTCCCTGAGTGTGGCTGGACCTCATGGCTCACTTTTAAACACCAAAACAGTGCATACTGGGATGGATGTCATCTGAAAATGACCGTACAAACACTGTCTTCCATCCTGGTCACCCCTCTTCCTCTGACAAGGGAAGCCCAAGAACACTGGAGTGGGTAGCCCATCCCTTCTCCAGCGGATCTTCCCGACTGGAGTCGACTGCATTGCAGGCGGATTCTTCACCAACTGAGCTATCAGGCAAGTCCTGTATCAGGAAACCCCTAGTGGGGCAGCCCAAAAAACTGTTTTAATACACTTTAGGGGTGTATCTCATGTACACTAAAGTTAGTGAAATACTGGTATAGGTGATAGCAAAATCATGAAAGTAGTAAATCATGTCAAAAAGATACAGAAAAAAATTCATGAAAGTGATACACAAATAACTGCTGTTCAAAAATTACTGTCTTAAAGCAATATCATTATAGTAATCTTTAATGTACAAAACAAAGACCCTCCTTTACAAAGAGAAAAGAAAATTTGACTATATTATCATAGCACTTGACTATTCTTTTCAAGAAAACTGCTAACCCAACTGGTCTTGGGCAAGGAATGTAACAATGAAACAGCTGGTTTTTATCAGCTACTATGCAAATGTATTTAGCATTCATCAAACTGCTAAGGCCATTCTAAAATAATCAAAATCATATCTATTTTGATTTTATAACTTCATTTTAAGGAATTTTTTATTTGTTCCTATAGCAGTTCCCTCGTGGCTCAGCTGTAAAGAATCTGCCTGCAATGCAGGAGATGTGGGTTTGATCCCTGGGTTGGGAAGATCCCCTGAAGAAGAGAAAGGCTACCCACTCCAGTATTCTGGCCTAGAGAATTCCAGGGACTACAGCCCATGGGGTTGCAAAGTTGGACACAACTGAGCAACTTTCACTTTTTACTTTCACAGCAGTTCCTGGGGACTCTCAGCCCAGAGGTGCAGGGAAGAACAGGCAAATTACAGTGTGTGAGGCTGATCAAAGAGAGCCTAAGAGACAAGAGGGGAGAAAAGAAGAGGCAGCATACATGTTTCAGTGTTCCATCTTCCGAGGAAGAAAACCTTCTTATGAATTCCTTCTCATCAAGAATACAGAGCTACTCTCAGAATGGCAGAAGAACAACTTACAAAAATCTACAGAGAGCACTGACAAAACTTGTCAAAATCAATTTTTTCAGAAGTATAAAAATTAACCAAAGGCATGCAACAATCAAAGGAGCATTTACTCAAGAAAAATGACTCAATCTCAGTAAGAACAGCAAGCTCTGTGGTGTTTCAATCCCATCCCCCTCTTCCCAGCTCTGCAGTAGTCTCATAACCCAATGTGTTCCTAGCAGTCACTAGAATAGTTAGGTTTGGAATTCCCCAAAGCTTCATCCTGAGCACTGTCACCATTTGACATGGCAGCAGACGTAAGTGCTCCCTTGCGTCTACAGGGTCGCATAGACTCGGATCCTACTGAAGTGACTTAGCAGCAGCAGTAACGCAGAGCTCTGGGTGGAAGCAGCCCAACCCCCAGGCTGTTTCTCAGAAACAATCTCAGTAGCAACTGTCTACCACAACAGCTGCCTGAGTGATATCACCACTTGAGGACTAACAAAAGGCTGACCAAAACAATTTAAAAGCAAAATCTAAGGAATGGAAGGTCAATACAGGGCTCTGAAAAGCTTGCTCCAAGATATTCCTGGGAATCTAGAATGCCAGGTGTACATTTAGGACACTGTTCATGCCAAAAAAAGACCCGAGAAGATCCTACTCTCTCACTTCTGGATAATCCTGAGGCTCTGTGCAAACGCTAAATGAAGTCTACACAAACTGCTTCCTGGAGCACTGAAAGTATGTCCAACAGACCTACACAGCCCCTCAACAAAGGCTGACTTATTAGTCAGAAGCAATTAAAGAAATCCCTGTCCAAACATGAGCTGACCACTAATTGAGCAGAAACTGCAAAAACTGCACATGACAAACAGGCTTTCAGAAGTCAGAAAGCAAACAGCAACCACAGCGAACCTAACTGACCGTGGGGACGGAGAGAGATGCGCAGCACGGGAAGACGCGGGGTGGCAGGGTCATTCAGGCCTCTGCGGGCTGTGCGGTCGCCTCCAAAGGCTCAGTGCCCCAGCTTTGTTTTGGGCATCTGTTATACACCATAAACTTCTTGCTGAAACAGCTCAGATCCCTCCCCTCCCCAGGTAGCCTAAGTTCCCGAAGATGCAAAGAGCAAGCAAGGTGAGCAAGCAAGATCACAGAAGCGGAAGCTGTGACTGATGAGCAGCAGCTGTTAAAACAAGATAAAGGAAGGAAAAGCAAAAGGTTGTTCCTTTAATTGGGGGCTTTGATCTCGCTCCTATCTCAGGATATGTCTGACTAACAACTGTATCACCCTGTATTATTTAAAACGCTGTTTTGAACACAAAAGGAGACTCACAAAGAAACAAGAAAGTATGGCCTATACTCAGTTTAAAATACCATACAGTAGAAACTGTAAGACCTGCAGACAGACAAGCAAACATAAGAAGCCAGTTGAAATTATCCAATCTGAGCAAAAACAAAGAATAAAAATTAAGATGTCTCAGAGATCTATGGGGACACCATCAAGCATACCAATACATGCATGTGGGAGTCACAGGAGAGGGGCAGGAGGAAAGAAAGGGTATTTGAGAAAATAACGGCTCCAAGCTTCCCAAGTTGATGAAAAACCTTAACCTACATAACCCAGCTTAGTAAACTTCATGTAGGATAAACTCAGAGATCCACACTTAGGCATATCCACACACTAGTCAAGCTACTGACAGACAAAGTGGGTATCTTGAAAGCATCAGGAAAAAAGTGACTCCTCACATACAAGTGACCCTCAATAAGATGAACAGCTGACTTCTTATCTGAACGCTGCAGGCGTGAAGACCAAGATGTGACATTTCAAGTGTTGAATAGGAAGACTATCAACCAGGAATTCCATATATATTGAAACGTCAAAATGAAGCACAGTCCAACAGAAAAACTAAGGAAAGATTCAAGATGTTCTCAGATGAAAATGAGAGCATCTGTCATTTTCACTCTCCCTACACGTAACACTGAAGGGAGTTCCTCTGACTGAAAGGAAAGGACAATAGTGACTAATTTGAATCCACATGCAAAAGTAAGAAGCACCAATGATAGAAGGTAATTACACAGATAAATATAAAAGACAGTATAAATGTGTTTTAATTTGTAACACTTTTCTTGTCCTAACTTAAGACAACTGCATAAAAACAATAATCATGAAACTCTATTTATGAGCTTACTATGTATAAATGTGTAACTTATCTGACAGTAAGGCTTCCCAGGTGGCTCAGTGGTAAAAAATCTGCCTGCAAATGCAGGAGACATGGGTTTCATACCTGGGTCAGGAAGATCCCCTTGAGGAGGGAATGGCTACCCACTCCAGTATTCTTGCCTAGGAAACCCCGTGAGAGGACAGAGGAGCCTGGCGGGCTGCAGAGTTCCACATGCCTGAGTGAAGGCCTGCAAAGCACATCTGACAGTAACAGTACAGAGAAGGGGCTCACAACGGAGTTACAGTGGAGCAAATTCTTTGTACACTATTCAAATGAACTTGACGTTAATCTGAGTTAGATTGTTTTAAGATGTTAGCTGAAATTTCTAGACCAACAACTAATGAAACAACTAAAGAAAAAAAATATATAGTGATCTCCACTTTACTAAATCAATTCTCAGCCCTAATCTTGTAACAAACGACACAGGATGATCACTATTTTCTCTTCGAAACACGTTTTTTTCTCCTAAGTCTCACTTGTTGGACTCTCCTCCTTTCTCCAATCTCTAAATGGCTGAGGGGCTCTGGACTCAATCCTTGATGTCCTTCTCTATCCTGTCTTCATTTACTTGTTAGGTGATCTTACCCAGTCTTAGGACTCCTAATATCAGCTAGATACTGATGGCTCCGAAATTTGTATCTATATCCCTAACCTATCCTCTGAGCACAGAGCCAGCACATCCAACAGCCCATTCCGTATCTCACCTTTTACATCTAATAGGTTCAGTTCAGTTCAGTTCAGTCACTCAGTCGTGTCCGACTCTCTGTGACCCCAAGAATCGCAGCACGCCAGGCCTCCCTGTCCATCACAAACTCCCAGAGTTTACTCAAACACATGTCCATCGAGCTGGTGATGCCATCCAGCCATCTCATCCTCTGTCGACCCCTTCTCCTGCCCCCAATCCCTCCCAGCATCAGGATCTTTTCAAGCAAGTCAGCTCTTCGAATGAGGTGGCCAAAGTACTGAAGTTTCAGCTTCAGCCTCAGTCCTTCCAATGAACACCCAGGACTGATCTCCTTGAGGATGGACTGGCTGGATCTCCCTGCAGTCCAAGGGACTCTCAACAGTCTTCCCCAACACCACAGTTCAAAAGCATCAATTTTTCGGCGCTCAGCTTTCTTCACAGTCCAACTCTCACATCCATACATGACCACTGGGAAAACCATAGCTTTGACTAGATGGACATTTGTTGGCAAAGTAATATCTCTGCTATTTAATATGCTGTCTAGGTTGGTCATAACGTTCCTTCCAAGGAGTAAGTGTCTTTTAATTTCATGGCTGCAATCACCATCCGCAGTGATTTTGGAGCCCAGAAAAGTAAAGTCTGACACTGTTTCCACTGTTTTCCTGTCTATTTCTCATGAAGTGATAGGACCAGATGCCATGATCTTAGTTTTCTGAATGTTAAGCTTTTCCCTTTTTCACTCTCCTCTTTCACTTTCATCAAGAGGCTTTTTAGTTTTTCTTCACTTTCTGCCATAAGGATGGTGTCATCTGAATATCTGAGATTATTGATATTTCTCCCAGCAATCTTGATTCCAGGTTGTGCTTCATCCAGCCCAGCGTTTCTCATGATGTACTCTGCATATAAGTTAAATAAGCAGGGTGACAATATACAGCCTTGATGTACTCCTTTTCCTATTTGGAGCCAGTCTGTTGTTCCATGTCCAGCTCTAACTGTTGCTTCCTGATCTTCATATAGGTTTCTCAAGAGGCAGGTCAGATGGTCTGGTATGCCCATCTCTTTCAGAATTTTCCACAGTTTATTGTGATCCACACAGCCAAAGGCTTTGGCATAGTCAATAAAGCAGAAATAGATGTTTTTCTGGAACTCTCTTGCTTTTTTGATGATCCAGCGGATGTTGGCAATTTGATATCTGGTTCCTCTGCCTTTTCTAAAACCAGCTTGAACATCTGGATGGAGCCCAGGCAAAAACAATACGTGTTTGTGGTTGTGACTGGTGATAGAAGCAAGGTCTGATGCTATAAAGAGCAATATTGCATAGGAACCTGGAATGTTAGGTCCATGAATCAACGCAAATTGGAAGTGGTCAAACAGGAGATGGCAAGAGGGAATGTTGACATTCTAGGAATCAGTGAACTAAAATGGACTGGAATGGGTGAAGTAACTCAGATGACCATTGTATCTACTAGTGTGGGCAGGAATCCCTTAGAAGAAATAGAGTAGCCATCATGGTCAACAAAAGAGTCCGAAATGCAGTACTTGGATGCAATCTCAAAAATGACAGAATGATCTCTGTTCGTTTCCAAGGCAAACCATTCAATACCACGGTAATCCAAGCCTTGCCTCAACCAACAACGCTGAAGAAGTTGAAGTTGAACAGTTCTATCAAGACCGACAAGACCTTTTAAAAGTAATATCAAAAAAAGATGTCCTTTTCATTATAGGGGACTGGAATGCAAAAGTAGGAAGTGAAGAAACACCTGGAGTGACAGGCAAATTTGGCCTTGGAGTACAGAATGAAGCAGGGCAAAGGCTAATAGAGTTTTGCCAAGAGAATGCACTCGTCATAGCAAACACCCTCTTCCAACAACACAAGAGAAGACTCTACACATGGACATCACCAGATGATCAACACCGAAATCAGTTTGATTATATTCTTTGCAGCCAAAGATGGTGAAACTCTATACAGTCAGCAAAAACAAGACTGGGAGCTGACTGTGGCTCAGATCACGAACTCCTTGTTGGCAAATTCAGATTTAAACTGAAGAAAGTAGGCAAAACCACTAGACCATTCAGGTATGGTGTAAATCAAATCCCTTATGACTATAGAGTGGAAATGAGAAATAGATTTAAGGGACTAGATCTGATAGAGTGCCTGATGAACTATGGACGGAGGTTTGTGACATTGTACAGGAGACAGGAATCAAGATCATCCCCAAGAAAAGAAATGCAAAAGGCAAAATGGTTGTCTGAGGAGGCCTTACAAATAGCTGTGAAAAGAAGAGAAGCAAAAAGCAAAGGAGAAAAGGGAAGATATTCCCATTTGAATGTAGAGTTCCAAAGAATAGCAAGGAGAGACAAGAAAGCCTTCCTCAGAGATCAATGCAAATAGAGGAAAACAACAGAATGGGAAAGACTAGAAATCTCTTCAAGAAAATTAGAGATACCAAGGGAACATTTCATGCAAAGATGGATTCAATAAAGAACAGAAATGGCATGGACCTAACAGAAGCAGAAGATATTAAGAAGAGGTGGCAAGAATATACAGAAGAACTGTACAAAAAAGATCTTCATGGCCCAGATAATCATGATGGTGTGAGCACTCACCTAGAGCCTGACATCCTGGAATGTGAAGTCAAGTGGGCCTTAGAAAGCATCACTATGAACAAAGCTAGTGGAGATGATGGAATTCCATTTGAGCTATTTCAAATCCTAAAAGATGATGCTGTGAAAGTGCTGCATGCAATATGCCAGCAAATTTGGAAAACTCAGCAGTGGCCACAGGACTGGAAAAGGTCAGTTTTCATTCCAATCCCAAAGAAAGGCAATCCCAAAGAATGCTCAAACTACTACACAATTGCATTCATCTCAAACGCTAGGAAAGTAATGCTCAAAATTCTCCAAGCCAAGCTTCAGCAATACATGAACCGTGAACTTCCAGATGTTCAAGCTGATTTTAGAAAAGGCAGAGGAACCAGAGATCAAATCTAACAGGTACTTCCACCTAAATGCCTAATAAATGTCTGCATGGCTCTCTGCTCAAATGTAAAGTCTTCAGAGAAACTTTCCATGACTATCCTATGTCAAACAGACTCTCTACCTCACACTCTCTATCCCATAATTTTTTAAAATTTTTCTTCATGGCAGTCATCACAACCTGTTTATATTTACATATGTTTTAGGTTAAGTTCTAAGTGCTGAATCCTTGTTCACTGCTTTACCTTAGTGCACAGAACATACCTGAATATTTATCAAAGGAAGAGAAAGGGAATACTGATTAGGAATAAATGTATAAAAGACTTTTTAACCAATACATAAAACATACAATGAAGATACTTACTTTTCCTTTTTTTCTTGTTTGTGGGCCTCTCTTGTAATTTGAGCTGCTTTTCTACTGTATGGATGGATGACTTTTTTTTCTTGTCCTACAGTTTTTCCCTTTGGTGCTTTAGGCTGAAATGTAGAGAAGTATATGACACACATAGCCAGATAATAAATGACTTCTGTCAAAAAATTTTCTTTAGAAATAAAAATTTTAAACAGTAGTATAACAGAAATACCGTGAGCTGGAAATACGTCACTAGAAATTAGAAGATATGCCAGACTCGGTCTTTGTTTCCATGGTCCTAACAGAAATGATATACAGTTGACCTCTGAATAACGCAGGTATGGAATGTGTGGGTCCACTTGAACATAGATTGATTGTTTCCCACAGTAAGTACTACAGTGCTACATTATCTATGTTTATGGAGGAACTGTATATATGGAGGGCTGACTATAAACTATACGCAGACTTCTGACTGAGCGGAGAGTCGGTGCCCCTAACCCCTGCACCGTCCAAGAGTTAACTGTATTCAGAACTATGCTCCAGTGATGTAAGAAAATAAAGGCAGAGAGTCAATAACCCAGGTTTTCAACTGTTCCATCTTCAAAGCAGATACAGAAAACGCAGATAGTGAGGAGAATCATAGGTGGTCATCTGTGTAAAAGTTAAAATTAAGAGAGGGTAGAAGGAACCCAAGATGTTAACAGGAGCCTGACTGTAGAAGCTGCACAAGAATCTGTAGAAGAGAGTGGGCAGTGAATACAGCAAAATCAAAGCTGGATGCAAGGAAATAAGAAGAGAGGGAATAATATAAGCCATCTCAAATCAGCCCACTCCAAAAGAAACAAATTATTTTCCCATTCAACACTTAACCAGGTCCTCTAAACTAGCTGTCTAGCATTTCAGTGCTGTTTTATTCCTACATACTTCTGTTATCTTATATCTGACCTAAATTACTCAGGAACTTTGGCTCCCTGTAATAGAAAGCCAAAATAAGAGTGGCCTAACCCAGATGAAGTTAGCTCTCTCCCACAGAAAGCAGAAGCTGGAGGCTCTGCCCTATGGAGCCCTGAGACCCACTCCTTCTTGCTGCTGTCCTCAGATGGAACACCAGGCCTTCAGTCCAGCCAGTGAGAGGCAGAAGAGAAAATCAACAGGCATGTTCCTTCAATATTAAAGGAGGATTATATAACTGATTAGTAAATATAGTCTTTATTCCCAGAAAAAAATACATGATTATAGAAGAAAAAGAGGCTCTTTAGGGGACAGCTGGGAGTCTTAACACATCTAATCTTCAAAAAGGTCACATATTTAGAATATTCTCTCCAAAACTCCTGTCACTGCTTTAATGCAGCCTCACAGTCTTTCATGATTAAGGTGGCCTTTAGGTTCTCACTGCTACTCCTTTTTCATCGGAAGACTCAGAGTGCACCTGCCTAGAACACTAACGAGTCAAGTCCTTCTGCCCTGTAAAGGGCTTCACTAACTCGGTTAGGCCTACAACCTTAACACGAGAAACAAACTCCTCCCACTTACTCTTCAGCATTACACCCCACTCAAAAGACTCTTCATCACATTCTTACTAACTTCTCACCATTCCCAGAACATATCATGCTGTTTTGCTTTTTTTTCTTTAACTTCTGGAGACTGAACTTGTTACCTCTGCCAGTAAAATCTTTACTTGTCCTCTGATAAAATGCAGCTCAGTCACTTCCTTTATAAAACTGTCCAAGTAGAGTGCACCTGCCTAGAACACTAACGAGTCAAGTCCTTCTGCCCTGTAAAGGGCTTCACTAACTCGGTTAGGCCTACAACCTTAACACGAGAAACAAACTCCTCCCACTTACTCTTCAGCATTACACCCCACTCAAAAGACTCTTCATCACATTCTTACTAACTTCTCACCATTCCCAGAACATATCATGCTGTTTTGCTTTTTTTTCTTTAACTTCTGGAGACTGAACTTGTTACCTCTGCCAGTAAAATCTTTACTTGTCCTCTGATAAAATGCAGCTCAGTCACTTCCTTTATAAAACTGTCCAAGTAGAATTAATCAAAATGACCACCTCACATATGTATTCATTTCTTCAACAATTATTAACTAAAATGCTCAATAAATATTTACTATTGCCTTCTTGATAAACATGACCAGAGAAGATTAACTCCAGTGTGAAGCCCAGGCTGCCCCTAGGAGCTGGTCATGGGTACAGGAGTATAGTGTGAAACCATCATCAGAGTGTGTGCGTTCTTCCATGTGTCTCTCTGCGCGTGTGGAGGGAGGAGACAGGAAGGTGTAACAGGAACTTCTGTGCATGAAGGTTAGCTAGCAAACACAGATCAAGTAAAACTTTCAGAACTCAAGGCAGGCTGCCTCTAAGATGGTCCCCAGTGACCCCACCTCCTGAGGCCTATATGCGTCCGTCCATTCCCTTGAGTGTGGGCAGGACCTCTGGCTTACTTTGTGGACTAACATTTGGGAAAGTGATACCGTATCAGTCCAGAGATAGGTTACGAAAGGACCCTGGCTGTGTCTTGCCCACTCCACTCTGCCCTCTCTGGCTGCCTCCGATGGAGACTAGCTGTCTTGTGGTGAGCTGCCCTACACAGAGGCCAGTGGGACAAGTGACTGAGGGAAGCCTCAGGGAGTAAGGAACTGAGGCCCTCAGTCCAAGAGCCCACAAGAAGCTGAACTCCACCAAGAACCATGTGAGGGAGCTGCAAAGTGGACCCTCCCCAAGCTGTGCCCTGAGACGAAGCCAGAGCCTCAGCTTATACTTTGCAATCTTGTGAGAAACCTTGATGGAGAGGACCCAGATAAAATATGCCTGGTCTGTGAGATAATAAACTCTGTTTTTTCAAGCCAATGAATTGTGGGATAGCTTGTTAAAGAGTTAACTGATGCAAAATCAAAAAAATAAAGCAAAGATATCTTTGCAAAGGTATTTTTATTTCACACATTCCAACAAATAAAGTGTTGTCAAAAAATGGAACAAGATCACAAAGTTTTCAAGAAAAAAAGATGGTCTCTGAAGCTATAAAACTTAACTGAAGCTACAGACTTGTGTAACATTGTTTTAGCAGTAAAGCTCAAGTCTACAGAAAATTTCCTTTAAAGATTTAAAAACTTTCTTTAGAACAAGAAATAGTTTGATAACCCATGGAGTACAAAATACCCGCACAGCTTTAGAAGACTTCATTTTAAAGAACCTCTAAGACTTAGTTCAAAGAAAGTACAAAGAAACCAAACTTACATTCTGACTCAACTGTGGACTATGATTCCTTATAATAATTTATTCATGAAAAAGTTGCCTCAAGGCAGGTTATAAATATACAATAAGGCACAGAAATATGTACCATAAAATAATAAATTTCAAAACAATTCTGTCAATATATTAATTTTTTTTTACAAAAAAACCAACAAAATGCTTCAACAGGAGAAAAATGAAGTAACAGCTTATCAATAAAAATTAATCTATTAATTACATTCTTTTCAAACTAAATACTTCTTAATTAAAAAGCAATCAATCTTCATTAGTCAGGGATTCTTCAAAATTTACTTTATAAAACATCTGACAATTCATAAGATAGTATAGAAACATTCTATATATTGGAGGGGAAATGTTTACACTGTGTTTTCAATTCAAATTTAATATTTTGTTTCAAAAAGCAACAAATTTAACTTTCAAAGATATAGCAAAAATGCATTGTTTTCATATGCATAAAACACTACTCTAAAAAACAGAAACTTCTGAAAAGTTTCTAGCATCACAGAAATATTCTATTTAAGAAAACTGGTATTAAAAGTCTCTCTTACATACAATCTTTAGTGATCACTTCAGAAAATTCATTATAGACCAGTCTTTGGATTCATACTTGAGAGTAACAAAGAAAACACAAATCAGTTCATTCAAACACAGCAACAGAGAGAGGTTTTCAGGGGCAATACACTTTAAATGTTTCTATAAAAACCATAAATAACAAAATAGAGCTTTTCCTAAAAGACAATCAAAGCCATCAAAGAATCTAGGCACAACTAGAAAAAGAAACATCATTTCAACTGCCCAATATAACTAGAAATCTAAAAGAATGATCATTTCACCAACACACTTAAGATACACAGATACACATAAATGTTTTTTTCGAAAGTAGAGGAGTAATGCCATGCCTACAACTGAGAAAGCTTACAGTATATAATACCTTGAACCACAAGTAACCGTAATCACAAAGATAAATCCTAGAATATGATAAACTAAGTCACTTAATATCAAAGATATGACAGGAATATAATGAACTAATTAAGAGAATCTGACCTTTTTTTTCTTTTTTTTGCAGTGACTCTATCCTGAAGAATTCTAGGACACTTCCCTTGCTTAGCAGATAAATATGATGACAAGTGTCAATAACAAATACCTTGTTAGAGCATCCAGAAAGGACACATAAGCTGTGTTAAACCCCATTCAATTTTCAACAACCATTTCCAGTTTAAGTTCACCTCCTCCTTGAAGCTATCCACTAACATGTAACCATTTCATTCTCAATAATCTTGCTCTCTGGGGAGCATTTTCCACACAGCACTTAACATACTGTACTGACCAGTCCTTTAATTTCACACTTGTGCTTATTTCCTCCATTGCAACTCCCTGAAGACTACAAATATGTCCTATTGGGTTGAAACATAAGTTCAAAAGAAATAAAAAGAGGTTTCCAAGATGGTGAAGGAGTTCTACCTGGAGCTCATTTTGCTCCACGAACACATCAAGAATACATCAACAGGTGGATCAGTTATCTACATCTACAGGCAGAGCACCAGCTGATCACTAGCAGAAGACCTTGGATACTGGAAAGGACAAGAGGGATCACTGTGTTACCAGGTAGGATGAAAAAACATGGGAAAAAGAGGAGAGGACATGGGACAGGAGCTGTGCCCTGGTGGGGAGGTGAAGACGGGCAGAAGTCTCATCTGGGGATGCCCCCTAACTGCCAGGACAACAGACACAGGTGGAGCATCAGAGGTGTGGAGAAGGGGGAAACAGCTGGTCTGTGGCAGACGGACAGAGACCACACAGACGGCTGGTGCTACAGCCCTGTGCACCCAGACTGGGACGCGTCCCCCTCAGTGTGCGCAGGGGCTGACAGCTGGAACGTGGAGACAAGAGAGCAAAGCTGGGGAGAGGACTGCTGTTGGCTCTGAAGAGACAGCCTGAGGGGACGGAGGGAGGAGATCTGTCCCTGGGAAAGCAACTCAGACTGCCACAGGTGCAAGGCACCACTGCTGAGTGGTAGGCAGGGGTGGGAGCCGCCAGCACACCCTCTCTTTCCCCATGTGCTGGCCCCTGCCTGCCGATGGGTTGGGAAGGGTCCCAGCCAGGGCAGGCCCTAGCGCACCTCTTGCTGGCCACTCGGAAAGGCCCCCAACAGTGGGCCCACGCATGCCCACAGCCAAATGCCAGGAAGGGCTCTCACTAGGGCTGATCTTACGCCAGCCATCTGTCACACCCACGACTGTAAGCTTCCCTGCTCTTCTCATCACTGAAGGACTGGCTCTCTCGTGGCCACCAACTCCTCTGCTCAGTTGATGCTAAGACACGGATCCCAGCAGCCGTGCCACCTCCACACCCTGTCCTCACCAGGCCTGACCCAAGAGCTCTCAGGCAACCTCGGGAGCAACTCCTGTGTGTGGCCAACACGCAGAGGTGGGGCGAAAACCACAGCTGAGCCCCAGGGGTCTGGTGACTAAGGAGTAAAACTCTCTCCGTGCAGCTGCACAAGGTGTAGATTAAATCTGTGCTGCCAGCTTGCTAAGCCCAGCGTCGATGGAATATCCAAACAGACAATGAAGGTTCCCACAATGAGGCTGGTCCAGCTGTAGCAGCTGTGGACTCTGCACCAAGTACACGTGGGAGTTGTGCCAGGTCAGAGTCTGAGTTTTCCCCCAGTGCCCACGGCAGGCCCAGAGACCCAGTCAGAGGTGACGGAGGGTCTGCTGGGGAGGCAGAGGTTGGCTGTGATTCACAGTAGGGGCAAGAACACTAACAGATGAGACCCCAGGAAAATGTTACTATTACTATCATTACCCTATATTCTGTTCTGTCATTCTTTCTCTCATAATTACCACTGTATAGCTGAAACTGTGAAAGTGTTAGTCACTCAGTTGTGTCCAACTCTTTGTGACCTCATGGACTATAGCCCACCAGGCTCCTCTGTCCGTGGGATTCTCCAGACAAGAACACTGGAGTGGGTACCATTCTCTTTCCAAGCTCATCTTCCTGACCCAGGGATTGAACCTGGGTCTCCTGCACTGCAGGCAGATTCTTTACTGTCTGAGCCACCGAGGGAGCCCTATCTTTTAAAATTTTTCTTTAATTTTTAAAACATGTTTTACATTTTTCTCTATTTTTATATACTTTTCACTGTTTTCTGTTTCTTCCTGTTCTCCCTTTGTTCAGTTTGTTTTTATCGCTTTTTATTTTTCTGTGTTTTAGCTTTCTTTGCTTTTTTCCTGCACTCTTTCTTTTATTTTTTGTTTTTACTAACTTTATTTGACTTGACCTCTGGGTCACTTTGCTGTGGTAGTTCTCCTGCTCTCCAATTTCTCTGCTTTATTCCTTACGCGTGCGTGTGTGCACTAGGTATTTGTTCAGTTTTGGTTTTACTGTTTGTCTCGGGCTTTGTTTCTTCATTTCTCTTTTGTTGTTGTTGTTGCTACTACTTGTTTATCTCTTCGCCATTTGTCTTGAGTTTTCTTTGATTCCACCACCTGCCTTACTTTTTCTCTTTCTTTTGCCACACTCTATGACTTGCAAGATCTTGGCTCCCCAGCCAGGGGTTGAGCCTGAGCCTTTGGGGTGGGAGTGCTAAGCCCAGGATCCTGCACCAGCAGAGAATGCCCAGTTCTAGGGAATATTAATCTGTGACAGTTCTCCCAGAGGTATCCTTCTCAACTCCAAGACCTGGCTCCACCCAAGGGCCTTCAGTCCCCAGCACTAGATCCCTCATGCCAAACGACAAGCAAGACAGGAACACAGACCACCCACCAGCAGACAGACAGCCTGAAGTTGTACTAAGCCCAGAAACACCCCAAAACACACCGCCTGATGTGGCACTGCCCATCAGAAGGACAAGATCTAGCACAATCTACCAGAGCACAGGCACCAGGCCCTCCCACCAGGAAGCCAACACAAAAGATGGGACCAAACTCACCCACAAGGGGCAGACACCAGGAGCAAGAGGAGCTAAGCCTGCAGAAAGGAGACCTCAAACACAGTGAGTTAGACAAAATGAGAACATGGAGAAATATGTTGCAGATGGAGCAATGTAAAAATCCACAAAACCAAATAAATAAAGAAGAAATAGGTAATCTACCTGAAAAAGAATGCAAAATAATAATAGTAAACATGACCCAGATCTCAGAAATAGAATAGAGGCACAACAGAATGGGGAAAATATAATAAATATTTAACAAGGACCTAAAAGAAATAAAGAACAAATAATGATGAAAAACATAACTGAAATGAAAAATACACTAGAAGGCATCAATAACAGAATAACTGAGACAGAAGAATAAGTAAGCGAGCTGTAAGATAGAATGGTGGAAATGACTACCATGGAGCAGAATAAAGAAAAAAGAATGAAAAGAAATGAGGATAATATCAAAGACCCTTTGGACCACATTAAACTCACCAACACTCGAATTATAGGGATCCCAAAAGAAGAGAGAAAAACAAAGAAATAGCTTGAAAAAACTTTGAAGAAATTAGTCAAAAATCTCTCTAACATGGGAAAGGAAATAGTCACCCAAGTTCAGGAAGCACAGAGAGTCTGAGAGTCCCCTACAGGATAAAACCAAGGGGAAACAGGCTGAGACACACAGTAACTAACAAAATTTCAATACACAAAAACTAAAAGCAACAAGTAAGATACAGGGAACCCCCACATAAGGTTATCAATTGATTTTTCAGCAGAAACTCTGCAAGCCAGAAGGGAGTGGTAGGATATATTTAAAGGGATGAAAGGGAAAATCCTACAACCAAGATTACTCTATCCACCAAAGATCTCACCCAGATTCAACAGAGAAATTAAAAGCTTCACAAACAAGGAAAAAAGTTGAGAGAATTCAGCACTACCAAACCAGCTTTACAACAAATACTAAAGGAAATTGGGGGCATAGGGGGAGGGGAAACACATGAAAAAAGACCTATAAAAAAACTCCAAACAGTAAAGGAAATGGTAATGAAAAATCTCAAATAAACAACCTAAGCTTACACTTGCAGTATACATATCAACAATTAACTTAAATGGAAATGTATTAAATGCCTCAACCAAAAGACAGAGACTGGCGAAATGAATACAAAAGCAAAACTCCTATATATGTTGTCTACAAGAGACCCACTTTAGACCTAGGGAAACATACAAAGTGAGGGGCTGGAAAAAGATATTTCATGCAAATGGAAATCAAAAGAAAGCTGGAGTAGCAATACTCACATCAAATAAAATAGACTTTAAAATTAAGATGGTTACAAAAGACAAGGAAGGACACTATGTAATGATCAAGAGACCAATCCAAGATGAAAATACAATTGTAAATATTTACACATCCAACATAAGAGAACCTCAATACATACAGCAAATGCTATGAGCCACAAAAGGGGAATCGAAAGTAACACAATAATACTGAACACCTCATACCAATGAACAGATCAACCAGAGAAAATTAACGAGGAAATTCAAGCCTTAAATTACACATTAGATCAGAGAGCCTTAATTTATACTTATAGGATATTCCTTCTGAAATACAGAAGAATACACTTTTTTCTCAAGTGCACAGAACACTCTCCAGGATAGAGCACATCTTAAGTTACAAACCAAGCCTCCGTATCAGTAAATCTTAGAAACTGAAATCATATCAAGCATCTTTTCCAACCCCAAGACTATGAGATCAGAAATCAATTACAGGGGGGGGAAAAAAAAACTGCAGAAAAGCACAAACACATGGATGCTAAACAATATACTAGTAAATAAGCAAGAGGTCACCATAGAAACAAAAAAAATACCTAGAAACAAATGGCAACAATAACAAGACAACCCAAAACCCAGGGAACTCAGCAAAAGCAGTTCTAAGATGGAAGTTTATAGCAATACAATTCTACCTCAAGAAGCAAGAAAAATCTCAAGTAAACAACCTAAGCTTACCTAAGCTTTTTCTAGTTAGAAAAAGAAGAACAAACAAAATCTAAAGTGAGTACAAGTAAAGAAATGTTAAAAATCAGAGCAGAAATAAATGAAATGGAGACAAAGCATTCACAAAGATCAATGAAACGAAAAGCTGGTTCTTTGAGAAAATAAACAATCGATAAATCTTCAACCAAACTCTACAAGAAAAAAAGGGAGAACACAAATCAATAAAATTAGAAATGAAGGAGAAGTAATGACATTGCAGAAACACAAATGACCTCAAGAAACTACTACAAGCAAATATATGCCAATTAAGTGGACAAACTGGAAGAAATGGATAAATTCTTAGAAAGGAACAACCTTCCAAGACTGAAACAGGAAAAAATAGAAAATATAAACAGACCAATCACAGGTAATAGAATTGAAACTGCAATTAAAAAGCTTCTGTCAAATATAAAGCCAGACAAGATGGCTTCACAGGCAAATTTATCAAACACTTAAGAGAAAAACTAACACCTATCCTTCTCAAACTCTTCCATAAAAACACAAAGAAAGGGACATTCCCAAGCTCATTCTACAAGGTCACCACCATTCACTCTGATACCAAAACCAGACAATCACACACAAAAAGGAAAGTTACAGACCAATATCACTGATGAACACTGAAACAAAAATCCTCAACAAAATACCAGCAAAAGCACATCCAACAACACAGTAAAAGGATCATACACTATGATCCAGTGGGATCTATCCCAGGGATACAAGGATTCCTCAATGTACACAAAACAGATAACATGATACACCACATTGACAAGCTGAAGATTACAAATTATATGAGCATTTGAGTAGATGGAGAAAAAATTTTTGACAAAATTCAACACCTGTTTATGATAAAAACTCTCCAGAAAGTGAGATATAGGGAACCTACTTCAACATAATAAAGGCCATATATGATAAACCCATAGCAAACATCATTCTCAACGGCAAAAACCTGAAAGCATTTCCTCTAAGATCAGAAACAAAACACTCTCCACTATTATTCAACAAAGTTTTGGAATTTCTAGCCATGGCAATCGGACAAGAAAAAGAAATAAAAGGAATTTAAATTGTAAAAAAGAAAGTATAAAACTGTCATTGTTTGTAGATAACATGATACTATATATAGAAAATTCTAAAGATGCCACCAGAAAACTTCTAGAGCCAATCAATGAATTTAATAAAGTTGCCAAATACAAAATTAATACACAGAAATCTCTTGCATTCCTGTAACTAACAGGAAAGATCAGAAAGAGAAATTAAGGAAACAATCCCATTTACCATTGCAGCACAAAGAATAAAATACCCAGGAATAAACTTTCCTGAACAGGCAATACATCTGTATGCAGAAAACTATAAGATATTGATGAAACAAATCAAAGAAGACGCAAACAGACAGCGATATATATACCATGTTCCAGGATTGGAAGACTCAATATTCTGAAAATGACTATACTACCCAAAGCAATCTACAGATTCTGTGCAATCCCTATCAAATTACCAATGGTATTTTTCACAGAATTAGAATGAAAAAATTTCCAATGTGTATGGAAACATGAAGTGTTTTAGTTGCTCAGTCACGTATGATTCTTCCCGACCCCATGGACTATAGCCCACAAGGCTCCTCTGTCCATTGGACTCTCCAGGCAAGAATAAATACTGGAGTGGCAACATGATAAAAACCATATATATTACAAACCCACAGCAAACGTTTCCTCAATACTGAAAACCTGAAAACATTTCCTCTAAAACCAGGAATAAGACAAGGGTGCTGGTGCCCACTCTCACCATTACTATTCAACATAGTTTTGGAAGTCCTAGCCACAGCGATCAGAGAAGAGAAAGAAATAAAAGGAATCCAGACTGGAAAAGAAAGAAGTAACTCTCACTGTTTGCAGATGACATGATCCTCTACATAGAAAACCCTAAAGATACCACCAGAAAATTATTAGAGCTAATCAATGAATATAGTAAAGTTGCAAGATATAAAATTAATACACAAAAATTCCTTGCATTCCTATACACTTTAACAAGGAAAAAACAGAAAGAGAAATTAAGGAAACAATCCTATTCACTGCTGCAACAAAAAGAACAAAATACTTATGAATAAATTTACCTAAAGAAACAAGACCTACATATAGAAACCTTTAAGACACTGATGAAAGAAATCAAAGATGATGCAAATAGATGGAGAAATATACTATGTTCATGGATTGGAAGAATCAATATAATGAAAACAAGTGTACTACCCAAAGCAATCTACAGATTCAACACATTCCCTATCAAACTATCAACAGTATTTTCCACAGAACTGGAACAGATAATCACACATTTTGTATGGAAACACAAAAAACCTCGAAGAGCCAAAGCAATCTTGAGAAAGAAGAATGGAACTGGAGGAATCAATATTTCTGACTTCAGACTATACTACAAAGCTACAGTCATCAAGACAGTATGGTACTGGCACAAAGACAGAAATATAGATCAACGGAACAAAATAGAAAGCCCAGAGATAAATCCATGCACCTATGGGCACCTTGTCTTTGACAAAGGAGGCAGAAATATACAACTGAGAAAAGACAATCTCTTTAACAAGTGGTGCTGGGAAAACTGGTCAACCACTTGTAAAAGAATGAAACGAGAACACTTTCTAACACCATACACAAAAATAAACTCAAAATGGATTAAAGATCTAAACGTAAGACCAGAAACTATAAAACTCTTAGAAGAAAACATAGGCAAAAGACTCTCCAACATAAATCAAAGCAAGATTCTGTGTGACCCACCTCCCAGAGTAATGCAAATAAAAACAAAAATAAACGAATGGGACCAAATCAAACTTAAAAGGCTTTTGCACAACAATGGAAACTATAAGCAAGGTGAAAAAACAGCCTTCAGAATGGGAGAACAGCAAATGAAACAACTGACAAAGAATTCATCTCCAAAATATATAAGCAGCTCAATATCAGAAAAATAAATGACCCTATAAAAAGTAGACCAAAGAACTAAACAGACATTTCTCCAAAGAAGACCTACAGATGGCTAACACATGAAAAGATGCTCAACATCATTCTTTATCAGAGAAATGCAAATCAAAACCACAATGAGGTACCATCTCACGCTGGTCAGAATGGCTGGCATCAAAAAGTCTACAAACAATAAATGCTGGAGAGGGTGTGGAGAAAAGGGAACCCTCTTACACTGTTGATGGGAATGCAAACTAGTACAGCCACTATGGAGAACAGTGTGGAGATGCCTTAAAACACTGGAAATAGTACTGCCATAAGACCCAGCAACCCCACTGCTGGGCATACACAGCAAGGAAACGAGAATTGAAAGAGACACATGTACCCCAATATTCACTGCAGCACTGTTTACAATAACTAGGACATGGAAGTAACCTAGATGTCCATCGGCAGACAAATAGATAACTAAGTTGTGGTACATATACACAATGGAATATTACTCAGCTATAAAAAAGAACAGATTTGAGTCAGTTCTAATGAGGTGGATGGAGGCCTAGTATACAGAGTGAAGTAAGTCAGAAAAAGAAACACCAATAGTCTATTAATGCATATACATGGAATTTACAAAGACAGTAACAATGACCCTATATTCAAGACAGCAAAAGAGACACAGATATAACCAACAGACTTTTGTACTATGTGTGAGAAGGTGAGGGTAGGATAGTTTGAGAGAACAGCACTGAAACACGTATATTACCACATGTAAAATAGATGACCAGTACAGGTTCAATGCATGAAGCAGGGTATTCAAAGCCAGTGCTTTGGGACGACCCAGAGGGATGGGGTGGGGAGAGGAGTGGGAGGGGGATTCAGGATGGGGGGACACATGTGCATGCGTGGCTGATTCATGGCAAACCCCCCACAATATTGTAAAGTAACTAGCCCCCAATTAAAATAAATAAATAAATTTAAAAAAAAAGAATACTTGAGTGGGTTGCCACTTCCTACTCCAGGGGTTCTTCCCAACCTGCAGATCGAACCCAGGTCTGCTGCATTGAAGGCAAACACTTTACCATATGAGCCACCAGGGAAGCAAAGACCCTGAACAGCCAAAACAACCTTAAGAAAGAAAAGCAGAGCTGGAGGAATCAGGTTCCCTGACTTCAGACTATACTGCAAAGCTATTATAATCAATACAGTATGGTTCTGGCACAAAACAAATATAAATCAGTGGAACAGGATAGAAACCCAAGATAAACCCACACACCTATGGTCACCTAATCTTTTGACAAAAGAGGCTAGAATATATAATAGAGAAAAGATAGTCTCTTCAGTAAGTGGTGCCGAGAAAATTGGACAGTTACATGTAAAAGAATGAAATCAGAACACTCTCTAATACCATACACAAAAATATACTCAAAATGCATTAAAGACTGAAACATAAGGCTGGACCCTTTAAAGCTCTTAGAAAACATAGGCAGAACACTCTGACATAAATTATAGCAAGACCTTTTTGACCCACCTCCTAGAGTATGTCCCAGGTTTGCAAGAAAGCAACCAAGTGATCAGAACTCCCACTTACTAAAATAGGAATGGCACATAGAGACAGAGGCTATAAAGAACTCACTTTTAGACTCTGGTTTATATGTTCTGAAGACAACTAAGTAGAGATGTGAAGTAAATGAATAAATTTATTAGTCTGGCACCAAAAAAAAAAAAAAAAAAAGGCCTGGGCTAAAGATAGAAATTTGGGATAATTTGGGGTTACATGTGATACTTTAATGCCGCACAAAGTGATACTTTAATGATACACAGGTAAGACTCCCCTGAGAAGAAAAAAGGGCTTGAGGCTAAGCTCAGATGAACAGATGTTTAATAAGCACCTACAGGGTAACAGGCACCAACATAAAATCAATGAGAAAAAAATTTAGTAACCTAAAATAAAAAAACGGTCACAAGAAAGAGTATATATTAAGTGCTTTTAAAGTTTTCAAAAGATGTGTGCTCTACCTTAAAAGAAATGTAAATTGAAACTTCAGAACTTCCTTTGTGGTTCAGCAGTTGAGAATTCACCTGCCAATGCAGAGACACAGGTACAATCTCTGCTCTAAGAAGATTCCACAAGCTGCAGGGCAACTATGCCCATACATCACAACTACTTATGTGCCTGTACCTACAGCCTGTGCTCTGCAACAAAAGAAGCCATTGCAAAGAGAATCCTGTGTACCACAACTAGAGGGTAGCTCTGCTTCGCCGCAACTAGAGAAAGTTCACACACAGCAATGAAGATGCAGTGAAGCCAAATTTAAATAAATAAAATCTATTTTTAAAAAAAGTGTAAATAAACTGCAATTTTTAATGTATAAAAATGATTTTAAAAATTATTAACACTGTTGGTGAGTTAGCAGTCTCACTAATAAGTGGGATGTATCAATAAATTGGTACAATCTTCTGGAAGGCAATTCTTATCAAGATAAAAATCACATGTCTTCTCTGGTGGTCCAGTGGTTAGGACTCTGCCCTTTCACTACTAAGGGCATGGGTTTAGATCCTTGGTTGAGGAACTAAGATTCCACAAGCTATGAGGTGTGGCCAAAAAACTAAAATAAAATAAAAAATGAAAATGTTGCACATCTTTTGATCAAGAAATCCTATTTCTATTTAGTGTACATACATTCACATATGTACAAAACAAAAAAGAATAATCAATGTATCAGTTTGTTTGTAGTAGCAAAAGAATGGAAACAGCTTAAGTGTTCCCATCAGAGACCTGACAAATAAAGCACCATAAAAGCAAACAATAGGATGTCAGCTGTTAAAAAGACAAGTAGATTTATATGCATGTACACAGATTGGTCTAAGATCAGGTACAACAAAAAAGTAAGTGGCATAGGACTGTGTCTAGCATACTGTTTCTATTAAAGATGGGTGGGATTAGAAGACATGTATGCTGGCATATTCACATGAAATATATGAACAGTTATCTAGAAACTGGGTTCTACAATGGCTGTTTCTCAGTTGAGCTTGGGAATTAGGTAACAGAGTTGGAGGCAGACTTACTTTCTGTTGTATATAGAATAATGTACTCCCTTCCAAAGATGTCCATGCCCTAATTCTCCCATATTCATGAATGTATTACCATACATAACAAAAAGGACTTTACAGATATCATCAAAGATCTTGAGATGGGACGATTATCCTGGATTATCCACATGGATCCAAAATAACTGCAAGGGTCTTTATAAGAGAGAGGCAGGAGGATTACTGGGAAGAAAGAGATGTGGCCTCCTCTGAAGGTAAATTTGAAGATGCTACACTGCTGGCTTTGAAGATGAAGGAAGGAGCCAGAATCAAGGAACGTAAGGAGTTCTAGACACTGGAAAAAGGAAAGAGATTCTCCACTAGAGCCTCTTGAAGGAAGACAGCCCCAGCAATACCTGGATTTTAGCTTAAAAGACTCATTTTTGGACTCATATCCAGAAATGTAAGAGAATGAATGTGTTGTTTTAAGCCATTATATCTGTATTAATTTTTCACAGAAGTAACAGGAAATTAGTGCACTTTTCACGGACAACCATATTTTACTTTTTTTTTTAAACCACATACATGTAACACTACTCCAAAAAAGGTTAGTATACTAGGTAGATTTTCATTAATGTTTTTAATTTTACTAACTTTTAGGAGCAAGTTTTTACTAGCAGGTAACCTCTTTAATATTTATTATACTTATAGCCATAAGACAAATGAAACAGAATTGAAAGTTCAGAAACAAACTCAGGCATATAGAGCCAACTTGGCAAGGGAGCCAAGAAGACTCAGTGGGAGAAAGACAGTCTCTTCCACAAATGGCGCTGGGAAACTGGACATTTACATGCAAAAGAATGAAACTGGTCCCCTCCCTTACAACACTTGCAAAAATTTACTCAAAATAGATGAAAGATATAAATGTAAGGCTTAAATTGTAAAACTGTTAGTAGAAAACATAGGGAGAAAAGTTCCTTGACATTGACCTCAGCAATGACTGGTTATGAAACCAAAGGCACAAGCAACAAAACCAAAAATAAGCAAGTGGGACTACATCAAATGATAAAGCTTCTGCAGAGCAAAAGAAATGATCAACAAAATAAAAGGCACCTACAGAAGTTGGAAGAAAATATTGGCAAAATCACCTACATGATAAGGAGTTAGTATCCAAAATATAAACGGAATTCATACAATTCAATAACAACAACAAAAATCTAATTAAAAACTGGGCAAAGGATATGAATAGACACTTTTCCAAAGAATATATACAAATGACCATCAGGTACCTCTACTATTATTAAAGGTAATTGCAATAACTAACATTCACTAAGCATCAGACACTGGGCTAAGCTGTTCACATTTAATTTTCATAATTCTATGAGGTAGGCACTATGATTATTCCAATTTAACAAAATAACTGAGTTTTAGAGGGGTTAGGTAACTTCATCAAGACCATAATTTAGCAAAGACAGGTGCCAAACATCCCCCAAGACTCCACTGCCCACATTCTGAGCTGCAGGAAAGAAGTTTGGAAAGAAGTTTATAGAGTAACTGATACAAATGTCTAGATGGAAAAACCTCCAGATCCAAGCTGAGTTTAAATTCAAGACAGGATGCAACAGAGACACTACTGATGCACCAGAAAAATGACAGGGCAGGAAACGTGCCAATGAGAACAGATTTATATTCCTTGACTCATGATAAAGCAAAATACTCCTACTGTACAGTCTGACAAAAGTGAAGTTCAACTACAGTCAAATGTTAATGAACACCCCCCAATCACAAACACAGAATCCAACTACTAACAGTAGTTAGGGTAGAAAATTATGAAGAGCTGACAATTGCATATACTGATACGTAAAAAAGACTGAATTTACACAAACGTGTATGCTGCTAAGTCACTTAAGTCGTGTCAGACTCTGTGCGACCCCAGAGACAGCAGGCCACCAGGCTCCCCCGTCCCTGGGATTCTCCAGGCAAGAACACTGGAGTGGGTTGCCATTTCCTTCTCCAATGCATACAAGTGAAAAGTGAAAGTGAAGTCGCTCAGTCCTGTCCAACTCAGTGACCCCATGGACTGCAGCCCACCAGGCTCCTAGGTCCATGGGATTTTCCAGGCAAGAGTACTGGAGTGGGGTGCCATTGCCTTCTCCAACAAACGTATATAGCCTGAAGTAAAAACTGATGTGAAAAATAAAAATACAATGAAAATGATAAAAAGAAAATAAAAAGGGACTAATGACACTGAGACCACATGCCTTTCTGCCACACTATAAACGTTGTGCAGACGGTGATGTGGCCAGGGAATTAGAAGGCGCTTAACTCCTTGGAAGAAAAGTTATGACCAACCTAGACAGCATATTAAAAAGTAGAGACATTACTTTGTCAACAAAGGTCCCATCTCGTCAAGGCTATGGTTTTTCCAGTGGTCATGTATGGATGTGAGAGTAGGACTATAAAGAAAGCTGAGCGCCGAAAAATTGATGCTTTTGAACTGTGGTGTTGGAGAAAACTCTTCAGAGTCCCTTGGCCTGCAAGGAGATTCAACCAACCCATCCTAAAGGAGATCAGTCCTGGGTGTTCATTGGAAGGACTGATGTTGAAGCTGAAGCTCCAATACTTTGGCCACCTGATGCGAAGGGCTGACTCATTTGAAAAGACCCTGGGATGAAAAGATGCTAGGAGGGATTGGGGGCAGGAGGAGAAGGGGACGACAGAGGATGAGATGGTTGGGTGGCATCACCGACTTGATGGACATGGGTTTGTGTGGACTCCAGGAGTTGGTGATGGACAGGAAGGCCTGGCGTGCTGCGGTTCACGAGGTCGCAAAGAGTCAGACATGACTGAGCGACTGAACTGTACTGAAACTTTCTATGTCGTGTTTTCGTTAGAAACTAACTGAAAAATGAATATTTAAAAACCATGTTCGTATTCAAGGATTATTCTCAAGAACAGAAGCGAAAAAGGCCAGAAAGAGCAGCTTTGGAATACAAACAAGCGGTGAGTATAAAGACAAGCAAGCAGAATTTAGACACTGGTTACCTCTAAGTGGCTCCTGGAGATACAGATTCAAGGAGAACGGGGATTTCTTAGAGTGAGTAATAAACGAGATTTCCTTAAACAGTTGACCTTTATATTTAAACGTACTATAGAGGCGCTCTTTCGCGGGAGGCGCGGAGGCGGGGTCTGGGGTGGGAGTGGTCACTGGAGGGAAGACGCAGAGCAGACCCGAGGCCCGGCGACCGCGCCACGCCAGCCGCTCTCTGTTCAGCCGCGTCCCCTCCGCCCCCGCCCCCACCCGCTGAGGAGCGAACAGGCGGAGCCTCGCGCATTCCCACGGGCGGGGGGCGGGGCCACGCAGAGGCCGGACCAGAGCCCGAACACGCGGAGCCCTCGCCCGCCCCGCCCCCCGTTCTCACTCCCTACGCGCTCCCCGCCGCCCGGCGCCGGCCCGCCTCCCCGACCCGGCACTGACCGGGGCCTTCTAGGAACCTAGGGGAACCCACCATGGCGACGTTCTCACGGCCCGGGCCTCCGGAACTTCGATTCCACACGCCAGCAACTGACTGCCTGCAGCAGCGGCCCGTCTCGAGGTGGGTCCCGCCAAACACACGAGGGGCGGAAGAAACCAGGCAACCCGACCGGAAGTGGGGAGGGGCGAGTGCTCATTCCTGAAACGTCCCCGGAAACAAGACCCGGTCTTTCTGAGCCGCAGGAGACTTTGCCGGTCAGCCGGGCGCTCTCCGGTGCCTGGGGAAACGTGGGCTCTCTGGCGTCTGCCCTGCGCTCAGATACAGGACCACGCAGCCTCTTCAGACGAGGCGGCTCTAGGCTTACGCCCAACGCAGGCCTGCCCTCTGCGCCTCCTGGCTGCCTGAGCGAGGCTCCCCCGAGGCTGTGCCCTCACCCGTGAAAGCCCAGGCTGCACACTCGCGGCTTCTTCCCACCTGCTTTTTCTGTTTTCTCAGGATGTGCCTTCGTTCCATCTGTACTTCTTAGGATTCCATGGACATTATATTCATCCAGCAAATTGTGTGCAAGGCTTTGGGAACGGGCAAACTATTTCCATGCCCTCACTCAGCTCATATTCCAAGGCAGAATGTGGAGGAAAAACAAAAAACAAAACCCTATCAATTAATGTGTTTCCAGTAGTATAAGTATTCTGAAAAACAAAGTTGACTGGAAGGCAGGGAAGTTGTTTTAGGCGTGGTGGTCTCTGAAATTCATTTTTGAAAGAGTTGAGCAGAGACCTATGTTAAAGGCAAAATTTTCAAGGCACTTATTAAGGGAAGGGAAGGGAAGTGAAAGTCGCTCAGTCGTATCCGACTCTTTGCGACCCCATGGACTAAACAGTCCGTGGGATTCTCCAGGCCAGAATACTAGAGCGGGTTGCCTTTCCCTTCTCCGGGGGAATCTTCCCAACCGAGGTATCGAATCCAGGTCTCCCACATTGCAGGCGGGTTCTTTGCCAGCTGAACCACCAGGGAAGCCCAAGGGAAGTTAAGACAAACTTTATTCAAGAGGTTCCTCCTCTGTCTGTGTGAGGACCACCACAATGGGGGAGAGATCTACTTGGAATATACGTGGACTAGTGGGAATTTATAACCAAGCAGCAGAGTCGGGGTTGGTGGATGGAAAGTACTATGAGGAAATATTAAGGGTAACGGTGTGTTCTGGCTCCACCAACCTAATGCATAGGTGCTAAGTTGCTTCAGTCGTTTCCGACTCTGTGTGACCCTATATACTGCAGTCCGCCATGCTCCTCTGTCCTTGGGATTCTCCAGGCAAAAATACTGGAGTGGGTTGCAGCCTCCTCCAGAGGATCATCCCAACCCAGGGAAGGAACCGAGGTCTCTTACGTCTAACCTGCATTGGCAGGAGAGTTCTTTACCACTAGTGCCATCTGGGAAGCCCAACCTGGAAATAGGCAGGCTGGTGTAATGAGCCATCACCTGTAGAAATAGATACAGACGTTGACCAGATATGGAGGAATGGGGACTCTCTAAACTGACTTCCCTACTAAAACTGAACCATCAGGTAAGAACAGGAAGTCCAAAATTCCAGGCCTAGTTGGAAAATGAGTTCAGAGGAGCCTAAGTAGAGTTTGGTCAAGGAGAGACTCTTTGTCACCTGAATTAAAGGAGAAAACAAGACAATGGGAAGGAGCTACAGACACAGTGAAGTTGGGTGTGTTAGGTATGTGTGTGCAGGTTCGTGTATTTCATCAACAGATATAGCCATCTAAAACTAAATTGTAACCAAGAATGGGTGACCACAGGATCCCTGAATCTTGGGGCAGTGCTTTTAAGTGTGGGAAAGAGCACTGTGTGTGAAGCTACACAGTAAAGGGCAGCCTTGCAGTCTGTACTCTGGAAGTATTACTCTATTGAGAACAGTTAACCCATAATGTTTACACTCTTCTTCTGTGCTCTCATCATTTCTTGTGAAGCCATCTGACACACACCCAAGCCTTTTCCCTGAATCTGGCTCAGGGCACATCATTGTTCTGAGTTCTATGCTACTGCAGATCCAGTAAGCATGAAATTATTATTCTGTGGCCATCATTTTAAAAGTTTACAAGTAGCAATTGCTGGAGAGGCTGTGGAGAAAAGGAAAACCTATATGGCTGGTAGGAATGTAAGCTGGTGCAGCTACTCAGAAAATAGTATGGAGGTTCCAAAAAAAAAAAAACTAACTAAAAATAGAATTACCATATGATCCAGCAATCCTACCCCTATGCATGTGTCTAGACAAAACTATAATTCAAAAAGATGTGTGCACCCCTATGTTCATAGCAGCACAATGCCCAGTAGCCAAGACTTGGGAACGGCCTAAATGTCCATCCATTGATGAATGGATAAAGAAGATGTGGTACATATATACAATGGAATATTACTCAGACATAAAAAAGAAAGGAATAATGCCATTTGAAGCAACATGGGTGCAACTGAAGATTATCATACTAAGTGAAGTAAGAAAGACAAATACCATATGATATCACTTATATGTGGAATCTAAAATAAGGCACAGATGAACTTACCTATGAAACAAATACACACAAATGTAGAGGACAGACTTGTGATTACCAAGGAGGAAGACAGGGAGGGAGGGATGGACTAGGAGTTTGGAGTTAGTAGATGTAAACTATCGTATATAGACTGGATAACAAGATCCTACTGTACAGTATGGGAAACTGTATTCAATATCCTATGATAAACCATAATGGAAAAGAATATTAAAAAAGAGTGAATATATGTTTATAACCGAGTCACTTTGCTCTACAGCGGAAATGAATACAACATTGTCAATAAACTATACTTCAATAAAAATAAATTTAAAAAATTCTTATTCTGGCCATTTAAGCTGTTCCTAACTGCTCTACTGATGACAAAATTCCCTACCTGTACCAACCTCATTCTTAATTTCAAATTGCCAACAATATATCCTAAATTCTTTTTTCATTTTAATTTGGGTTGGAAAAAAGATTTTGTATTTTCACCATTCAGATTCAATTCTAAATAATATTGATTATAGGCAAGGCATCATATTCAAAATATACTGTAGTAAATGCAAAAGGAGTTACACAAAGTAAGAGTACAATAACATACTATATATATAAGTAAAATAGTGAAGGCTAGTATTTGGTCATAATATAATGTATACATGCACCACAGTGAAAAGCGGGATGAATCCTAAGTTTCCCCCCGCCCCCGCAGTATCACACCCTTGTACCCCTGCCACCCTGTAAAAACTGTGAAAAGTTGGGAGATATCATTATCTTTAGAGCTATTTCCCTGTGCTTTCACAAATGTACTGAGGTGTGTGTGTATGTGTGTGTAACAGTAAAGTACTGATTAACATTAGATATTGATATAATAATACATGTCAGATTTCTAGGGTTACCACTAAAAGAATAGAAACAGGATATATGATTTTGAATAGGATACAAACAAGTGGAGAAAATGGGATAATTTTAAACATCAAGATCATTCAGAGCAGTGAAATGAAAAAGAAAAAGAACTGTAGAGAATATTTTAAAATATGGTAATAGATTTAAATCCATATAATAATAATTATGGATGAACTGCCCCAATTTAAAAATGAGTATTTAACATTGGGCTTAAAATATACAACTGTGTTCTATTTATTGAGACACATCTAAATATAAAGAAACAGAAAAATTAAGTTAAAGATGGAAAGAAGGATGCTAATCAAATACCAAGCAAAAGAATGATAATATAGATATATTAATATTATAGAAAATAGACTGTAGGTCAAAGAGTATTATGGTAGTTAGAAAAGGTCACTTGATGATAATAAAAACTTTCCACTGTATTTATTTATGTGAAAGTAAAAGTCACTCAGTCATGTCCGACTCTTGTGACCCCATGTAGCCCATCAGGCTTCTCTGTCCATGGGATTTTCCAGGCAAGAATACTGGAGTGGGTTGCCATTTCCTACTCCAGTATTTATTTATATTCACCTAGTAATAAATACTAGTAAAATAAATACTAGTATATTCACCTAGTAAAATAAATACTCCAGTATTTATTTATATTCACCTAGTAATATAGGCCCAAATATATAGTGGAAAAACATAAAATTTCAAATAGTAGAAAATGAACTGACTTGGAAGAAAATCATCTTTTTTTGTAATTAGTAGAACCACCTGTGTGTGTGTGTGTGTGTGTGTGTGTGTGTGTGTGTATACACACACATATGTATATACACACATATATGTGCCGTGCCATGTGGCTTGTGGGATCTTAATTCTCTCACCTGGGCCCTTGGCAGTAAAAGCATGAAGTTCTAACCATTGGACCACCAGAGAGTTCCTCAAGCTGATAAAATAGTCACAATGATTTGGAATATTATACCACCAAAAGAGTTTGACCTAATGGATCAATACTGCTTCCCGTGCTTGAGAAAATACGTATGTTTTCCAACATATATGGAATAGTTGCCAAAAATGATCATTCATTGGGCCAGAGAGGGAATCCAAACAAATTCGAAAGGATGGAAATCCTACGGAATGTGTCTTCTAACCACTGTGCAAATAGACTAGAAATCAACAACAAGAAGCTAGAGGAACAATTCCCATATATTAGAAATTAAGAATTATACTTTAAGTCATGAGTTAAAGAAGAAATCACACTGTCATTTAGTCGCTCAGTCGTATCCAACTCTCTGTGACCCCATGGACTGCAGCATGCCAGGCTTCTCAGTCCTTCACCATCTCCCAGAGTTTGCTCAAAATCATGTCTGTTGAGTCAATGATGCCATCCAACTGTCTCATCTTGTCATCCCCTTCTACTCCTGCCTTTAATCTTTCCCAGCATCAGTTCTTTTCCAGTGATTCGGCTCTTTGCATCAGGTGGCCAAAGTATTGGAGCTTCAGCTTTAGCATCAGTCCTTCCAATCAATATTCAGCGGTGATTTCCTTTAGGATTGATTGGTTTGATCTCCTTGCTGTGCAAGCGATCCTCAAGAGTCTCCTCCAACACTACAGTTTGAGAGACTCAATTCACTGGTGCTCAGCCTTCATTGTACAGCTCTCATATCAGTACATGACTGCTGGAGAAACCATAACTTTGACTAGACGGACATTTGTAGGCAAAGTAACATCTCTGCTTTTTAACACGCTGTCTAGGTTTGTCACTGCTTTTCTTCCAGGAGCTAGCATCTTCTAATATCATGACTGCAGTCACCACCTCAGTGATTTTGAAGCAAAAGTAAAGTTTCTCACTGCTTCCATTGTTTCCATCTATTTGC
The DNA here is from genome assembly GCF_019320065.1 of Cervus canadensis. Lineage (NCBI taxonomy): Eukaryota > Metazoa > Chordata > Mammalia > Artiodactyla > Cervidae > Cervus > Cervus canadensis. Next base: position 58,184,301 of record NC_057404.1, read on the forward strand.
CGTGAAGTAATAGAACCAATAAACTGTGGAAAATTCTGAAAGGGATGGGAATACCGGACCACCTGACCTGCCTCTTGAGAACCCTGTATGCAGGTCAGGAAGCAACAGCTAGAACTGGACATGGAACAACAGACTGGTTCCAAATAGGAAAAGAAGTATGTCAAGGCTGTATTTTGTCACCCTGCTTATTTAACGTCTATGCAGAGTACATCATGAGAAATGCTGAGCTGGAGGAAGCACAAGCTGGAGTCAAGATTGCCAGGAGAAATATCAATAACCTCAGATATGCAGATGACACCACCCTTATGGCAGAAAGTGAAGAGGAACTAAAGAGACCCTTGATGAAAGTAAAAGAGGAGAGTGAAAAAGTTGGCTTAAAGCTCAACATTCAGAAAACTAAGATCATGGTATCTGGTCCCATCACTTCATGGCAAATAGATGGGGAAACAGTGGAAATAGTAGCTAACTTTATTTTTCTGGGGTCCAAAATCAGTGCAGATAGTGATTGCAGCCATGAAATTAAAAGATGCTTACTCCTTGGATGGGAAGTTATGACCAACCTAGACAGCATATTAAAAAGCAGAGACATTACTTTGTCAACAAGGTCCATCTAGTCAAGGCTGTGCATTTTCCAGTGGTCATGTATGGATGTGAGAGTTGGACTGTAAAGAAAGCTGAGCACTGAAGAATTGATACTTTTTGAACTGTGGTGTTGGAGAAGACTCTTGAGAGTCTGTTGGACTGCAAGGAGATACAACCAGTTCATCCTAAAGGAGATCAGTCCTGGGTGTTCATTGGAAGGATTGATGTTGAAGCTGAAACTCCAATAGTTTGGCCACCTGATGCAAAGAGCTGATTCATTTGAAAAGACCCTGATGCTGGGAAAGATTGAAGGCGGGAGGAGAAGGTGACAACAGAGGATGAGATGGTTGGATGGCATCATTGACTCAGTGGACATGGGTTTGGGTGAACTCTGGGAGTTGGTGATGGACAGGGAGGCCTGGTGTGCTGTGGTTCATGGGGTTGCAGAGTCAGACACGACTGAGCGACTGAACTGAATTGAATAGGACCAGATGCCATGATTTTCATTTTTTGAATGTTGAGTTTTCAGCCAGCTTTTTCACTCTCCTCTTTCACCTTTATCAAGAGGATCTTTAATTCACTTTCTGCTATAAGGGTGGTGTCATCTGCATATCTGAGGTTATTGATATTTTTCCCAAAAATCTTGATTCCAACTTCATCCAGTCCAGCATTTCCCATGATTTACTCTGCACAGAAGTTAAATAAGAAGGATGACAATATACAGCCTTGACATTCTCCTTTCCCAATATTGAACCAGTCCAGTGTTCTATGTCCAGTTCTAACTGTTGCTTCCTGACCTGCAAACAGATTTCTCAGGAGGCAGGTCAGGTGGTCTGGTATTCCCATCTCTTTAAGAATTTTCCGCAGTTTGTTGTGATCCACACAGTCAAAGGCTTTAGTGTAGTCAATGAAGAAGTTTTTCTGGAATTCTCTAGTGTTTTCTCTTATCCAACAGATGTGGGCAATTTAATCTCTGGTTCCTCTGCCTTTTATAAATCCAGAACTGGTACATCTGGAAGTTCTCAGCTCACATACTATTGAAGCCTGGCTTGAAGGATTTTGAGCATTACTTCACTAGTATGTGCTGCTGCTGGTGCTAAGTCATGTCAGTCTTGTCCGACTCTGTGTGACCCCGTGTGACCCCATGGACAGCAGCCCACCAGACTCCTCTGTCCCTGGGATTCTCCAGGCAAGAATACTGGAGTGGGTTGTCATTTCTTTCTCCATTGCTAGCATGTGAGATGAGTGCAATTGTGTGGTAGTTTGAACATTCTTTTACATTGCTTTTCTTTGGGATTGGAATGAAAGCTGGCTTTTTCCAGTCCTGTGGCCACTGCTGAATTTTCCAAATTTGCTGGCATATTGAGTGCAGCACTTTAACAGCATCATCTTTTAGGATTTGAAATAGCTCAACTGGAATTCCATCATCTCCACTATCTTTGTTCGTAGTGATGCTTCCTAAGGCCCACTTGACTTTGCATGCACTCCAGGATGTATGACTTTAGGTGAGTGATCACACCATTATGGTTATCTGAGTCATGAAGATCTTTTTTTGTATAGTTCTGTGTATTCTTGCCGCCTCTTCTTAATATCTTCTGCTTCTGTTAGGTCCATACCATTTCTGCCCTTAATTGTAGTGATCTTTGCATGAAATGTTCCCTTGGTATCTCTGATTTTCTTGAAGAGATCTCTAGTCTTTCCCATTCTAGTGTTTTCCTCTATTTCTTTGCATTGATCACTTTGAAGGCTTTCTTATCTCTCCTTGCTATTCTCTGGAACTCTGCATTCAGTGGGGATATCTTTCCTTTGCATTTCACTTCTCTTTTTTTTTCTCAGCTATTTGGTTAAGGCCTCCTCAGACAGCCATTTTGCCTTTTTGCATTTCTTTTCCTCGGGGATGGTCTTCATCCCTGTCTCCTGTACAGTGTCCATAGTTCTTCAGGCACTCTGTCTATCAGATCTAATACCTTGAATCTATGCATCACTTCCACTGTATAATCATAAGGGATTTGATTTAGGTCATACCTCAGTGGCCTAGTTGCTTTTTTTCTTCAATTGAAGTCTGAATTTAGCAGTAAGGAGTTCCTGATCTGAGCCACAGTCATGTCCTAGTCTTGTTTTTGTTGACCGTACAGAGGTTCTTTATCTTTGGCTGCAAAGAATATAATCAGTCTGATTTCAGTATTGACTATCTGGTGATGTCCACGTGTAGAGTCATCTCTTGCATTGTTGGAAGAGGGTGTTTGCTCTGACAAGCGCGTTCTCTTGGCGAAACTCTATTAGCCTTTGGCCTGCTTCATTCCATACTCTAAGGCCAAATTTGCCTGTTTCTCCAGGTGTTTCTTGACTTCCTACTTTTGCATTCCAGTCCCCTATGTTGAAAAGGGCATCTCTTTTTGGTGTTAGTTCTAGAAGGTCTTATAGGTCTTCATAGAACTGTTCAACTTCAGCTTCTTTGGCATTAGTGTGTAGGGCATAGACTTGATTTACTGTGATATTGAATGATTTGTCTTGTAAACAAATGGAGATCATTCTGTTGTTTTTGAGATTGTACCCAAGAACTGCATTTCAGACTCTTTTGATGACTGTGAGGGCTACTCCATTTCTTCTAAGGGATTCTTGCCCACAGTAGTAGATAAAATGATCATCTGAATTAAATTTGCCCGTTCTTGTCCATTTTAGTTCATTGACTCCTAAAATGTTGATGTTCATTCTTGCCATCGCCTGTTAGGTCCATGAATCTAGGTAAATTGGAAGTGGTCAGACAGGAGATGGCAAGAAATCATACGTAAATTAGAAATTATTGGGGGCTGAAAGATAACAAAAGTACTACTTATCCAGATTTGTGAGATACATCTGTGGTAGCAATTAGCTCTTTTAATGTAAGCATTAGAGCTTCAACCCAAGGTGGTGCTAGCAATAGAGAACCTTCCTGCCAATGCAGGAGGTGTAAGGGACACAAGTTCAATCCCAGCTTGGGAACATCTCCTGGAGAAGGAAGAAGCAACTCACTCCAGTATACTTGCCTGGAGAATGCTATGGACAAAGGAGCCTGGCAGGCTACAATCCATAGGGTTCCAGAAGTTCAGACACGACTGAAACAACTTATTACACACACATAAATGTTAGAGAAGAGGAAATGCTGATTAGAAACAAGCAAAAGGCAACAAGAGAAATTCAAAAGAAAGGTGGAAGAGAATGAAGAGCAGAAATTATTGAAATTGAAAAAATATACATAATGTGAACATGAATGTAAACATTTATTTCCTTCCAAAAAACAGTAATATTGATGCATTCCTACAGGGCTACTCAAAAAACTTAAAGAAGACCCAATTATACAATATCAAAACTGAAACAGGTGATATCACTTCAGATGATGCAAGCATAAGAGGATATTATGACCAAATAAATTTAAATAAAATGGACACATTTTTAGAAAAAATATATCTTAAAACCGATACAGAGGAATAGAAAACAACGATTCAAATCATTATTTTTTTAAAATGCTTACTCAAATATCTGCTAATGTTAAAATTATAAACCCAGATTTTTTAGATTCTATAAATATGTGTAAATAGGAATAGAACAGTACTCTTTAATATGTTAAAAGTATGAACTGGTAGACATCATTGTTTTATTCCTGACCTCAAAGAGCAAGCTTCTGTTTCTTTATTCACTTTGGGAAACCACTCTGGCATTATCAGAATGTGTAATTGAAATGTCAAAATGTGTAATTCTTCTAATCCAGCAGTGTCATTCCTGGACATAATCCCTAGGAACTCCAGCCCATGTCTCTCAAGATTTGTATACAAAAACATCCCTAACAGTATTATTTGTAATAGCTCAAACTAGAAAAATATCTAATTTTCCATCAACAAAAGATAGAAAAATAAGTGTGATAAGTTCTATATAGCAAAAGAAACTACAATATGATAAGCATTGATAATTTTTAATCATAATATAAGAGAAATAATAGACAAAAGGATGCATACAGTATAGGTTCATTTATAAAGTTCAAAACAGGCAAAATCAACTGTGATTTCTACAGAGACTTTCATAAGTGAACAGCAATATTCTTAACCTGAGTAATGGTTACCTTGCTGTTTGCTCTTTAATTTTCTTCTTGTGTCATATGTGTGTTTTATGCACATTTATTATGTTTATAGGGTATACTTCACAGTAAAAGTTGCTTAAAAAATGTTAAGCACAAGCATATTACTCTGTTGTCTCTTGGATCCAGTATTACTGTTGAGAAGTCTCACGTTGGCCTAATTTTGGTCCCTTTGTGGGTGGTTTAGTTTTTGTGTGGCATCGTTTCATGATTTCTCTTGCATTTTCACTTCTGTAATTTTAATATAGTGTGTCTAGATATTTCCTTTATGTGTCCTGCACTATATGGCCCCTCAATTCTTTTTGGGGATTTGTATTATCTAGATATTGATAATTCTGTTCTCCTGATTTTTTAGCCTTTCTTTTATTTTTCTACATCTTTATTCATTTCTGTTGCCCCTTGGAAGGCTCCTAACTTGATCTCCCAGTTTATTCTTTTGTTCATTGATATAATCATCCTGCTAGATATTCCATCTTATAACTTCATTTTAAGTATCTTATTTCTAACTCACAAACACACACATTTATATATCTCTCATTTATCACTGGTTTTCTAAAGTAATTTCTTATCCCTTTGCTTTATTACCATATTACTTCAACTCTTTTGAATATGTCGTAACTTAAGTTACTGGTTCATCTGTTCCAAAAATGTGCTTAAGGTGGCGTGTGCTGTTCAATTTCATTATCTTTTTAACTTTCTTTTTGAGAAGTTGCAGCCCTCAGGTAGGTATTTTCCTTGAACCTGTAACATCATACCTCACTGATATAGTCAGTTCTCGTCATGCAGTGTGTCCTGGGAACGTGCTAAAAGTCACCCTCTCGACCGAGTCTGTTTTTGAAAGTTTGAGAGTGTGGAGGGTCAGATGTCAGAGCACAGACTGCAGAGGCCAGCTGCTGACAGGAGAGCAGGAGGCGGGAGCGCTCCGGGCGCCTGTCGCCCTCTGAGCCTGTCTGCATCTCTCCGCGCTTAGCTGGGCTCCGTCTCTGCGGGCGGTGCCCCACACCGCCGGGACAGCAGGGACGCTCTCCCTTCCCGGGTGAAGGAAGAGAGACAGGAGCTCCGGGTGCAGCCTCTCCAGATCCCTCCCTGGCTGCCAGACACCTCCCTCCCGGGCCACTGCCTCCACCCATCCTCCCAGGGAGTCCACAGTTGCAATCTCGCCTCTAACCACCAGTTCCTTCCGGCTTCTGTCATTGTCACAGTTGATTTGGAGGATCCTGTGCTTCTTTACCATTTTACCCTGTTTTACCATTTTACCCTACTTATGGTTAGTAGCCTTGATTAGCCTTTTGTCACATATGATGTAAATTGGTTGCTAATTTTTCTTTTGACCAATCTGTGATAATTTTTTGCTACAGAGAATTTGTAAAGTGTCTTCAGATATGGAGTCAGTTGTTATACAAGGGAGTTAAAGGTGATCTGGCGTAAAGTTATCTCTTATTTTGTTCCTCACAGCAGTCTGGGACCCAGTAACTCAAAAGCCTGATTGGTGTTAAAATGTACACATCTAGTTAGTTGTTTTAAATACAGTTCCAAAGAGCAGGTGTTTAACCTTTCAGTCTCCCTGCTTTGTATACCTCGTAAAACACTACCCAGCCAAACATCACCCAGCATCTTCTAGCCTTAGGTGAGATCAACCCTGGGGCTCTAAAAGACCCAAAGCCACTGCTGCTCTTCAGAGGTATCTGGCCGGGAGTCTCCCCTCTCTGACTCCACTCGTCCTTCTCCCCTGCAGCATAGTGGCTCCACCCTGCTTTTGGGAGGGGATTAGTGCTGAGGGGCATTCCCTGGCCCCCAGCAAATCTGTCAGAATTGTTAGTCTCTCATCGTGGCCAACTCTTTGCAACCCTATGTACTGTACCTGCCAGGATCCTTTGTCTATGGAATTCTCCAAGCAAGATACTGGAGTGGGTTGCCATTTGCTCTTCCAGGGGAATCTTTCCGACCCAGGGATTGAACCCAGGTCTTCTGCATTGCAGGCAGATTGGTTATCTTCTGAGCCACCAGACAAGCCCTAAAATTTGTTGCAGTGGTTTCCATATAAAGTTGGTTGTGTGCTAGCGCCATCTCGTGGTCACATTTTCGATATCGCTGCTCCAATATGTCACGGTTATTTGCTGCTGCTTTTTAAAAATGGTTTAAAATCTGTTATGTATCAATGTGGGCAATGTAGTAGGCTTGTTAAGTAGAAAAGTGAGCTATAAGACAGTATGCATAAGAGATCTCACAACAAAATGTGGAAGGAAGACAGCTCGGAAGATATCAGGAAGGATAACAATCAACTGTTAATAGTTTACAAGAGGAGGATTGAGATGGAGGAAGATTGGAAAATAATTGCACTGTATTCTTCTAGAGTGTTTGAATTTTTAAAGCATTATATATGTATATATATAGCTTTAAAAATTTATATATATATATAAATTTATATATATATATATATATATAAATTTGCCAGTTGAAAAAAGGACTGAGAACAGTTGAACTTGATTAAAGTTCTCAAAGACTGTGGTGTCATTGGAGATGTGTTAACACAAACAAAAATATAACGGCTGGTGATCAAGCTTAGGGTACAAGTGGGCAAGTTCCTAGCCTGTAGCACCTCAGAATGTGACCTTATTTGCAACTAGGGCCATTGCAGATGTAATTAGTTAAGATGAGGTCACTACTGGAGAAGGGTGGGCCTCTATTCCAATATGTCTAATATTCTGACAAAAAGAGGAAATTTGAGGACTTCTCCAGTGGGCCAGTGGTTCAGACTCTGCCTTTCAATGCAAGGGATGCAAGTTTGATCCCTGGGCAGGGAACTGAGATACCACGCGCCTCAGGGTGTGGCCCAAAATTAAAATAAGTAAATAAATAAAACTTGGTTTAAAAAAAAAAAGAAAAAAAGATTTGGATGTAGACAAGCATAAGGGAAAAACTCCAGTATGTAAATATGGACTTATATGACCATAAAACAAGTGTTACAGTTTGAACTACAACCCCTACCCCCTCAAAAGATGTCTAGGAGTCCCTACCTCAGAAGTGTGGCCTTGTTAGGCGTTACAGTAGTCTTTCTGGAAGTAGTCAAATTAAAAGGAAATCACTAAGGTGGGCTCTAATCCAAAGGAACCGAAATCCTTATGGAAAGGGGAGGTTCGAATACAGAGTCATGCACAGAGGGAAGACCGGCAACAGCAAGCCAAGGAGAGGGGCCTGGCATGGATCCGTTCCTCATGGTCCCCAGAAGGACAGCCTGCTCAGACCTCAATTGTGGACCTCCAGCCTGCAGAGCTGTGAGACCATCTGTTGTTTTAGCTTCCCACCCTCAACCCCCAGTGTGGGATCCTTTGTTACAGCAGACCTGCTGTTTTCCCCACTTCTTGTTCTCAATCTTGTCAGAGAATTCCACTTACTTGCATTAAATTTGATGTTCAGAACTCTATGTATGTATATAAAAATTGTTTGGAGTCACAAGTGAAGTTTATTTAGTTTATAACCTCCATTGCACACTAAGTTAAATTTACAGGAAATTAAAGCTGAACATTTGAAAATTGATCTGAAAGAAAGAACATAATAATTGGAATAGAAATAGATCCTAAAGGAAACTGTAACACTAAATAATCCTGGGAATGTAATTTTCCTTATTATTGTTTGTATTTATGGTTCATGAATTGTCTTATAATTTTCTGCAACAGTTTTGTATCATGTGTAGCAAACAGAAAAGTTCCTATGTGTGCGGAGAAATTTTCTTCCAGTGTTTCTATAGTCAAAGTTTAATTTGCCTTGCTCAGTATTCATCAGAGGACTGGGAACTGGGAGTGTCTAAATTCACCCAAGGACAAACTTTCAGAACTATATTTTTTTGTGGAGGTAACAAAAGGAAGAGCTCCCTAGTTAAACCTGTATTATCTGACCCAGGTACAAACGCAAAGCTTCGTCTTCCCCACATTTATTTTATCTCTCCTAAAGAGTAGCATGAAAGATGAGAGAGCCTTCCTAAGTGATCAATGCAGAGAAATAGAGGAAAACACTAGAGTGGGAAAGACTAGAGATCTCTTCAAGAAAATCAGAGATACTAAGGGAATATTTCATGCAAAGATTGGCACAATTAAGGACAGAAAATGTATGGACCTAACAGAAGCAGAAGATATTAAGAAGAGGTGGCAAGAATACACAGAAGAACTATACAAAAAAGATATTCATGACCCAGATAACCATAATGGTGTGATCACTCACCCAAAGTCACACATCCTGGAGTGCAAAGTCAAGTGGGCCTTAGGAAGCATCACTACGAATGAAGATAGTGCAGGTGATGGAATTCCAGTTGAGCTATTTCAAATCCTAAAAGATGATGCTGTGAAAGTGTTGCACTCAATATGCCAGCAAATTTGGAAAACTCAGCAGTGGTCACAGGACTGGAAAAAGTCAGCTTTCATTCCAATCACAAAGAAAGGTAATGCCAAAGGATGCCAAACTACCACATAATTGCACTCATCTCACACGCTGGCAAAGTAATGCTCAGAATTCTCCAAGCTATACTTCAACCGTACATGAACCAAGAACTATCAGATGTTCAAGCTGGATTTAGATAAGGCAGAGGAACCAGAGATCAAATTGCTTACACTGGTTGTATCAGAAAAATCAAGATATTGAAAAAAAAAATCTACTTCTGCTTCATTGACTACGCTAAAGCCTTTGACTGTGTGGATCACAGCAAACTGTGGAAAATTCTGAAAGAGATGGGAATACCAGACCACCTTACCTGTCTCCTGAGAAATCTGTATGCAGGACAGGAAGCAACAGTTAGAACCAGATGTGGAACAGCAACTGGTTCCAAATTGGGAAAGGAGTATGTCAAGGCTGTATATTGTCACCCTGCTTATTTAACTTATATGCAGAGTACATCATGTGAAATGCCGGACTGGATGAAGCACAAGCTGGAATCAAGACTTCAGGGAGAAATATCAATAGCCTCAGATATGCAGATGACACCACTCTTATAGCAGAAAGCGAATTAAAGATCCTCTTGATAAAGGTGAAAGAGACGAGTGAAAAAGCTGGCTTAAAACTCAGTGTTAAAAAAACAAAAAACAAAAAAAACAAAAAAAAACCTCAGTGTTCAAAAAACTAAGATCATGGCATCCAGTCCCATCACTTCATGGCAAATAGATGAGGAAACAATGGAAACAGTGAGAGACTTTATTTTCTTGGACTCCAAATCGCTGCAGATGGTGACTGCAGCCATGTAATTAAAAGATGCTTGCTCCTTGGATGGAAAGCTATGACCAACCTAGATAGCATATTAAAAAGCAGAGACATTACTTTGCCAACAAAGGTGCATCTAGTCAAAGCTATGGTTTTTCTTGTAGTCGTGTATGGATGTGAGAGTTGGACCATAAAGAAAGCTGAGTAGCAAAGAATTGATGCTTTTGAATTGTGGTGTTGGAGAAGACTCTTGAAAGTCTCTTGGACAGCAAGGAGATCAAATCAGTCAGTTTTAAAGGAAATCAGTCCTGAATATTCATTGGAAGGACTGATGCTGAAGCTGAAGCTCCAATAGTTTGGCCATCTGATGCGAAGAACTCACTGGAAAAGACCCTGATGCTGGGAAAGATTGCAAACAGAAGGAGAAGAGGACAACAGAGGATGAGATAATTGGATGGCATCACTGACTCAATGGACATGAGTTTGAGCAAGCTCCAGGAGTTGGTGATAATCAGGAAAGTCTGCCATTCTGCATTCCATGTGATCACAAAGAGTCGGACATGACTGAATGACTGAACTAAATATAATCAAAATGATTTCCATGATCAAGATGTTCAGATGATGAAAACCCTTGTGTTGCACTTCACCCCCAACCCAAAAGCAAGAGAACAAAGCAAAACTAAAAAATAACCCATTTGGCTTTATTTCAAGGCCTTTTCAAAATCTGACTTCCTCCTTTCCCTCACTGTTCTCAGCATGAATCTTTTTTTTTTTCCTGTCAGATTAGAAATTCTCTTTTTCTACTTTTATAACTTTCCTCTTGACTTCCGGTCATATTTATACTAATGAAAATCATTCCCATTCTACAAAACCTAGGTCAAAGATGACCTCTTGCATTCCATAGTTGCTGTTAAATAGCTAAGAGTATTTGTTTCTCTGCCCTGGTACCACACTGGGCACTAAGGGGCATTTGCTATAATCATGTGCATTTTCCCTACTAAATTTAAGTCCATTATCTGGAGGGCAAGAACTAACTTTGATTCATCAGTAGAGCATTAGCTTAGCATTAGCATCTATATTAGCTTTGAATCTATCAAGCATGCAATAAAGAAATGAATCAATTATTATTGTTTAATGAAAAAAATCTGCTTTGATTCTTAAGCATACAAAACATTGCTCTGAAGGTGAACTGTTTGGAAATTGAAAACAATATATGTAAAAGGTGTTGCAAGACTGTGTACATAACCAAAAGTTAAATATTAATGTGTGGTGGAGATTATGAATTATATACCAGTATTGATTTTTACTTTTGTTTTTAGTATTAGGTTGGTGCAAACATAATTGTGGTTTTCATATTGCTGAAATTTGCCATTTGATATTGTAACACATTCCTGATAAATTATAATGCACAGTTCTCACTTTATGTTTGTTTCTTTTTTTGCTAATGACATTACTTGCTGATTATTTTATATTTAATTTTTAGACTATAGAAATAATGTTAGACAGAAACAAATTCAAGCAGTTTTCTTATCTGAGTTCAAAATGGGTCATAAAGCAGCACAGACAACTCATAACGTCAAAAACTCTTTTGGTCTAGAAACTGCTAATGAACATACAGTGCAGTGGTGGTTCAAAAAGTTTTGCAGAGATGAGCGCCTTGAAGATGAGGAATGCAGTGACTGTCCATACGAAGTTGACAACCAATGAGAACAATCATCAAAACCGATCCTCTTACAACTACATGAGAAGCTGCTGCAGAACTCAATATCAACCATTCTATGGTCATTTGGCATTTGAAGTAAATTGAAAAGGTGAAAAAGCTCAGTAAGTGGGTGCTCCATGAGCTGACTGGAAATAAAAAACACTACATCCAAGAATGTTCAGCAAATCAGTGAGATGCACCAAAAACTGCAATGTGTGCAGCCAGCATTGGTCAAGAGAAAGGACTCAATTCTTTTCAACGACAATGCTTGACCACATATTGCATAACCAACACTTCAAAAGTTGAACGAATTGGACTACGAAGTTTTGCCTCATCTGCCATATCCACCTGACCTCACTCCGACTGAGTACCACTTCTTCAAGCATCTTAACAATTTTTTTTTTTTTTGCAGGGAAAACACTTCCACCATCAGCAGGATGCACAAAATGCTTTCCAAAGTTCATCGAATCCTGAAGCATGATTTTTGTGCTACAGGAATAAACAAACTTATTTCTCATTGGCAAACTATGTTGATTGTAATGGTTCCTATTTTGATGAATAAAGATATGTTTGAGCCTAGTTACAATGATTTAAAACTCATGGTCTGAAACTGCAAATAGTTTTGCACCAACCTGATAATTATAAGTATAAGCTCCTACATGATAATTTAACATACTCTTACATTTCCCCATCTCCCATAATATTGGGTGTGATTAGGCAAGTAAGTTCTTACCAATGGAATATGAGACATAATATTTACAATTTCTGGGACACTTCCTAAAAAATTAATTTCTTACCTTCCTTCCATCCTTTTTGTTCCTTCATGTGGGGGTAAAAAGAGGACAAGATAATTTTCAGCTTCAGCCCTGCAGATGAGGCAACACTTGAGGAACGAGTGAGCAACAAGACAGAAAGAACTTTGGCCCTGGAGAGACCCTGTTGAAGAGAACTGTCTGACAAGTCTGGACCTTCCACCCTCTTCTGAATTTTTACATGAAGGAGAAATGAACTTAAACTTTGCTTGGGCCACTTCCAATTTTTTTTCTTGTAGGGGGTCATTTTGTTACCACAGACATATAACCTGAAAATTATACTACAGTACAGTAATAAAATTTTTGAATATTTATCCTGAACATTATTCTGAAGATATTGGAATAACCTCCCTTAGGCATCATTTTAGATAATTATTTGGATTTTCTTATTGAATTTCAATAGGATGTAATAGCCAGTGTTCATAATGATGACCTCTATTCATCAAAAATAAAGGATTACAACTTTACGTCCCCCTTCTAAAAAGACAGGTAGATATTTGGTATGTTTCATCGGGGTTAATTTAAAATCATTCACAAGCAAAAGGTTTTTGCATTTTACAGAGCAGTATTAAATCTCTCTAGAAAATTCAACTAACCATAACAATGGGATTTTTAAAAGTACATAAGGCAGATTTATTTTTAAGTTCTCTACAAAGATGTGTTAAAATCTCCAATTAAATTTTTTAATTATTATTTTTCACTGAAGTATAGTTGATTTACAATGTCATGTTAATTTCTGCTATACAGCAAAATGACTCAGTGGCACTAGTGATAAAGAACCTGCCTGCTAAAGCAGGAGATGTAAGAGATGCAGGTTCGATCCCTGGATTGGGAAGATCCCCTGGAGAAGGAAATGGCAACCCACTCCAGCATTCTTGTCTGGAGAATTCCATGGACAGAGCAGCCTGGTGGACTACAGTTCATAGGGTCCCAAAGAGTCAGACTTGACTGAAGTAACTTAGCATACAGATTGTACCTTAGGGGACATGTATTTTAAATGACACCAAAAAGGTTAGCAATAATTGATGTAGTTAGAAATTCTGAACTCCAGAGTCTTGTGGGGTCAGAGTTGTAGGGTACCAATCTGTGGTGGTGTCAAGGTTGACGGAGACTAGTGCAGTTTGGGCTATAGTTGTAGAGAGAGCATATGCCCCATGGAAGGTATCAAGGTTCAAAACATTTTAAAATACTGTTCTAAGGCTATGATAGAGTAACTAGAATGAGATTTGCCCTCTACCCATAAACAATAACAAAATTAGAGACACTATACAAAGCAACAGTGTTCAAATGCTGGAAAACAAGCATCATGGAACTGTAATCCTTAAAGAAGAAAAATAAACAAGGTAAGCCACATCATCTTCATGGTTTCCTTCCTGGAGGGACTTTGCAAACAGTGCTAAGGAGGAGGCTGTCTTACACAGAGCACTGCAGAACTGTGAAGGCCTCTACTAGGCCAGGCAAAGGACGACTTGGGGGCAGTATATGAAACAGTCCCCACAGTTCACATAGAGCTCACTGGCACAACTGAATCTTGGGGATTCAACCAGAGGGGAGGGTCCTTGTTGAACACTTGGGAGCTTCAGTGGAGACCCCAGAGAAAATATGCTTTTGCAGCAGTACCAGAGTGAAGCATCTTTTATACCCATCTTAACAAACTTAAACAATTTTAAAGCACCAAGCTGTCTGCTCGAATGAAGTCCAATACTCTTTACAAGAAGTTAACAAAATAAAATATAGCACCTCTAAACAATGTTCATCATTTAATTTTTTTTAATTACTATTTCAAAAAGCAGAACTGTGTAACTCCTTGTCCAAAGAGAAACAGTCAATAGAGGCAAACTTAGAAATAATGGACTGAAATAGCAGTTTATTTTTTCCCCAGCTTATTGAGATATAATTAACATATAATATTGTGTAATTTTAAGGCATAAAATATGATTTGATCCATGTTTATATTGCAAAATAATTACCACAATAAGGTTAGTTAACACATCCATACATAATTATAATTTTTATGTATGTGTGGTGAGACCTTTTAAAATCTACTCTCCTAACAACTTTCAAATATTTAATATAGTGTTTTGAACTCTAGTCACTAGGCTGTAAATTACATTTCCAGGACTTATTCATCTGAGAAGCACTTTAAAAAGTAGGCCTAACTTTCTTAGTATGTTACTCTCCAACCCTCCAACCCTCCTCTCAACAAAATTAAAACTTTATGGAAAAAGTAGGACTGTCAGTAATAGCATCTGCCATAAATTTCAAAGCAATATCAAGAAAGTAGAATACCTTTATCCCCCTGCAAGAAACTTATTGCCCTACACAAGAATCTTAATCTCACTAGCTCCATACTCAGTCCACTAAATTAGCCAAATTTAAACAAAGTAAGAAAAAGGATGAATTCATTATCTGTGTCTTTCTTTGACAAAATTCCATTTTAACAAAATTCAACAGTTAAAATAGCAGTGAAACTTCAGTTTTCTCAGTCTAAAGGTAACTCACTCTCACATAGTGGAAGTGTATATCTCACAAATTAATGTAGACCTCCTGAGTAGTAGGTGTATTTTGTTTCCTCAGAAATTGCACTTACTAATTCCTGCTATTTCCATTTTTCCTTCCATAGCTATATGTATTAGTGTTCCCGCTGGGTTTTATTTTCATTTCAAGTACATATTACAATAATATCTTTTCTTACTATGAGGAAAAAAATTAAAGTGAAAAATGTAAACAAAGGTAAAAATAAATATTTATTTATAAACAAATTGGGGGCAAAAACTGGGGTAAAATCAGGGGTAAAAACAAATAAGTCACAGACAAAAAGTAGCAGCCTGAAGAAATGCTTTTTTCCCCCAACAAAATGTTCACAAATCTCCCAATTTTGCATGCCTTTAGGTGGGCTTGTATTCTCCAATATCTGTCAGAGGCTCCTCCAACCCTCTTACATCATATTTTACATATGTTTACTCATTTAACTTCCTAATCCAGTAGGTGCTTGAATCTTCCAATCCCTATTTTAAGTGCATAAACCAAGATTAATAAATGAATAATTTCTTCCCATTTGCAGAAAACTTTTGACTGTCTTCCAAAATGACTTCTAAAAATTAGTAATGGACTTTTCTTTTGGCGTTTGGCTTAAAAATTGGGGGCTAGCCTTTTGTCAGTAATAGTCTCTTCTAAATAGAGAAAATAGAATGTGGTAACACGTCTTTGACTTATTTGAGTAAGTTGTGTTCACAGCCACATTGGATGACTTGTATTATCAAGTTATGTGTATGTTATATTTATATTTTTTTTTTAAAAGGAAGCTTTATTCTTTCTTTTATAATTTTATTTATGTATTCATTTTTGGCTGTGCTAGATCTCTGTAGCTGTACACATGGCTTTCTTTTGTTGTGGGTCTCAGGCTCAGTAATTGTGATGCACCGGCTTCGTTTTCAGGCAGCATGTGGGATCTTCCTGCCCCGACCAGGGATTGAACCCATATTTCCTGCATTGCTAGGCAGACTCTTAATGATTGGACCACCAGGGGAGCCCACTTATATGGTTATTTTCAATTGCATATTTGAAAATATATTTTTAAAGACTAAAATGTCTACAAAGAGTATTAATAATTTTTATAATATTTAAATTTCCATTTCTTTCCTTAAAAAAATCTCAGAACACTTAAACATATCTTAGAGATAATTTACAAAGGATTCTTTTCTATGTAGTCAAAGAAAAAATTCCACACTGTCTCACAAAGCAACAGAGGGAAATTCACACTCATTATCTAAGGCATTAAATCTCCAAGACTATATTATTTTCTTAACAAAATTGACCTTTACTAATGTTAAGAATTTTCTGTTTAATACTTTGGGAGATAATTGTGCAATACTTTAAACAAATGGAAGAATTTGGGAAATTTAAAAGAAATGTTAAGTACTTATTTCTCCCATTTTTTTTCAGGTAAGCACTGCCTCATAGACCATTTTTACACTGTCACGTTTAGCTTCCAATTTTTAGGGTTAATTAGAGCAATAGTGAATTGCCTACATTTATGTTAACTGCTTTCCTGTCAGCCCCTAATAGTTTGCTGTTTTGATATAACGGTTTTTTTTTGTTTGTTTTTCTAACTTCCATCTTACTCACATCTAGTTTGGTATATTTTTATTTTGTCTTCCTTTGTAGTGTAAAAAGATAAGTCAGCATTAATTTGTAAAAGGAATGTAGAGTAATACAAGATGAACTTCTAAGGATTTTTCTGATGCTAGCATTTCTCCAGCAAGTCTTAAAATGTTTGCCATATCATACCATTATGGTTTATTCTAATACATATTTTTAAAAATAAAAACGGTAAATTGCATGTAATATGTAAAATTTATCTGAGATATAATGTAAGAGACATATAAAGAACAGTAAGACCCCCATAGTTTGTTTACAACCCAACTGAACATTGAAATTATCATGGGAGTTTTAAAAATTACTGATGCTTAGATCCTTTACCCAGAAATTCTGATTTGGCTGCTTTGGAGTGCAACCTGGACACAAGATTTGTTTGTTTAACTCCTCTGATAACTCTTAAACTACAACCAATGTTGAAAACCACTGAACTAAGTCTATCTGCGGATTATTGGTTCTTAACTTTGACTAAGCAGTAGACAATTCAGTTCAGTTCAGTCGCTCAGTCGTGTCCAACTCTTTGCAACCCCATAAATCGCAGCAGGCCAGGCCTCCCTGTCCATCACCAACTCCCGGAGTTTACTCAAAGTCATGCCCATTGAGTTGGTGATGCCATCCAGCCATCTCATCCTCTGTTGTCACCTTCTCCTGCCCCCAATCCCTCCTAGCATCAGGATCTTTTCCAATGAGTCAACTCTTTGCATGAGGTGGCCAAACTATTGGAGTTTCAGCTTCAGCATCAGTCCTTCCAATGAACACCCAGGACTGATCTCCTTTACAATGGACTGGTTGGATCTCCTTGCAGTCCAAGGGACTCGCAAGAGTCTTCCCCAACACCATAGTTCAAAAGCATCAATTTTTCGGCGCTCAACTTTCTTCACAGTTACTCCCCATTTCGGCTTCAACTTTCCATACATGACCACTGGAAAAACAATAGCCTTGACTAGATGGACCTTTGTTGGCAAAGCAATGTCTCTGCTTTTTAATAGGCTATCTAGGTTGGTCATAACTTCCCTTCCAAGGAGTAAGCGTCTTTTAATTTCATGGCTGCAGTCACCACCTGCAGTGATTTTGGAGCCCCCCAAAATAAAGTCTGATACTGTTTCCACTGTCTCCACATCTATTTCCCATGAGGTGATGGGACCAGATGCCATGATCTTAGTTTTCTGAATGTTAAGCTTTAACCCAACTTTTTCACTCTCCTCTTTCACTTTCATTGAGGATTTTTAGTTCCTCTTCACTCTCTGTCATAAGGCTGGTGTCATCTGCATATCGAGGTTATTGATATTTCTCCTGGCAATCTTGATTTCAGCTTGTGCTTCTTCCAGGCAGCGTTTCTCATGATGTACTCTGCATATAAGTTAAATAAGCAGGGGTGACAATATACAGCCTTGACCTACTCCTTTTCCTATTTGGAACCAGTCTGTTGTTCCATGTCCAGTTCTAACTGTTGCTTCCTGACCTGCATACAGGTTTCTCAAGAGGCAGGTCAGGTAGTCTGGTATTCCCATCTTTTTCAGAATTTTCCACAGTTTATTGTGATCCACAGAGTCGAAGGCTTTGGCGTAGTCAATAAAGCAGAAATAGATGTTTTTTTGCAACTCTCTTGCTTTTTCAATGATCAGTCAAACAATAACCCATACCAATGCTGCCAAGGGCAAAGAGCTTTATTTGGGGTCTTAGGAATTGCCATCCTGGAAGCACCAATTGGGGTGAAGCTGAAAGAGTTTTCAAGGAAATAAAGAGCCAGGGGCTTATAAAGACAAAAGTCAAGTTTGTTAAAGCTCTCTGGAAAGAATTATCACTGATCCTTGTGCAGGAAGAAGATATTTGTTCTTAAGGGATATGCTGTTGGAGCTATTTAGGGTAAGGGTCCAACAAGCACCTTAAATTTTTGAAACATAGGGCAGAGTTCTGGATGCCTGAGTTAAGACCGTAAGTGATCAGAAGTTCAGAGTCCATCCAGAATCACTTTCTCCGTAGCCTTCCAGCTCCATTTTGGAGATCTCTCTTGGCAACACTATATTTGTTTTATTTTCCTCCCAGAGAATTAACAGGTACATTAAAACTATAGTGTCTGAAACTGTAGTCCCATAGATTAGAATTTGGCTTCTCTTGAGGTGGAGTCCAGGAGATAAGTCTGTTTATTTGTTTCCAGTGTGATGATTTTAATGTGAAGTTAAAACTAAGTATTATTACTCAAGAATCAAGCTGTTTAATACCACAGCATGGGAGAGGTACTGTCATTGTGTTTTTGTGTTTTTAGATAACATGCTATATAAAACCTTGGACTGGAAGAAGCACTCAGTGGCACAAGTTTAGTTATATAACTAAAGCAACTAAGTTAATTATGTTTAAAAAGTATTATTAGTAACTGTATTTTAGGATATGTAGGGGAAATTGCAGTTCTAGGTAACTTACCATTCAGCAGCTCTAAATTTGACCCTCGTGAAAATTTTGGTCAAATTTTCGTATTTCTATCTGCGAGTCAGAGTCAGAATTTTCACCAACACAAAGCTGAAGAGCAATTATCCTGGAATTAAAAATAAAAAATTTTCAGCTGCTCTGAAAAGTCTCATCGACACGGTGTTGCCATATCCATTAGACTGACTGACTGACTGATTTCCATTAATGCTGGGCTACAGAACAGTGCATAGGCTTCCCAGGTGGCTCAGTGGTAAAGAATTCATTTCCCGATGCAGGAGATATAGGACACTTGGGTTCTATCCCTGGGTCAGGGAAGAGCCCTTGAAAGAGGAAATGGCAACACACGCCAATAGTCTTGCCTGGAAAATTCTATGAACAGAGGAGCCTGGAGGACTACAGTCCTCAGGAATGAGGAGTCTGACTGGACTTTGCAACCGAACGCCCAGGCACAGAACAGTGCGGATGTCTCAGGCAGCCTCAAGGCAGGAAAAAGCAGCAGGACCTCAACAAACAGCATCCCATAATACAGGGATAAAAGAAAGCCCTTTTGAATTTATAACGAGGAAAAGTATAAAGAAGCTTCATTATTTTTAATAATGTTAAGCATATAAAGGACTGAAAGGAGCCTGCGGAGCACTGCGAGGACCTAGGCCCGGGTGGTAAGCAGGCTCCTTCCGGAAGTGGGACCAGGACTCCCGTCACAAGATGAAGCCGCACTGCTGTTTCCAGGGCCGGCGGCTCTGGCCGCTGGGGTCACCATTAACTGACAGAACCTCCAGAGCGCGTTTCCCCGAGGCGAGGCCAGGCACGACGTCACGTGAAGCAACCGCAGTGGCACCGCCCCGTCTGCCCCGCACAGGAACCTGGGAAGGTGCCAACATGGCGGACAGCGCGTTACCGGACGCGACCACAGTGCAAGTGCTGCGGGACCTGGCCAACCGCCTGCGCGTCCATTCCATCAGGGCTACGTGTGCCTCTGGCTCCGGCCACCCCACATCGTGTTGCAGCGCGGCAGAGATCGTGTCGGTGCTTTTCTTCCACACGATGAGGTACAGACAGACTGAGCCCGCTCACCCTGACAACGACAGATTCGTCCTTTCCAAGGGTCATGCAGCTCCACTGCTCTATGCTGCCTGGGCGGAGGCGGGCGGCATCAGTGAAACCGACCTGCTGAACTTGAGGACAATTCATTGTGACCTTGAGGGACATCCCACCCCCAGGCTGTCGTTTGTGGATGTGGCGACAGGATCGCTCGGGCAAGGGTTGGGGGCTGCGTGTGGAATGGCTTATACTGGCAAGTACTTGGACAAAGCCAGCTACCGGGTATTCTGCCTTCTGGGCGACGGTGAGTCCTCAGAAGGCTCCGTCTGGGAAGCTTTGGCCTTTGCTTCCCGCTATGGTTTGGACAATCTCGTGGCAGTGTTTGACGTGAACCGCTTGGGGCAAAGTGGCGTTGCGCCCCTGAAGCACTGCACAGACATCTATCGGAATCGCTGCGAGGCCTTTGGATGGAATACTTACTTAGTGGATGGCCATGATGTGGAAGCTTTGTGCCAGGCCTTTTCTCAAGCTGCTCAAGGGAAGAACAAGCCCACTGCCATAATTGCAAAGACCTTCAAGGGACGGGGTATTCCAAATGTTGAGGATGCAGAAAATTGGCATGGAAAGCCAATGCCAAAAGAAAAAGCAGATGAAATCATTAGACTAATTGAAAGTCAGATACAGACCAACAGGAATCTCCTACCAAAACCTCCTGTTGAAGGTTCACCTCCAGTCAGCATCACAAATATAAAAATGACCTGTTTGCCTGATTATAAAGTTGGTGACAAGGTAGCTACTCAGAAAGCATATGGTTTGGCTCTGGCTAAACTGGGCCTTGCAAATGAAAGAGTTGTTATTCTGGATGGTGACCCAAAGAACTCCACCTTTTTTGAAATATTCAGGAAAGAACATCCTGAGCGTTTTATTGAGTGTTTTGCTGCAGAACAAAACATGGTGAGTGTGGCACTGGGCTGTGCCACACGAGGTCGAACCATTACTTTTGTTACTACTTTAGCTGCCTTTTTGACTAGAGCATTTGATCAGATCCGGATGGGAGCCATATCTCAAACTAATATAAATCTTATTGGTTCTCACTGTGGAGTGTCTGTTGGCGAAGATGGCCCATCCCAGATGGCCTTGGAAGATCTAGCCATGTTCCGAAGCATTCCAAATTGCACTGTTTTCCTCCCAAGTGATGCTGTCTCAACAGAGCACGCTGTTTATCTGGCTGCCAATACCAAAGGAATGTGCTTCATTCGGACATGCCAATCAGAAACTGCAGTTATTTATACCCCACAAGAAAATTTTGAGATTGGAAGGGCCAAGGTCATCCGCCACAGTAATAATGACAAAGTCACAGTAATTGGAACTGGAATTACTCTACATGAAGCCTTAGCGGCTGCTGATGCTCTTTCTCAGCAAGATATTTCTATCTGTGTTATTGACCTGTTTACCATTAAACCCCTGGATGCTGCCACCATCATCTCCTGTGCAAAAGCTACTGGTGGCCGGGTTGTCACAGTGGAAGATCATTACCAAGAAGGTGGCATTGGTGAAGCCGTGTGTGCAGTAGTGTCTGGGGAGCCTGACATCCATGTTCATCAGCTGTCGGTGTCAGGAGTGTCTGAAAGAAACAGGAAACCTAGTGAATTACTGAGTATGTTTGGTGTCAGTGCTAGACACATCATAGCAGCTGTGAAATATACTTTAATGAACTAAAATAGCCGATTTTTAAAAATGTTAGTCTCTTTGTGTTGGTTTTAAAACCCTGTTGGGCCTTTGTGTTTATTATTTAAACAAAGCCATTTAAGAGCTTGTTTCATTCCTAATTCAGAAATTCAAGCCAACTACTTGTCTCTTAAACTGTGACTGTATATACAAATGTCACTCAGTGTTGAATCATAAGTACTTTAAGTAATAGAATACAACCTAATGTGAAGTTTGCTGATAAGACTACAAATAATCGACTAGTTTGGGAATGAATGTAGAGGTAATTTTCCTAAATGTAATTTATTTGTAAAGAAAATGTGACTTTTATTGTAGACTTCAGTAGCCTAGGTTTTGAGGCAAGTATGAGGTTTCATGTAATGCCATCCCACCTGCAGCTTCCTGGATAATTTTTGACTACAGTTGCCTGGAAATTCCCTTCAAAGTTTGTCCTCTCCTGTGCAGTTTAGAGACTGGAAGGCAGCAGTGAAAGCTCTTATGATGTACCACATTGCTTCAGTGACTGTTCTGTGAAGAAATGAAAACCTGACTACTTCTGGTTTGCACACTACAATGTTTTGTGAGGTTTCAGAAATGTTTCCTTTTCTCAGTGACCAAACCAATTTGCTAACTTGAATGTATTCATCTACTCAGGAAACTAAAATTAATGTAATAAAGTATTTAAAAACCAATAACTTTATTCAGTTTGTGTCATGTATGTGTGACTTGGTTTCTCTCTGATAACAAAAAAACCCCAACTTCTATCTAAACAGGAAGAGGCATGTTCCCTCAATAGAGGAAACTGTCCCAGCTGGAGACAGATCACTGGAAAGCAATGTGTGGACTGAAGCACACCCTACACATTTTGCTGTGAGTATATAGATTACATGGCTGGAAGAATAAAGTACTAATCTGGTAAATCAAAGCCAGACCCAAGGTTCGAAAGTAAAATTAAAATGACTTTTTGTCAGGTAATTCCCTAGTTTTATTACCTTCATTAAGTGTCATCATTAAGTTCATTGGACACATTACCCAGTTTGTCTGAGGGTTGTTCTGGAAGGTATAGAAACCAAAAATCACTAACCTGGGAATCAGAAAAATTGGGGCCTGCTCAGGACAGTAGTAATACTCTCTGCACTTTATATCTGAGCTAGTTCTGGTTTCTTCTTTTGAAAATTGATGATAATTGCTCTATTTATTTCCTAAGATTTAAAAATCATTTTGTAAAAATAAAAACGGTTGCTATAGGATTATTGTATGAATTTAGTAAATGCAGATACACGACAAATTTAGCTCATTTGTCTCACCATAGAAAAATCCATTTATAGTATGCATATATAACTGTAGTGCTTAAAAGCCTGGTCATTCCCATGTAGTAACATCAATCAGATGTATCCATGGATGGGGTGCTATTAAATAAACGTCTTTATCCTTAAAGTTTACAAACCCTACTGAAAGGCTGTTGCTGAACCATGAAAGATGCCTGGATTCTTGGCATCTGGAGGAGAAGAATTCAGTCCGGGGCCAGAGATGAGGGTTGATCGCTCAGAGTTTTAATGTAGTAAAGTTTTATTAAAGTATAAAAGAGAAAGCTTCTGACATAGACATCGGAAGGCAGCAGAAACAGTACCCACCCCCCTGCTATTCTTTCAGTTCAGTTCAGTCGCTCAGTCGTGTCCAACTCTTTGCAACCCCATGAACCACAGCATGCCAGGCCTCCCTGTCCATCACCAACTCCTGGAGTCCTCTCAAACCAATGTCCATCGAGTTGGTGATGCCATCCAACCATCTCATACTCGGTTGTCCCCTTCTCCTCCTGCCCTCAATCTTTCCCAGCATCAGGGTCTTTTCAAATGAGTCAGCTCTTCGCATCAGGTGGCCAAACTATTGGAGTTTCAGCTTCAACATCAGTCCTTCCAATGAACACCCAGGACTGATCTCCTTTAGAATGGACTGGTTGGATCTCCTTGTAGTCCAAGGGACTCTCAAGAGTCATCTCCAACATCACAGTTCAAAAGCATTGATTCTTCAGCCCTCAGCTTTCTTTATAGTCCAACTCTCACATCCATACATGACCACTGGGAAAACCATAACCTTGACTAGATGCATCTTTGTTGGCAAATAACGTCTCTGCTTTTTAATATGCTGTCTAGGTTGGTCATAACTTTCCTTCCAAGAGCAAGTGTCTTAATTTCATGGCTGTAATCAAATCATGATCTGCGGTGATTTTGGACCCCAGAAAAATAAAGTTAGCCACTGTTTCCACTGTTTCCCCATCTATTTGCCATGAAGTGATAGGACTGGATGCCATGATCTTAGTTTTCTAAATGTTGAGCTTTAAGCCAACTTTTTCATTCTCCTCTTTCACTTTCATCAGGAGGCTCTTTAGTTCTTCACTTTCTGCCATAAGGGTGGTGTCATCTGCATATCTGAGGTTATATTTCTCCTGGCAATCTTGATTCTAGCTTGTGCTTCCTCCAGCTCAGGGTTTCTCATGATGTACTCTGCATATAAGTTAAATAAGCAGAGTGACAATATACAGCCTTGATGTACTCCTTTTCCTATTTGGAACCAGTCTGTTGTTCAATGTCCAGTTCTAACTGTTGCTTCCTGACCTGCATACAGGTTTCTCACGAGGCAGGTCAGGTGGTCTGGTATTCCCATCTCTTTCAGAATTTTCCACAGTTTATTGTGATCCACACAGTCAAAGGCTTTGGCGTAGTCAATAAAGCAGAAATAGATTTTTTCTGGAACTCTCTTGTTTGTTCAATGATCCAGTGGATGTTGGCAATTTGATCTCTGGTTCCTCTGCCTTTTCTAAAACCAGCTGAACATCTGGAAGTTCATGGTTCACGTATTGCTGAACCCTGGCTTGGAGAATTTTGAGCATTACTTTACTAGCTTGTGAGATGAGGGCAATTGTGCAGTAGTTTGAGCATTCTTTGGTATTGCCTTTCTTTGGGATTGGAATGAAAACTGACCTTTTCCAGCCCTGTGGCCACTGCTGAGTTTTCCAAATTTGCTGGCATATTGATTGCAGCACTTTCACAGCATCATCTTTCAGGTTTTGAAATAGCTCAACTGGTATTCCATCACCTCCACTAGCTTTGTTCGTAATGATGCTTCCTAAGGCCCACTTGACTTCGTATTCCAGGATGTCTGGCTCTAGGTGAGTGATCACACCATTGTAATTATCTGGGTCATGAAGATCTTTTTTGTACAGTTCTTCTGTATATTCTTGCCACCTCTTCCTAATATCTTCTGTTTCTGTTAGGTCCCTATCATTTTTGTCCTTTATTGAACCCATCTTTGCATGAAATGTTCCCTTGGTATCTCTAATTTTCTTGTAGAGATCTCTAGTCTTTCCCATTCTATTGTTTTCCTCTATTTCTTTGCACTGATCACTGAGGAAGGCTTTCTCATCTCTCCTTGCTAATCTTTGGAACTCTGCATTCAAATGGGTATATCTTTCCTTTTCTCCTTTGCTTTTCACTTCTCTTCTTTTCACAGCTATTTGTAAGGCCTCTTCAGACAGCCATTTTGCTTTTTTGCATTCTTTTTCTTGGAGATAGTCTTGATTCCTGTCTCCTGTACAGTGTCATGAACCTCCATCCATAGTTCATCAGGCACTCTGTCTATCATATCTAGCCCCTTAAGTCTATTTCTCACATTTTAAAAGCTGGATATTATATAACTACTAGTAGTCTGCTAATTAAAGAAAGGAAATGTCTCAAAACTCAGAGAATGGCACCAGACCTCACCCACAAGAAGCATTTTGAGATAATCTTGGCACCAGGTGAGTCATCCTGGGCCATAAATATAGAGAAGGGAAAAAAATGTAACGCTAGTTTGTTTCCCCCTACCGCTTAAGAGAGAGAGAGAGAGGAAAAAAAAAAGTCTGACACTTGCAGCCTATTTCCTCTATTTGGAGACTCCTGGCCTTCCTGCCTGTTACCATCTCACTACTATTGATTTAGACACAGATTAAAACAGATAAAGTACCAGCACAAAATTACTTGTCCTAATTTGAGTGTGTATAGTAGGAAAGCGGTTCAGTTTGTGTGGCTTTTAACTTGACTATGGGATGCAAAATACTTTGCTTCCAATCAACCATGCATAAACACAACTGTAATAATGACCAGCAGTTCAGGGTGGAATTTCAGAAATGATCAAAAGTAGTTTTGTAGGAGGGTGGAGAAGGCATTAATCTCTCCTGTAAAGATTCTGTCCCACAGGGCAGGTCCAGAAGGAAGAAATGGGAGATGAGACTTCTATCTTGTGTCTACAGTTCTTCATGTAAGATGGAATAAAATCCAGTTGCGTTATATTAAATATTCTCCAGCTTTGAATATGTCTGGAGATCGTGTAACTGCCCATGGAAATCAGAGAATCATCCTGAATGATACTAATCTTGACCCCTAAATCTTGTATATATGCAATTTTGACTTGGATGAACACCTGGCCACTGGTTTAACTCACGTCTTCTATTCATTGTTTTGCCTAGAAGAGGGTTATCTCAATTAAGAAAGCTTGATGACATCCCAGGGACAGCTGTGAGTATATCTGCCCCCTGACTTATCATTCAGCTAACAAAGACCAAAGATGGGAAAGGGCAGGAGGTGGCAAACACCATCAGGCAAAATCTATTTGCCTTCCATCTTTGTGCAACTGCAAGCTCAGAAAAATCCAGTGGGCAGATAATCCTGGCAAGCTACAATCCATAGGGTCACAAGAGAGTAGGACGTGACTTAGCAACTAAACAAGCAAAAAGCTATGTATCGCTTTATACTTTTAGATGGTTAAAAAAAGTGTCACGAGCAGCATTTCATGAAAACTATGAAATTCAAATGTCCATGAATGAAATTTGATGGTAACACAGCCACACTCCTTCATTTATATATTATCTGTGGCTGCCTGGGAGCTCCCACAGCAGAATTGACATCAGTTGTTGACATTTGTCATAATTGTTACACATTGTGGTGTACAAAGCCTAAAATATTTACTCTCTGGATTGTTACAGTAGAAGTTTGCAAATCCTGAGGTAAAGCATTGGAGCGAGGTGAGGGTGGAGGTGATAAGGATGGCCTGTGGAGGTTCAGGCTTCGTGGCTACCTCTATCTTTGGCTACAAAGTGTTGGTAAGATTGGAGGTTTCAGGCTTACCACAGGCCACCACTTTGAGGAGTAAAGACACACACGCATCAAAGAGGTTCTATGTGATGCGTGACAGTCTGGGAACATAGGAAGTGAATTTGGGAACATAGGAAGGTGTAATCTCACTTAGAAAGGGACCACCAGTGATTACAGTCCCTACTTGCTATTAAATCCCCCATCCATTGGTCCCAATGTTGCTGAATTTATGTGTAAAGACATGGTTGGTAGTGATTTTCAGCAGAGGCGATGACAATGTATTTGGAGAAAACTTTGGAAATTTGGATGAAAGAAAAGTATAAGGAAACATACTTCCCTTTCAACTCTCACTGAAGGAACTGCGGAGAAAATGTTACCATTTCTTTCTCCAGGGATCTTCCCAAACAGGGATCAAACCCAAGTCTCCTGCATTGGCAGGCAGATTCTTTACTGCCGAACCACTAGGGAAGCCCAAAATATAGCTAATACATGTTAATTTGGGCTTCCTCAGTGGCTCAGCAGTAAAGAATCCACCTGTAATGCAGGAGTTGCAGGAGCCGCAGTTTCCATCCCTGGGTGGGGAAGATCCCCTGGAGGAGGGCGTGACAACCCACTCCAGTATTCTTGCCTGGAGAATCCCATGGACAGAGGAGCCTGGTGGGCTACAGTCCATAGGGTCACAGAGTCTTACACAACTGAAGAGACTTAGCATACATACACGTGTTAATTTGACGAAGGCAGAAAGGCAGTTATGCAGGGTGCTGCAAGGCTAGCCGAGTCTCCACTGCACTCTCAGTCACTTTTACAAGCACTGTGAAAGGATGTCTGCTCTAAGTTGGACATCATGGAGGTAAAGTTCAAAATCAACATTCAGCATGGCAGGGGCGCCTCCTACCAAGAATGAATGCTGACCTATCAGAAGGTATATTGCCAGGAGAACTGAACAGTAAAGCAAAGAACCCTCTGACATCCCCAAGGGAAAGGTGGCCAACCATTTAGTTGGGTCCAGGGGCTCTGTGGAGTGAAAGACACAGGACCACATAGCGCTCTGGAGTTGGAGTGTTTTCCTCCAAAAGGCAGACTGCCAAGTTTTCCAGATTCTTGCATCTCATACCTTCAAAAGGAGAACAACATGCATAAAATTTCTTGAACACAGTATAGTTTCCTAATGAAAAATTATTTTACCAGTAATATGCTAATTAATAGGTTGCAGGCCCCTCTGTCCATGGGATTCTCCAGGCAAGAATACTGGAGTGGCTTGCCATGTCCTCCTCCAGGGGGATTAATAGATTAGTATATTTCAAAAGCAGACTAAGTATCCCACACATGTAGATGAAGATTAACTGACACACACATATACAGACCTGTATGTTCATGCACATGTGTGCATCACATGATTTATGCCATGTGTTTAAAAGAACATTGCTAGATGAATAATGCTATTATTCAGTCACTAATTCGTGTCTCTTTGGGACCCCATGGACTGCAGCACGCCAGGCTTCCCTGTCCTTCACTATCTTCCTGAGTTTGCTCAAACTCATGTTCATTGAGCAAGCAATGCCATCTAACCATCTCATCCTCTCTCCCCCTGTCCTCCTGCCCTCAATCTTTCCCTACAGTTCATAGGGTCACAAAGCGTCAGACACAACTGAAGCAACTTAGAACACACATATCTGAGACATATTAATGAAAACTTCCCACAGCACCCAGATGCTGCTAAACTCATCTCTTGTCTCTCTGCCCTTGGCCTTATAGATTTGCCTCTTTAGAATCAAGTCTGCTACTCTGTTCCTGGGGCACCACTGGAGTTAAAATTCTGTTTATACACAGAAGGCTTGAAAGCATGGATGGGAAAATTAACTTTGGCTTAAGTTAGCTGTCTTCTTAATGTAGTCCTAAAATTACAGTGGTATGTAGTAATCTATTTCTGGAACCCTAAAAGGCATATTTTTATTTTCTCTTTTCACCTAAACATCTTTCCCTGAACTGTTTATGCAAATAGCTTCTACTTTCTAGGTGACAGATTCATGATGACTATGTAATATATATTAATTACAACAAAAAGTCACCTAACCCAATCAGCTGTACAAGTCAAGTTTATTTGTTAGAAATAGGTTGGTTTGGTTAATTGGCAGTTTTACTGTTTCTGGGGAATACAAGGATGTTAGACTATTTTAACTCTGTTTGTACCAACCCACCCTCACATAAATGCTATTATTTTCATGTATTTTAAGTTCTTCCATACATAATTTTAGTTTAAAAGCTAACAAATCATTTTGATGTATATCATCCAAACACGAAGTGCACAGTTCACTGAGTTTTCACAAAGTGGAAACACTCTTCTAACTCCTATTGAATCAACAATTACAATAGCGGTCCCAAAGCCACTTTCTGTCCCCTTCCCATGGATTGATTATTTCCTCCTTTATCCTCCAAGTAACTGCTATTTTAATGTCTAACTCCATTGATTACCTTTACCAGTTTTTAAACTTTATATACATGGAATGATATAGTGTGTACTATTTTGTATCTAGCTTCATTTACTCAACATTGGGTTTACAGAATTTTCCATGTGGTTACCTGTACTTAAAGTGAAAGTGGATTGAAGTCATTCAGTCATATCCGACTCTTTGCGACCCATGGACTGTAGCCTAGCAGGCTCCTCCATCCACGGGATTTTTCAACCAAGAGTACTGGAGTGGGTTGCAATTTCCTTAATGTTAATTAAATTTCTCTGCTGTATAGTATTTCAGATCATGAATATACTGCAATGTGCATGTCCATTTAAATGGTTAATGAACATTGTTTTCAGTTTGGAGCTATAACAAATAGTGTTGCTATGAATATTATTATACACTATCATGATGAACACACAGGTTTATTTTTATTGGTTATAGAAATCAGGAGTCATTGCTTTGTCACTTTGTTATACTATGTCCACCTTTAGTAGAAACTTCCAAGTATTTCTCTACAAGGGGAATTTTTATTTGCTAAGTCTTGAAACCCACTTGATAGTGATCATACTAATTTACACACTCACATCAGAATATGAAAGTTCAGGTTGCATCCCATTCTTGTCAACATCTGCTTTAATCTATATTTTTTATTGAAGTATAGTTTATTTACAATTTTGTGTTAATTACTGCTGTGCAGCAAAGTGATTCAGTAATACATATATAGATATTTTTATACTCTTTTCCATTATGGTTTATCACAGAATATTGAGTGTCATTCCCTGTATTATACAGTAGGACCTTGTTGCTTTTCCATCCTATATATAATAGTTTGCATCTCTTAATCCCAGCCTCCCAGTCCATCCCTCCCCCAACAGCCCCCCTCCATGGTAATCAACAGTCTGTTATGTCCATGATTCTATTTTTTTTTTTTTTTAATTTTAGTCTTGGAGTTTGTTGTTTAAATGGCATTGCATCGTGATTTTAATTTGTATCTCCTTATGGCTAATGCGGTTGGGCTTCTTAGTATGTTAACTGGTCATGCAAAAGTGTCTATTCAATTGTTTTGCATGGAGGTTCTTTGCCTTTATATTTTGATTTTATGGGTGCTTTATGTATTGTGCATACACGCATTTGTTGTATACATGTATTTCAAATATCTGCTCTCACTCTGTGAACTGCCATTTCACTCCCTTAAGAATTCTTCTAATAAACAGAAACGTTCGTTTTAATGTAGTCCTACTTACCATCATGTTTCCTCTCTAGGTATTGTGTTTAAAAAAAATCTTTAGTTTCGCCAAGGTTATTAAAGATATTTTCTTATGTTTTCTTCTGCAAATTTTATATTTTTATCTTTCACTTATTGTTCAGTCACTCAATCATGTCTGTGTCTGACTGTTTACAACCCCATGAACTACAGCATGCCAGGCTTCCCTGTCCTTCACCATCTCCCAGAGTTTGCTCAACCTCATGTCCTCTGAGTCAGTGATGCCATCCAACCAGAGATCTACAATTCATGTGGAATTGACTGTTATATGTGGTTTGAGGTTAGGGGTCAAGATATGTTCGTCCTTATTGACACAATTGCACAGCATCATTTCAAAAAGCCCATCCTTTTCCTCTCTGTACTGGGTTGTACATTAGGCAGCTGTGCATGTATGGATGTGCTTCTGTCCCACTGGCCTGTTTATTCTTGTGCCCACGCTACACTGTCTTAATTATCATTGTTTTTTTCATAAGTCTTATATTCAATATTTTAAGTCCTCTTATTTCCTCCAGTTTTTGTTTTCAAGGTTACCTTGGCTCTTCTCAGTCCTTTGAATTTCTGGATACATTTAAGAAATAGGCTGTCTATTTACACAAAATTTCAATTGCATCTTCATACAATTATATCTATGTTATATTCCCTTTTACTATTCCATTTCAAGAGATTACATTATCAAAAGTCCTTTAGAAAGTTAAACAGATATCATTAAAGTAATTTTAGCAAATTAGGTTTACAATCTTCAAACTTTGATGTATCTTGGGAGAGGTTGGAGGTAGGTCCTGAAGACTTTGAAAGTGATTTGTAAACACGGAAGATTTGAACAAATCTGTTTCCAGATCCTTAAGTCCATCTTTTGTTCCTAAAATTAATCTGCTTGAGAATACATCTGTGATTTTTTTCCAGTATTCTCTTTCATAATTGACTCTCTTCTACTTTTCAGAAGAAATCTGTTTTTTCACCTATCCTTGCTGTTATCATGCATTACTGGTTGTGAAATTTTCAAAGTGTCAAAGAAACATTTCAAAGTGTTGATTCTGGCAAAGCCACCTTTACTGAAGTTCCCATGAGTCAGCCATAAGTCATTGTGCCTTTTCTTGCCTCACTGTTAACTTTGGTAAAGTTAAATCCTAGAGTTAGAAAGTTATTTTAACCTATGTGTGTATACTCTCAACTCAAGATACATTACAGATTGGACTGGTGGCAGTGGTAACATTTTATGGACAAGTCCTTTCCTCCTATCTCTCAGTTACTGTCAAAGCACTGATGCTTAGAGTCTCAGGAAAGCAAAACCAAACAACAGTAAAAAATACCGAAGATGGCAGCACTTCATTTTATCCAGCCCAAACATCCTGACAAGTTGTTATGCCTTATCTATGCATTTTAGAAATGGACTATTAAAGATTTACAAAAAGCATTTTCAGTCTCCTCATTAAGAAGAAAGCAAAGTCTCTCATTCACTTATGTCTATAGTATGAAATGATACTCTGCATGATTGATTGTAGCCATGAAATTAGAAGGCAATTGTTTCTCGGCAGGAAAGCTATGACAAACATAGACCATGTGGTAAAAAGCAAAGACATCACTTTGCTGACAAAGGTTCATATAGTCAAGGCTATGGTCTTTCCAGTAGTCATGTCCGATTGTGAGAGCTGGACCATAGAGAAGGCAGAGTGCCAAAGAATTGATGCTTTCCAACTGTGGTTCTGGAGAAGACTCCTGAGAGTCCCTTGGACAGCAAGGAGATCAAACCAGTCAATCCTAAAGGAAATCAACCCTGAATACTCATTGGAAGGACTGATGATGAAGCTGAAGCTCCGATATTTTGGTCATCTGATGCAAAGAGCTGACTCATTGGAAAAGACCCTGATGCTGGGAAAGATTGAAGGTGGAAGGAGAAGAGGGCGACAGAGGATGAAATGGTTGGATGGCATCACTGAAGCAATGAACTTGAACTTGAGCAAATTGCAGGTGATGGTGAGGGCCTGGGAAGCTGGGCATGCTGCAGTCCATGGGGTCATGAAAAGTTGGACACGACGTGGCGACTGAACAACAACAACGATTTCAAGGCAGAGGAAGTGAGATTTTCCATGTTTACTTCTGATGGGCCAAATTACTGTTTAATTTCTTGTGTGCTAATTGTTTAGAACCACAGATGAGATTTGTGTGTGTGTGTATGACAAGATTCCTGGATAATGCATTTGCATTGTTTTCTTTAGATGTAAAACTTGTGCTTGTTGTCACCGATAGACCATTTCTCTGCTTTTTCATCTTTGATATTCTTGTTTATCTCTGAGTGCCCGTCGCTACCATGTATTTACTAAATTTAAATTAACCTAAAATTCGGGATATCGTGAATTCTACTTTATAAAGAGCTCATTTAAGAGACAGCCATTAATTACCTGTTGCAAAGCTTATGTTTACTTTTGGTCCAATACGTTCTTTTATTTTTGATGCTAATTTCCACAAATTAAAAACTTTGATCTTTATAGAACATATTAAAAGCAGCTGCAGAACTAAATGTATCCCTGTTGCAATCTAGGACAACCTAGGGCATGGTGCCCTGAACTTTAGAGAACTTGCTTCATTTAGTCAGGGTTAATTTATCCCTTTCAGGTTTGATATATCATTTTAATTCCATTGGATGTATTACAATAATAATTTTATTTAAAAGGTAATATTAATATGACAGAAACTACATCCTTAATATAATAACAAAAAATTAGGTGTAACTTTAAATTTTCTGGTAGTAGATGAGGAAGAAATTTCAAGACCACTGGTTTTAATTAATGAGGACTCATTTATACCAGACAGACATGACAAATTCTTGACCTGAGGGATGAATCCAGCCCACAAAGGTCATCCTATTCCAGCCCAAGGTTGAAATAAATCTAGAATGTGTTTTCTTACAAAAACTGAATATGTTTTGAAAGTCCAGGCTGACATAATTAAGATAACTCTGTAGCAAACAAGATGAGTTTAATCATTTTAGTTTAGTAAAAAAAAACAAAAAAACAAAGTTACGTCTTCTGATTCATCACTGTTAAGAATAAAACAAGCTTATATTTTATTTTATTTGAGTTTGCTTTTTCTAAACTTAAGTAAATTTACTGATCAACTAGGCTAACTTTACTCTTACACGTTTATGATTATAAAAAATTAGATTTTATTCACTTTAATTGAATCATTATTCTGACTAGCTTTTCTCATGTCAGGATCATCTTGAAAATAACTTGAGGGTAATCTAAGTCAGCTTGAGGATAATTTCCAAGATTTTTAGGTAACCTAAAACCTTAAACTGATGTTGACAATTCAGATAATAGACTTTGAGTTCAGACTTCTGGTAGACATCATTTAGACAATGCTCAGACCATAACACTGGACTGAGTTAGCATATCCAGAACTCACTTTCAGTTGTGACTAGCAATCCAAGATCCAGAAGGACAGCAATTAATCACTGAATTAACTGATGAGGGGAAATTTATGGTGGTTACCTGTTTGAAATATTTATGATTTTGTCTCTTTATGTTCTATTTTTCTGGATATATAAGACAGCTACTTCTTAACCAAAAATGATTTCATAAATTCTGCTTTTGTAACTTACGTGAAAAAATTTTAATGTCTGACTCTCAGGATCCCCTTCTCTCCAGAACTGGAAAGCTTACAAGATCTGCCTATGTTTTGTGGCAGTTATCTTGGGTTAATTCTAAGAAGACCCACTGTCCTAAGAAGCTGAGTTTCTCTAAGAAGCTGTCCTCCTTCTTACCAAGTTATAGCTGGTTATATTGTGCAACCAAGCCTTTGCCTGCAGAGTCTTGAGGGCGGTGGTCAGTAATGGGGGTGTGACAAGACATTTCAAGGAATTAACTCTGATGCTCTGTGGGACCAATGTCCACAAAGACCTCTCTGAACCCTGGCCTGGAATGAGCGGAAAGGCAGTTAAATCCAGAGTCCTAGAGAAAAGAAGACAATACAAGGTTTTAGATACTAAAGCCATACAAGGTTTTAGATACTATGGTGCAAATTAGCAGAGAGAGTTTTTCTTGGATTTGAATTCTTAGCCTCAGAATAGCAAACCATAGAGGATTTTTTCTTTTTTTAATCTTTCCCTTTGCGTGTGTGTGTGTGTGTGTGTGTGTGTGCTACTCACAAACATGTCAACATTTAACCTGCATTATTAGCTTTTTTTCCATCAGTTAAACAGTGATCTATTTACTTTTGGCTGCACTGGGTCCTTCTCGCGGCATGTGGGCTTTCTGCGTCAGTTGAAAAATGATTTGCCTGTCTTTGGCTGCACTGGGTCCTTCTCGCGGCATGTGGGCTTTCTGCATCAGTTGAAAAATGATTTGCCTGTCTTTGGCTGCACTGGGTCCTTCTCGCGGCATGTGGGCTTTCTGCATCAGTTGAAAAATGATTTGCCTGTCTTTGGCTGCACTGGGTCCTTCTCGTGGCATGTGGGCTTTCTGCATCAGTTAAACAATGATTTGCCTGTCTTTGGCTGCACTGGATCCTTCTCACGGCATATGGGCTCTCTCTAGTTGTGGCGCGTGGGGGCTGCCTTCTAGTTGTGGTGCACACCTTCCCACTGTGGTGGCTTCTCTTGTGGAGCACAGGCTCTAGAGTGTGGGCTCGGTAGTTATGGGCACCGGCTTAGTTGTTCCATGGTGTGTGAGATCTTCTCACACCAGGGATTGAACCTGTGTCCTCCGCATTGGCAAGCGGACTCTTAACCATTGGTCCACCAGGGAAATCCCATGGAGGCTTCTTAAACACAGACAGTCTCTCACCCACACTGTTCATGGACCTCATGCTTCTTTTTGCTACTCTCCTCTCACTCGCCACAACCCGGGTATCTGTAGGTGTACAGTAAAGGCGGCTCCCCGCCACACACAGACATCATTGTAGGAGACACCATGCTGTCAGTTACTGTAACAATGATGTCTCTTTGCTGGTCATGAAAGCGGCTTGTGAAGAGTCAACTCATTGACTCTTCAGTGTTTCCTCTGCTGAGTCTCATGAAGATCAGATTCTTCTAAGCACTGTTTCCCCATGTGATATACCCTCAGATTGACTGTAACCCACCTTGGTGGACAGGGCTCGACTAAGCCTTTCTCTCCATGCTGTTCTCCAGGACATTTCCTATAATTTTAACAGTGTTTCCCATTTCCAAAGCTTACTTGTACCATTTTTTGTTTGTTTTGCTTCCCTTTCTTATGGTCTCTGGGACCTCTGCATCAACTATCTGTTCTTTTTTTCTGAAACTTTGCAGAAAAAAAGGTGCAGTACAAGGAGGAAGGTGGAAGCCAGATGAAAACAAGAAAGAATCAAATAGGTAGTGAGAAAGTTAAGCCAATGACATGACGAGTCTTTTGAGAATTTCTGCCACTAACAGGTTCATGTATTTTAAGATTAGTGAAACAGACATATGCATTAGCTTAGAAATCAATCGAGAAAAAAATGCTTTAAAATTTTAAAGATGAAGGCAGAAATATAGTAAGTCCAGAGCACTGAAGGAAGGAGTGGCTTTGAATTAAGAAGAAATGAAGGATGAACTTCACAGAAACTTTGAGATAGCAAGGAGAAAAGTGATCATGGTATTTGAATTTAAAAAAGGAAAGCAGCAGAAAATAGTATTGATCTCCGGTGTATAACAAGCCATGTTTTTCCAGAGTCTGGTAGATCACATCGATTTGTTCATGAACTATAGAATCGGCAAATCACAGTTGCAAGACCTCACTTTGTCCCCTATGCCCAAGATATCAGTCATCCTTATTTTAAACCCTTTAGAGCCTCGTATTTAGTATATATCTTAAGGATTCATTTCTTCCCTTAGAGCCTTTCTATTCAATAGCTTTGCACTTAGTATTCAATATATCTTAAAAATTCATTTCTTTCCTCATAAAATAGATTATAGTTATTGGTTCTGGCTTATATTTATATTTATCTTTAAAAATTTTACTTAGTTTAGCCACATCCCATATTTTTAAAGTCTGTTTCTCTAGCCCATGTGTATTTAGTGGAGAAAGAACAGTGCTCTAGGGTACAGGCTTCATCCTGAGAGCCTTCTGATGAAAGCTTCCATTAGTTATCGTCTCTTTGATCTTAAGTGCACTTTTCAATCAGTCATAATACTGACTCATATTATCTTCCATTTTTAAAGAATTACTTGAATCAGATTTTATGGTAACATATTTCCAAACCACTTAGAATTTCTGCTTCTGCTGGACTTGTATCCTTCAACATGATTATATATTATGGAACTGAAATAGGAGATCTATCAATTAATCAACAGATGTGAAAGTGCCTTAACTAATAGTGCAATAGAAAGATACATTTCATGAACAGCATGGATAACTATGCTCAAGAGGTGACTAAATTATGAGTTCTGCACCATCTATTTAATGTCCTCAAAGTTTTCTACTTTATCATCTATTATTCATCACCTTATCTGCCTTTTTTACTTCAGAATTTCTCTGCATCATCATTTACTTTTATATTCTGTAATCATTAAATAAATATATAGTATTGGCATATATTCTGATAGCTGTTGAAGAAACAGTGATTAAAAAATTTGGACTCTGAGATGGGTCCCTCCTTAGTGGGAAAGAAATATCCATAAATAATATTCATAAAACACAGGTAGATACTACATCAAAACATATGAAATTGTCATTTTTTGTAGGTCCATATTGGTCAACCTTGAGACAATACTATAATGTGTTGATATAGATTTTGAAAGTATCGCTTAAGATACTGTGAAAAATGACAGGTATCAGGTGTCAGGCAGGAAAGAGATCAGGAAAGGAGATGCTATTATTGGATGAGGAAATAAGTATTTTCCATACAAAGGAGAAAACTTTAGACTTGAAAGTGTCAAGGAACTTGGCATATTCCAGGAAGCATATGAAGACAGTTGTTGAGAGATAAGTATCCAAACTGTTTCGGTTTAAATTTCACTCCACCACTGACTTGCCATATGGCCATAAGGCCGTAAGCTATTAATTTTTCTGTCTTCCAGTTACTCCATTTGTAGAATAAAGGTAATATTAGGACCAGCTTCATCTAGTAGTTGGAGAGTTAAATGGGTTACACGTTGAGGCTCTCAGGATGGTGTCTGGAAAAAGACAGTCCTCTGTCCATGTCAGTTGTTACTGCTGAAGGACGAAGATTGAAGAGCCCTTCCCTCCTTCATTTGCATTTCTGAAGCTCTGTCCTGCCTCCTTTCTAAGGCTGTCCCTGTAGGAAGTGTAACCAAAAGTGGAGGTCTAGCTACTCACCCCTCTAAAGGCAATAGCAAGACAAATTCTGTGGACAGGTAAGTTTACTTTATTTCAGATGCTGGCAACTGAAGTGGGGGAAAGGGCAGACTCTAGTCCAAAGGCTGACACCCTCCCCCACTGACAACCAGTGGGCAAGAGCTTTTATAGACAAAGGGGGCTTCATGCAGACAGAAGTCAGCTCCAGCAGTCTTTTTGAAGTTGGTCATGTGGTGATTGTTTTAGGTACAATTAGTCTTCAGTTCCAGGGCTGGTTTGTTTCCATTTCCTTGAGGCCAGTTCTCAGAATTGTGGCAGCTTAAGTCATGGCTACGGTCTGGACATCATGTGGTTATCTTCCTCCACCTGCTGGGAGTTTCAGTATCTACAAGACAGATCAGAGGACATGGTTCAGAATATTATCTAAAGGCCCAGAGAAGGAACTGAATGTCCTTAACTATGCTTAATGACTAAACTATTATTGTCCGACTGCTTTTCTTTGCTTCTGCATTTTCTCATCTCTCTGATTAAACTTCCTCTCTGGCTAAAGTTTTTCCACAGACAAAAGGCAGGGCGAGGACATAGGAGGGAAGGACCATAGTGTCCTACTTGATTTCAAAAGTATCTGATCGCATCATCTCTTGATGTAACTCCAAAACTTGACTCCATCAATTTTCTCTCTTTCAAGTGCTCTGCATCTTGCTAAGGAAACTAACACTCTCTCTTCACTGAGGAGGCCTTGTGCTGACCCCAGCTGAAGGTGAGTGGACAGAGAGCTCCACTCCAAGGTTGTCAAATCTGAATGCTGTGCATTTGCCAAAGGCCCATCCACAGGGCAGCTTTGCGGGGCTGGGAGCCTCTTCTGTGACCCACTCTGAAGTCACAACATTTCACTCATTCATGAGTGAAATGGCTTCACATCAGGTCTTTTCCATATGACCTTAACCTCATATCTTACTACAGCTTCAGTTTTTTAAAGTCTTTATCTCTTAGATTTTAAATTATATATAAAAAAAAATGAATACTTATTTTAATGGGAAGAATAATAGCGTTTGGTAAAAATGAATAATCTCACACTTGCTTGTCAATCCATCTCTTATCTCACTCATCATGGGAACTGGTATTAAGAGCCCCATGTACACCTTTTAGCTCCTTTGGCCCTTCTCCACACTTAGACAAATGGTCTTGTCCTAGGATACTCTCGTTTGGATATTTAACACATGTAAATGTTTAAATTTGGGGTTTCTTTTAAACTAAAATGGAAACATTTGCTACCCAATATTCTCAAACTTTCTGTTTTCACTAACAGTGTACTATAAACATCTCTTCAGGCCAATGGAAATAGAGCTAACATAGATGCTTCAGGGCATGGGTGTAAACATAATTTTTTATTCAACATTCCCCAACTGGTGCTTCCATATTATAAAAAATAGCTTTTGTATCCATTTTTTTTAAGTAAGTTTTTTTATTTTTTTATTTTTAAACTTTAGACAGTGAAATCTTTAAAAATGGGGCTGCTGAGTCACAGGTTGTGAGTCTTTTTACATTAACAGTTATTGACAGAGTACTTTCCATGAACAATTTTAGTAAGTCTCCCTCTTGTTTATCAGAAACATCAGCAGCAGCAAGAGATGTTTTCACTCAATTATTGCCAGTCTGATGAGTTAAAAATACTTTGTTATGGTTATATTTTGCATTTCCCTTACTACTTAGAAACATTGAAGATCATTTCATATGCTTGTCAGTGCTTAAACTTTATCTTCTATGAATATCTAGTTTGCTTCTTATTTTCTTCAATTATTTGTATTTTTATTAATTGGCAAGAGCTAAGAGTTGGACACAACTGAGTGAACAACAATAAAAAGCTCATTGTATATTAGAAATACTAAATATTAAAATAAAATTAAAAGATGAACAATAGAGTCAGAATATATTTACAGTGCATATTTGGTTGCATTAGCACCACTGGGTGTATAGAAAACAATGTGTTGTTGAATGTAATAATGCTATCAAATATGTTTACAGCTTCTGGGTGTGCTGTCTTACTTAAGAAACTCCACTTTCCCCACATCTATTGTCAAATCTAAGGCTATACAAATACTCCTCAAGATTATCTCCAATAATTTGATCATTTTATTTCTATACCAGACCTTAATGAATTTAGATTTTTAAAATTGATCTATAGTTTATTTATAATATATGTTTTGTGTGTACAACATAAACATTAATATTTTTATAGATTATACTCCATTCTCCATTTAAAGTTATTACAAAATATTGGCTATATTTCCTTATGCTATACAATATATCCTTGTTGCTTATTTATTTTATAGATAGTAATTTGTGTCTCTCAATTCCATATCCTCACTTCCCTCTCCCCACTGGTAATTACTAATTTATTTCTGTGAGTCTGTTTCTGTTTTGGTATACTCATTTATTTGTCTTACTTTTTAGATTCCACATATAAGTGATAATACAGAATATTTAAAGTCTTTCTTAATCTGACTGATTTCACTAAGCATGATACTTTCTAGATCTATGCATGTTGTTGCAAACAGCAGAATTTCATTCTATTTTATGGCTGAGTAATATTCCATTATATATATACACCACATATTCTTTATCCATTAATCTGTTGATGGACACTTAGGTTGCTTCCATATTTTGATTATTGTAAATGTTGCTGCTATGAGCATTGGGGTGTTTGTCTATTTATTTTATTTGGATATATATCCAGGAGTGGAATTGTTGGATCATACGGCAGTTCTTTCTTTCTTTTTTTTTTTTAGCTTTTCAAGGAACTT
Organism: Cervus canadensis; assembly: GCF_019320065.1. Classification (NCBI taxonomy): domain Eukaryota; kingdom Metazoa; phylum Chordata; class Mammalia; order Artiodactyla; family Cervidae; genus Cervus; species Cervus canadensis. The sequence goes on from NC_057404.1 coordinate 58,224,934, forward strand.
CCATACAGTTTTCTGCAGAGGCTTCACCAATTTAAATTCCCACCAATAGTGTACAAGGGTTTCCATTTCTCCACAACCTCACCAATATTTGTTATTTGTGATATTTTTTATCTTAGCCATTCTGACAAGTCTGAAGTGAAGCGTAGTTGTGGTTTTGACTTGCATTTCTCTTATAATTAGTGATGTTGAGTATCTTTTCATGTGCCTGTTGGCCATCAGCATGTGGTTTTTGGAAATATGTCTATTCAGGTCTTCTGCCCATTTTTCAGTTGGATTGATTTTTTATATTGTTCATATAAGCTGTTTATATACTTTGGCTATTAATCCTTTATTGGTCATACAATTTGAAAATATATTTCACATGCAGTAGGTTGTCTTTTCACTGTGTTGATGGTTTTCTTTCATAAATAAATTTTTTTAAATTTTTTAAATTTTAAATTGAATTAAGTCCCATTTGTTTATTTTTGCTTTTGTTTCTCTTGCCTTAGAGAACATATCCAAAAATATTGCTATATTGATGTCAAAGAGTGTTCTGCCTTTGTTTTCTTCTAGGAGTTTTATGATTTCTGGTTTTACATTTATGTCTTTAATCCACTTGAGTTTATTTTTATATGTAGCATAAGGGGATATTGTAATTTCATTCTTTATATGTAGCTTTCCAGCTTTTCCAACACTACTTGTTGAAGATACTGTCTTTTTTCCATTGTTTATGTTTTCCTTCTTTGTTGTAGATTAATTGACCATAGATGTGTGGGTTTATTTTGGGACTCTCCATTTTTTCCCCATTGATCTATGTGTCTGTTTTTGTGCCATTACTGTATTGTTTTGATTACCATAGCTTTGTAGTGTAGTTTGAAGTCAGGGATCATGATACCTCCAGCTTTGTTCTTTTTTTTTTTTTTTTCTCAAGATTGCTTTGGCAATTCAGAGTCTTTTGTGATTTCATATAAATTTTACAAGTATTTGTTCTAGTTCTGTGAAACATATCTTGTGTGTTTTGATAGAGATTGCATTAAGTCTGTAGATTGATTTGGGTAGGTAGTATGGATGTTGTGTCTGACTCCTTGCGACCCCATGCACTGTAGCCTACCAGGCTCCCCTGGGATTCTCCAGGCAAGAATACTGGAGTGGGTAGCGATTTCCTTCTCCAGAGGATCTTCCCAACCCAGGGATTGAACCTGGGTCTCCTGAGTGTCAGGCAGACTGTTTACCATGTGAGCTACCAGGGAAGCCCGTGGACATCTTAACCATATTAATTCTTGCAATCCAAGAACATTGGCTATCTTTCCATTTCTTTGTACCATCTTCAATTTCATCAATGTTTTATAGTTTTTAAAGTATAAGTCTTTAATTCTTGGTAAGTTTATACCTAGATACTGTTTTTCATGAAATTTTAATTGGGAGTATTTTCTTGTTAATTCTCCCTTTATGTCTCTTAATATTTGCTTTACATATTTAAGTGGTCCTGTATTAGGTGCACATATGTTAATGAGTGATATAACCTCTTTTGGCAAAAATCCCTTTAAATTATACAATGCCCTTCTTTGTCTTTTGTTTTATAGCTCATTTTAAAATCTACTTTTTCTAATTTAAGTATTGTTATCCTTGTTTTATTGTTATTTCTGTTCGCAAAAAAATATCTTTTTTTATCTCCTCACTTTCAATCTGTATACACTGAGAGACTCTGAAGTGAGTATTTTATAAGCAGCATACATATAGATATATATTTTTAACCCAGTCAACCACACTATGTCTTTTGATTGGAGCACTTAGTAAATTAGCACATAGTGATAATAGATAGATGTATACTTACTGCCATTTTGCTACTTGTTTTCTGGTTGTTTTTGCAGTTCTTCTCTATTTTTTTTCTTCTTTTAGTTTCTTCCCTTGTGGTTTGATGATTTTCTTTAGTGGTATTGGAAGGTTGTTGCTGAATCACGCAAAGACGCTCCGGTTCTTGGCCTCCGGAGGAGAAGAATTCAATCCGGGGCCAGAGACAAGGCTGGATCGCTCAGAGCTTTTGTGTAATAAAGTTTTATTAAAGTATAAAGGAGATAGAGAAAGTTTCTGACATAGACATCAGAAGGGGGTAGAAAGAGTAGCCCCTTGCTAGTCTTAGCACTGGAATTATTTACTCTCAAATTAGTTATTACAGTGAATCAAAAGAATGTCTAGAAGTTGTAAAGACCTCACCAGACCTACTCCCATAATTTACACTTTGAGATAACAGAATTAGCCAGAAGGCTTTTTCAGAGACTGTCCTCAAGCTGGATACATTATTGTTATGTAATCCTAAGGAATGTAGAGGGGGAAAAAAGTTTGTCCTTTCTTCCTCCTTGAGAATTCCAAACCCCTCTCTCCGTGGGGACCCCTAGATTTCTTATCAACCTGCCTAGGAATTGACTCTCTCATCCCCCCCCGCCCTTTTCTTTTAGGAAAATTATGTTGCCAAGGGAAAGGGGCATCGTTTTCATTCCATAACTACTTTCTGCTGTTTAGGGGAGTGGTCCCTAAATTGTTAAGGGAACATATTCTCCTAACCCTCATATTGAGGGTCTCTGATCCAGGCGGCCCATGTAATAATAGTTGGAGGAGGCTGTGGCACTCTTAGGAGCTTGGACAACCATTTGTAACTTAAAAGACTTCATGCGACTAGAAACAAATCCAATTACACAGTTACAGATGCAGGGAGCATCTGTAACAGCAAAAATAGAACAATCAGAATTATTGTAATTAAGATAGTTTTCCACCATGGGGAACTAGTTAACGTCTCCCAAAGTGAGGCAATTGAGGCTTCAGGAGTATTCATAGCCCCAGTCATCTTGGTCATGTGTTTAGTAAAATGAGTAACATTAGTGCTCATATCAGGTATATATGTGCAGCATTGGGTATGAATAATGGCATACGTCCCTCCTTGCATGGCTGTCAGATGAAGAAGAGGCACCACATGCGATTGTTGTTGAAGGCATTCACAGACTTGGAGAAAGTCCTTTTGTTATAGCCACGCTTTCCGGGAAACAGACTCACTCAGAAGGACAATGCAGATAGTGGAGTGCAGTTTATTACGCCGGCGGGCCCAAGGCAGAGTCTCCTCTTAGCCAAGGACCCCGTCCCGCATTTGTGAAAATCTTTTATACCCCATGCGTACGTGTCTAAACCCACCTCCTATCCCATGTGTACGTGTCTTAACACACCACTTGCCCCATGTGTACGTGTCTTAACACACCACTTGCCCCATGTGTACGTGTCTTAACACACCACTTGCCCCATGTGTACGTGTCTTAACAGTCAATAGTCAATAAGCCCGCAGTTACATTCCAACCAGTTAATAATCGATAAGCCTGTGATTACATCTTGACAGATGCGAAAAAAAGTTTATGACCTGTCCGGAGACAGGTGTGATTACGGTATGCTTCCTCTTAGGCAATGAGTAGCCTGGATGTGATGTTCAGGATTCCTCTGTCTGGAGGGGGTCTTATCCTTCCATTGTTGTCCTCACAGGCACTAAGCAGAGAGTTCAGAGTCCACTGGAGAGGCAGTCGAGCACAGCCAGCACGGACAGGCCTGAGATCGAGTTCAGGCCCTATGAATTCCTTCTTCATTCCCCCCTCTTGATGCTCTTAGTTTCCACAACGAGCATCACTCATTGAGATATATTGTACCTTAGCCCTCCTGCCACCCACATGAGAGAATGCTATCAACCTCTGGGTTACAAAATTCACAAGGCATTGTGGGAAGCAGGGCCCACAGAGCAGTATGATCAAGATTACTATAACAACAGTCACAATGGTTTTCCACCAGTCTCCCTTTACCCAGGAGAGAACTGAAGTCCAAAAGGGAATATTTTCATTAGACATGGCTTTCACTTGATTTTGCATATCCTTCAAGGCAGTAGATACATTTCCAGACAGGTCAGGGATGTACACGCAACATTCGACTTTAATTACGGCGCAAGTCCCTCCTTGGGCTGCTGTGAGTATGTCTAATGCCATCCTATTTTGAATTACTGCCTTCCTCATCTGAATTTGTTCTTCGTTCAAAGCTTGAATGGCTTTTGTGCTGTCTAAGAGGGCCTGTTTAGTGAAATTAGTTAAGGCCTCTACCTTAACCATGATATCCGTTGTCCCTACAGAGGGTACAAACAAGGCAGCTAGATAGTCATACCATTGGAACACAGATCGTGTCCATCTTGCATGCAGATAAGGCAGGTTTACTGGAGGCTGGTGTAGGCCAGGCTTAATACTGCCATGGGCGAAAGCAAATCCTAATGTGCAACGCCCCACCCAGCCAACTGGTAACCATGGCCATAAATTAAGCCCACAGAGCCACTGGGTCCCATTGGGGGCTACCCAGCGGATTCCAGGATTATATTTCCAGTCAGAACCGGGCCACTGAACAGACTGATTGGGGTGATAGGTAACTTCCAAGATTTGTTTACATTGTTCAGGGGGCAAATAACCCATATATTTTAATTCTTTTGGGTCAAGGGGGTGGTCTCCAAATCCAACTTTCTGTTCTTTTTGTTCCCAGCAAATAGTAGCAGGGGTAACCAACTGTCCTTTCTCGGGAGTCATCCAGAAGTATTCATCCCAGACCTGGTAGTATTGCTCAAGGTACCGGGAGGCCTGTCCCCCTTTTGTAAGAGAACCCTTCTCCTTCTTATTTTTCATATATGAGGTATAAGCCTTTGTTACTTCCGTAAGGCTGGTGTTTATGTTAAATGTAACCCTATGTCCCTGGCCCACTGGTGGCTTCTTATAACACCAGGAGAGCAAAGAAAGGTTATGATTGGTGAGAGAAAGAAAAGTCCCTTTCTGTTGCTCTAAAAAGGAACACAGTGGCATAAAGTCCCCATAACGGAGTGGCGATACCCACCAGGGGAGTCCGTCCATTACTGACAGGGGCATGGCCCCACATACCCAACAGTTGGAGGAGTTGTGGAAGTTCGCGTAAGAATGTGTCCACGAGATGAAGATGTTGTCCTGTGCAGGAACACTGGTCAGGTTCAGAATTGCGTTGATGAGGCCGAGCAGCAGGAGTCATTTACCCAGCTCCATCCTGTAGAGGGCTCGTCCGGGATCTCGTTCTCTTCTTCCTCTTCAGAATGATTTTGGTTCCCCGTGGGTCGGTGGGGTCCTTCTGGGTGGTCCACTCAGCGTCTTCCGGGTCAGCGTGGTATGCCTTCTTCGCTCTGGTGTGATGGATCAAGGGACAATACCTGCAACTTTAACTGCAGTAGGGGTAGTTAGAATAACATAAGGGCCCTTTCACCAAAGGGCTAGCAAATCATGTTTCTAATCTTTGACCCATACTTGGTCACCAAGTGTAAACTCATGAATCTGTTCCCCAAGGGGGAACGGCACCCTTTCTTGTACAGACTTAGTTACCCGATTTATTACCTTACCCAGTTCCATCTGCTGTGAAATCCTATCCCCCCTTACCTGAGGCAAATTTGTTGACACCTGTTTTATTATGGGAGGAGGCCTCCCATACACAATTTCGTATGGAGAATAGCCTTGGGACTGTGGGGTCATCCTGAGTCTGAGCAGAGCCACCGGAAGCAAGTCCACTCAGGAGCAGTCAGTCTCTCTGATCCACTTGGAGAGTCCCTTTAAGTGTCCAGTTGGTTCATTCCACCATCTCAGAACTCTGGGCCTATATGCAGTGTGCAGTTTAAAGTTTTGCTTACTTGTTATACTAAATCAGCTACAAAAGCTGGGCCGTTGCCTGATCTGATGCTGGTAGGAAATCTAAATCTAGGAACCATTTCCCTAATCAGGCACCGGGATACTTTTGATTCTCTTTCAGTCCAGGTAGGAAAAGCTTTTACCCATCTCAAGAATGCACATACCATGACCAGCAGGTAACGGTAGTGTCGGTGAGGTTTCATTTCAGTCAAGTCCACTCCCAGGTGTTCAAGGGGCAGTGTGCCTTTCAGTTGAATACCCGGAGGTTTTTGTCTGAATATCCAAGAGGCAGCATTAACCTGTGAGCAGGCAGCATGGCCTAGGTGGGTCGCTTGGTGTGTCTGGCTTACCAGAGTGTGTGCCAGCTCCTCCGGTACCAATAATTTCCCACTTGGCAATTCCCACCATCCCTTTTCAGTCTTGATGGCCCCTTCCGCTTTGGCTAACCTGACAGCCATTGTCCTTGTTTTATCAGGCTAGTGCCATCAGTATATAGGACCCAATTAGGGTCTGGAGCCTTGAGTCCTTCTCTAAAACAAACCCCAGATACCTTACCTCCTCTTTGTAGATTGTGCCTTCTTTTTCAACACCCGGTAACCTGCTTCCATCAACAGCTGGAGCAGTGCATTTGTCCCTTTCCAGCATTTTTCCTTGGTCTCAGGCAGCCAGCAGCAGGTTATCCCCGTATTGTAGGAGCTGACATCCATACTCTTCTGGATGGAATGAGTCCAGATCAGAAGCCAGGGCTTCCCCAAAGATGGCTGGGAAGTTTTTAAACCCTTGTGGGGGAGTCCAGATGAGCTGTTGTTTGGTGCTCCCCACTGGATCTTCCCATTCAAAGGCAAAGATGGGCAGTGACGCTGGGGCGAGGCGTATGCAGAAGGCATCCTTGAGATCTAGGCAAGTGTAAACTTTAGTCCTCGGTGGTTTGCAAGGTATAGGGGTTTGGAACAGTGGGGTGTAAAGTCACAGTAGCCTGGTTGACTAGCCTGAGATCTTGTACAGGCCTATAGTCCTGTCCTCCTTCCCTTTTGACTGGCAGGATTGGCGTATTCCAAGCCGACTGGCACTCTACTAGAATGCCTGCTTGTTTCACTCTATTGATGTGGGGCAATATGCCAGTTCAGGCTCCATCCATAGCAGGTACCAGCACCCTCTAACCGGGATGGTGCCTGGTTTGAGTTCCATTATCACTGGGGCGTGATGTTCAGCCAGCCTGGGGGGAGGGGGGGTTGTCTTCCACCCAGACCTCAGGGAATAATTGAGTTAGCTCCCTCATGCTCTTCTGGCCCACCCGGTTCTGCCTTCAGAGGCTCATGCAACCTCCACTCATCTTGGGGTGGTATTGAGAGAGAGGGCAAATAAGTCATAGAGTCCATCCAGAAGGTGGGCCTCTCCTCAGGGGAGAAAGTCACCTGTGCTCCTAGTTGGGAGAGCAAGTCTCCTCCCAACAGGGGTACTGGGCACTCAGGAATGTCACTTGGTGCCCCCCCCCATCTGACATTTTCTGGGCTGGCAAAACGATTTAGTCATCTCTTCTCCCGATACCCCAGTAACAGCGGCAGTCTTTGTGGACAGTGGTGCCACAGGTTTTGTTACTACCGACAGTTCCGCTCCTGTATCCACCATGAAGTCAATGTTTTGGTCCCCCACTTTTACGGTCACCATGGGCTCTCAGGGACCTAATATCTCGGAGCCCTAGCAGCCCTAGTCAATTTCCAAGTCAGCAAGCCCCACAACTGCGGGAGCTTCCTCTTCCCTCCTTGCCTTAGGGCATTCATTCTTCCAGTGGCCAAAAGCTCGGCACCGGTCACACTGGTTTGGCTGTAACGGGCCCAGGGCTTCCCTTGGGACCGGCTGAAGGGACTGTCCTGTCCCTGGGGCAGATGAGGTTTTCTGGAGGGCCCGAGTTAGACTTTCCCAGAGCAGCAGCTTGCACTGTAAGTCTCTTGTCTGTTCTCTTTCATTCCCTCCAGCTCTCTGGCAGAGCGCGGTCTCTGCTTAATTCCAACGTCTCCCTCCCCCTCTTGTCAGTACTCACCGGGAGAGGCGGGTATAGCTTGGGCGGTTCAGTTGGAGCGGGATCTTGGAAGTGTTGGCCAGAGGCTTCTGTCACGGGATCGGAGCCTGCCCAAACGGCGGCTCTACGAACTCCGGGAAAGCTGGCGGAGGAGCAGTGGCTGTTGCAGAAACTTCACCTGGCCCTGGATCGGGCATTAAGGCGGCCTCCGGTCCTGGTGAAGCACTGGGAGGCAGGCGTGTCATTATCCAGCATGGGGGAGGGGTCAGGTCATCCCCGTCCAAATCCTGTAGAATTTCCTTTTTTATCATCAGTCAATTTTTGTGCCATTAATATTTTTCCCTTTCCCTTCTGGATACAGAACCTTGTCCAAGTAGGAGGGTCTCGAGCTAACCCTAGCCATGAGTCAATAGATGGATATTGATCCAGGTGTCCTGGCTCTCCTGTGACTTTAAGTTCACGGTGTTCTCTGGTGGCCATCCTGCTCCCATAGGGGTCCATTCGACCTCACAGAGTATGTGGAGGCAGTTAGGCTTCATCTTCACCCCATAGTCTCCTCCTAATCCCTTCTTTAAATTTTTAATCATGCACTCCAATACAGTTGCCTTAGATTCACTTTCCCCCATCTTGCTTACCTTCTCGGACCTTCTTCTACTTTTCCTTTTCGTTCTGTCTACGAAGTTCTCAGTACCCTATGTACTTCTGATATTTCCACTCAGTGACACTTAAATTGCCATTTTGCCTCCTTCTTAACTGGGGTGAGAAGAGCCTTACCTGCCAGATCCCAGAGGGAGAAGGGGGATCAGCGTGTCTTCACCTGCCAGTCAGCATAGCTGAACCAGAACATCACATGGTCCGAGACTGTTTCTCCCTTAAAGTCCATTCTGCCTTGGTGGGCTTGATCAGGTGCAGATGAAAACACAGATGGGTTAAATATCTCATGTCCCAGGCCATCTCCAGAAAAGCCAATTCATACTCAGTTCTGTTTCCCCCTCCTTCTAGCCTAACAATTCCGGGGGGGTCAAGATTTCACAGCAGACGGGACACCTCCTGGGGGAGGGCAGAATACGAGCATACAAGGACCAGTTTCCTATCCTAAAAATCCCCTGGCGATCGCTTGGTAATAATTTTCCCCAAGACGGCATGGACACACCTCCTAAATGTCCTTCACAAATTTCCTTCCTAAACCCTAGCACGCTCATCGACCTGTGTACCAAGCAATCGCCACCTGCCTATTCCAGGCTCCTGTGGGTCCCCGCTCCTTCTAGCCCCTCCCAGGGGGGTGATCAGGCCCCCTCTTCCACCCTGCTGGGTGGGCTCCTCCTCACCTGAGCGCTCAGTTCCCTGCTGCCGTTCACTACCTGCCAAAGCGAAGAAACCGGGCTTTGAAAGGCTGAATTCTTCCAGAGGGGCGAGGCGCCTTCCCCCCTCTAGGAGATTCAAGCCACAAAGCCTCGGGGTGGCCTCAAATGAGACCTGTCTCCTCAAAGTGAAGAGTTTCCCGGCCAATGCACCAAATGTTATAGCCACGCTTTCCGGGAAACAGACTCACTCAGAAGGACAATGCAGATAGTGGAGTGCAGTTTATTACGCCGGCGGGCCCAAGGCAGAGTCTCCTCTTAGCCAAGGACCCCGTCCAGCATTTGTGAAAATCTTTTATACCCCATGCCTACGTGTCTAAACCCACCTCCTATCCCATGTGTACATGTCTAAATCCACCACTTGCCCCATGTGTACGTGTCTTAACCCACCACTTGCCCCATGTGTACGTGTCTTAACACACCACTTGCCCCATGTGTACGTGTCTTAACAGTCAATAGTCAATAAGCCCGCAGTTACATTCCAACCAGTTAATAATCGATAAGCCTGTGATTACATCTTGACAGATGCGAAAAAAAGTTTATGACCTGTCCGGAGACAGGTGTGATTACGGTATGCTTCCTCTTAGGCAATGAGTAGCCTGGATGTGATGTTCAGGATTCCTCTGTCTGGAGGGGGTCTTATCCTTCCATTGTCGTCCTCACAGGCACTAAGCAGAGAGTTCAGAGTCCACTGGAGAGGCAGTCGAGCACAGCCAGCACGGACAGGCCTGAGATCGAGTTCAGGCCCTATGAATTCCTTCTTCACTTTCTTGAATTGGAGATGTCCACCACGGGAAGCCTCCCACCGATGAAGAGGGGAGTGCTCCACAGACCCAGCAGTTAGACCGATTGTGGAATGCAGCATAGGAGTGAGCCCAGGACAGGAAGGCATTGTCTTGAGGATCAAACGGCAGATTCAGGATTTCTGGAGTCAGCAGAAGTAGACTCACATAGATTATCAGGCCCATCTGAAACGTACAAAGTCAGAGCATAGAAAAAGACATAAAATGACATCACTTAGTTCTGGTCAGGGTGCCACCTCTTAACTCAAGTGTGATGTACCCACGAATCAATTCCTGGGACTTTGACAGCTGTGGGAGAAGAAAGAATAACCTGGCAAGGGCCTTCCCAGAGGGGCTCGAGGGATGGGCCCCCAGACCCCAATGTTTTTATGAGGACCTCGGTTCCTGGCTCAAATAGAGGCTTGCTTGACTCAGAGGCTGGATCAGGAGTCGTCTCCTGGAGTTCTGTTAATGCCTTTTGAAAAGCTGAGAGCTGAGTTACATAATTAGATAATTCCAAGGCTTCAGGGTCTATAACAATGTCGATGCATAAGAAAGGCCTTCCATAAATACGTTCAAAGGGGGACAGCCCCTCCTTTTTGGGGGGGCAGTTCGAGCCCTCATTAAAGCTATGGGTAGGACTTTAATCCAGTTGTCTTGCGTCTCTTGAGTTAATTTGTGCAGATGTCTTTTGATAATGTCATTAGCTTTTTCAACCTTTCCTGAGGATTGGGGTCTCCAGGAACAGTGTAAGTGACACTCTATTCCTAGAGCTTTAGACACCCCTGAGTTACAGCAGCTTTAAAGGCGGAGCCATTGTCACTCTGAAGGCTCCGTGGCAGCCCAAACCTGGGGATAATTTCATGGATTAAAATCTTTATAACCTCTTTAGCTTGTTCACTACGACAGGGGGAAGCCTCAATCCATCCAGTAAAAGTATCTACCCAAGCTTGTAAGCAAGAATACCCATTAGCTTTTGGCATATGAGTAAAATCAATTTCCCAGGCCTCTCCAGGATATTTTCCACGTCGTTGTAATCCAGATTTTGCTAGCTTTTCAGTCTTTGGGTTATTTTTCTGACAAACCTCACACCTTTTGATATAATGTTCTTTAAAGTTTTCATTACATTTTTACCTTCAAACAAATGAGAAGCCATCTGGTAGTTACTTTCTGCACCCAAATGCAAACTCTGGTGTAAACCCTTAAGAATTTTCCACTGAGCATTTTCAGGAATTATTAATCGTCCATCCTCGGACTGTAACCATCCTTTATCAGTAATCTTTGCTCTTCTTTTCTCATATCTTTCTAATTCTTCCTCAGTATATTGTGGATTTTCCTGTTCCACAGGACCTGTCCAGATCAAAGGCGTCTGTAGTGAGGGGTTTTCGTAAAGTGCCGCTTTTTTGGCTTGAGAGTCAGCTAACAGGTTACCTGCAGCTACTTTACTCCCACCCCTGCTGTGCCCTTTGCAATGCATAATGGCTACTTCTTTAGGACAATAGATAGCAGTTAAAAGTCTTTCAATCTCTCTGAAATGTTTAATAGGTTCTCCTGTTGCTGTTTTAAACTGTCTTTCTTTCCATATTGCAGCATGAGCATATGAAGTCAAATAAGCATACTTAGAATCAGCGTAGATATTTACTCGCTGCCCTTTGCTTAACTCTAGAGCTCTGGTCAGAGTCACAAGCTCCGCTAACTGGGCACTGGTTCCCTGGGGGAGAGATTTTGCTTCTAAAACCTGTCCAGCAGTCACCACTGCGTAACCTGCTTTACACTTTCCATCCCGAACAAAAGAACTGCCATCTGTAAATATTTCCACGGCAGGGTTGTCTAATGGTGATCCATTAGATCCTCCCGAGCTACATAGTTTAAAGTTAGAAATTGGGAAGAATCATGATCATGTGTTTCATTTTCCTTCTCAGGAAGGAAAGTGGCATGATTTAAATTTCCACAAACTTTGAGCTTAGTTACTGGTCCTTCTAACAATGATTGGTATTTAAGAAGTCTACTGTCTGTCATCCAAATATTAACCTTAGAATCTAAGATTCCAGTGCAGTAAAGTTTCCTCCATTATTTATTTTTAAAGCTTCAGGTGCTAATAAAGCCATTGCCCCAATTACTCTTAGACAGTGGGGCCACCCACGTGCAATTACATCTAATTTTCTGCTTAGATAAGCAATAGGTTGCTGGTGAAGCCCTCGGGGTTGTCCCGAGGACATACCTTTTCTTTCAGTGATAAACAAATTAAATTCTGACCCTGTGGGCAAGCTCAGAGCGAGAGCTTGCAGGAGAGCAGTCTGAAGAACCTTAAAAGACTTTTGAGTATCTGGACACCAAACCAGTTTGTCGGTTTGGGCCTGCTGAGTTTCAGCTATAAGTTTATATAAAGGCCGGGCAAGTTCCCTATAACCCGGAATCCAAATATGACAGTAGCCTGTGATTCCGGAAAATCCTCTCAATTGTCTTAAAGTCATAGGTAGGGGATGGTTTAGTATAGGTTTAATTCTCTCAGGGCCTGTGACCCTAGTCCCTTCTAATATGATTAGGCCCAGATATCTTACAGATTGTTGACAAAGCTGAGCCTTCTCTCTTGATGCCTTGTAACCGCAGCCTGCCAGAAAGTTTAAGAAATCTTCTGAGGCTCGTGAACAAGCTTCCTCTGCCTCAGCACAGAGCAAAATATCATCTACATATTGTAACACCACTGCTTTAGAGCTATTAAAGTTTTGTAGATCCCATGACAAACTTTGTCCAAATAAGTGAGGACTGTCACGAAATCCCTGGGGCAAAACTGTCCAGGTTAACTGAGAAGCTAGTTGAGTAGGATCTTCAAAGGCAAATAGAAATTGACTTTCTTCCGCCAAAGGCACTGAATAGAAGGCATCTTTCAAATCAATTAATGAGAAATAATTGGCTTGTTCAGGAACTTCAGAAAATAGAGTATAAGGATTAGGCATCACGAGGTGTAAAGGAACCACAGCCTCATTTATTATTCAAAAATCTTGAACTAGTCTCCATTTACCATCTGATTTCTTTATATGCAACATAGGAGTATTTATTGCATGGACTATTACAGGGAACTAACAGTCCCTGCTCCTTTAAATTGTCAATGATGGGTTTTAACCCTTCCTTAACCTCAGGTTTCAGTGGATACTGCTTCTTATGTGGGAATAAGTCTGGGTCTTTGAGTTTGACAACTAAAGGAATAGCATTTTGGGCTCAACCCACAGATTTTCCATCAGCCCATACTCTAGGATTCACATTTTGTTCAACTAAAAAGAGAGAGAAAGGGAGGGCTCCATATTCATGAAAACAGAGGCATGGACCTTGCTCAGTATATCCCTCCCCAAAAGGGGTGGGGGTGATTCTGGCACAATCAGGAACTCGTGTGAAAATAGCACAGAATCCCAGTTGCAAGATAAAGAATAACTAAAATAATACCTTTTGGCTCATCCAGACAGTCCCATTACGGAAGCGGATTGGGAAGAAAGTGGGCCAGGGTCTTCAGTAAGGACAGAGAAAGTTGCCCCCGTATCTAGAAGGAAATCGACAGATTGGCCCCCCACAGTTATCAATACCCAGGGTTCTTCAGGTGTAATTAGGATGGGAGCTTGTGTGGGGACCCCCAGGCACCTTCAGTCCTGGTTGTCTTGAGAGTCTGAACCCTGATACCTACCCCTCTGGGGGCAGTCTCTCCTCCAGTGTGGTCCTTTGCAGAAGGGACATGGAGCCGGGGTCGGCTTAGATGCCTGAGGGCAATTCCCCTTGAGGTGCCCCTCCTTTCCACAGTAATAGCAAGCCCATCTCTTTTCACCTGGGTCCCTCTGGGCATTTTTCTCAGGCTGTTTAAGAAGGGTTTTCATAGCCATTGTGAAGGCTTCCACCTGTTCCTTTGTGTTTCTCTGCCTTTATTTCTTTTCCTCATATTCCATTCCATAATAGACTGTCTGAGCCAGTTGTAACAGATTATCTAAAGACTGATTTGGTCCATAGGCCCGTTTTGACAACTTACAGCGAATATCTGGAGCTGACTGAGTGAGACATCTATCTTTTAAGATCACTTTTCCCTCTTCACTTTCGGGATCAATCTCAGTGTATCTGCGAAGGGCTTCTCTCAGTCTATCTAGGAATTTACCAGGAGCTTCCTTCTCCTCCTGTTCTATGTCTGCCAGTTTGCCGTAGTTTAAAGGCTTAGAACGCGCCTGCCTGAATCCTTCAATAATACATATGACAAAATGACTCTGATCCCATCTTTCTTTAACAGTGTTATAGTCCCAGTCTGGTTCTGTTGCTGGGACGGCCTGATTTCCAGTGGGGAGGATGGTTATCTCGTCCTCCCTCTTTCCTATTGATTCAATACCAAGCCATCCATCTCCATAAGCAACCGCTTTTCCCAAAACTCGACTTTTTGAGTCAAGAGTCAGCGTTTGTCCCAAGATATACATCACATCCTTCCAAGTAAGGTCATAATGCAGAGTAACATTTTTAAAAGCTCTAATATATTTTTCTGGGTCCTCTAAATAGTCTCCCAGATCCTCCTTGATTCTTTGTATTTCTTGATAAGAAAAAGGCTTATTAACTCTCATAGACTGATTATTTCTCCTGGTGGGTACTTCATGAAGAGGCAACAGCTTGTGTTGCTGTTCCTCAGTCTCTCTGGCTGCTCTGCGCATATCCCAGGGATAGATTGGAGAAACCTGCTTTTCTTTATCTCTTTGTCTCCTGTCCTCCATCTCATCTCTTTCTTCGATGGTCTGAGTTTCTATTGAAGCCAGAGTAGTCTGAAGTCGTACTGAGACAGGAGTTGCTTGAGCCTCTACGTGAACAGTTCGAATCTCAATTTGGGTTTCCACTGAGACTGAGGCAGTTTGAATCTCAGTTTGGAGCCCCGGGTATGGGGGCAAAGTAGGAGGGCAGAGGGGAGCTGAAGGTTTCACACCCAAATCTATACCCTTAGGATGTAAGTCTGGCATATTTTGCAGAGCGAAAAAGGGCAACACATGTGCTACTTCCACCCATTTCCCTTGTTTTCTACAGAACTGATCTAACTGTAAAACAGTATTATACTTAAGAGACCCTCCAACTGGCCACCGTTCACCGTCTTCCAGTGGGTACCACAGCCATGCAGTATCACATAGGAAGACCAGGTGTGCCTTCTTTAAGCCCTGGGGATCAAATCTATCTCAGTTTTTCAGGATACAGTTCAAAGGAGTGAGGCTGGAATTGTTAGCTCCCATCTGTAAGAGAGAAAAAAAGCTACCAGCGCTGTTTTTCTACCAGAGGCATCCCTCCCTGCTCTAGATGGGGGTGTAGACAGACCTTACACCACAAGCTCTTCCTTCCTGGTCGGACTTAGTCTGTCCCTTACTGACGCAGGCGTCACACTTGTCCCTCCCGGTTCTACCACCAGGACTGGGTGGGGATGCACCAGGGGTAGACCTGATGGCATCCCTGACTGACGTCCAGCTCTTCACCATTAAAACCTTGCTTGCCTCTGATGCCACCGGGGTGCAACCAGAGTAACCTTCCAGAATGCCTCCCAAGCCAAGACCGCTGGGGGAAACAGTCACCTGAGTGCCTGTGCACAACCCTGAGTATATTCCTGACCACAGTAAGACTGATACAAACATGAAACTGAGATGTTCCTTCCAAGCGTCACCACACCAGTATGAGCCTCCTCTTATCCACTAAGAGCCAGCGTTACCAAAGGGAAAAAAAACCCATTGTAGTTCCAATCTGAGTAACCTTTAACCTCAGAGATGTTCTTGGAGCTAGAGCTCCATCTAGCTTCCTAGCTTTCCATGCCTAGCGAGGCTAGGTGCTTCCTGACTACCAATCCAAGTTTGGGACCTAGGCCACGGTACACATTAGCAACATAGATTACAAGTCCCTTGAAAGTCTATGATCCGATAGATTAGGTTGTACTTCTAATTCCCAAAGAGTTATGAAGTGGTCAAAGAGACCAAAACGTTTGACTGAGAAAGGAGAGTTCGGTCCACATGCTTTGCCCCGTTTCTGGTCGGTTCCTGAAGGAGACGTTGGGTGCCTCTTGGCATTGGCTGGTCGGGATA
Organism: Cervus canadensis; assembly: GCF_019320065.1. Taxonomy (NCBI): domain Eukaryota; kingdom Metazoa; phylum Chordata; class Mammalia; order Artiodactyla; family Cervidae; genus Cervus; species Cervus canadensis. The sequence continues at coordinate 58,240,855 of NC_057404.1, forward strand.
AACCCCCAACTGGTTTCTGCCATAAGCCATATGAGGTCGCTGCAGAACCGCAGAGCAGGGCTCCTCACTTGCTTCCCGCAGGGCATTTCATTCATTCACACAACCACACCGTAGAGTTAGTAAAGTACAGCGGAAAATGTGTTCGCTCGGAGAACAAAGAACTAGAGCTCCAAGCATCCTTACCTTGTCCTGAAGGATCCCGGATGAGCCCCCAAGATGAAAGGTTGTTGCTGAATCACGCAAAGACGCTGCGGTTCTTGGCCTCTGGAGGAGAAGAATTCAATCTGGGGCCAGAGACGAGGCTGGATCACTCAGAGCTTTTGTGAAATAGTTTTATTAAAGTATAAAGGATATAGAGAAAGCTTCTGACATAGACATCAGAAGGGAGTAGAAAGAGTACTCCCTTGCTAGTCTTAGCACTGGAATTATTTACTCTCAAATTAGTTATTACAGTGAATCAAAAGAATGTCTAGATGTTGTAAAGACCTCACCAGACCTACTCCCATAATTTACATTTTGAGATAACAGAATTAGCCAGAAGGTTTTTTCAGAGACTGTCCTCAAGCAGGATACATTATATATCCTTATATATATATAAAATATATTATTATATAATATATAATATTATATAATAATATATATTAATAATAAATATTAACAATAATACAATAAATAATTATAATAATTAAATATATTAATTATTATAAATAATTATATATAAATATATTAAATATAATAAATAAGTAAATAATATACATTAATATTATACAATAATTATTATATGCTATATAATAATCCTAAGGAATGTAGAGGGGGAAAAAAGTTTGTCCTTTCTTCCTCCTTGAGAATTCCAAACCCTTCTCTCCTTGGGGACCCCTAGACTTCTTATCAACCTGCCTAGGAATTGACTCTGTCAGTATGCTTATGTTCCTTTCTCTCTAGGCTTTGTATATCTATTATAGGCTTTTGATTTGTGTTTACAATGGGGTTCATATATACTGACCTATAGCTGTATCTGCTTGTTTTAAACTGGCAGTCATTTAAATGCAAGCACATTCCCCAGTGTCTCAGATGGTAAAGAATCTGCCTGCAGAAATGCAGGAGACCCACGTTTGATCCCTGGGTCAGGAAGATCCCCTGGAGAAGGCAATTGCTACGCACTCCAGTATTCTTGCCTGAAGAATCCCAGGGGAGCCTGGTAGGCTACAGTCCATGGGGTCGCAAAGAGTCAGACGTGACTGAATGACTAACATTTTCACTTTTTTTCACCTTCATATATAGTGCCCTATAAATATACCCACTTGTTTTAAACTGGCAGTCATTAAATGGCAAACACATTCTAAAAGATCTACCTTTTTATACTTATGTTTTTGATGCCATATTTTCTATCTTCATGTTTATGCCATCACTACTTATTATATGGTTTATTTTATATTTGTTTTACCTTTTACTCTTCCTTTTATTCTTCATCAAAAGAGCAAGAGAGGTCCAGAAAAAAATCTGCTTCTGCTTTATTGACTATGCCAAAGCCTTTGTGTGGGTCACAACAAACTGGAAAATCCTTAAAGAGATGGGAATCAGACCACCTTACTTGCCTCCTGAGAAATCTGTACGCAGGTCAAGAAGAACTGGACATGGAACAACAGACTGGTTCCAAATAGGGAAAGGAGTATGTCAAGGTTGTATATTATCACCCTATTTAACTTATATGCAGAGTACATCATGAGAAACGATGGGCTGGATGAAGCACAAGCTGGAACCAAGATTACTGGGAGAAATATCAATAACCTCAGACAGGCAGATGACACCACCCTTATGCAGAAAGAGAAGAGGAACTGAAAAGCCTCTTGATGAAAGTGAAAGATGGGAGTGAAAAAGCTGGTTTAAAACTCAACATTCAAATAGATAGCCAACGGGAATTTGCTTTAAGGCTCAGGAATCTTAAACAGGGGCTCGGTATCAACCTAGAGGGGTGGGATGGGGTGGAATATGGGAGACAGTTTCAAAAGGGAGGGAATATATGTATACCTATGACTGATCCATGTTGAAGTTTGACAGAAAACAAAATTCTATAAAGCAATTTCCTTCAATAAACAAATAAAAAAAGAAACCAAACAAAAACTAAGATCATGGCATCTGGTCCCATCACTTCATGACAAATAGATGGGGAAACAATGGAAACAGTGAGAGACTTTATTTTCTTGGGCACCAAAGGCATTGCAGATGGTGACTGCCATGTAATTAAAAGATACTTGCTCCTTGGAAGAAAATCTATGATAAATCTAGACATCATATTAAAAAAGCAGAGACATTGCTTTGCCAACAAAGACCTGTCTAGTTAAAGCTATAGTTTTTCCAGTAGTCATGTATGGATGTGTGAGCTGGGTATAAAGAAAACTGAGCACTGAAAAATTTGATGCTTTTGAACTGTGGTGTAGGATAAGACTCTTTTTTAAAAAAAATTAATTAATTTATTTTAATTGGAAGCTAATTACTTTACAATATTTTAGTGGTTTTTTACCATACATTGGCATGAATAAGCCGTGAGTGTACATGTGTTCCTCATCCTGAACCCCCCTCCCACCTCCCTCCTCATCCCATCTCTTAGGGTCGTCCCAGTGCACCAGCCCTGAGTACCCTGTCTCATGCATCGAACCTGGACTGACGATCTATTTCACATATGGTTACATGTTTCAATGCTATTCTCTCAAATCATCCCACGCTTGCCTTTTCCCTCAGAGTCCAAAAGTCTGTTCTTTACATCTGTGTCTCTTTTGCTGTCTTGCATATAGGGTCATCATCAGCGTCTTTCTAAATTCCATATATATGCTTTGATATACTGTATTGGTGTTTTTCTTTCTGACTTACTTCGCTCTGTATAATAGGCTCCAGTTTCATCCACTTCATTAGAACTGATTCAAATGTGTTCTTTTTAATAGCGGAGTAATATTCCATTGTGTGAATGTACCACAGCTTTCTTATCCATTTGTCTGCCAGTGGACGTCTCTGTTGCTTCCATGTCCTAGCTATTGTAAAAAGTGCTGTGATGAAGGGTGGGGTACGTGTGTCTTTCAATTCTGGTTTCCACGGTGTGTATGCTCAGCAGTGGGATTGCTGGGTCATATGATAATTCTAGTTCCAGTTTTTTAAGGAATCTCCATGCTGTTCTCCGTAGTGGCTGTACAAGTTTGCATTCCCACCAACAGTGTAAGAGGGTTCCCTTTTCTCTGCACCCTCTCTAGCATTTATTGTTTGTAGACTTTTTGATAGCAGCCATTCTGACCAGCATGAGATGGTACCTCACTGTGGTTTTGATTTGTGTTTCTCTGATAATGAGTGATGTTGAGCATATTTTCATGTGTTTGTTACCCATCTGTAGGTCTTCTTTGGAGAAATGTCTGTTTAGTTCTTTGGCCCATTTTTTGATTGGGTCATTTATTTTTTCTGGAATTGAGCTGCATGAGCTGCTTGTATATTTTTGAGATTCTTTGTCAGTTGCTTTGTTTGCTATTATTTTCTCCCATCTGAAGGCTGTCTTTTCACCTTGCTTATAGTTTCCCTCATTGTGCAAAAGCTTTTAAGTTTAAGTAGGTCCCATTTGTTTATTTTTGCTTTTATTTCCATTACTCTGGGAGGTGGGTCACAGAGGACCCTTCTGTGATTTATGCCAGAGAGTGTTTTGCCTATGTTTTCCTCTATGAGTTTTCTAGTTTCTGGTCTTACATTTAGACCTTTAATGTATTTTGAGTTTATTTTTGTGTATGGTGTTAGAAAGTATTTGAGTTTCATTATTTTACAAGTGATTGGCCAGTTTTCCCAACACCACTTGTTAAAGAGATTGTCTTTTCTCCATTGTATATTCTTGCCTCCTTTGTCAGAGATAAAGTGTCCATGGGTGTGTGGATTTATCTGTGGGCTTTCTATTTTGTTCCATTGATCTATATTTCTGTCTTTGTGCCAGTACCGTACTGTCTTGATGACTGTAGCTTTGTAGTATATTCTGAAGTCAGGCAGGTTGATTCCTCCAGTTCCATTCTTCTTAAGAGAAGACTCTTGAATGTCTCTTGGACAGCAGGAGATCAATCCAGTCAATCCTAAAGGAAATCAGTCCTGAATATTCATTGGAAGCACTGATGCTAAAGCTGAAACTCCAATACTTTGGCCAACTGAGGCAAAGAACTGACTTATTGGAAGAGACCCTGATGCTGGGAAAGATTGAAGGCAGGAGGAGAAGGGAACAACAGAGGATGAGATGGTTGAATGGCATCATCGACTTGATAGACATGAGTTTGAGCAACTGTGGGTATTGGTGATGGACAGGGAAGCATGGCATGCTGCAGTCCACGGGGTCGCAAAGAGTCGGACATGACTGAGTGATTGAGCTGAACTTACTCTTAATATCAGCTTATTTACATGGTACTCAGCCATTACTATATATTTTCCTTTACTAGTGGGATTTTTCCTGGCCTATTGATACTTCTTTTCCATGTAAAGAAATCCTTGTAATATTTATTTTAAGGTAATTTAGTAATGAAACCTTTTAGTTTTTACTTATCTTTCAGTTCTGAGTGATAGGGCATAATATCCTGGGTTGTAAGTTTTTTTCCTTTCAGCACTTTAAATATATCATACCCCTCCCTTCTGGCCTGTAAAGTTTCGGATGAAAAATTTGCTCTTCCAGAAAGCAAATGTGACCAGAGCAGGTGCTCAGCTCAAGCTGGGTCTCATGCTGGGGTGGTTTCAGGAAGCTAGTCAGAGTCCCAGGCTGTTTCAGTCTGTTTCCTCAACCATGTTCAGGAGTAAGCAAGCATGTGTACAATTCTCAAGTGGAGTCTAGGTTTCTTACAAACATACTGTCAGTCCCTAGATCTCTAGAGAACCCAGTCACTGGTTCTCTAAACAGCTAAGTGGACTCACCTTCCTGGTGTCAGACCCCAGAGCTGGAGCATGCAATATGTGGGTTGAACCCCAGAGAAGATTTCTCTGCATCTAATGCCCCTCCTCTTCTGTGTCCTCTCTCAGGGACACGGGTCTCTAACTGATAACTTTTCTTTCCTTTCTACCTGAGTGTAGCTGGATCTTTCTTGCAGCTTTGCAAGGAGTCCTCTCCCAGTTTCCAGTTAATTGTCAGTGGTAATTGTCCCACATGTAGATATATTTTTGACGTGTTCATGGAGGAAGGTGAGCTCCATATCCTCCATCATCTTGATCTCCCTCTGGATTTTTAAAAATATTATTTAAAATGGGGGTTGAGCTTTATTTCTTCCAAAGGAGCTGCAAAAAATAGCATGATTTTAAAAAAGATTTTATGTATACACATGACATTTATCAAAAGAGATATCTTGATAAATGTGGTCACAGGACTGGAAAAGTTCAATTCTCACCCCAATTCCTAATAAGGGAAGTACTAAAGAAGGTTTAAACCACCAGACAATTGCACTCATCTCCCATGCTAGTAAGGTTATGCTCAAAATCCTTCAAGCTAAGCTTCAGCATTATGGGAACCGAGAAATTCCAGATGCTCAAACTGGGTTTAGAAAAGACAGAGGAACCAGAGATCAAATTGCTGACTAGATCACAGAGAAAGAAAAGGAATTTCAGAAAAACATCTACCTCTGTTTCATTGACTATGCTAAAGCCTTTGACTGTATGGATCATTAAAACTGGAAAACTCTTAAAGAGGTGGGAATACCAGGCCATCTTACCTTTCTCCTGAGAAACCTGTATGCGGATCAAGAAGCAACAGTTAGAACCTTGTATCGAACAACTGACTGTCCAATTCAATGGACATGAATTTGAGCAAATGCCAGGAGATGATGAGGAACAGGGAAGCCTGGCATGCTGCAGTGCAGGCGGTTGAGAAAAGTCCGATATGACTTGGCCAGTGAACAACAACAACAACAATATGTTGAAACTGAGCTAATGCCAGTTACAGTTACAGTTGAGGAGAGAGCTTTCCTTTTTTTTTTTTTTTTTAACTTATTTTATATTTCAAAAGGACCCTGTTGCTGGGAAAGATTGAAGGCAAAACAAGAAGAGGGTGACAGAGGACGAGAAGGTTAAATAGCATCACTGATTCAACAGCTGTGAATTTGAGCAAACTCTGGGAGATAATGAAGGACAAGGAAGGAAGCCTGGCGTGCTACAGTCCATAGGGTCCTAGAGTCATACACAACTGAGCAACTTTCACTTTTCACTTTCACTTTCATGTTGAATTTAGAAATTAATTTAGGGAGAATGCTCATCATAATAATGCATGAATTGTTATAGCTTTCAACTTATTTAGTTTAAACTTTCTCTTAGTTGAATCTTGACAGGCTTTTTTGTGCAGAGATCTTTCTTATCTTATGGTAGAACAGGGTTCTCTAACGTCATATTATTGACATTTTGACCTAAGGATTCATTGTTATGGGGTGCTATCTTGCATTGTAGAATGTTTAGCAGCTTCCTGGCCTCTACACACTGGATACCGGAAGTACCACATAAACTGTGACAGTCAAAAATATTTTCAGACTTTGTTAAAAGTCCTTGCAGGGCAAATTGCTCCCAGTTGAGAAGTACACTTGATTTAGTTTCAGATACTTGATATATTTTTGGTACTGTTGTAAATGATGTAGATTTTTTTTAAAGCTTTATGTCCATATTTATTGCCAGTATGTTTTCCTTGTATCCTGCTTCTGCTGCTGCTGATGCGAAGTCGCTTCAGTTGTGTCCAACTCTGTGCAACCCTATAGACGGCAGCCCACCAGGCTCCACCATCCCTGGGATTCTCCAGGCAAGAACACTGGAATGGGTTGCCATTTCCTTCTCCAATGCATGAAAAGGAAAAGTGAAAGTGAAGTCACTCAGTCATGTCAGACTCTTTGCGACCTCATGGACTGCAGCCTACCAGGCTCCTCCATCCATGGGACTTTCCAGGCAAGAGTACTGGAGTGGGTTGTCATTGCCTTCTCTGCCTTGTATCCTGAGGTCTTGCTAAATATTCTAACAATTCTAACAATTAGTCAATTCCAAAGGGCTTTTATGTACACTATCATTATTTTTCTTTTTCTAATATTTTTGTATTTTATTTATTTTTCTAATCTTATGGCATGGGCTATGAACACCACAATGTTGGATAGAAGTGGTAAGAAAAAACATATTAGCCTTGTCCTTAACCTTGGGGGGAGAAATGTTTAATAGTTTAACATCAGGCACAGTGTTAGCTGCAGGGTTTTTGTATTAGGTTGGGGCAAAAGTAATTTTGTATTCAGTTCGGTTTAGTCACTTAGCTGTGTCCGACTCTTTGCGATCCCATGAATCGCAGCACGCCAGGCCTCCCTGTCCATCACCAACTCCCGGAGTTTACTCAAACTCATGTCCATCGAGTTGGTGATGCCATCCAGCCATCTCATCCTCTGTCGTCCCCTTCTCCTCCTGCCCCCAATCCCTCCCATCATCAGGGTCTTTTCCAATGAGTCAACTCTTCACATGAGGTGGCCAAAGTATTGGAGTTTCAGCTTCAGCATCAGTCCTTCCAATGAACACCAAGGACTGATCTCCTTTAGGATGGACTGGTTGGATCTCCTTGCAGTCCAAGGGACTCTCAAGAGTCTTCTCCAATACCACAGTTCAAAATTATCAATTTTTCGGCGCTCAGCCTTCTTCACAGTCCAACTCTCACATCCATACATGACCACTGGAAAAACCATAACGTTGACTAGATGGACTTTTGTTGGCAAAGTAATGTCTCTGCTTTTTAATATGCTATCTAGGTTGGTCATAACTTTCCTTCCAAGGAGTAAGCATCTTTTAATTTCATGGCTGCAATCACCATTTGCAGTGATTTTGGAGCCCAAAAAGTAAAGTCTGATACTGCTTCCATTGTTTCCCCATCTATTTCCCATGAGGTGATGGGACCAGATGCCATGATCTTAGTTTGCTGAATGTTGAGCTTTAAGCCAAATTTTTCACTCTCCTCTTTCACTTTCATCAAGAGGCTTTTTAGTTCCTCTTCACTTTCTGCCATGTATGAAAAGGCAAAATGATAGGATACTGAAAGAGGAACTCCCCAGGTCAGTAGGTGCCCAGTATGCTACTGGAGATCAATGGAGAAATAACTCCAGAAAGAATGAAGGGATGGAGCCAAAGCAAAAACAATACCCAGTTGTGGATGTGACTAGTGATAGAAGCAAGGTCTGATACTGTAAAGAGCAATATTGCATAAGAACCTGGAATGTTAGGTCCATGAATCAAGGCAAATTGGAAGTGGTCAAACAGGAGATGGCAAGAGTGAATGTCGACATTCTAGGAATCAGTGAACTAAGATGTACTGGAATGGGTGAATTTAACTCAGATGACCATTATATCTACTACTGTGGGCAGGAATCCCTTAGAAGAAATGGAATAGCCATCATGGTCAACAAAAGAGCCCAAAATGCAGTACTTGGATGCAATCTCAAAAATGACAGAATGATCTCTGTTCGTTTCCAAGGCAAACCATTCAATATCACAGTAATCCAAGCCTATGCCTCAACCAGTAATGCTGAAGAAGGTGAAGTTGAACAGTTCTATGAAGACCTATAAGACCTTTTAGAACTAACACCCAAAAAAGACATCTTTTTCATTATAGGGGACTGGAATGCAATAGGAAGTGAAGAAACACCTGGAGTAACAGGCAAATTTGGCTTTGGAGTACAGAATGAAGCAGGACAAAGGCTAATAGAGTTTTGCCAAGAGAACACACTGGTCATAGCAAACACCCTCTTCCAACAACACAAGACATGACTCTACACAAGGACATCACCAGATGGTCAACACCGAAATCAGATTGATTATATTCTTTGCAGCCAAAGATGGAGGACTATATGTTCATTGGGTTGCAAATAGTCGGACATGACTGAGCAACTTTCACTTTCACTTTTCAGCCTTCTTTATGGTCCAACCCTCACATCTGTACATGACTACTGGAAAAACCATGGCTTTGACTATATAGACCTTCATCAGCAAAGTGATGTCTTTGCTTCTTCATACACTGTGTTTGTCATAACTTTCCTTCCAAGGAGCAAGCATCTTTTAATTTCATGGCTGTCACTGTTCTCATTGATTTTGGAACCCAAGAAAATAAAATCTGCCATTGTTCCCATTTTTTTCCCCATCTATTTGCCATGAAGTGATGGGAGCAGATGCCATGATCTTCATTTTTTGAATGTTCATTTTTAAGCCACCCTTTTCACTCTATTCCTTCACCTTTATCAAGAGGATGTTTAGTTCCTCTTCACTTTGTCATTAGGGTGTTATCATCTGCATATCTAAGGTTGTTGATATTTCTCCTAGCAATCTTGATTCCAGCTTGTGATTCAGTCAACCCAGCATTTCCCATGATGTACTCTGCATAGAAGTTAAATAAGCAGTGTGACAATACACAGCCTTGGCATACATAATATACCCTTAACATCCTTTTAACATATGTAGAATATATAATTAGACTGTTTAAAATTTATTATTTGTGTTTATACAAATAAAGAGATAATATATCTTTTTCTTATTCAATCTTGCTATTAACATATATCAATTTTATTAATCTTTTCAAAGAATCAAGCTTTATTTTTAATTAATTAATTTATTTTAATTGGAGGCTAATTACTTTACAATCTTGTAATGGTTTTTACCATACATTGATATGAATCAGTCATGAGTGTACATGTGTCCCCCATCCTGACTCTCCCTCCCCATCCCATCCCTCAGGGTCATCTCAGTGCACTGGCCCTGAGCACCCTGTCTCATGCATTGAACCTGGACTGGCGATCTATTTCACATATGGTAATATACATGTTTCAGTGCTGTTCTCTCAAATCATCCCACCGTCACCTTCTCAAACACAGTCCAAAAGTCTGTTCTTTACATTTGTGTCTCTTTGGCTGTCTTGCATCTAGGGTCATCATTACCATCTTTCTAAATTCAATATATATAAGTTAATATACTGTATTGGTGTTTTGCTTTCTGACTTACTTCGCTCTGTATAATAGGCTCCAGTTTCATCCACCTCATTAGAACTGATTCAAACGCATTCTATTTAATAGCCGAGTAATATTCCATTGCGTATATGTACCACAGTCAAGCTTTAATTTTATTGATTTTTCTCTTCTTTGTGTTCTCCATTGTTTTCATACTTATATATATATTTATATACTATACTTTTAACTTGCTCTTATTTCATAGTTTAAGGTATTAGCTTAGATTGCTGACTTTGCATCTTTATATTAAGTGTTTTATAATCTTTTGTAGTAAGTACTTATGTAATATAAGCTTTTTTTCCCCTTGAGCATTACTTCAGTTACTTCTTACAGATTTTGATATCATGCATTCTAAAATTCCAAATATCAAAAAAATTTATAGATATGTCCTATTATTTTTAATTTAATACCTATTCATCAAAAAATATACATTTGACTTTAATACTTTGTTTTTATGGTATTTTTTGAGATTTTTGAATAACCTTTTCTATGGTCTAATCAGATGAATCCTTCATGTGCAACCGAAAAGAATTTATTTTCTATTGGGTGCAGAATAGAAATGTCTGTTATTCACTGTTGATACTGTTATTCATACCACCAACGTCTTCACTGTTACAGTTGTTGGCTTCTAATTAATGCCAGCATATCATGCAGTATCATTTGTAAGCCAAACTCCAATTATTTTCTCTCTCATAAAAATTGGTCATAAGAACTTCCATGAAGGCTTGGATATAAGGGAAAAGCAGGATCAACTGAAGTGTGAGCATTCTGTTTTTGCAGTTTCCTTGGGTTTTCAGGAGATGCTCTGAATAAGTATATATTCCAGGTGAACATTGAATGCTACTGTGTATAATCTATGGTTTGAATTAATCGCATAAACCTCAGCTAATGAGTTCTCAGTTCTTAATGTTCCCCAGTGTCCAGTGATCAGATGTTGAAGCCAAGAACTGTCTCTCAGAAGAATTACATTCCCCAAATGACTTGACTTTCCTCCAGAATTCTGAGACTTTGTTGTGATTTTTTTCCTAACTTAACCAGTCAGAGTCTCCATAGAGCATTGGATCATCACTGGATCTGTTGGATCATAGAGCAAAAATGAATTGCTTACTCCTCTTCCATCTATCTAGAAAAATGACATGCATGAACCTAGTAGAGAACAGATTTATGGACACAGTGGGGGAAAGTGAAAATAGGATGAATTGAGAAAATTGCATTGACATATATACACCATCACGTGTAAAATAGGTAGTTAGTGCGAAGTGGCTAAATAACACAGGGACCCTAGCCTGGCACTCTGTGATGACCTAGGGGGAATGCTAGAGGGAATGTGATGGAGAGAAGGGAGGAAGGCTCAAGAGGGAAGGAATATCTATCATCTATCTATCTATCTATCTATCTATCTATCTATCTATCTATCTATCTATCTATCTATCTATTTATCTATCTATGTGTTAGTTGCTCAGTTGTGTGCAACTCTTTGCAGGCCCAAAGACTGTAGCCTGCCAGCCTTCTCTGTCCATGGAATTCTCCAGGCAAGAGTGGATTTCCATTTGCTTCTCCAGGGGATCTTCCCAACCCAGGATTCAAACCTGGGTCTTCTGCATTGCAGGCAGATTCTTTGCCATCTGAGCTACCTGGGAAACCCATGTATGTATGTGTATGTGTGTATATATATATACATATATATATATATGTATATATATAATTATGTCTGATTAGTGTTGTTGTATGGCAGAAACCAACACAAAAGTGTAAAGCAATTTTCTACCAATTAAAAAATATATTTCTTTAATTGCTTAAATTTTAGCCTGTATCATTTGAAAAGTCTTCTCTTTTAGACTCCAGTAAAAGTGGACAAATCTTTAGCTTATTTAGTAAATATGATACCAAGCTTTGTGGTCTTCAGTAAAGTAGAAACTTGTACTTCATTTGATATATTGTAGACCCTTTCACCACCTCCTCACCCAAACACTTCAGTGAGGTGACAGACCCCTGTGTTTTCCAGGAATTTATCCTTCATCCTCTATATCTCACTAAAGTATCTAAAATGTTTACATTGCTTTCTTTCCAGGTCCAATTAATATGATGTCACTAGTATAGTGTGATGTCCCTGGAATTGTGAGATGATTCATGTTCCTATTTATTAAATGGCAACAAAGATTCAGAATTGACAATTTTGACGCAAAATGCTGCAACATCCTGCTGTTTCTTCCAGGTAAGAGCAAATTACTTCTAGAGTTCTCTACTTCTTAGTTAAAAGAAAATCATTTGTAAAAGGTGTGAGGCTCTGATTCTGCGCCCCCATAAAGACAGCAGCAGTTGGAGTGTGACTGTCTGATTAAGCTCATTACATCCACTGTCATTCTCTGGTACTCATAAGTTTTTCACATTGGTTAAAAGAAACATTAAAGAGAGATATGATGGGAGTTATCTTTTATCATCTCCCCTTTCCTGGGCATTGTAAGGTCCGTGAGGGCAAAGAGTTTTATTTTTTTCATTGCTGTATTCATTATACTTAGAATTCTACTTGGCACTTGATCAAATATTTGTTTAATTAATATTTATATGTAAATTGAAAGGTCTATGAAGGGATTGCAAGGGATGCAGTTAAAGATATAAATAAGGGATTTATATCTTTATAAACTGAAGGCATTTTTATGGAGAGGATTTTGGAATTCATTATGTAGGTAGCAGGGAATTATTGAATAAGCTTTAAAGTGATTTATATTTTAGAAATATGATTCAAATGTTAAGTGGAGGATGATTTAGAAGGTGAAGAGCCTGAAGATAGGGAGGCCTAGGAAGTAGAACAAGTTAGAGATAGTCACTAGGTCTTCATGCTAGTCTCATGTCCATCAACAAATGCTTTGTAATGAGTTAGCTTGATACCCATCTAAGATAAAAATTCTTAATAAGAATAAAAATCAATTTTCTTAACCTTCTTAAAAGTATCTGAAAAATACAGGAAATATCATACTTAATGATGAAGCATTAAAGTATTTCCATTAAGGGAGGAACACATATCTGACAAGGATGCCTACTGAGAAAGCAAAGAAGAAATTCTGACAGCTATCAGCTGTGTACCGACCTGATGCTCATGACAAGGATACACTTTTTATTCCTTAGTAAAAACAATTTCATAGAACATCCATATTTGCCAAGGTCACTCTGTGAATGACTGTAGTAGAGAGGGCAAAACCAAGACTATTCCTTAATCATTTCTGAGCTTAGGAAAATAGAAGAACACTGTGCAAATCACAAAAACAGCCAAGTATCTCCCTCTGCTATTTCTATGGTCAATTAGAGATTTAACTCCTTCCATCCCAACTACCTTCTAGATAAAGATGAAGATACAAAAATCATAGAATCCAGAGCAAAATGCACTTCTCTATTCCTCTTCAAAATGATATGATCGAAGCCTCAGTCCTTTAACAATTCCATCATAATATTCTCTTGCTGAGACATCTCACTGTTTCCTATGGCATTCTGTCTCCCTTGCAACAAGTAAACCAAACTCTGATTCTGCTATTTCTTTTGGTCTTTGGCTGGTGAGTATCTACACTCCTTTATGGCAATTATTTAAAAATGGAGAGAAAAACAGATTCTCTTAAAAGGAGAAGCAGTATCCCCAAGGCAGATATAGGTTTCACTTAAAGGGAGAAGGTAACATTCCATTGTATATATGAACTACATCTTCTTTATCCATTCCTCTTTTGATGGACTTTCAGGTTGCTTCCATGTCTTGGCTATTGTAAATAGTGCTGAAAAAAAAAAATAGTGCTGCAATGAACATTGGGGTGCATGTATCTTTTTGAATTATGATTTTCTCTAGATATGTATAACTGACTCATTTTACTGTACACCTAAAACTAACACGACATTGTAAATCAACTATACTTCAATTTATTAAAAAAACAAACACCTACTGTTAAATATATCCATGAATGTTCAATTTTTCCATTGATTTTTCTCAGTTCTAGAATTTCCATTTGATATTTGTAATTCTCAGTTTTTTTCCTCAAATATATATTTTTTAAAATGTTTGGAGCATGTTGAAAATAATTATTGAAGTTTGTGTCTAGTATCTTAAAAAGGGTTGAGGGGGAGAAGGCAAAGGGAACATTTGGAAAAACAGCTGACGATCCGTCACTGCTTACAGCTGTGTTGGTTGTATTCTGCCAAAGGGATTATGCATAGGGTGCCGGGGAGGCTAATATCCAGACTGGGCTCCTTTAGCCAATCTGTGTGCTCTCAGGCTGGCAGGGAGGAGTACCTTTAAGAAAGTGCATGACTTTCTTAGTATGACTTGGCTATGGCTTTCTTTAGGTCAAGGAAGAGTTTACTGTAGACTCAGCATGAGTTCCAGAGGGAGAATGTACAGAATTCTATGATGATGAGGGTCTGGGGGATGAGAGTGGATCTGGACAACTTGGGCTACATATAGTAAGTGAACTAATCAGGGATAAAGTACATGAGATTTGTGACATGATCAACCCTGTCTCAAGTAGAATATAGCAGTAAGACTTTGAGATTTGAGGCTGGGGCATCTCCTGCCAGAAGCACGCAGAGCAGTGGTACCCAGTTCACTCTGTCTAACAGCAAGGTGGATGCCAGGGAGGGGCCAGTCTTCCCTAGATCCCCCATCTGTGGGTCTCTCTTCTAACTCTGCAACAGCAAACACTCTGTGGTGCCCACTCAATTCCTGCCAACTGAGTCATAGAGGCCAGAAAGGGGCTGTCTCACCTGGAATACAGGAGTTCCTCTTTTCCTTGTACAATTTCTTCTGCTGGTAGTGTTGTGGCTGGGGGAAGCTCATAGAAAAGGATGTATTCTTTCCTGCTTTCACCACCCATGCTCTTTCTCTTTCTTTCTCCTAGGAATACTCTCCTACCTGGTTAATAAGTAACTGACCTCCTTTCAAACACAATTCAGAAATTAACTCTTTGGTGAGGGCTTCACTGACTACTGAATTGAACTTGATTCCAGTGGTGTAATGGTGGAAGAAGGACTTCAGCCCTTGCCTACTTTGAAGAAAGAATTCAGCAAACAGACCAAGACTGTGAACTAGAGACAGCGTTTATTAGAAGCCAAGTGTGTGTGGAAGATCACATGGGTGAACTCAGGGTGAGTTGTGTGCAGGAGAGGGGGCTTAAATTCCTTATATGGGGGCAGTTTTCCAGGTTGTCTCTGGCCAATCCTTTCACTTTTGCCTATGTTTAGTCTGTCAAAGGGCAGCAAGAAATCAATTACAGCTGTTCAGCCTGGGACCTATCTATCTCCTACTCAAACTGACTTCTCTTTTGAACTCCTACTATTTTTATTACAGCACCACTCTCAAATTAATACCATTTATTTGTTTACATATTTCTTTCTTTTTAAGCTTACATAATACCTTTTATTCTTTTGTCTCTATCACATAGCACAACTCATAACACATAGGGGTATTTAATTATACTGAATCAAATACTGAGTTGATTTGAAAATAAACTAATGTGATCTAATAGAGTGAATATGACTTCTGAAAGTAGAAACCCCAGCTTCCAGATCCACCTGTGCTGACTACATTTATTTGTACAAATGAACACAGTATGTTCTTAACCTCTGTACATTTTCATTTCCTAAAGTGTAAACTAAAGGTATTGGTTGAATCTCTAACATCACTTTCAGCATTACTACAGTGATTCAGATTGATATTCCTTATGCTTGACCTTTTTAACTGAGTTTTCATCAGTTAATGAACAGCAGTCAGCATTCCTAGGCACAGAAAGTTAATGTGATCACTGGAAATAAGGCTTTTGCTCAAGCACTAAGAGCTAACTAGGATATTTGGCCATGAACACTTGAACACTTCCCAAAGCTATGAGATCTCTCACAATGACCTAAAAACGAACAGTAGTGTAATTTATAAAGTTTTTACTATATAGAATTCATGAAATGAACTTGGAGTCATTGCATTATGTTGAATTTAAAAAGGATTACATTGTTAGGGCAGTTTGGAACCTGTGATTTACTGGAATGACTTAAAAGCTTATACACATACAATTAAACCATGTCATTAAAGAATAATCTCCTTTCCACATATTGCATTAAAAAACTGACTGCCAGGAACCAGTTATCAAAACAATATGATTTCAAATGAATTACATAAGCAATTCAGTATGTATTGCTACATAAGCAATACAGCGGTTCTAGCATTATGAAGATGATGTTTACAAATGATTGAATTGCCTTTGAACTGTTGCAACAAAGAGCTACATTAACTCAGAATATGAGACCTCATTATCAAAATTATGCTATTTTCTCCAGCTGCTTTTGTAAAAGATAGCTGAGTTTTTGATACTAGTATGTGAATAGAAATAGTATAATTTAGTGCAAAATAATCAATAAATACAAATAATATTCACTGTTATCAACCAGTGTGGATTTATCTCATGTACATCACAGTGGTGAGGGCAAGGAATATGTCATTTCAAGGGGGTGTCTGCTGACTTATATTGATTATATAGTCTTAGATCATGGTCATTGTATTGGTTAATGTGCTCTGAAGACTGACAAGGGCAGTTCAGGTCATGATCTCCAGTAAGTTATTATTGCAATTCTGAGTGGACATGTATAAAGAATCAAAACACTGTGGAATTTTCCCAGCTGAAAAAAATTGCTATAACTGTATTCAAATAACTATCAAGGTTTTTAAAATTACTTTCTGTTAAAAAAAAAATAAATTGCCTTTGAGTGAAGAATGTTATTTGTGTCAGTACTAGGTCTCAAATATATTCAATTTGAGATTTGAAAGGTGATTATTATTCTCCATATAACAGAAAACATGTCCACTCTTGTTTTTGGTGTAAGGCCAATATAACTGCCAAAACCTTAAAAATATTTTAGTACTGGGTTATTTCTAGGAAAGCAAAGGACTCATTCTTAGTGGTAGTCTGTTTACCAAGACCATGTTCCTACATGAAAAACGGAAAGCACTTCCCCTTACTTACAGGAGCATCTGTATTACTAGCAGAACACGTGATCAGCATCACTTCAGGTATGCTGACTCTGATGCCACAATGCGCGAGTGTCCCGCTGCTGCGGTAACAGGGTTTCCCGAATGCTGAGCTTTAAACAACACAAATTCTACTCTTGCGGTTGTGGAAGTCGGAAGTCCAGGATGAGCCTGGCTGAGCGACAGTCAGACTGTCATCCGGCTGCACTCCTGAAGGCTCCGGAGAATCGGTTTCACTTGCCTTCTCCACCTCCCAGGGGCTGCTGCATTCCTGGGCTCACAGCCCCTTTCTCTGTCTTCAAAGCACATCACTCCAGCCTCTGCCGCCAGCATCCCTCCTCCTTTCTCTGATTTTCACACTTACTTTTCTCTTATAAGGACCCTATGGTTACATTTGGACCATTTAGATAATTCTCCAGCATAAGCTCCCACCTGTGTCCTTAACCGCGTTTTCAAAGTCCCTTTTACCATGTGAGGTACCCAGTGCAAGGATTCTGGGGATAAGACATGAGATCGTTGATGTGACATTTTTCTTTTTTTTTTTTTTTTTTTTTGACACAGAGTTCTTTGTATCTGATAAAGTCTATGGTTTCCTTCCCAGAATAACATTTTTAAGGGCAAAAGGTAAAATTTGTAATTACACAATGGAAAAAATTATACTAAAATGCAATAATCAAAATATTTAAAAAATAAACGTGTACTATAGCAATATGTGTGCTTTTTAAGCTATTGCATAATTATTTTAATGTCTAATAATAACATAATAATTCTAATAATTTCAAAGTAATAATGGACATAATATTTGCAACCACTGTTGTGTAATATGAAAATATCTAACTTCTATTGTACTACTAATAGTGTGATTATAATTTTTTTCCCTGTACACTAATAATTGTAGGAAATATTCAGCTTCAATTAGAAGTTAAGGCAAAAAATGTAATTTTTATTTCTACCCATAATCTTGGACTGCAAGTTAAGAACCCCTATACACATAGCAGAAAGAATTTATGACTTGTTAATGTTCATGTGTGTGTGTGTGCATATGATTCCCACCGACAAGACAAGTATGCGCCAAAAAACATGCTATTGTTCAACATTTCTTCAACTGTGTTTGCATTTACCTATGAGTCAGCTACTAGCAGACAAATAAAATAATTATGGACAATTCTTTATTAGAAATCTATACTATGAGATTTGCCTTCTGTTCAACATTAGACACTAAGGTATTCAGAAACATGGCAAATCCTTCTGTATGTATTCAAATTTCAATATGTCATCCTGAGGAATTTTAATATTTACTAAGCAATGAGATCTCTGTGTTGTCTAGGAGTTTGCACTCAATTTAGCATAATAAAACACACATATTCTGCTATGTGAAAACCATCCAAATGTGTGTTATGGTTTAATCATTTATGAATTTTTTTAGATAAAATTTTCTCTACACTTGTGTATAATAAGCAAGCTTATGTCCTCACAATTCAAAACAAAATAAGAGAGTTATACACTATAAAGGCTGAAAGTTTACCTTCAAAAACAATTTTTTTTTTTCAAAAGATTGGCCCAATAAAACAAAAGTCTTTCATTTTTTACTTGGCTTTATTTCTTAATGTTTCATTTTTAATAAGGCCTAATATACAAGTATAATATGATCAGTTATACAGTTACTAAACATGTATGTCTGACTGACTAGGAAAGATTCAAATGTGTTTTTTATATTTTATTTTATTGATGTACAGCTGATCTACAATGTTGTGTTAATTTCTGTTGTATAGCAATGTGATTCAGTTATATGTATGTATTATACACAATATTATACACATACACTCCTTTTTTCCTATTCCTTTGCATTATGGTTAGTTTTAATACTTCCAGCATTTGCTGTCTCAGAAATTTAGGCCAAAATATTAAGCCTTATCTTAATATGCGGACATTTGAGAATTGGACTTGTAATGCTTTTAAAAGTTCTTTATAGTTTCACTTTAAAATAATCAGCATGTTCCACTTAGTTGTGGAACCTGCTTGCAATTTCTAATCATGGATTATTTTATAATAATCATGCTTATATTTTGACTATCTAATGAGCACATCTTTCTGGTTAGTAGGAAACTGTAGGCCAAGTGCAACTGTTTAACCAAGAAAGCAGATTCACAGGCAGAAAAGGTCACACAGGGATGAATTTTTCAGTGTCAAATCCCTCTAAAACATTATTATAGCTTTTGTGTACATGGCAAGCAATTTGAGAAAAAGAAATGTTCTGGAGTAGTAATAAGAATAAGAAGTTACAGCACTGAAACATTTCATATTAATGTGTAAGTCCCCACTTACATGGTCCCTACTTCATTCCTCCAATTATCAGGGAGTCAGCACTCTCATTTTTTGTGATTTCAAGTTCTATAATTTTGAGTGTATCTGACTGTGTTGTGTTGTGTATGTGTGTGCTGTACAATTTACATAAAACAGAAAATTGTCATGATGGACAAGTTTGAGAACATTTGAAAAAGTCTAATAAGATCAGCTAAATCAATGTTTTACTTTTTCTTGACTGAAATCTTTTTCTATACATCTTTCTTTTTATTTATTTTTTATGAGTTGCAGCTTTAAATTATCACAGAATAGCTGAGGCATTCAAAATCCCAACTGCTGCGAAAGTCCTTATAAAAAAAAACATGAGATAATGTTCCTTTGATCAGAGAATGAGATAAATCCAAGTTCCTACTCTGGGAGTCATAAGTGACATTTGCCAAGTGGAATGTTATGATTAGAATCAAGGAAGTGAGCACAACTTGAGAAATGTCATTTTTTTATTATTTGCCACTAAATATTAAAAATTTTGGCAGTGATCTGCCAAAGATATCAAATGTGATTGCATATAATAAAATATAAAATTTGAGTAGTATGATTTTGTGAAGGAAGTGGTAACTCACTCCAGTATTCTTGCCTGGAGAATCCCGTGGACAAAGGAGCCTGGGAGTCTATGGGGTTGCAAGAGTCGGATACAACTGAGCAACCAAGTGCGCACACACAGTATGATTTGAAGAGTCAGAAATTACAGGCCTAAAAAATTACAGACATGACAATATACTTATTTTTATTTGCTGCATTTAGTGTTCATTTTTCAAATATTCGTTATGCTGGGCCTAGGTAAGGAAAAGATGAACACGCCACAATTCTCCAAACTCATAGTTTGGTAAAGAAGGTTGCAAATGAACCAACCAAAACCATGATATCTTCCATAAAGCAGCAAAGTAGATACACATATAAAGTGTTTTGAAAGCAGAGAGTGAAGCACAGTTTTAATTTTAAAATATTTACAAAACCTTTCAAGATAGAATTACAGTTCTTTGAAGCATATAGCAAGATTGGAATTCTGACTCTATCACTTACTGAGTTTGTGAAAGACGTTTGATTTTTGAATATTGGATCTAATAAGATATCACTTATGTGTGGACAGTGATACAAATGAACTTATTTACAAAACAGAAACAGACTCACAGACTTAGAGAGTGAATTTATGGCTACCAAAGGAGAAGTGGGAGAGGGATAAATTAGGAGTTTGGGATTAACAGATACACACTACTACATATAAAATAGATATACAATGTGGCCCTACTGTATGGTACAGGGAACTATATTCAATATTTTGTAATAATCTGTAAGGGAAGATAATCTGAAAAAGAATATATCCATATATCTATGAATTTAGATAATTTATACCTGCATCACTTTGTTATACACCTGAAACTAACACAACATTGTAAATCAACTACACTTCAATTAAGAAATGCTTGACTTTTTAAAAATTGACTTTTTTAGGAACTCACCAAGGAACAGGAGATTTCCTCTCAGAAGTTGTGATGGCGAAGTAAAATGGTTAGGAAATTAGGCAGCCTGATTTTGAGTCTTATCTCTTTACTTTAGCTCTGGTTAACCTTGGTCTGTTTATTCAATTTCTCTTGAGTTAAGCTAAACAAAAGTTAAACCAGATGATTATCTGCGTGGCCCCTCTTACATACCATTTTATGATTATAACTCAGCAACAGTTTTAGTAATGGTGCTTGGGGCCTGCTTCAGCAGGAAATTTACTTTAAGCAAAGTCTGAGTATTTTCTTTTGACCCAGTTGCTGGGGTTGCTACCAAGAGATTTTCATGCTGGGACAATCACAAAACCTTGCAAAATGCTATCAGGACTAATGAAATACCGCTTCCTTTTCTTTAAAGGAGAGTCCTACCCTAAATTGAGATGTTCTGTTAAGTCCTGTACTTTTGGTGGGAGTTAGGGTATTCTAAATTGTGAAGATAGGATTTGGATAACTAAAGGTTGGAGTAGTTCCTGTCTGGATCAACCAGGCAATCTATTAAGCACCCTTAACCTAATGCAGGGGGAGAAAAGAATGCTTGATTTAACTTAGAAACTCTGAGAATGCTTCATTCCACACCCAGTAACACACTAAGAAGGAAATTGTCTTTTATGCTCTGGAACTGATAGAATTAAATTTTAGCCAGAGGTTTATTAAGAAGATTTCTCAGACTCTTATGATGTTTAATCAAAGAAGAAGATAGGTGACTTCCAGGTAAGGTGGGAAAGTAGTGCATGCATGTTTGTTCAACTCCTTTAGCTGAACTTTAAATTCAAATAAAAAAATCCCACATGCAAATAAAGTAAAACAAAAACTGAACAAAAGTAAACAAAATAAAAAAAAAAGGAAGAAAAAGAAAAGACAACTGGAAAATAAACTTTTTCTATACTGAAATTAATGAACAACTGCAATTTCATATGCACATCTTAAAAAAAAATCTGCCTCTATTATACAAATAATAATTATTAACAATTATATAATTATAATTGTTATTATACAAAATAATAAGGACCAAAGTGGAATACAGCTTTGAGATACGATGTAGATCTCTAATTCTGAGTCCAGAGCAACCAGATGGAAATGAGGAAGTTCATGAAAGACCCCACTGATAGCCATGCTGGAAGAAGTCTGGGTAGCGGATGTGGGTGTTGCTTGGAATGGAGAAACTCTGCTTCACCTCTATTTCTGCAGTGTTGAGCAGGGGTGATTTATGTCATGCAGAAGGAGAGCACTTCACATCTCACCCTTGAGTTGTCTGCCTGTCCTGCTGGAGTCTATGCCATCCACATTTGGGAAATCCTCCTCATTCAACCCACCAGCAATGAACTCTAAGCATGTGGCTTTTCTAAATCAGCTAGACAATTTCTCATCCATCTGTGGTTTAACTTCATCATTTTAATGTTGATCCTACTGCTTGCTATGAACTTTTCGCAGTAAAGCGTATCTGCCCAACCTTCAATCTCTACTCATAAGCAACTTTCATCATCCTTTATTGACCCACTGATTTTTAGGACCCTCAAATACTTTTCCCTCCTAAGAAATCTTTATGGAGTTTTATTCTTTTATGACATCTCATGTTCTCCCTCATGACACAGTTATTTCTGTTTATAATGCAAGTTCCTTAATCATGCTGACTTTGTCTTTATTTATTTCCCATATCTCCTAATACAGTTCTTCTCATAAAGTAATCATTCTCTAAATGCTGGTCAATCTACATTTTTGTTTTTGTTTTGAGAATCAGATGAATATGAAAGCCTTTAACTCCTAAAATATATATATATTTTTTCTCGGAACAGTGCAAATCTCAGTTCAGTACAGTGTTATCTTTCAAGGTCTTGGAATTCGTCATTGTGAAGCAAATGAGTTCCTCAGTTCTCTTTGACTTTGCCAGACCTCTGACGTGATAAATACCAGCCTTAACCTTGAAAATCTATTTACAGCTCAGGTGGCTTGAAAATTCTCTCTCAAATATTCAATCATCCCACATAAATTGCCTTGAGTTTTCTAAGTATATTCTTTGTATGTCATTACGTCATTTGTCCAAGATTATGGGCAGAATTATTCTGTGTTTCCTCTTGCTGAAGTCCTTATTTTTTAGAGAGACTTATTTTTCCTTTAATCTCCTTTCTCATATAACATTTTATGCACACAAGTGTGTGTGTAACATATATGTAATTCAGAAGTGTGGTGATTAGAGGAACAGCCATGAGAACATGAACACTTTACAGTTCTCCAAGCCTTCCTTCCCATTTCTCTACCTTATTCATATTGGCTAGATTTTGTGTTTCTCCTTCCCCAGCTTTTTTTCTTAAATTTTAATTTGGAAGTTTAAATTATTATATAAATTATTAATATAAATTATTATATAAAGTAAAACTTGCAAGAATAATGCAAAGAACACCTATATGCTTATATATTCTTATATTTATGTACATATTTACATACATACACATATGTTGGAGAGGAAGAGAGTTAATATATATATGTATTGTTAGAATCTTTTGAGAGTAAGTTGCAGATATCATTATCTTCCTTTATCTCTACATATTTCAGTGTGATTCCCTAAGAATAAGATACTATATTTTTATACAATCATAGGACAGTTTCCAGCTTCAGTAAATGTATCATTGACATAATACTCTTACCTAATTTACTGTTCATATGTTCAAGTTCTTATCTTGGTTTGTGAGTCTTTATACACATTATTAATAACATATAATATAATCATAGTATATAAAATAGTGGATAATAAAAGTTTTAATTATTTTCAGTGTAATCTCCTACTAGGTCAGTGATTTCTAAATTGCTCCATGGATACTTGGGACTTTACAAATTGGAAAATAAATGTAGCTTGATGAAGGGACACAGGGCTGAGAGCCTTGAGAGCCAGTGGCAATCACTCAACTTTAAGAGTTTCTTCAGTTATTTTGTGACTGAATGTTCAGTCTGGGTGTTTTCCACTCAAAGCCAGTAAAGAGGCAAGGTTGATGGAAAGGAAAATTTGCTATATTTTGGATCCCAGCAACCGAGATGAGGGGAGGGTGGGCTCCAGGCTGACTCCCCCAGCACCCGACCCCACAGCTGACAACCAGTGGGCAAGAACTTTTATAGACAGAGGGAGGAAGCCACATATAGAAACAGTACAGTTACCTCTTCCCACTTTTTTCTCTGACTACTTCACAACGTATTGCTTTCCTAAATTTCTTTCACATCTACTACTTTTATAAAGTCCTGCTTCATTTCAATTTGCTTTCTTGATTTTCAAGTTTGCTTTGTGAAATGAGGCTTATGATTTAAAATTTTTGGTCCCTGGCTTCCTTTTAAGAACTTTTTTGTGAACCATAGTTTTCTGGGCTTTATACTAGCATTGTATCTATAGCAATCTTCTGACATAAGAATTTTTTCCACATTTGATGAATGAAGAAAAGAAGGTCAGAGAGGTCTGTCTACATTTCAAAAGTCATACAGTCCAGAAATATCAGAGCAAGCATCTGAACTCAGATCTAACTTGAAATTGTTGCTTTTGTTTCTTTGTTTTTATTGCTTATCAGATCTAAACAATATGTGTCTTATGAGCACTGAGGTTCCACAGTTTGGTTTCATCATGATGTTAATTCTGACCCTGATTATCTTCACTCATCCCCTCCTACATTTAATCTTCCCTACACCTACAGTGCTCCTTCCTGCCACAGTGGTTGTACTCAGGGCTCCCTACCACACCACTTTATCCATAGTCACATCTCACCTACCTTCATGGTCATCTCTCCCTGCTTCTTTCTCTGACTACTTCTTGATGTGTTGCTTTCCTAAATTCCTTTCACATCTACTACTTTTATGATTATTTTTGTTCTTCATTACATTTTCTCCTTAGAGTTTAAAATGTCTCCATTCAAAAAAATGTCTCCTAGCATGTCTGCAAGTAATAAAAAGGCAAGAATTATACCATATATGTCTTTTTATCACACTCTATCATTATTTGATGCTGGACATGAGTTGAAAGCTTAGTTCCTAATGACTAAGTTCCTTCTTACCATTGATCTGCAGATTTGAAAAGTTAGAAACATGACACCAGCTTGTATTAATATAATTTCCAAATTTTGGTCTTAATTTCTTTCTATCCAGTCCAATTTTATGCAATAATTTGTTCACTTACAGTTATCTGTCCAAAACTATGGTCTTTATTGTTGATAGTCTACAGTAAGAGTCTGCCTGTCTATATGCTCTCAGGTCAATTTCTCTCAAGAATAATGACTGATGCTACCCATTAAATACCTATAATATGCTAAACATTATTACAATTTAATCTCATAAAATAAATTGGGATTACTGTATTTGTATACATCATCTCCAATCCCCAAATGACTTATCCAGGCAGCCACTATTTACATGGAAGCCAAATATTAAGGCTCAGAAGGATTTGTCAAAGACTGCCCCAGTGAAGACAAAAGTTACTATTGTAAGCTAGTGGGGTATGATTTCAAAGTCTCTGAAATTTTCTCCATACTTTCTTCATCTTTATTTCATGGAATTTAAAACTATATGATATAATCATATACTGATATATATGTTTAATGTGTACAAATATATGTTAAACAAAATCAACAAGTACTTTTTTTTTTCTGATATAGTAGAGAGGAAGTCAGTAGTTGAGGTTCAATATTTTGTTTCTTTTGCTGTACTGTCTATAGTATTTATATTAAGCATTTTGATGATGTTTAAAATCGGTAGGAAAATGAACTAGATAGGAAAGAACATAACATAGGCACTTTGAAAGAGAATCATGTCTATCATTCATTGAAATAATACTAGCAGGCCCAAATTATTGTATTCTTATAATAGCTCTTTCATCTAACACAACATAAAAATCTTGTCATTTTTTAAAAAACAGGTACTAATGCCAAAATTTCTCAAATATTAGATGACAGATGATTATTTCATACTGCACATACATATTTATGAATCTAGCTTATTTTGTATTTTGACATTAAAAATATTGGTTAACAACACAGATGGAAGCTGAAGTCAACAGATGAAAGTCAAGAAAATATGTACTCTCCATAAAAAGTACCAGAGCCAACAAACTACAGATAGATTTAATTATTTTTAGGAAACTTCCCAGAAATAATTTATCCTGGGTCAAGCTTGTGAAATAATTCATTGATTAAATCAACAAGCCAGGGAGACATGAATCCTGGAAACTGAAGATAAAGTTTAATCTCAGAAAGGTTAACCTGATCATGAAAGAATGTTAAAATGACAAAAATGTTAGTAACTGATAAGCTAAAGAAGGTAATGAGGAGAGTGGAAATTGGACAAGAGAAAGGGACTGTGATCCTAAACATTTAGTCCTGGTTGGTTGCATATAACCAAAATACAGAAAATCTCTAAAATACAGAAAATCAATTTAGGAGAGAACCAAAGCTTGGGGGATGTGCCTTTGGAACATCTGTGGGTTATAATAATAAACTCAGTAAACAACATTTTTCTATAACATCTATTTTCCAGAACCATCAGGAAAGGACTGACCTCTTCAGAAAATTGTCTCTGATTATTAGGTCAGGGTAATATTAGCTTCCCCTCCATGTGAAATAAGTAAAGTGGAATTCAGTATATAAGTCATGTTATGGTCAGAGGATCTGCACACAGTAATATGATTCAGAAACTTGGAGCAAGCACTTAAAACTGACTTTAGACAGGAAGCGCAGGGACAGGACCTGCTTGACACGGGTCTTATCTCACCCTTCCACCAGAGCTATTGTTGTTCAGTCGCTAAGTCATGTCCAACTCTTTGCAAACCCATGGACAGCAGTATGCCAGGTTCCTCTCTCCTCCACTATCTCCTGGTTGCTGTTGTTCAGTTGCTCAGTTGTATCTGACTCTTTGCGGCCCCATGGACTGTAGCATGCCAGGCTTTCCTGTCCTTCAACATCTCCTGGAGTTTGCTCAAACTCATGTCCATTGAATCGGTGATGCCATTCAACCATCTCATTTTCTGTCATCCCCTTCTCCTCCTGCCTTCAGTCTTTCCCAGCATCAGGGTCTTTTCTAAAGATGTGACTCTTTGCATCAGGTGGCCAAAGTATTGGAGCTTAAGCTACAGCATAAAACTTCCAATGAATATTCAGAATTGATTTCTTTTATGATTGAATGGTTTGATCTCCTTGCAGTCCAAGGGACTCTCAAGAATCTTCTCCAACACCACAGTTCAAAAGCATCAATTCTCTGGTGCTCAGCCTTCTTTATTGTCCAATTCTCACATCCATACAAGACTACTGGAAAAACCATAGCTTTGGCTATATGGAAATTTGTTGGCAAACTAATGTCTGCTTTTTAATATACTATCTAGGCCTGTCATAGCTTTTCTTCCAAGGGGCAAGTGTCTTTTAATTTCATGACTGAAGTCACCATCTGCAGTGATCTTAGAGCCCAAGAAAGTAAACTCTGTCACTATTTCCATTGTTTCCCATCTATTTGTCATGAAATGATTGGTCCAGAGGCCATGATCTTAGTTTTTTGAATGTTGAGTTTTAAGCCAGTTTTTATTCACTCTCTTCTTTCACCATCAACAAAAGGCTTTTTATTTACTTTTTGCTTTCTGCCATAAGGGTGGTGTCATCTACATGTTTGAGATTATTGATATTTCTCCCAGCAATCTTGATTTCAGCTTGTGCTTTATCCAGCCTGGCATTTCTCATGATGTATTCTGAGTAAAAGTTAAATAAGTAGGGTGACAATATACACTCTTACCATACTCCTTTCTGAATTTGGAACCAGCCCATTATTCCATGTGTGGTTCTAACTGTTTCTTCTTGACCTGCATACAGATTTCTCAAGAGGTAGGTAAGGTGTTCTGGTATTCCCATCTCTTTAAGAATTTTCCACCATTTTTTGTGATCCACACAGTCAAAGACTTTGGCATAGTTAATGAAGCAAAGTAGATGTTTTTCTGAAACTCTCTTCCTTTTTCTATGATACAGTGGATGTGGGCAACTTGATCTCTGGTTCTTCTTCCTTTTCTAAATCCAGCTTGAACATCTGGAAGTTCTCAGTTCAAGTACTATTGAAGCCTAGCTTGGAAAATTTTGAGCATTACTTTGCTAGCATGTGAGATAAATGCAATTGTGTAGTAGTTTGAACATTGTTTGGCATTGCCTTTCTTTGGGATTGGAATGAAAACTGACCTTTTCCAGTCCTGTGGCCACTGCTGAGTTTTCCAAATTTGCTGGCATATTGAGTGCAGCACTTTCACAGCATCATCTTTTAGGATTTGAAATAACTCAACTGGAATTCCATCACCTCCACTAGCTCTGTTCATAGTGATATTTCCTAAGGCCCACTTGATTTTGCACTGCAAAATGTTTGGCTCTAGGTAAGTGATCACATCACTGTGGTTATCTGGGTCATTAAGACCTTATTTGTACAGTTCTTCTGTGTACTCTTACTGCTTCTTAATATCTTCTGCTTTTATTAGGTCCACATCATTTCTGTCCTTTATTGTGCCCATCTTTGCATGAAATGTTCCCTTGGTATCTCTGATTTTCTTGAAGAGCTCTCTAGTCATTCCCATTCTATTGTTTTCCTCTATTTCTTTGCATTGATCACTTAGGAAGGCTTTCTTATCTCTCCTTGCTACTCTTTGGAACTCTGCATTCAGTTGGATATATCTTACCATTTCTCCTTTGCCTTTTGCTTCTCTTCTTTTTTCAGATCTTTGTAAGGCCTCCTCAGACAACCATTTTGACTTTTTGCATTTCTTTTTCTTGGGGATGGTTTTGGTCACTGCCTCCCATACTGTGTTACAAATTTCCATTCATATATTTCAGATACTTTGTCTATCAAATCTAATCCCTTAAATCTATTTCTCACTTCCACTGTATAATCATAAGGGATTTGATTTAGGTCATACCTGAATGGTCTAGTGGTTTTCCCTACTTTCTTCAATTTAAGTCTGAATTTGGCAATAAGGCGTTCATGATCTGAGCCACAGTCAACTCCTGGTCTTGTTTTTGCTGTCTGTATAGAACTTCTCCATTTTGGCCACAAAGAATATAATCAATCTGATTTTTGCATTGACCATTTGGTGATGCCCATGTGTAGAGTCTTCTTTTGTGTTTTTGGAGGAGGGTGTTTGCTATGACCAGTGCGTTCTCTTGGGAAAACTCTGTTACCCTTTGCTTTGCTTCATTTTGTAATCCAAGGTCAAGTTTGCCTATTTCTCCAGATGTCTCTTGACTCCATACTCTTGCACTCCAGTCTCTTATGATGAGAAGGACATCCTTTTTTGGTGTTGGTTCTAGAAGGTCATGTAGATCTTCACAGAACAGTCCAACTTCAACTTCTTCAGCATTTGTTGTTAGGGTATAGACTTGGATTACTATGATATTGAATAGTTTGCCTTGGAAATGAACAGAGATCATTCTGTTGTTCTTGAAATTCCACTCAAGTGTGACATTTTGGACTTTTCCATTGACTATGAGGGCTTCTCCATTTCTTCTATGGGATTCTTGCTCACAGTAGTAGATAAAATGGTCATCTGAATTAAATTCACCTATTCTGATCCATTTTAGTTCCCTGATTCCTAAAATACTGATGTTCACTCTTGCCATCTCCTGTTTGACCACTTCCAATTTACCCTGATTCATGTACCTAACATGCCAGGTTCGTATGCAATATTATTCTTTACAGCATCGGACTTTGCTTTCACCACCAGACACATTCACACCTGGGTGTTGTTTCTGCTTTAACTCAGCCTCTTCATTCCTTCTGGAGCTATTTCTCTGCTTTCTTAAAGTAACATGTTGGGCACCGACCGACCTGGGGAGTTCATCTTTCAGTGTCATATCTTTTTATCTTTTCATACTGTTCATGGGGTTCTCAAGGCAAGAATGCTGAAGTGGTTTGCCTTCTCTTCTCCAGTGGACTAGGTTTTGTCAGAACTCTCACCATGACCTGCCCATCTTGGGTGGCCCTACATGGCATGGCTCATAGTTCCATTGAGTTAGACAAGGCTGTGATCCACGTGATCAGTTTGATTAGTTTTCTGTGATTGTGGTTTTCATACTGTCTGCTCTCTGCTTATTTAACTTATATGCAAAGTACATCATGAGAAATGCTGGACTGGATGAAGCACAAGTTGGAATCAAGATTGTCAGGAGAAATATCAATAACCTCAGATATGCAGATGACACCACCCTTACGGCAGAAAGCAAAGAAGAACTAAAGAGCCTCTTGATGAAAGTGAAAGAAGAGAGTGAAAAAGTTGGTTTAAAATTAAACATTCAGAAAACTAACATCATGGCATCTGGTCCTATCACTTCATGGCAAATAGATGGGGAAACAGTGGAAACAGCCAGAGACTTTATTTTTTTGAGCTCCAAAATCACTGCAGATGTGACTGCAGCCATGAAATTAAAAGATGCTTTCTCCTTGGAAGAGAAGTTATGACCAAGAAGTTAGACAGCTTGTTAAAAAGCAAAGACATTACTTTGCAACAAAGGTCCATCTAGTCAAAGCTATGGTTTTTCCAGTAGTTATGTATGAATGTGAGAGTTGGGCTGTAAAAGAAAGCTGAGTGCCAAAGAGTTGATGCTTTTGAATTGTGGTGTTGGAGAAGACTCTTGAGAGTCCCTTGGACTGCAAGGAGATCCAACCAATCCATCCTAAAGGAAATCAGTCCTGAATATTCATTGGAAGGTCTAATGCTGAAGTGGAAACTCCAATACTTTGGCTTCCTGATGTGGAAAACTGACTCATTTGAAAAGACCCTGATGCTGGGAAAGATTGAGGGCAGGAGAAGGGGATGCCAGAGGATGAAATGGTTGGATGGCATCTCTGACTCAATGGACATGAGTTTGAGTAAACTCCAGGAGTTGGTGATGGACAGGGAGGCCTGGTGTGCTGCAGTCCATGGGGTTGCAAAGAGTTGGACATGACTGAGCAACTGAACTGAACTGAACAGAAATGCCCTCTGATGGATGAGGATATGAGTCTTGTGGAAACTTCCTGATGGGAGGGACTGGCTTTGGGGTAAACAGGGTCTTGCTCTGGTGGGTGTGGCCATTTTCAGTTCATCTTTAATCCATTTTCTGCTTATACTTGTGGCTGTGTTCTTTCCCTTTAGTTTGGCCTGAGGTCAAACTGTGGTAGTGATATAATGGTGATAATGATGAGAACTCCTTCAAAAGGACTTATGCCAGCAAGCTGCACCTCCCAGGACTGTTGTATTCAGTGTCCCTGATTGTTGACCCAGGCCTCTGCCAGAGACATCTCGACACTCACAGGCAAGTCTGGCCCAGTCTTTTGTGGGGTCACTGCTCCTTTCTCCTGGTACACACAAGGTTTTGTTTGATCCCTCCAAGAGTCTGTTTCCAAGTCCTGTGCAATTCTGTGATGAAACCCCGCTGGCCTTCAAAGTCAAATTTCCTGGGCTTTTCAGTCCCTTTGCCACCCCCCTAGGTTGGGAAATCTTGTGGGGGTCTTTTGAAAAAGTGTGAGAACTTCTTTGGTATATCTTTGGTATGACTATGTCCTGGAGTTTGCTCAAATTCTTGTCCATTGAGTCTCATCCTCTGCTACCCCCTTTTCCTTTTGCCTTCGATCTTTCCCAGCATCAGGGTCTTTTCCAATAAGCTAGCTCTTCACATCAGGTAGCCAAACTACTGAAGCTTCAGTTTTAGCATCAGTCCTTCCAATGAATAGTCAGAGTTTTTTTCCTTAGGATTTATTGGTTTGATCTCCTGAATTGCAAGGAATTCAAACCAGAGCTGAGATCCACACTAAAGAACTGAGGAACTAAGATTGGAGTTTTGAGTATGTTTATCTTGTCTGTGACTTGGAAAATTGTCTGCCTCTAAAGGAAAATTCAGATATATCTTTATATATTGTCCCTTTATAAGGAAAGCGGAAAGCAAATGCTCATAATTTTATGACTGGAGGAAGAGAAGAAATGATTCTAAATTGATTTCAATGAAATATTCTCTAGAATCATTTGGTATTACTGGTTCAGCTCATACAGATACAGGGTAGTTACATAATATGTATCATAAAAATGTTTTAAAAATTGTGATGAATAGCTATTAAAGCACAGACAGTTTTGTTCAAACACTCCTTATGATTCACTACAGGAAATTCTAATTTAAATATTCCCTAAAAGATTCTTCACTGACAAAGGAGTAATTTAATGATGCCGATTGTACCTTTCTTTGATGAATAGCTTTCTTAAGTTACTCACATTTGCCATTTTCAACTACACATCTTCATGAGAAACTAGCTACGTGTAGCTAACAGATTTGGGAGCTTCCATTTGTATTGAGACATATTTGGCTCATAAAGTAGGAACTAAATTTTGCTGGATTTATAGTGATGTTGTTATATTTTGGGGTAAACTGGCATGAAAGATAATGTTGGTCTCAGCTAAAAATAGAGGAAGATACAGAGGAATCTTCTTGCCAGTTTTAATAGTTATAAATATAGTTAAATTGCCTTTGCTCATCAAAAAGAAACAATGATTAGGAAGTCTCCTCTTTAGGGAACTTCTTAGGTTGGTTATAACTGCCTTGAGGTTCCCCCTTTTCCATACTTAAGTTTGCTCTTCCTTATTTTCCCTTTATAATTGGTGGAATAACCCAAGAAAAGAGCTACTCTGGTATGAAATCTGTAGCAACAAACTTAGTTAAGAAGTGGTCTGAAAGAAAGGGAAATTCATATTGTGTAATTCAATTTCATCTGTTTTTTTTTATTTTTTATTTATTCATTTTTAAAAATTGACTTACTTATTTTAATTGGAAGATAGTTACTTTACAATATTGTGATGGTTTTTTGCCATCATCTGGTTCTTAGTTTGGGAATTCCTGGAAATTCAGGTTTATCTTAAAGTATGATAGATCCAAAAGTCCTAAAATGAACTCTGGATTACCCTAAATTCAAGGGAAATACTGGAATAGAGCTAGACTTTACACTAAGTCAGTTTCAGAACCAGATTTCTGACTCCATTAAAAATGAATGGGATCTTCCTGATTTTTCTTTAAGAGAAGTATGTGGAAAAAGACAAAACCACAGGTTTGGCAGCTGTTAACAATTCATTATAACCACCATTCATGTTTTAAATTCTTATGGACATTTGCTATGTTATTAGAAGTTGTATGAGGATAGATTAATATTTTGAATGAAAACTTAATTTGATGAAATATGTTCCCTGACTGTAAGCATCAAATTAAGTCCATGTAAACAAGAGACAAGTGGTTGAAATTTTTTAAGGAAAAGTTCCTGTTAAGAAATGTTCAGTTTTCCTGTGGAATTTTCTCATCACCGTAAAGATGTGGTTTTCCAGAGATCTTGACTGGTGGGGGTAACAGCAGTACGTAATGGCACAGTCTTTTCTAATCACAGATTTTTTTAAACCAATAAAGAACAGTATTAATCCCATGTCTTCACTTTGTGGGTGTTTGAAAAAGTGGAAACCAGAGAAGTTAAGGAACTTGCAAAAATTATATAGTTTAAAATGTTCTTTTCTGTAGTTTACTGAAAACTTATTATTCAGGTTTTTTTTTTGTTGTTGTTTTTTTTTTTTTAATTTTCTTGAGTTCACTCAGAACAGATATTTTGGTTGGACATGGAAGGTCTCCTAATTCTTAACTTGAAAAAATCTTCTAGATTTTAACTTGAAAAGATCTCCCAGATGGATACCTTTTCCTATGCTGAATTCTCTATTTAACTATACTGTAAAGCCTTAAAATAAACCTAAATTTTTCCCCTTTAGTTTTTTTTTTAGCTTTTCTCTTTTTTAAAAAAATTAATTTTATTATTGTCTGATTGGTTTATAGTGTTGTGCTAGTTTCTGCTGTACAGCAAAGTGAATTAGCCATACATGTACATATAATCTCCTCTCTTTTGGATTTCCTTCCCATTTAGGCCACCACAGGGCACTGAGGAGGGTTCCCTGTGCTATAGAGTAGGTTCTCATTAATCTTCTATTTTGTACATAGTGTTAATGTGTATATGTTAATCCAAATCTCTCAGTTCATTCCATCCCCTTTCCCCCATTGGTGTCCATACACTTGTTCTCTAAATCTGTGTCTCTATTTCTGTTTTACAAATAAGATCAGCTATACCATTTTTCTAAATTCCACATATTTGTGTTAATGTGTGATAAACATTAACATGTTTGTGTTAATGTTATCACATTTGTGATAATGCATGATAAATGTGTGTTAAAATGTGATATTTGTTTTTCTTTTTATGACTTACTTCACTCTATGGCAGTCTCTAGGTTTCTTAGTGATAAAATCAGAATTTCACATAAATTGTGATTTTGTTGCACATCTTCACAATAAAGTTTATTGTGCTCCTTCAAAAAAACAAATAAATAAAAGATGATAACTGTTATGTTTCCAGTGATCCTAATATTCAAATTCACTGACTACAATACCTAATTCTCAACATTATGTATCTGGCAAATTAAAGAAGATAGGATGAGAGAGTTGGGCTAAAGGATGTGAGTAATCGCACCTGTTTGAGTCTGGACAATTGGTCTTACTCCTCTTTAGAGAATATTTTCTAAAAATGACTTGAATACTCATGTCTGTCAAATAAGTCAGAGTGTCTCTTGTTCCTACTTCTGGATAAACATTGACAAACACTTATTTGATTGTTCTCATTTTCACCATGGGAGAAGGAAATGGCAACCCACTCCAGTATTCTTGCCTGGAGAATCCCAGGGACAGAGGAGCCTGGTGGGCTGCCGTCTATGGGGTCACACAGAGTCGGAAATGACTGAAGCGACTTAGCAGCAGGAACAACATCATTTTCACTATTCCTTGTTAATTTCCCCAAACTCTTTTTATTACAAAATATCATGTTTGTAGAATGTTACAGTTCCCAAGATTGCATCTTTGTGTACATTATGATGTGATAGTTAGTCATGTTTGACTCTGCAGCTGCTGGACTGTAGCCCACCAAGGCTCCTCTGTCCATGGAATCCTCCAGCAAGAACACTGGAGTGGGTTGTCATTCCCTTCTCCAAGGGATCTTCCTGATCCAGGGATCAAACCCAGGTCTCCCCCATTGGAGACAGATTCTTTACTGTCTGAGCCACCACAGATGTTCTTGTGTACATTAGCCATGTTTTTGGTAGATGCTTATTCATCACCTCAGTAGTATAAATAGAGATTTCTCTGAATCATGATGTAAGTTAGATTTTATTTATTCCCTGTCCACTGGGCATTTCTGTAGTCTCAGATAATTGCCCTTTCATGTTTCAGAACTTATTTTATCTGTTAGAACTAAAGTTCTATATTAATGTATTTATGTGTGATGTATTACTCACATATTTGTCATGACCAGTCAAAATAAGGGCATTACAGCAGATCTTTTTGGAAGCACAAAAATGACTATAAAGTTATGGTTCCCATTTAGTTCAAAGGACACTATCTCTTAAATGTGTGGTTGAATTAATAAACCACTGAACTTTGAATCAGTTTCTTCTAAACAGATGATCTATCTGTAAAATAGCTTGTATTACAAGCAGTTAGGGCAGGTAGATCATGTAGAAAAATAGTTATAATTCATGATTTTGATAAATGGTGACATACAGTACAAGCTAAGTAATATAGAGGCACAAAGCAGTGAGAAAATAATTCCTTCTCTGGAGACAAAATAGGAATGTACTATGGGCAGCCAAGTTCTGCAGGGAATTGTGCACTGTGTTTAACTGTTGAGTTAAACATTTCAATATAAAGTCCAAGGAGAATTGTCTTTTAAATACTTGGAATTATGCTATGAAACCCAAGTCAGAATAAGGAGTTAAGGTCACATTTCAGACTGTTTTTGTATGAATGAAAATGGGTATGATATCAGTTGTGGTATCTGTTGTAGACATAGAAGGACTAAAGATGTTACTATACAATGCTAACATTTTGAGAGATGTAATTATTTTAGTTCTGAAGACAATGTTTTTCCATTGTTTTTAAATTATGTGATTCAGTGCTTGATTCAAAAGAGTTGTTCTATATACAAAGCTAGGATTTAAGGAGTTGGTTCTGAGCTACAATACAGAATTGTCTCTGTGTCTTCCTAGTATATGAACTTGTTTGTAAAACAGTAACACCCAAGGAAAATCAGAAAGCTATTGAGCTGAGTAGTCTGCTTTTTTTTTTTTTTTTTTTAAGATGGTTCGGTGGGGAGCAAAAAGCACAAACACTAGCATCAAAAACTGGGTCCAGATCCGGCTTCCAGCAGCTTGTATTTTTCAGTGCTTTGGGCAAGTTATTTAACTCTTTTTGAGTCTCAGCTTTTCATCCATAGCATGTAGATAATAATACCAACTGCAAATCTGATGTAAAGATTAAATTTATATTACAGTAAGTACTGAGAACAATGACAGTTTTTTTTTTAAAGCCTAATTTTATTTTATTTTAATTTATTTTTTATCATTTTTTGGCTGTATCATGTGGGATCTTAGTTCCACAGTCAGGGATTGAACTTGCACTCTTGCATTGAAAGTGCAGAGTCTTAAGCACTAGACCACCAAAGAAGTTCCAACTGCTGTTCTTAACATTATCATTATCACTATCATTATTACCTAATGGCAAATTTACTCATTTGGAATTGGTAGTAAGTCAAAACGTTCTTACTTGAGCCTGAGTGAGATATAGTCATGGTAATCAAATATTGGCCAGTTGCCACATTTAATGGATCCATAATAGGAAGAAAACAGAGAACTCCAAATAATGATAAAACCCTGAAATTTCTTAGAAATGTCTAGGTACAGTTTAGAGAATTTGGGATTAATTCCTAAAACCTTTAATTTAGACCTTTGTTAGATTAGTTTTGGAGAAGACAATGGCAGCCCACTCCAGTATTCTTGCCTGGAAAATGCCATGGACATAGGAGCCTGATAGGCTGCCATCTATGGGGTCGCACAGAGTCGGACACGACTGAGCAACTTCACTTTCACTTTTCACTTTCATGCATTGGAAAAGGGAATGGCAACCCACTCCAGTGTTCTTGCCTAGAGAATCCCAGAGACAGAGGAGCCTGATAGGCTGCCGTCTATGGGTTCGCACAGAGTTGGACATGACTGGAGCGACTTAGCAGCAGCAGCTAGATTAGTTTATGCTAAGCAAAACATACAACTATAAGCCACACTTTTTGTTATTTCTAATTGTTATGTAAGACTAAATAATTTGTGAGAGTAGGTAATTTCTTTTTCTGGATCTTACATTTTAAGTTCCTATTATTGTAACACTGAAATTTGAACTCCCCAGGTTGGTAGGCGCCCAATAAGCTACTGGAGAAGAGTGGAGAAATAACTCCAGAAAGAATGACAAGACGGAGACAAAGCAAAAACAACACCCAGTTGTGGATGTGATGGGTGATGGAAGTAAAGTCTGATGCAGTAAAGAACAATACTGCATAGGAACCTGGAATGTTAGGTCCATGAATCAAGGTAAATTGGAAGTGGTCAAACAGGAGATGGCAAGAGTGAACATTGACATTTTAGGAATCAGTGTATTAAAATGGACTGGAAAGGGTGAAGTTAACTCAGATGACCATTATATCTACTACTGTGGGCAGGAGTCTCTTAGAATAAATGGAGTGGCCCTCATAGTCAACAAAAGAGTCCAAAATGCAGCACTTGGATGCAATCTCAAAAATGACAAAATGGTCTCTCTGTTCATTTCCAAGGTAAACAATTCAATATCACAATAATCCAAGTCTATGCCCTGACCAGTAATGCTGAAGAAGCTGAAATTGGCTCCATGAAGATCACAAGACCTTCTAGAACTAACACTCAAAAAAGATATCCTCTTCATTATGGGGGACTGGAATGCTAAAGTAGGAAGCCAAGAAATACCTGGAGTACAGGCAAATTTGGCCTTGGAGTACAGAATGAAGCAGGGCAAAGGCTAACAGAGTTTTTCCAAGAGAATGCACTGGTCATAGCAAACACCCTGTTCCAACAACACATGGACATCACCAGATGGTCAATACTGAAATCAGATTGATTATATTCTGTGAAGCCAATTATGGACAAGCTCTATACAGTCAGCAAAAACAAGACTGGGAGCTGACTGTGGCTCAAATCATGAACTCCTTATTTCCATATTCAGACTTAAATTGAAGAAAGTAGGGAAAACCACTAGATGATTCAGGTATGACCTAAATCAAATCCCATATGATTACACAGTGGAAGTGACAAATAGATTCAAGAGATTAGATCTGATAGACAGAGTGCCTGAAGAATTATGGATGGAAGTTTGTGACATTGTACAGGAGGCAGTGATCAAGACCATCCCCAACAAAAAGAAATGCAAAAAGGCAAAATGGTTGTCTGAGGAGGCCTTACAAATAGCTGAGAAAAGAAGAAAAACTACAGACAAAGGAGAAAAGGAAAGATATACCCATGTATATACCCATATACCTTTTGAATGTAGAGTTCCAAAGAATAGCAAGGAGATATAAGAAAGTCTTCCTATGTAATCAATGCAAAGAAATAGAGGAAAACAATAGAGGAAAAAATGGGAAAGACTAGAGATTCAAGAAAATTAGAGATACCAAGGGAACATTTCATGCAAAGATGAGCACAATAAAGGACAGAAATTGTATGGACCTAACAGGAGCAGAAGGTATTAAGAGGAGGTGGGAAAATACACAAAAGAATTATACAAAAAATATCTTCATGACCCAGATAACCACGATGGTGTGATCACTCACCTAGAGCCAGATATCCTGGAATGCAAAGTCAAGTGGGTCTTAGGAAGCATCACTGTGAACAGAGCTAGTGGAGGTGATGGAATTCCAGTTCAGCTATTTCAAATCCAAAAGATGATGCTGTGAAAGTGCTTCACTCAATATGCCAGCAAATCTGGAGAATGCAGCAGTGGCCATAAGACTGGAAAAGGTCAGTTTTGAATCCAATCCCAAAGAAAAGCAATGCCAAAGAATGTTCAAACTACTGCACAATTGCACTCACGTCACATGCTATTAAAGTAATGCTCAAAATTCTCCAAGTCAGGCTTAAACAGTATGTGAACCATGAAATTCCAGATGTTAAACCTAGATTTAGAAAAGGCAGAGGAACAAGAAATCAAATTGCCAACATCTTCTGGAGCATTGAAAAAGTGAGAGAGCTCCAGAAAAACATCTACTTTTATTTTATACCAAAGCCTTTGACTGTGTGGGTCACAACACACTGTGGAAATTCTTCAAGAGATGAAAATATCAGACCACCTAACCTGCCTCCTGAGAAATCTGTATGCAGGTCAAGAAGAAACAGTTAGAACTGGACATGGAACAGACTGGTTCCAAATAAGGAAAGGAGTACATCAAGGCTGTATATTGTCACCCTGATTATTTAACTTAAATGCAGGGTGCATCATGTGAAATGTCAGGATGGGTGAAGCACAAGCTGGAATCAAGATTTCCGGGAGAAATATCAATAACCTCAGATATGCAGATAATACCACTCTAATGGCAGAAAGTGAAGAGAAACTAAAGAGCCTCTTGATGAAGGTGAAAGAGGAGAGTGAAAAAACTAGCTTGAAACTAAGCAATCAAAAAACTAAGATCATAACATCCAGTCCCATTACTTCATTGCAAATAGAAGGGGAAAAAATGGAAACAGTGATAGATTTTATTTTCTTGGTCTCAAAAATCACTGTGGATGTTGACTGCAGCCATGAAACTAAAAGATGCTGCTCCTTGGAAAAAAAAAAAGCTATGATAAACCTAGACAGCATGGTAAAAAACAGACACATTACTTTGCTGACAAACGTTCATTTAGTCAAGGCTATGGTTTCTCCAGTGGTCATGTATGGATGCGAGAGTTGGACCATAAAGAAAGCTGAGTGCTGAAGAATTGATGCTTTTGAACTGTGTTGTTGAAGAAGACTCATGAGAGTCCCTTGGACTGCAAGGAGATCCAACCAGTCCATTTTAAAGGAGATCAATCCTGGGTGTTCATTTGTAGGACTGATGTTGAAGGTGAAGCTCCAGTATTTTGGCCACCTGATGTGAAGAGATGACTCATTTGAAAAGACCCTGATGTTGGGAAAGATTGAAGTCAGGAGGAGAAGGGGATGACAGAGGATGAGATGGTTGGATGGCATTACCGTCATGATGAACATGAGTTTGAGTAAACTCTGGGAGTTGGTGATGGACAGGGAAGTCTGGCATGCTGAAGTCCACGGGGTTACAAAGAGTTGGACACGACCGGATGACTGAGCTGCACCAAACTGTTATAATCATTAGATTTCTTCTCAATTTATGATTAGGACTGCATGAGAACCTCATAGACACATTTATCTCACACCAAGTCTGAGGTTAAGATTAGTTAGGGTAGACTTGGCTAAAACAAGGAGTAGTCCCCTAAACTCCATGGTTTAGAGAATAAGAAGACCAATTACTTTTCTCTCTAACAATACATGTTGGTATCAATGTCCACAGAGTGCTTTACTTTTGTGTGATTATTCACTGACCAGCTGACAGCCCCTCTGCCACTTTTGAAACGTTACAAGCAAGGTCACACAGGGCACTGCCATCCTTATCAGAGGTGAAAGGGACACAGCCCACCATATGTGGGAGAATTTATGAGCTCTCTCTGAAAAAATAATGTGCAACCTCTAATCATGTCCCATGGCATAGAACCCAGCTCACATAGCCAAAGCTGACTTCAGGGAAATGGAGTCTTGTTCTTGCCAAGAGGAGAGGACAGTGTTTTAATGGACGTCCAGCAGCCTCGGCCACATTTTTCAATGTCAAGGCAAATACACTTTGTGAAAATTGTTTCTGTATTCATTTGCTACTTTGGGGAGATTTGTCAGTCATACAATTTTCTCTGCTTCAGTTTCATTGGCATGTTCAGTTCAGTTCAGTTGCTCAGTTGTGTCTGACTCTGAGACCCCATGGACTGCAGCATGCCAGACCTCCCTGTCCATCAGCAACTCCCGGAGTTCACTCAAACTCATGTCCATTGAGTCAGTGATGCCATCCAGCCATCTTCTGTCCTCCCCTTCTCCTCCTGCCTTGAATCTTTCCCACCATCAGGGTCTTTTGAAATGAGTCAGTTTTTCACATCAGGAGGCCAAAATATTGGAGTTTCAACTTCAGCATTAGTCCTTCCAATGAATATTCAGGACTGATTTCCTTTAGGATGGACTGGTTGTATGTTCTTGCAGTCCAAGGGACTCTCAAGAGTCTTCTGCAACACCACAGTTCAAAAACATCAATTCTTTGGTGTTCAGCTTTTGTTATAGTCCAACTCTTACATCCATACATGACCACTGGAAAAACCATAGCCTTGACTAGATGGACCTTTGTTGGCAAAGTAATTTCTCTGCTTTTTAATATGCTATCTAGGTAGGTCATAGCTTTTCTTCCAAGAAGCAAGCATCTTTTAATTTCACGGGGCAGTCACCATCTGCAGTGATTTTGGAGACCCAAGAAATAAAGTCAGCCACTGTTTCCCCATCTATTTGCCATGAAGTGATAGGACCAGATGCCATGATGTTAGTTTTCTGAATGTTGAGTTTTAAGCCAACTGTTTCCACTCTTCTCTTTCACTTTCATCAAAGGTTCTTGAGTTCTTCACTTTCTGTCATAAGGGTGGTGTCATCTGCATATCTGAAGTTACTGATATTTCTCCCAGCAATCTTGATTCCAGCTTGTGCTTCATCCAGCCTGGCATTTCTCATGATGTATTCTGCACAGAAGTTAAATATTCAGGGTGACAATATACAGCCCTGATGTACTCCTTCTCCTATTTGGAACTAGGCATGTTACCGCCTGATGAAAAATGAGACAATATATACTAAAACTGGATGTTAAGACCATGGATAAATATTAACAAGAGAAGGGACAAAAAGCAACAGGCATTTGTTAGTCTGAAATTTGACCCCTAAGTGAAATGATTAACCCATGGCAATTTCATGTTCTCTTAGGTCACCATGGTAATGGAAATGAATAAGCTTTTCATGGGACTGAAATCTGTACTTCAAAAGTGTGACTTGTCTTGGGAATAATTTTCTTTGGTTTTCATGTTAATTTCTACCAAATGGATGAACTGGGAGAGTAGGGCTGACATATATCACTGGGTTGTGCTGTGTGCTTAGTCGCTTAGTCGTGTCTGACTCTTTGAGACCCTATGGACTGTAGCCCACGAGGCTCCTCTGTCCATGGGGCTTCTCCAGGCAAGAACAATGGAGTGGGTTGCCATGCACTCCTCCAGGTTATCTTCCCATCCCAGGGATCATACTCAGGTCTCCCACATTGTAGGCAGATTCTTTACCATCTGAGCCACCAGGCAAGCCCCATATATACACTACTATGTGTAAAATATATAGCTAGTGGGGACTCAGTTCAGTGCTCTGTGTTGGCCTAGAGGGGTGTCATGGGGGAGAGTGGGAGGGAGGTTCAAGAAGGAGGAAATATATGTATATATATATATGGCTGATTTGCTTCATTGTGTAGCAGAAACTAACACAACTCTGTAAAGCAATTATATTACTATAAAAATAATAATAAGTGAAAAGATAAAATTGCTTATTAGATATTGTTTTATAAAAGGAAAGATCACTGAGATACATGATAAAAGGAACGGACTCAGGCTGTACACTGTGTATGTCCCCTTCACCAATAACATTTAAAGTGGCAACTTTCTTATGTATATCCTGTTACTTATTAAATCAATCATGTGAACACCACTGTGTCTAAGTATTTAGCCAAACAGATATGAATGCGACAACTCCAGGAAGCTTAGCCTCTAGTAAGAAGACAAACAGTAAAATAGGCAGTTGCAGTAAACTGTGAGAAGTGCGATTATTTGAAAATGCAGCATATGATGGAGAGGTTAGCACATTTGGGAGCAGTAAGGGAAAGCTGCATGGAGGAAGTAAGTTTACTTGAGATCTAAAATTCAAATTGGGAGAGTAGCATTGACATATATACACTGTTGGTCCTTTAATGGACCGGAACCTGGTGGTCCAGAGTCGACAATAAGAAAGTAAAAGAGAGAGGAAGAGGCTGATATTCCCTGGTTTACACAAAGACCCAATAAAGCTCTTTGCACAGAGCTTGCACTGCTTCACGTAGGCACCAGGCACCCTCTCGAGGGGGTGAAGGCACAGTGTGCCTTATCGAGAGGGTCTTAGAAGCCCGGGCAAGAAAGTTAGCTCACCAGCCTTCTGTACTCCAAGGAACTAGCCTGAAAGAGAAAGAGAGAGAGAAAGAGAGAGAGAGAGAGAAGGAAAGAAAGACACAGGGACCCAAGCGCTGATGGAGCAAAGGTGTTTTAATCAACATGGCGTGGGCATATATACTGTCTTACAAGGTAGTTATTCTCAGCAAAGATAAAGATTAAAATTCCAGACTTACAGAGCAT
The DNA here is from genome assembly GCF_019320065.1 of Cervus canadensis. Lineage (NCBI taxonomy): Eukaryota > Metazoa > Chordata > Mammalia > Artiodactyla > Cervidae > Cervus > Cervus canadensis. Next base: position 58,284,076 of record NC_057404.1, read on the forward strand.
AAGGCGATCCATATTAAAGAGAGAGAATTGTAGACAATCACTTTTACCATATGGTTCATAAAAAGGAAGAGGGTAGTTATCACTGTATAGAAAAACTAGTGAAGGAAATACATGGATTCCTCAGCCCCGGGAGAAGCTTGCCTCTCCTCTTAATTCCTGAATATTCAGGAATTAATAAGGAACAGAGGATTCATGACAGATCCAAAACAGCACACAGGAAGCCTCCTGTTAAATGCTTCCTGACAATACACTACCATGTGAATAACAGATAGGTAGTGGAGTGGGAGGGAGGCCAGAGAGGCCAGGGAGATATATATGATTCATTTTGCTGTACTGCAGAAATTAACACAACATTGTAATGTAATTTATCCTTCAATAATAAAAAAATGTGTTCTTGTCCTGTCTCTGTTGAAGTAGGTCTGATTTAATAAACTGTATATTGTGTTCTATTTTACTAAAAAAATTCCTGATTAGGCCAAAGCAAACTTTTTTGGAGAGTTTTTTAACATTTTGGGAAAGACTTTCAAAGGCATCATTCATGAATTCCTTCTACCTTGTCCAGTAAACTTGCCAGCATGGAAATGTGCTTTGGATTATAATGTATATAGCAGAAATCAAACAAAAGAGTTGTGTTTTTAACCAGAAGCTTAATACAAGAAGTTAGTACTAAGAAACTCGTTAGAATTTGCCTTATTATTTTATCAATAATATACTACTTTATAAAACAATATAAGGAGGAAGAAACAAATCTATTGACACAGTGATAAAGCATCTAGAGAGGATAAAGGGAGGTATGTAGCAATAACTGGCCCCAAATAACTCCATCATGACCTCACACTGTTTAAAAATTTTATTTATCTTCACTTTTAAAAAATTAATCCATTTTTAAAAAGGAGGTAATGTTGATTTATAATTTAGGGAAAGAGCAAATTAGTCAAGATGTCATGGTCAAGCCTTCTCCCCCCACAGCCTCTTGCTCTCGCCCCATCTTTTGTGAATAATGACTGTGTAACAGCTGAGATCGTTTATAGCACTGCGCATGCATGTCACGAGGTACTCGCTTGGTCCTGGGTTGTGTGTGGTAAGCATGTATGTGAGCTCCTCCCAGAAAGGCAGGGGCATTTTACTGCTGTGTGATGGCTGTGTCCATTGTCCTTATTAAAACCAGAGACATTACTTTGCCAAAAAAGGTCCATCTAGTCAAAGCTACGGTTTTTCCAGTAGTTGTATGGATGTGAGAGTTGGACTATAAAGAAAGCTGAGTGCCGAAGGATTGATGCTTTTGAACTGTGGTTTTTGGACTGGTTGGATCTCCTTGCAGTCCAAGGGACTCTCAAGGGTCTTCTCCAACACAACAGTTCAAAAGCACCAATTCTTTGGTGCTCAGCTTTCTTTATGGTCCAATTCTCACATACAAACCCGACTACTGGAAAAACCATAGCTTTGACTAGATGGACTTTTGTTGGTAAAGTAATGTCTCTGCTTTTTAATATGCTGTCTAGGTTTGTCATAGCTTTTCTTCCAAGGGGCAAGCGTCTTTTAATTCCATGGCTGCAGTCACCATCTGCAGTGATTTTAGAGCCCAAAAAAGTAAAGTCTGTTACTGTTCCAATTTGCACAAAAGGGCTCTAAATAATTTTCTAATGTTGGGTATATAATATCCCTCCCCTTTGGCTCATTTTGCAAGTTCTATGGAGATTAGTTGTTTTAAAAATAACTAAAACTTTCTCTCCATTAAAATATAGAAACATAATAGTTGCCACATATGATAGGGGCTAGCTTTATAATGATGATGTCAAATACTTTTTCTCAACATTAATCCACCCAGCAACTCAGTAAGTTCTCACCCAGTTTACAAATGAGACTCAATGAAAATAAATAAATTTTACAAATTTGGCTATTGGTTAAGTAGTGGAAAAAGGATTCAAACCTATTTCTATTAATGTTTGATTCTAAAGCCTACACTATAATGTGTTTTCAGTTTTAAGAGAAATTTGAAATTTCCTTTCTGAATATGAAGTTAAATCCCAAACGGTTTCAAATATTCAAGTTTTTGGTAAATTTGTATCATCTCTAAAACCCATTCGTTTTTGCTATTTTCTTTTTATTCAAAGGGAAAATAATATTGTATTTAGCAGAAAATATATGGCAACAAAGCAATTAAATGTCAAAATTTTAACAACTGACTCTTAGTGTTATATTTGTTCCCCAAGCCTCATTACTCCAGCTTCTTTAAATAAATTAATTTGCGATGAGACTCTTATGACAAACAGCTCTTTTAGTTTGTGATGTTTATTTATTAATAATTTTTAGGTTCACTATTAATTAATATTGAGTGATTACTAGGTTGATATTAAATAACTATTAACTGATATTAGAGATAGAAAATTGTATAAAGAATAATTTTAAAACAGTATTCTCAAATCAAACTGTCAAAATTTACAACAGCCAATTTATCAACCATAGGAAATGGCAAACTTTTTGCAAAGTTTCATTCATTTAGGCAGCTTCCAAGACTCGAATGGAATTTAATATCAGACTAGAGTCTTTCTTCCTTTTGATTAATCAAGATCCATTAACGTTTTAATTTGCTTCTTTATCCTTGTATCCTCTTATGTGGACATGGAGAACTGCCATCATCTGACTATTGTGAATGGAAAAATACAAGAGCCAAAGGTCAAATTCACAGCTGCTGTCCTTTTGGGCACCAAATGTTGATCTATTTTGCTCCTGAAGCTAGGTCCCCAAAAGCTTCTTGTCTACTCTACTGTATATCTCTATCTCAGAAAATGTATGTTTTCCTCTTTCACTAAAATTCATGTTTAATCAATCCTAACCTGATACATCCTTTCTCTTACTTATTTGATCTGCTTTATGGATACTTCTTTTCTACAATACTTTAAATAGAAGCTACAACGTAACTCATTTCCAACACTCCTTAATTAATTAACTTCCATTTGACCTTCCCACTAAGCAGATAAATTCAGTCTCAGTAGTGACCTGAATAAGGCATGTAGTCAGGCTAATTCAATACTCTCCTGAATTAGGCTGAATCTGTCTTCAATGAAATTTGATGTAAGAGCAGTGGGAGTCTAGAAGCATTGCTGTAGTCTCCACACACTTACTGTATAGTAATTTTGGACTCAATAAGAAAGTTTAATATTTAATTTGCTGGCTTTATCATTTTCACTGAATTGAAGACATAGAATAAGCTGCCTGGAAACTGACTGTAAATGTCTAGCTTTTACCAAGTTCATATTTCTGTTAGGTGGTTAAAATAAGAAAAAGGAGTCCAAAATGGTGGTGGCTAAAAGACAAAGATAGAGAAAAGCCTGTGAAAACAGAACAAAAGAAAATCTGTGGACCAGAGTGAGAACTTCTGGTGAAACAAACATGCACCCTTCTTGGCTAGCCCAATTTGCATGGGGCAGGCTCAAGGTGGGGAGGAGACTAACATATAAAAGAAGGAAGCCAAGACAGATTGAGGCTTCTCCTTTGGGGTAGGCCCACCCTCACACCTCGAGGGTGTACTATCCTTTGCCTGCCGAATAAAACCCTGAACTGTAACCAAGCTGTAACATTGGTCCACCATTTCAAATCTTTGCTGCAGCAAGACAGAACCGAGAAAAACACATTCCCCCGAGAAGTCTGGTGCCATGTCTCGGATGTAACCTGGCTGAAACAACCTCAGCTCAGACCCAGAGAGGCAGAGACCAAACACAGCAGAGGCCCAACTGGGCAAAAGCTCACCTGGTGGAAACTGAACACGAAGGAAACCCAGAGCAGTGGGAGTGACAGGAAGCCTAGCGTGCTGGTAACAGGGACAAGAAAACAAACTTGGCAGAAAGCTCACATGACTCAGTATCAGATTCCAGAAGACTTCTGGTTAAGGTGGGAGGTCCTCACCCCTATGGCTGGAAGGATATATGGCTAACGAAATCTTAATTCCTTTACCGTCTCTCATTTCTTGTGTCCTTGAACTCCCCGTGAACAGGTGATCATCAGTGGGTACAGATGAGGAACTCTGGCAGGGACTACTCCCCAGTGTGTCCTGAAGGATCCACTATCTGCTATACCCTAGTAGCTGTTGCCCAAGTGGGTGAGGGTTCTTCTGTCCTTAACCTTCTTTGTGCCAAGGATCAGGCCAATGAAAATTGTGGGCACAAGTCAGGCATTTAGCAGTTTTTCCAGCAAGCTAAGAAAGGGGATCCTCAGCACATTTTCCCCAATGTTTTTTCCTCCCATCCTTCAGCTCCTCTCTCCATCTATGCCACTGTTTACAAAGTATTGGGCAGGTCATCATCTTTCCATTTCTGAAAGTTGTGTTTGAAACTGTGTATCTAAGACTGGGACTCAAACCCACGTGGAAGGGACTCTGTGCTATGCTTAATCACTCAGTCATGTACAACCAGGACTTGAGCCTGGCCAAAACCCACAGTGCCTGGTTTCAAGACCTAATGAAGCTCAGGTTCTTGATTTCTCATTGAAGAAAGAATTCAGTGAGAGACAAAGTGATAGTTAAGAAGTGGGTTTGTTCAGATTCAGACAGAAGCACATTCCAAGAGTGTGGGCCATCACAGAGGGCAAGTGCCATGGCCATGGAATGGGGTGTGGTTAGTTTTTTATGGGCTGGGTAATTGCATGTGCCAATGAGTGGGAGGATCATTGCAACACTTTGGAAACCACCCGCTCCTTGGTCTTTTGATAGTGCCTTGGAACTGTCATGATGCCTCTGGGTGCGTCATTTAGCTTGCAGATTAAGGATCAAGGTTTAGTTGAATTTGACTTGTCTACCATATTGGACCTATTTGATTTTAATTGGTTTATGTTGTGCCCTTGGGCTATGCCATCTTTCAAAAGTTGTGCCCTGCCCCTCTTCTGCCCTGTTTCATGCTCTCTTCCTGAGCCCTATCTGGGCCCACAATGTTGCCTCTACAATCTTCTGGTGGGACAACCAGAAAATAGCTGATCCTTGGAAGGGAAATACTGTATAACTTCCAATTCCTCCAGATATCCAGGTCTTCATCTTCCATGTTTCCTACAACATGTGCAATAACATCGTCTCTCAGTGAACCTGCTTGGGTGGGTGACAGGCACACAGATGTCCATCTGCTAGGAGTCCATCTGTTGGTGGCATCCCTTCAAGGGCAATTGGGCTTCCAGGGACAATGTTTGCCACTGGGAGTTAACCCTTCAGGCTGTTTGGGCCCAAACTCTTACCACCCTTCTCCTAAGGTTACAAGCATACCCCTGGATCAAATCTCCACTCCATTTTTATGGAACATCTGCTCTGTTGCCTCTTATCAATTTGTTCTTAAGCCACCTACTAACTCCTACAACCATGATCCTGCTTCCTCTGTAGGCAACATCACTCCACCTGGCTTATTAATAAAATACTCTCAATGCTCCTGACAGGACCAGATAACTCACTCCTTTGTAATTATTTCTGTTATTACCTAGAGTGGGCCTATGGCAATGAAACGTTTATCATTGGAAATACCCATAACTACTCTTATGGAGTTGATGGAGGACTAGGGGAGGAAATCAGTGACTTATATTACCTCAAGAGGATAAGCCTTACGGTTATTTCACCAGGTTCCCAGTCTCAGGGCTTGGGCTAGGAGATTGCTTGACATCTTGGTATCTATTCCCGGCCTCAGTGGACAAACCAGCAATGAATTAAGATTACAACCCCTTAATCTTACCCAGCACTAGTCCTGCTGGAGACCTTGGGGACACCTAACTCCAGCCTGGGGATCCAAGGATGTCATTCTGCCTTGATCTGCCTAGGGATCTTGTCCCTGGGAGGTTGTCATGCCTCAACCATGCTTGGAGATCCACCAGTCTGTGGGTCCCAGGAGGTTCACTTGCCTCAACCTGCCTTGGGATCTTGTTCCTGGGAGGTTATCAAGCCTCAGCATACTTGGGGATCCACCAGTCCAGGGGTTCCAGGAGGTTGACAAGCCTCGACCTGCCGGGAGATTTGATCTCCAGGAGGTTGTCACGCCTCAACCTGCCTGGGTATCTGCACCCTGATCAGGGGATTCCCAGATCTCAGGTTGCAACAGTACTGGGTAGGATAAGCTTCAGAAAGACACACGTAAAGAAGTCCACCCATGGAAATAGAAGGAGGCCTATTAGTTGTGGAACTGTGCCCAGTCTCAGCAATAACTCAGGAGCCCAACAAGAACCTTATTACCTTTCTGAAAAGGCTAAAAGAGGCCCTCCAAAAGTCTACCAATCTGCACCTAGACTCTTATGAGGGACAGGTGATTTTTTTCTCTCTCTTTAAAATTTTTTTTTTTTAAATTTTAATTGGAGGCTAATTACTCTACAATATTGTAGTGATTTTTGCCATACATTGACGTGAATCAGCCATGGGTGTACATCTGTTCCCCATCCTGAACCCCCCTCCCACCTCCCTCTCCATCTCATCCCTCAGGGTCATCCCAGTGCACCAGCCCTGAGCGCTCTGTCTCATGCATAGAACCTGGACTGACGATCTATTTCACATACGGTAATATAAATGTTTTAACGTTATTCTCTCAAATCATCCTACCCTTACCTTCTCCCAGAGTCCAAAAGTCTGTTCTTTATATCTGTGTCTCTTCTGCTATCTCGCATATAGGGTCATCATCAGCATCTTTCTGAATTCCATATATATATGTTAATATACTGTATTGGTGTTTCTCTTTCTGGCTTACTTCACTCTGTATAATAGGCTCCAGTTTCATCCACTTCATTAGAACTGATTCAAATACATTCTTTTTAATAGCTGAGTCACATTCCATTGTGTATATGTACCACAGCTTTCTTATCCATTCAGGACAGGTGATTTTAAACGACAAATTCCTGTCCCAGTGTGCATCAGACATCAGGATAAAGTTGCAACAGGTACAGTAGCAGGACCCTGCTGTCTCTTTAAATGAGATGGTCCAGACAGCCACTAATACCTTTTAAAATAGAACAGGAAAGGGAATCCAAGACCCGGGAAAGGGAGAAAAGGAAAGAGATAAGGCATGCGCAGATGCTGGCCACCCTCCAGGGAAGCCCTGTGGCAAACCCTGAGTCCCTGAAGGACAAGGAACTAGGCAAATGCTTAGTCTGTAGACAGGCAAGACATTGGGCCAAAGAATGTCCAAATAATGGCAAGTCTCCTAAAATGACTTGCTACAAATTCCATCAACTGAGACATTGGGTGGCACACTGCCCTCGGGGCCCAAGAGACTCAAGGTTAAGCATCAAGCCTTCCCTCACGATGGTTCAACAGGACTGAAGCAGCCTGCTCCAGCCAGCTTGCCTGTCAGATAACCATCACGGGGCTGGAGCCAATGCTACTACTGGATGTGGCAGGTAAGTCCGAGAATTTCTTGGTTGATACAGGGACTACCTACTCTGTCCTGACCCCCTACTCTGGAGTCTTCTCCCAAACCTGTACCATTTTGGGTGCAATAGGAAAAACAATTACAAAAAGATTCACCCAAGCACTTCTTTGTTGCTAGGATGGACAAATATTCCCCCACCAGTTTCTGGTGACCCCTGAATGACCTACTCACTTATTAGGAAAAGATCTTTCCTTGCCTTCAAAGTCTTGAAGCTATTGCAGTCCTGATAGAATATGTTTTAAGAGTCTCTCGGAGGCAAACTATTTTTACCAGCCAACAAGTGAAACAACTCTTGAATGGGAGAGGCCATTTCAGATGTCTGATCAAAGGATCCTCAGATACCAAGTAGTGCTGATGGAAAATCCAGGTCTCACTATATCTCCTTGTGAGGTTCTTAACCCAGCTACCCTCCTGCTACCCAAGGGCTCTCTCCCCTTTCACTCTTGCCTAAAAACGTTGGGTCATTGGACAAAACCTGGAGAGGGATTGTCAGAAGATCCTCTCATCAGTCGTGAGGAAATCTGGTACACTGATGGAAGCAGCTTTGTCTTAGATGGAAAAAGAGGAGCTGGATATGCAGTAGTCTCCAATTTTGAGACAATAGAGACTAAACCTTTACCACCACATACTTCAGACCAATTGGCTGAGCCCATAGCCCTGACTCCAGCTTTAGAGCTGGGAAAAGGAAAAAGAGTAGCCATTTACACTGACTCCAAGTATGCCTTCCTGGTGCTGCATGTACATGCTGCTACTTGGAAAGAAAGAGGCCACTTGACCACCCGAGGGTCCCCAATCAAGTATGGTGATCAAATCCTTAGGCTCTTGGAGGCAGTCCATCTGCCTGCTTAGGTTTCAGTCTCCCACTGTAAAGGAAATCAAAAGGGGTCATGTAAGTGGCACAAGGGAACCAAGCAGCTAAGAGAGCAGCATTATAGAACAATGGCCTAATAGTGGTTGCCACCTTAGTTCCACAGACTAATTTGCCAGAAACTTCTTCATAAACTGAAGGTGAGACTCAAAGCTAAGAGTGAGGACTTTCAAGAAGGTCATATGGGGTGGTACCAAAGGGAGGGGCTCCTTTTTCTGCCTGGGAATCTCCAATGGAATTTGGTTAACTCCTTATATGCCGCCACTCATTTGGGGGAAAAGGCCCTCCAAAGATTACTGGAAAGGTCCTTCAGAGGAGCAGGCCTCCAAACGACTATAAGGTAAGTGGTCTTCTCTTGTCCCACTTGCCAATTAAACAACCCCCAAGGAGCTTGAAGACACCAGCTGGTCCAGCCCATCCAACGGCATAGGACCAGGAGAGGACTGGCAGATGGACTTCACCCAGATGCCAGTTTCTCAAGGGTATAAATACCTATTAGTCATAATAGACACATTCACAGGATGGATTGAAGGCTTTCCCACCCGGACTGAGAAGGCTGAGGAGGTGGTAAAAAAACCTGCTCCATGAAATCATTCCATGATTTAGTCTGCCCAGGTCATTACAAAGTGACAATGGGACATCATTTACTTCTAAGGTCACCAAAGGGGTCTCTAAAGCATCAGGCATTACTTATTATCTCTATTGTGCCTAGGGGCCTCAGTCTTCAGAAGTAGAAAGAGCCAACCAATTCTTAAAATCAGCGATAAAAAAGATAACCCAGGAGACCTCCCTGGGATAGAAGGAGGCTTCACCAATAGCTCTCCTCCACACCCGTATTGCCTCTAAGGAACAGGTTGGTCTCTTATGAGATGCTATATGGGAGATCTTTTGTTTATGTCAATGACCTCTTCCTAGATCCAGAGGTTCAGACCCTCCAGTCTTATACCATGGCTATTGGGCATTTCCAACAAGAAATATGCAATGTGAGGTGTTAACCAGAACCCAAAAGATTCTAAAAAGCCACCACTATATGCTCCAGGGACTCAAGTCCTAATTAAAGTCTGGAAACATGGGTCCCAAAGACTCAACTCCAGCCCACATGGAAGGCCCCCTACTCTGTAGTACTTTCCAGCCCCATAGCAGACAACTCCTGGATTCACTATTCACGAGTCAAGCTGTGGAAGGAAACAAAGAGGACACTCAATACACCTATGAGCCCCTGGTAGATCTCAGATGCCTATTCAGGACTACAAATGAGTGCCATTCTAATGAACACCCCCAACATTAAGTTTCTGGGGATAAGATTTCTCAGGATAGCTCTAAAGAGCCAACACAGCTTGGCAGGAGTTGTACTCCAAAATAGACAGGAGATAGATCTCCTGATCCCTGAACAAGGAGTGACTTGAGCCATCTTGAATGAGACATGTTGTTTCTGGGTAAATACCCCCAACCAAATTAAAGAAAGTCTCACGGCCCTCAAGAAAAGCATTCAGATCCTATGGGATCTTGAAGAATGAGCTGGAGTGTTCTCAGGGTGGCTACAATCTCTCCTTGGGGATCCTTCTCCTGGCGAGAGGGAATCTGGAGTTGGCTAATGCCCCTACTAATCCTTGTTATCACTATATTGATGCTGCTAATGATTGCTCCATGTATTACCAATTGTTTAACCCATTTTGTCTCTGCCCAGATCAATAAGCTACAACATGCAGTGCCAGTTCAACAAGGATATATAAAACTACACCTGACCATGGTAAATATCACTCACCCTTAGATGGAAACTGCTATAAGGACTCTGAGGCTTGAGACTAGCAAGAAGGCGAGGCTCAATGCCCCTCATCATCCCAGCTCAGCAGGAAGTAGCCAGAGAGACTTCTACACCCCTATTCCTGAAGAATTGGGTCTCCCATCTCTTGAGAGGGGAGTGTTAGGTAGTTAGAATAGGAAAAAGGAGTCTAAAATGGCAGTGCCTAAAAGACAAAATAGAGAAAAGCCCACAAAAATGGAACAAAAGAAATTCCACTGGAGTGTGAACTTCAGGCCCCTTCTTGGCCCCAATTTACATACAGCAGTCTCAAGGTGGGGAAGAGACAAACATATAAAAGGAGGAAGCCAAGGCAGACTGATGAAAGCTTCTTGATGAAAATGAAAGAGTAGAGTAAAAAAGTTGGCTTAAAACTCAACATTCAGAAAACTAAGATCATGGGATCCAGTCCCATCATTTCATGGCAAATAGATGGGGAAACAATGGAAACAGTGAGAGACTTTATTTTTGGGGGCCCCAAAAATCACTGCAGATGGTGACTGCAGCCATGAAATTAAAAGACGCTTGCTCCTTGGAAGAAAAGCTATGACCAACCTAGATGACATATTAAAAAGCAGAGACATTCCTTTACCAATAAAGGTCCATCTAGTCAAAGCTATGGTTTTTCCAATAGTCATGTGCAGATGTGAGAGTTGGACCATAAAGAAAGCTGAGCACTGAAGGATTGATGCTTTTGAACTGTGGTGTTGGACAAGATGTTTGAGAGTCCCTTGGACTGCAAGGAGATCCAACCAGTCCATCCTAAAGGAAATCAGTCCTGAATATTCATTGGAAGGACTGATGATGAAGCTGTAACTTCAACACTTTGGCCACCTGATGCGAAGAACTGACTCATTGGAAAAGACCCTGATGCTGGGAAAGATTGAGGAAGGAGGAGAAGGGGACAACAGAGAATGAGATGTTTGGATGGCATCACCGACTTGATGGACATGAGTTTGAGCAAACTCTGGGAGTTGGTGATGGACAGGGAAGCCTGGCATGCTGTGGTCCATGGGGTCACAAAGAGTCAGATACGACTGAGTGACTGAACTGAATTGAAGACAGATTGAGGCATATCCTTTGGTGTAGGCCCGCCTTCACACCTCAAAGGTGTACTATCCTTTGCCAAATAAAACTCTGAGCTGTAACTGAGCTATAATACTGGTCTGCCATTTCAAATCTTTGTTGTGGCAAGACGGAATGGAGGAAATTGCACACTTCCATGACATATCCATCAAAATTTTTAACAAGCTTAGTTTGAAATTTGCCAAATCTGATTATCCTTTTTTGTTAAGGATTAATAATTCTGTCCTCACCAGATGAGTATTGTATTGTCTTGGAATAAAAGCCAGGAAGAGAGCTCTTTCTTGATCATTGAATGTCATAATTGTGCTAGATTTAGAGGAGATATCCATTTAACATTGATCAGTTTTAAAAATTAGAGTGTGAGTCCCATTATTTTTTTTTAAAGATCATATTCAGAGGTACATACATGCCAATAAAAGGTAGAATTCATTATTACATGCTTTCCACAAGTTAGGATAAACCTATATTGATGATGTTTTCCTTTATTCATGTGTGCCAGACATTAATTTTCCATGAAAGGTTTATTATGTACCCAAATGTTTGGTTATGAAATGTGTTTTTCATTCCAAGCACTCACGTTTGAATTTTAGGTTCTGAAATATCACAATATAAGAAAAACTTAGTAAGTAACTGCAATTTCAGTCTTACCATTTTGATACACTTTCATCTTTCTAATTACATTAACCAGGGAATTCTCCTTTTCCTTACCTTATTCCTAACTTATTTAAAAGCGAGAAACAAATATGGGGGCAATGTTAAAAGACCATGTTTTGAAGAAGCTTAAGTTGGATAAACTGCATATAGACCAGGATAGAGTGATGTTGAACCTCATCTACAAAATTTCATCCCTCAATCTGGGCCCTTTGTAAAAGCAGACTCCCATCTATTTTAAGAGATTGACCGCTTTAAACTTGATTCTCTTAAAGTATGTGAGGTCTGCTTTTAAGAGGGGCTCAAATTGAGGGATGACTCAGTTTAAAGGGAGTCAATCTGATTCAGAACCTAACTATGTGCTTTCACAACACAAGATCATCAGGAAATTTTATATCATCAGGAAATGAAATTCAGTCACATTAAAAACTGTTCAACATGCTTTTAAAATAATTTTGAAAGTGTCTTGCAATCTAAATTTAATAGTATTTCATGTGCTGAAATACCAGAAAATTATAGAAATCAAAGCTGATTATCTAAGAAAGCTATCCGTTTGCATCTTCTACTTCAGATAGCCCTACATAAACTCCACTTCTAGAAGAACTGGCCATAAGACATGAAAATATTCTCCTTAACACTCTGCAGAACCCTTACCACATTCTTTTAAAGACACTGTGAGGACACTGCTTTACATAATATCTTCTCAGAATCTTTTATTTGCATGTAATTTTACTCTTAAATGAGACCACAGATTCTGGCACTTAAAGTGTACAAAAAGAAGTCTTAAATAACCATCCCTGGTTCAGTTGATGAAGAATCATCAGTGGTCAAAATGATGACTTTCTGGTCAAACATGCTTCAGTAAATCTCTTGGTAACTAAACTGTACATTAAGCAAACTACTAGAGTCACTTGGTATTACAGGGTGGGAAATGGTAAGTTAGCAGTATTTTGTAACTAATTTTATTGAACATGCATTCATCACATTTCAGGGGAAGTTACCTACCTTTTTCTTTAAAAAAAAAATATTTATTTTAATGGAAGCTAATTACTTTACAATATTGTAGTGGTTTTTACCACACATTGACATGAATCAGCCATGGGTGTACATCTGTTCTCCGTTCTGAACCCCCCTCCCACACCCCTCCCCATCCTATCCCTCAGGGTCATCCCAGTGCACCAGCCGTGAGCATACTCTCTCATGAATCGAACCTAGACTGGCAATCTGTTTCACATATAATATACATGTTTCAGTGTTAAGCCCTCAAATCACCCCATCCTTGCCTTCTCCCACAGAGTCTAAAAGTCTGTTCTATATACCTGTGTCTCTTTTGCTGTCTTGCATATAGGGTCATCATTAACATCTTTCTAGATCCCATATATATGCATTAATATACTGTATTGGTGTTTTTCTTTCTGACTTACTTCACTCTGTATAATAGGCTCCAGTTTGATCCACCTCATTAGAACTGATTTAAATGTATTCTTTTTAATGGCTGAGTAATATTCCATTGTGTAAATGTACCACAGCTTTCTTATCCATTTGTCTGCCAATGGACATCTAGGTTGATTCCATGTACTGGCTATTATAAACAGTGCTGTGATGAACATTGGGATACATGTGTATCTTTTCAATTCTGGTTTCCTCGGTGTGTATGCCCAGCAGTGGGATTGCTGGTTCATATAGCATTTCTATTTATAGTTTTTAAAGGAATCTCCACATTGTTCTCAATAGTGTCTGTGCTAGTTTGCATTCCCACCAAAAGTATAAGAGGGTTCCCTTTTTTGCCACACCTTCTCCAGCAGTTATTTTTTGTAGACTTTTGGATAGCAGCCATTCTGACTGGCATGAGATGGTACCTCATTATGGTTTTGATTTGCAGTTCTTTGATAATGAGTGATGTTGAGAATATTTTCATGTGTTTGTTAGCCATCTGTATGTCTTCTTTGGAGAAATGTCTGTTTAGTTCTTTGGCCCATTTCTTTTTTTTAATTTTTTTATTGGGTCGTTTATTTTTCTGAAATTGAGCTGCAGGGGCTGCTTGTATATTTTTGAGATAAATTCTTTGTCAGTTGCTTCATTTGCTATTATTTTTTCTCATTCTGAAGGCTGTCTTTTCACCTTGCTTATAGTTTCCTTCATTGCGCAAAAGCTTTTAAGTTTAATTAGGTACCATTTATTTATTTTTGCTTTTATTTCCATTACTCTGGGAGGTGGGTCATAGAGGATCCTGCTGTGATTTATGTCAGAGAGTGTTTTGCCTATATTTTATAGCTTCTGGTCTTATGTTTAGATGTTTAATCCGTTTTGAGTTTATTTTTTTGTATGGTGTTAGAAAGTGTTCTAGTTTCATTCTTTTACAAGTGGTTGACCAGGTTTCCCAGCACCACTTGTTAAAGAGATTGCCTTTTCTCCATTGTATATTCTTGCCTCCTTTGTCAAAGATAAGGTGTCCATAGGTGCATGGATTTATCTCTGGGTTTTCTATTTTGTTCCATTGATCTATATTTCTGTCTTTGTGCCTCAACATAATAAAAGCTACATATGACAAACCCACAGCAAACATTATCCTCAATGGTGAAAAATTGAAAGCATTTCCCCTAAAGTCAGGAACAAGACAAGGGTGCCCATTATCACCGCTGCTATTCAACATAGTTTTGGAAGTTTTAGCTACAGCAAGCAGAGAAGAAAAAGAAATGAAAGTAATCCATATTGGAAAAGAAAAAGCAAAACTCTCACTGTTTGCAGATGATATGATCCTCTACATAGAAAACCCTGAAGACTCCACCAGGAAATTACTAGAGCTAATCAATGAATATAATAAAGTTGCAGGATATAAAATTAACACACAGAAATCCCTTGCATTCCTATACACTAACAATGAGAAATTAAAAGATGCTTACTCCTTGGAAGGTAAGTTATGACCAACCTAGACAGTATATTAAAAGGCAGATATATCACTTTGTCAACAAATGTCTGTCTAGTCAAGGCTATGGTTTTTCCAGTGGTCATGTATGGATGTGAGTGTTGGACTATAAAGAAAGCTGAGCACCAACGAATTGATGCTTTTGAACTGTGGTGTTGGAAAAGACTCTTGGGATTCCCTTGGACTGCAAGGAGATCCAACCAGTCCATCCTAAAGGAGATCAGTCCTGGGTGTTCATTGGAAGGATTGATGTTGAAGCTGAAACTCCAATACTTTGGCCATCTGATGTGAAGAGCTAACTCATTGGAAAAGACCCTGATTCTGGGAAAGATTGAGAGCAGGAGGAGAAGGGGATGATAGAAGATGAGATGGTTGAATGACATCACCGACTCGATGCACACAGGTTTGGGTGGACTCCGGGAGTTGGTGATGGACAGGGAGGCCTGGCGTTCATGGGGTCACAAAGAGTCGGACACAACTGAGAGACTAAACTGAACTGAACAATGAGAAAACAGAAAGAGAAATTAAGGAAACAATTCCTTTCACCATGGCAATGAAAAGAATAAAATACTTAGGAATAAATCTACTTAAAGAAACAAAAGACTTATATATGGAAAAGTTACAACACTGATGAAAGAAATCAAAGATGATACAAATAGATGGAGAAATATCCCATGTTCATGGATTGGAAGAATAAATATAGTGAAAATGAGTATGTGACCCAATGCAATGTATAGATTCAATGCACTCCTTATCAAGCTACCAATGGTGTTTTTCAGAGAACTAGAACAAATAATTTCGCAATTAGTATGGAAATACAAAAAAACCTCAGTAGACAAAGCAGTGTTGAGAAAGAAGAATGGAACTGGAGGAATCAACCTGCCTGACTTCAGGCTATACTACAGAGCCACAGGCATCAAGAGAGTATGGTCTTTTTTTTATACCTACTTTTTTCTAATGCTGCTCCCTGTCAACAGGCCTAGCTGTCTCAAATTCACTTGCCCAAAGTTCTAAGGAGGACTTTCCAGCCTGGCCAAACCTGTGTTTTGCTCTGTAACCTGTGACGTCAGCTGTGGGGTCTGGGTTATCATGCAACTCCTGGTTCTTATTTTCCAACTTTACTGAGATAAAAGTGACAAATACCTTCATAGAAGTTTAGGCAGTACACTGTGATATTTGATATATATTGTGAAATCATTATCACAATAAGGTTAATAACATCTATTGCCTCACATAGTTACTATTGTGTATGTGTCTGTGGTAGGAATATTTAAGATCTACTCTCTTAGGAAATTTCAAGTAGACCATAGAGTAAACTATACTCATTGTGTTGCACATTAGATCCCCAGGATTTACTCATCTTATTATTGAAAGTTTGAACCCCTTACCAACCTCTTGCCATTTGCCCTACCTCCAGGTTCTAGAAACCACCACTGTACTCTCTGTTTCTAGGAGTTCAACTATTTACATTCAAATAGAGGTGAGATCATAATCCTTTCTGTCTGATTTATTTAACTTAGCATCATGTCCTCAAGATTCATCCATGCTGTCACAAATGATAGAATGTCTGTCTATTTTTATGGCTGAAAAAAGCTGTACAAGTATATAATGCATATATGTATATGTGTGTGTATATATATATATATATTCAGTTCAGTTCAGTCACTCAGTCATGTCCAACTCTTTGTGACCCTATGGATCACAGCACGCCAGGCTTCCCTGTCTATCACCAACTGCCAGAGCCTACTCAAACTCATGTCCATCATGTTGGTGATGCCACCCAACCATCTCATCCTCTGTCGTCCCCTTCTCCTCCCACCTTTAATCTTTCCCAGCATCAGAGTCTTTTCCAATGAGGTGGTTCTTTGCATCAGGTGGCCAAAGTACTGAAGCTTCAGCTTCAGCATCAGTCCTTCCAATGAATATTCAGGACTGATTTCCTTTAGGATGAACTGGTTGGATCGCCTTGCAATCCAAGGGACTCTTAGGAGTCTTATCCAACACCACAGTTCAAAAGCATCAATTCTTCAATGCTTAGATTTCTTTATTGTCCAACTCTCACATCCAAACCTGACTACTGGAAAAACCATAGCTTTGACTAGATGGACCTTTGTTGGTAAAGTAATGTGTCTGATTTTTAATAAGCTGTCTAGGTTGGTCATAACTTTTCTTCCAAGGAGCAAGCAGCTTTTAATTTAATGGTTGCAGTCACCATCTGCAATGATTTTGGAGCCCCCCAAAATAAAGTCTCTCACTGTTTCCAATGTTTCCCCATCTATTTCCCATGAAGCGATGGGACCATATGCAATGATCTTAGTTTTCTGAATGTTGAGTTTTAAGCCAACTTTTTTACTCTCCTCTTTCACCTTCATCAAGATGCTCTTTAGTTCTTCTTCGCTTTCTGCCATAAGGATGGTGTCATTTGCATATCTGAAGTTATTGATATTTCTCCCAGCAAACTTGATTCCAGCTTGTGCTTCATCCAGCCTGGCATTTCACATGATGTACTCTGCATATAAGTTAAATAAACAGAGTGACAATATACAGCCTTGACGTACTCCTTTCCCTAGTACTCCTTTGGAACCAGTCTGTTGTTCCATGTCCAGTTCTGTTTCTTCTTGAGCTGCATGCAGATTTCTCAGAAGGCATGTAAGGTCATCTGGTATTCTCATCTCTTTCCTAATTTTCACAAGTTTGTTGCATCCTACACAGTCAAAGGCTTTGGTGTAGTCAATGAAGCAAAGGTAGATGTTTTTATGGAACTCTCTTGTTTTTTCAATAATCCAGAAGATGTTGGCAATTTGATCTCTGGTTCCTCTGCCTTTTCTAAATCCAACTGAACATCTGAAAGTTCACGGTTCACATACTGTTTAAGTCTGACTTGGAGAATTTTGAGCATTACTTTGCTAGTGTGTGAGATGAGTGCAATTGTACAGTAGTTTAAACATTCTTTTACATTGTCTTTCTTTGTGACTGGAATGAAAACTGGCCTTTTCCAGTCCTGTGGCCACTGCTGAGTTTTCCAAATTTGCTGGCATATTAAATGCAGCACTTTCATAGCATCATCTTTTAGGATTTGAAATAGCTCAACTGGAATTCCATTACCTCTATTAGCTTTGTTCATAGTGTTGCTTCCTAAGGCCCACTTGCCTTTGCATTCCAGGATATCTGGCTCTAGATGAGTGATCACACCATCATGGTTATCTGGGTCATGAAGATATTTTTTTGAGTAGTTCCTCTGTGTATTCTTGCCACCTGTTCTTAATACCTTTTGCTTCTGTTATGTCCATACCATTTCTTTTTTTTATCAAGCCCATCTTTGCATGAAATGTTCCCTTGGCATCTCTAATTTTCTTGAAGAGATCTCTAGTCTTTCCCATTCTATTGTTCCCCTCTATTTCTTTGCATTAATATATATGTTTCTGTATTCCAATTATTTATCAGTGGGTGCATAGCTTGCTTCCATATCCTGACTATTGTAAATAATGCTACAAGGAACATGGGCATGCAGAAACTACTTTGAGATAGTAACTTGATTTCTTTTGGATAGATACACAGAAGTGGTATTGCTGGATCATATGTTAGTTTTGGCTTTTGAGGAACCTCCGTACTGTTGTCCACACTGGCTGCACCAGATTACCTTCCCCCCAACAATTTGTGAGGGTTATCTTCTCTCCACACCCTCCCCCAAATTATTACCTCTTATCTTTTTAAAAATAGCCATTCTAACAGTTAACAGTACAATCTTTACTAACATTTCAGTAATTTGAATTTTCCTTTATGAAAAAATTCACTCTGCTACTATCTATTATTCTACTTACTAGAAGTATCTTTTTTATTTATTGAGAGTAAACTTTTATTATTATGAAATTTAAAATATAATTAACTGAAAAATATAATTAAATATGGTTTATTTTTAGATCTAGGTCCCTCTTCTTGGAGTTCATATTTTCATTATTTCACTGCTTATCAGGTTTGTTACTATTCTCAATCTTTGGTTCAATAATACTCTTGAGTTGAAGACTGATGGGTAATTTTCATTTTTCTCCTATAATTATTTCTCATTGCTGTTGGGAAAAATTGCAAACTCCATATATGACTCAAGTCCATCTAATATTTAACTGCCAACAACTTCCTAGCCCCATCTCCTGCTACACCTTTGTTGCAATTTGTGGGAATGCCCAAGAATCACAGAAATGCCTCTCATTACTAATAATGTGTAACATAGCATCTGAGTCAGGTTCTTCTTGGACTGATACAACCTCAACCTAAAAGAACCAGAATGAATAGCAACTGCAGTGGCTATTGTAGAAAACTGGAACCTCAAATATAACTAGCATAACCTATTGATAAGACAAAGATGAATTTATTGCTTACTACAGGGAAGAACACCATTGCTATAGAACATTCTAAATGTCTTGGAATGGGGTAAAAGTATTAATTTACTAGGTTACTGTAACAAAGCAGCACAAACTAGGAGGCTTCAATAACAGAAATCTATTGCTTCACAGTTATGGAGGTTAAAAATCTGAGCTCAAGGTGTGGGTTTGTTGGTTTCTTCTGAAGGCTGTGAGGACGTATCTTCTCCATTTCTCTCTTCTGGTTTCTGGTGGTTTGTTGGCACTCTTTCCTTAGCTTATAAATATATCACCTCAGTATCTCTGTTCATGCTCACATGGCATTCTCCCTGTGTGTATCTTTCTCTAAATTTCCTCATTTTATAAGAACACTAATCATATTGGACTAGAGCCCATTCTAATGACCTCATTTTAACTTGATTACCTCAGTAAAAATGCTATCTGCAAATACAGCTAAATTCACAGGTACTAGGGGTTAGAACAAAAAAGATCTTCACGACCCAGATAATCACGATGGTGTGATCACTCACCTAGAGCCAGACAGCCTGGAATGTGAAGTCAAGTGGGCCTTAGAAAGCATCACTATGAACAAAGCTAGTGGAGGTGATGGAATTCCAGTTGAGCTATTTCAAATCCTGAAAGATGATACTGTGAAAGTGCTACACTCAATATGCCAGCAAATTTGGAAAACTCAGCAGGGACCACGGGACTGGAAAAGGTCAGTTTTCATTCCAATCCCAAAGAAAGGCAATGTCAAAGAATTGCACAATTCTACTCATCTACTGCACAATTGCACTCATCTCACACGCTAGTAAAATAATGCTCAAAATTCTCCCAACCAGGCTTCAGGAATACGTGAACCATGAAATTCCAGATGTTGAAACTGGTTTTAGAAAAGGCAGAGGAACCAGAGATCAAATTGCCAACATCCGCTGGATCATCGAAAAAGCAAGAGAGTTCCAGAAAAACATCTATTTCTGCTTTATTGACTATGCCATAGCCTTTGACTGTGTAGATCACAATGAACTGGAAAATTCTGAAAGAGATGGGCATTCCAGACCACCTGACCTGTCTCTTGAGAAACCTATATGCAGGTCAGGAAGCAACAGTTAAAAATGGACATGGAACAACAGACTGGTTCCAAATAGGAAAAGGAGTATGTCAAGGCTCTCTAATGTCACCCTGCTTGTTTAACTTATATTCAGAGTACATCCTGAGAAATGCTGGACTGGAAGAAGCACAAGCTGGAATCAAGATTGCTGGGAGAAATATCAACAACCTCAGATATGCAGATGATACCACCCTTATGGCAGAAAGTGAAGAGGAACTAAAAAGCCTCTTGATGAAAGTGAAAGAGGAGAGTGAAAAATTTGGCTTAAAACTCAACATTCAGAAAACTAAGATCATGGCATCTGGTCCCATCACTTCATGGGAAATAGATGGGGAAACAGTAGAAACAGTGTCAGATTATTTTTTGGGGGGAGCTCCAAAATCACTGTAGATGCTGATTGCAGCCATGAAGTTAAAAGAAGCTTACTCTTTGGAAGGGAAGTTATTGCAAACCTAGATAGCATATTAAAAAGCAGAGACATTACTTTGTCAAGAAAGGTCCATCTAGTCAAGGCTATGGTTTTCCCAGTGGTCATGTATGGATGTGAGAGTTGGACTGTGAAGAAACCTGAGAACCAAAAAATTGATGCCTTTGAACTGTGGTGTTGGAGAAGACCCTTGAGAGTCCCTTGGACTGCAAGGAGATCCAACCAGTCCATCCTAAAGGAGATCAGTCCTGGGTGTTCATTGGAAGGACTGATGCTGAAGCTGAAATTCCAATACTTTGGTCACCTCATGTGAAGAGTTGACTCATTGGAAAAGACCCTGAAGCTGGGAGGGATTGAGGGCAGAAAGAGAAGGGGATGACAGAGGATGAGATGACTGGATGGCATCAACGACTCTATGGACATGAGTTTGAGTTGGTGATGGACAGGGAGGCCTGGTGTGCTGTAATCCATGAGGTCGCAGAGTCGGACACGACTGAACGACTGAACTGAGCTGAACTGAGGGGTTAGAACATCTATGTACGAACTTGGGTGGGACACAGTTCAAACCATAACAAAAAATAAAGTCTAAATTTATTGAGTATTTTTAAGATGAGTGTTTCAATGTGGGGGAGTATATTGGGATTAAGTAAGGTCATGTTATAATAGTCCAGGTATGAAGGAAATGTCAAGGCAAGGATTTTGAGGTGTTTTCCATTTGAGGTGTTTTGCTGTTTTCCATTGAAAAGTTGCTGAGTCTTCGAGGAAGTTCATTTAGTAAACAATCAAACCTTTTGGTTGGGCAAAAATTCAGGGAAGGATAAACTAATGCTAATGAAGACAGTGGCAAAACAAAGTCATGGTATTGTGGGTGTCTGTGAGACAGAAGTTTTGTTACCAGAGTTTCCTTAAGACTTTTGTTAAAAACCCAAGAAAGGGTGCTTGAACAGGAACAAACACATATCTTTTTTTTTTTTTTCCATTTATTTTTATTAGTTGGAGGTTAATTACTTTACAGTATTGTAGTGGTTTTTGCCATACACTGACGTGAATCAGCCATGGATTTACATGTATTTCCCATCCTGATCCCCACTCCTGTCTCCCTCCCTCCCCACCCCATCCCTCTGGGTCTTCCCAGTGCACCAGCCCCGAGCACTTGTCTCAGGCATCCAACCTGGGCTGGTGATCTGTTTCATCCTTGACAATATACATGTTTCGATACTGTTCTCTCAAAACATCCCACTCTCACCTTCTCCCACAGAGTCCAAAAGTCTGTTCTTTACATCTGTGTCTCTTTTTCTGTTTTGCATATAGGGTTATCGTTACCATCTTTCTAAATTCCATATGTATGCATTAGTATACTGTATTGGTCTTTATCTTTCTGGCTTGCTTCACTCTGTATAATGGGCTCCAGTTTCACCCATCTCATTAGAACTGATTCAAATGAACTCTTTTTAATGGCTGAGTAACATTCCATGGTGTATATGTACCACAGCGTCCATATCCATTCGTCTGCTGATGGGCATCTAGGTTGCTTCCATGTCCTGGCTATTATAAACAGTGCTGCGATGAACATTGGGGTGCACTTGTCTCTTTCAGATCTGGTTTCCTCAGTGTGTATACCCAGAAGTGGGATTGCTGGGTAATATGGCAGTTCTATTTCCAGTTTTTTAATAAATCTCCACACTGTTCTCCATAGTGGCTGTACTAGTTTGCATTCCCACGAACAGTGTAAGAGGGTTCCCTTTTCTCCACACCCTCTCCAGCATTTATTGCTTGTAGACTCTTGGATAGCAGCCATCCTGACTGGCATGTAATGGTACCTCATTGTGGTTTTGATTTGCATTTCTCTGATAATGAGTGATGTTGAGCAACTTTTCATGTGTTTGTTAGCCATCTGTATGTCTTCTTTGGAGAAATGTCTGTTTAGTTCTTTGGCCCATTTTTTGATTGGGTCATTTATTTTTCTGGAATTGAGCTGCGGGAGTTGCTTGTATATTTTTGAGATTAATCCTTTGTCTGTTGCTTCGTTTGCTATTATTTTCTCCCAATCTGAGGGCTGTCTTTTCACCTTGCTTATAGTTTCCTTTATTGTGCAAAAGGTTTTAAGTTTCATTAGGTCCCGTTTGTTTATTTTTTATTTTATTTCCAATATTCTGGGAGGTGGGTCATAGAGGATCCTGTTGTGATTTATGTCAAAGAGTGTTTTGTCTATGTTCTCCTCTAGGAGTTTTATAGTTTCTGGTCTTACATTTAACAAGTGGTGCAGGGAAAACTGGTCAACCACTTGTAAAAGAATTAAACTAGAACACTCTTTAACACCATACACAAAAATAAACTCAAAATGGATTAAAGATCTAAATGTAAGATGAGAAACTATAAAACATATATCGTTAAATTTGGATACAAAGAAAAGAAGTTATAAGAAGAGAAAAACAGAAACTGGATTGAGCCAACTGGAACCAAGATGGTGACAAATTTGACCTGCAATAGACCTAAGTCATTCTGTGTTGATTTCACCACATTAGTGTACAAAATGATGCATATACTGATGACTGTGACTTGAAGTCACTGACCAAAAAGGACAGAAAAGGAGTAGCTCCTTCATTTCCAAGGAAGCTCTGTTTTAACTAGAAAACTAATGCATATGCCTTCCCATCATTACTCTCATTCCTTCCTCTGTTGTCCTTATTCCTTAAAAACAAATCCTTTGTATGTTATTTGTTGCACATATATACAATGGAATATTACCCAGCCATAAAAATAAACGCAATTGTGCCATTTATAGAGATGTGGCTAGACCTAGAGAATGTCATAGAGTGAAGTAAGTCAGAAATAGAAAAACATCTATTGTATATTAACACATACATGTGGAATCTAGAAAAATGCTATAGATGAACCTAATTGTAGGGCATGAATAGAGATACAGACATAGAGAGCAAACATATGGACACCAAGGATAAGAGGGTGTGTGGGGTGAATTAGGAGACTGAGATTGATATATACACACTACTTTGTATAAAATGGACTTCTCAGGAGGCTCAGTGGTAAAGAATCAACCTGTCAAGCAGGAGATGTGGATTTAATACCTGGATTGGAACTATCCCATGGAGAGGTACCTGGCAACCCACTCCAGTATTCCTGCCTGGGAAATACCGTGGACAGAGAGGCTTGGTGGGCTACAGTCTGTGGGGTCACAAAAAAGTTGAACAAAACTTAGGGACTAAACAACAACAAGAAGACAATCTATAAAACAGACAACCAGTGAGAACCTACTGTATAGCACAGTAAACTCTACTCAACGTTCTGTGGTGACCTAACTAGGAAGGAAATCCAAAGAAAGAGGGGACATATGTATGTATATAACTGACTCACTTTGTTCTGCAGCAGAAACTAGTACACGTTTGTAAAGCAACTATACTCCAAAAAACAAAACCAAAAAAACCCCACAAATCCTTCTTGCCATTAAGGCAAGAAGTTGATTTGTGAATTATATTCTTACTTCTCCATTCTCTGGCCTTTGAATAAAGCTTGTGCTGTTTCAAACTCAGCTTCAGTTTTGTTTGTGACCGTGTGAACCTTAATGGAAAAAGAAATTTTCTTGTCACCAAGGCAAGGGTTTAGCCAGGCTGGGACCCAAATGGGGATCCACATGACCTAATTCAGTGATAGTTTCAATCCTTAGTGTCAAAGGGAACATGGGCAAATGGCTTCAGTCCTCACTCTGATGACTAAACTTTCAAGGAAACAACCATCATAGCACAAACGGAATTCTTTTTTTTTTTTTTTTTTAATTTCTTCTATTTAACTTGGGAAAGTGGTTGTGTAAGTAGATTTTATTTAAAATAATTCCTCTAATTATAGAAAAGGATTATGTTAAATTTACCCTCTAAGGATTAACATGAAATCCATTTTCATTAGAGTAGGCCCAATCCACAAATTCAAGAAAAGAAAAAAAAACATTTTTAAAGCTGCTTCAATAGATTACATTCTGAGTGATTAACAGAAGCTTCCAGCTATGTTCTTTAATTCCCATTAACCAAAAACCTTGAATGGTGGCTGTTGCCATATGCTAAACTCTGAAGCAAACGGCTTTATAGCATCATTTCATGACTGATCAAATGTGTGTCTCTTTTCTCTCTTCTAATTAATTAGGATTGGAAAATTTGAATTTTTCAGTGCTGGCCTTCAATCAGCATATCCCAGAACATGTTCTACTGATGTAGTCAGTTTCAATATTAAAAAAAAAAGAAAAAAATCCTCAGTGACTCCTCACAGTATAGAGCTTTATTGTGTAGAACACATGCACCATTGCAGATTTTAACAACTAGCTTAGAAAGTGTTCTCAAAATATTACCCCCAAATTGGGTTTGCCTCTTGGTGGGTGTTGAGCCAAAAGACAACCAAGCTAAAGATGAAAGGAAGGAAGGTTTTACTGTTTGTGGTAAGAATGCTGAGAATCTTTCTCAAAGTAATGTTGCCCTGAGGAGCAGTATTGGGGAAGTTTTAAGCTAAGGGCATATATATATTCATGAAGGGGCTTGAGCAGAAGAAAATTCAGGATAGAATTGGGCAAAGATCACGGAATTGAAGTTTTAATTGATTGAATTCACGGGGGTCAGAATGTGGGAGACCTGGGTTCGATGCCTGGACCAGGAAAACCCCTGGAGAAGGGAATGGCACCCCACTCCAGTATTCTTGCCTTGAGAATCCCATGGACAGAGGAACCTGGCAGGCTACAGTCCATGGAGTTAAAAAGAGTCTGACACTACTGACTGACTAACATGAGGGTCAGAAACCATCAGTAGCGTCATCCATTTGGTTCTAGTCGATCTGGTGGTTGAGTGCTCAAAGGGATTTGAATTTTGCAAAACAGCTCAAGAAAGTGCTTTGGGTTCATCTTTTCCATTGAAACAGAACTGAGAGTCTTGCAACTGATGTATTTTCTTTGCTGTTATCACTTCTCTAGCCAGATAAGCCATTTGGTCCTGCATTCTTTTTTTCCTTCAAGATTGTTAATCCCTGGGACCTGTTCAAGGGCAAGCATTGAGGCCAGGCTTATATCACAAAATGGCTTAGGTCTAAATTGCTTCTCTTTTGTCAAGAAAACTATGCATGGCCATCTTTCTTTATGGACTCCTTAACCCATCTGTTGACAAAAGGTCAAATAAATTTAGAGAAAATTAGATCAAGTAAAGTGAGACAAATTTCTTAACTGTAAGTTATTAGGATCTCAGACCTTTAAATAAGCTCATGGAAGTTGTGAACCTACAAAACAAGGTATGGCCATCCCCAAAGCTTCTTCCCTTCACCTTCCCTCATTTTAACAGAACATCCTGTGGGTTAGATGTTGTTCATTTCCAACTAGAGGATGAATACTGGTGAACACTGACTTAGTTTAATGTATCTCCCAAGCATTTCTTCCCTACTTTTCATTTAATATGTAATCCTTCATATTCCCATACTCAAGACATCCATTAATGCAATTGAAATCTATCAATGAAAATCAATGAGTCAATATAAGGAGGAAAAAAAGGCAAATTTTAAATTCCAGCCAAATTGAGTATCATAGCCTGGGAACAGCCTCTCAGAAAGCTCTGAGAATTGTTCTGACCATTGGAAGTCAAAACACAGTTATGTAAGTTTTTTTGAGACAGAGGCTGTATATTAAATGGCATATTATTGGCAATTTACACAATTTAAATCTACAAAATGAGTGGACTATGGGTCATTGTGGCCTCCTTCGGAAAGAAGGTTATCACCAAAGATTTCTGGTTAATACAGGTGCTCAATATACACTAAAGGGGAGGGAAGAGGCCCAAAGGAACAAAGAAAAAAAAATTTTGTTTTAATTTTTCTTGTCGTGATTAAATTAGTTGACTGGACCCTCACTGGGGTACTAGCCTTTACAGAGGTCCCTTGTCTCAAATGGGGAAGTTCTTTTTCTGCTCAGATACACACAGCCAGTAATGAAAGTGATGCTAAAGTGCCTCACTGGATCTTGCTCAGTTTCCTCATGACAATCATTAACTGTCATGGCACTGCTGGGTGTGTCATTTAGCAGCTAATATATTACAATGAGCATGTAATGAGGCTCTAGGTCCATTTGAAGTCAAATCTTCTGCCATCTTGGGCTTATTTAGTTCTAACCAGTTCTTGTTTTTGTTTTGTTTTTTTCCCTCTTTGCAGCTTCCTCTTGAAACTTAGATAAGAATAATTGATTTCCATTTGAAGGAGGGGCAGGGGTAGGATTCTGGGGCAACAGTCTTATCATAAAATATGAATTTTATTTCCTTAAACCTTTTATAGAAAATTGAACCAACTGGTGTTCATCTGAAAGAGCATGAAGCTTACCTCTTCAACACAAAAAAAAAAAAAAAAAAAAAGAGAGAGAGAGAGAGAAATTCAATGTGGGTTCCTCTTACCAGCCAGTCACATACACCTTTTCAAATGTCCTTTGATGAAATAAATCATCACTGCTTTTGTCCTGGTATTTCTCATTTTCTGACTGTTCAAGACCCTAGTTTTATAAGGACTTCTGTTTCTCTGAAGACATATTTTCATTCATTGAGCACATAATTAACAACAAAATCTCTTCCCAATTCAGAAAATCTCTCCATAAAAGGAGAAAAGAAAGAAAATAATTTTCTTATTGAATAAACACATTAAACTTGAATATAAGAAATATCACAGGTGATCAGCTGAAAGATTACAAGGAAATCTCACTTTTTAGATAGTGAAACAGATACAACTCATTATATACACATTCTCAAAATAAATAATATTCTTCAAGTAAAGGGATTTGACAACATCATGTCTCACATAGCTCATCCTGGATTCATTTGGTAGTTGAGGTGACCATCTGTGTTAGCTAATTGGCTTTATCCCAAAACATTTCACAGATTTGTGACAGGAGATAGTTTTGTAATTGGGAGCAAAAAAAGCTTGTGCTGCAGTGGGGCTCCTCCCCTCCCACAGAAACAAGAGGTAGGGACTCTTTCTTCTTGACTGATTACATTTCAAAGAGATGTTTACTAACCCTTAAGAAAGTTATTTCTGGGTCATATAGCTGGCGATGGGCCTATTTAGCTTTAAAAAGATTCACATTCATCCCAAAGGGACAGAGAAAGAATTCACAAATTTTCTAAACTAAATACTTTGGGAGAGAAGGGTCCCTGTATTATTTTCATCAGGAGAATTGTTTCTTTCTTTTTGGTCTCATGTTAAATTTTTCCTTTCCCTTACATTCTCAGCAGATGCCTTTCTGTTTCTTACCATATAATATGGTCCTTTTATTGGATTTCTTGGTACTGAATAAAGGATATGGCTGTACATACTTCTAAAGTTTTTTTTTTTTTTTAATTTGTAAAACAAATTTTTTGTTGTTCCATAATGGAAACATAATCATGACCTTAGTTTGTTTACTATCTTTAAAGCCTTGAAACAGATTTATGATGATTATTTCAATTGCCTTTTTATTACTCAGAGGCAGATATTGATGCCCTTTTTTACTTAGGGTAAAAATTGAAATACAAAATGCAATGATTTAAATATAACAAAGATTATAATATTGTTGACAGCATAGTGTGGCGGGAAGAGCATGTGTGGGATTTGGGAGCTCTCAAAGAGAAAAGAAATTTCAAATCAGATTTATATTTGACATCAGTTTGAGGATGTGAACTTAAAAAATATTTTCAACTTAAAAGTTGAGAGTTGTGTTTTATTTTGTGCGATTTTTAGGACTTCAAACTTGGGAGACAACATGTCAAGTAACCCTGAGAGGACAACTCTGAGGAGGCAAGAGGAGGAGGAGGAACCAGGCTACACAGAAGTTTTGCAGCAAAGGTCAGGTAGTCAGAACATCAAATGATGATTGCTAATTAAATAAAACCAGATATCTCAAGTTAAGGAATTTAATGTTTTTCTTTGTATGGGAAGATGCAAGAGCCCGAGCTCACTGAAGTCATTTCTTTGCTATGCACCTCACCTATCTGCAGTCAGTACCCTGTTTTCACATCTGGAGTTTTCTCAGGGCGCACTGTGAGGAGTGGCTGAAGTCTGATAAGCTGCTAGATGACAGGTCTTCTTTTCCTTCCTGAGTTTCCTCAGGCTTAATGGCTCACGTTGAAGGGTTGTAATTGCTGGTGACTGTGACATCTTTGCTTACTGATATGGAAGGAAATATTCCATTTCTCAAT
Organism: Cervus canadensis; assembly: GCF_019320065.1. Lineage (NCBI taxonomy): Eukaryota > Metazoa > Chordata > Mammalia > Artiodactyla > Cervidae > Cervus > Cervus canadensis. Next base: position 58,312,884 of record NC_057404.1, read on the forward strand.
GGCAGAAATGAATCCACTATATTTTGAATTATTTGAAAGGAAATGAGGCTTAACCTATTGGAAAGGGCACAGATTTTGGAGTGTAACAAATGTGAGTTTTAATTTTGGGTTTGACCCTTACTAGCTTCTGACTTGCTTTGAGAAGTCCATGTTCTGCTTAATAGTTGTAACGTGAAGATAAAGATAACCTTCTCATGGGATGATTGAGAGAACTCAATGACATGCATGAACCAAGGGTCTGACCGCCTAACTTTTAGCAAATTCTTACTGAAAGTTTATCCTCTATCACCCCTTTTGTTTTCTTTCTCTAACTGGGTAGAAGGGCTCATGTGCCTGCAGTGCAGAAAGCAAAACTCTGACACTGGGCATTTGCAGCAAAGTAAGGGTTTATTGCAGGACACAAAGCAACAGAGTGGAAGACAAGTCTCAGGTCCACTCCCACTTGCTCTTTGAGTTGCGTGTGTAAAGAGAAACAATGAAGACCCTGGAGTTAATCATCATCGTGTGACATTTATGTGACATTCCTTAATTGTGTTTCCTAATTAATTGTAATTCCTTAATTACAATTCTTGATTGTAATTCCTGTCAGGAATCAGATATCTACACTTTATGAGCCTCTGGGCTGTTGATCCATGACCCAGGGACTTGTACTCATCCTGTCTTGCTGAAACAGCCTGAGTTTGTGCATTAATGGTGATATTTACAGCAGCAATTTTAGTACATTAATGATGCTATGGACAACAATTGCAGTCATCTAACTCTGGCTGATAATGATCGGTTAGCACAGGATTGAGATCAGAGGGGACAAGAAAGGGAATAAAGGTTTTTTTTTTTTTTTTTCTCTAGAGTTATTTTATTAAATCATAAATGTACAACTGCTTCATATAATAATTCTACATGCTAAAATTTAAGGAATAATGTTATTAATATGTTTCATTACAGCATACTTCTAATAGCTTTTCAAAAACAGAAAAATCTGGCAAAAGATTTTTAAAAATATAACATTTTACAAAGAAATGTTAATTTACAAACATTTAACAAAATGTTTAAACAAAATTTAACATTATCAAAGAAGTGACCTTCTACACTCTGACAAAGATCACTAGAAAAAAAAACAGTTAAGCTAAGAAACTGCCTCAAAGTCATTTTCCATAGTTTTTCCTCTGCAGGAAGGCAATGTTCTTAAATAATTCAATTCATTCACAAACGGCTCTCTGTACCTGCTCTGGTGTCTTCTGCCACATCCCTGCATGTTTACTCATAACCTGAGGCTGCCCAGTTACCTCTGGGCTCTCATCCTCTGCTATTTAGACAGAGAAGCTCAGGGCAAAGAGGAAGAAGCTCAGCTTCGGCTTCACCCTCACAACCCCCACATCCTCCACTGCCTCCTGGACCAGAATTTCCTTCACCATTTTGAGACCTCAAGATCCTGCTACCAAAGTTTCCATTCCTCATCAACTGTAATTAGATTGCTGCTGATAATTTCCAAAGTCATTGTTAATTCCACTTCTACAATTTCCTCCTCCGTAGTAGCCATGACCACCTCTGCAGCCCCAATCATGGTTGCCAGATGTGGCAACTTTCACCACATCTGCCAGACAGACCCTCTGTCTCTCCCTTCTCCAGCCCCATGATAAGCACTCCTAAATCTAGGACCATTTCCATATGCATCAGATCCTCCCCAGAAGTTACTTTCTCATCCTGATGCTAGTCCCAAATCGCTACCACCACCAGGATAAACCCCCAAACCAAAGGGGCCTCCTCCACTTCTAGAACCTTAGACTTGCTGCATTTCCCATGTTAACAAAGCTTTTGCGACTTCTGCATGATGACCACTGATGGTATGGTTTTTAGGCAACACAGTCTTGTCCACAGAATCAAGGTCATCAAAAGTCACAAATCCAGAGCCTCTTGCCAGACTGCCTATCAGTAATGATCTCAACGGTACCATTTTCCCATATTTCTCAAAGTAATCTCTAAGATGATGTTCCTCAGTATCTTGTTGAATACCAACAAACAGCTTCTTCAGTGTCCAAAGGACACCCCGCTGTCCAGATGCTGCTCTTGGGACACATGTTTGGGTTCAAGCACTCTGCCATCAATGGAATGGGATCTGATGGACATTTCATCCACCGTGGTCATGGATGAAGAGGTGACAAAACTGCACTGTCTTGATCTTTGGCTGGAAGGATCGCTCAGGACCACAGTCTGTAAGTTCTCTCCACTGCTGGTAACAGTTCCTCAGACTTTCTTCTGCAGTTTCAAAGTTCAAAACACCAATAAAGAGTTTATTAATTTGTTCATCTTCGCTCTTTTGCCTCTTCAAAGCAACTGATTTCTTGGTTTTCTCCATCAGACTGGGTTGCTTCAGTCAGATTTCCTACAGCTCTAGGAGCACTTCCACCGTGACCCGGCAATGCTGTCACGGCCTCTCAGCTCCTGCCGCCCTTGAATCAATCCTGAGTCCTTTTGCATCTTCCTTCAGAAGGAGCTGGAGCTGGAGCCGTTCCAGTGGCGGGGGCGGCAGGGGGAGCGGGATCGCAGGCGTTCAGGGGACCTGCCCCAAGGTGAATGCGACCTGCTCCTCCTCAGCCTGCTCCACGTGGGGGGCGGTGGCAGCATTCTCCTGGGTCGTGGCTGGGGCCGGGGGGCCAGCACGATCTGCCGGCCGTCGATTTGCCCTCTGTCCCCGTGCTTGAGCGCCTTCGCTGCCTCTGGGAATAAAGTTTTGAATAGAGAGTCAGTCATAAACGTGGCAGGGGAACTTGGTATGGGATATTGGGATTCATTTTCAAGAATTCTAATTAGCGGAAAAGATGGGACTAGATTTTATATCTTCTCCTTTATCCCTACTCTGAAATCCCTTCTTTTAATTTAATCTATATATTGTTTTTGATTAAAGGAGTTACAGAATTTTATGAATTTAGCTAAACAAAGATTTTTAGTTATTTTAACTTAATTTTGATTAAAATATATAACAAGTTTATTTAATTGACATATTGCCTCTAAATTTTTGACAGATTATTTTCTTTTAATGTGTATATTCTTTCAGTTCAGTCACTCAGTTGTGTCCGACACTTTGCGACCCCATGAATCACAACATGCCAGGCCTCCCTGTCCATCACCAACTCCCGAGTTTACTTAAACTCTTGTCCATGAGCTGGTGATGCCATCCAGCCATCTCATCCTCTGTCGTCCCCTTCTCTCCTGCCCTCAATCCCTTCCAGAATCAGGGTCTTTTCCAATGAGTCAACTCTTTGCATGAGGTGGCCAAAGTATTGGAGTTTCAGCTTCAGCATCAGTCCTTCCAATGAACACCCAGGACTGATCTTTTTAAGATGGACTGGTTGGATCTCCTTGCAGTCCAAGGGACTTTCAAGAGTCTTCTCCAACACCACAGTTCAAAAGCATCAATTTTTCAGTGCTCAGCTTTCTTCACAGTCCAACTGTCACATCCATACATGACTACTGGAAAAACTATAGCCTTGACTAGATGGACCTTTGTTGGCAAAGTAATGTCTCTGCTTTTTAATATACTATCTAGGTTGGTCATAACTTTCCTTCCAAGGAGTAAGTGTCTTTTAATTTCATGGCTGCAATCACCATATGCAGTGATTTTGGAGCCGACAAAAATAAAGTCTGACACTGTTTCCCCATCTATTTGCCATGAAGTGATGGGACTAGATACCATGATCTTAGTTTTCTGAATGGTGAGTTTTAAGTCAACTTTTTCACTCTCCTCTTTCACTTTCATCAAGAGGCTTTTTAGTTCCTCTTCACTTTCTGCCATAAGGGTGGTACCAGCTGCATATCTGAGGTTATTGATATTTCTCTCAGCAATCTTAATTCCAGCTTGTGCTTCTTCCAGCCCAGCATTTCTCATGGTGTACTCTGCATATAAGTGACAATATACAGCCTGGAAGTACTCCTTTTCCTATTTGGAGTTAGTCTGTTGTTCCACATCCAGTTCTAACTGTTGCTTCCTGACCTGCATATAGGTTTCTCAAGAGGCAGGTCAGGTGGTCTAGTATTCCCATTTCTTTCAGAATTTTCCACAGTTTATTGTGATCCACACAGTCAAAGGCTTTGACATAGTTAATAAAGCAGAAATAGATGCTTTTCTGGAACTCTCTTGCTTTTTTGATGATCCAGCGGATGTTGGCAATTTGATCTCTGGTTCCTCTGCCTGTTCTAAAACCAGCTTGAATATCTGGAAGTTCATGATTCACGTATTGCTGAAGCCTGGCTAGGAGAATTTTGAGCATTACTTTACTAGCGTGTGAGATGAGTGCAATTATACAGTAGTTTGAGCAATCTCTGACATTGCCTTTCTTTGGGATTGGAATGAAAACTGACCCTTTTCAGTCCTGTGGCCACTGCTGAGTTTTCCAAATTTGCTGACATATTGAATGCAGCACTTTCACAGCATCATCTTTCAGAAACTGAAATAGCTCAGCTGGAATTCCATCATCTCCACTAACTTTGTTCGTACTGTTGCTTCTTAAGGCCCACTTGACTTCACATTCCAGGATGTCTGGCTATAGGTGAGTAATCACACCGTGATTATCTGGGTCATGAAGATCTTTTTTGTACAGTTCTGTGTATTCTTGCCACCTGTTCTTAATATCTTCTGCTTCTGTTGGGTCCATACCATTTTTGTCCTTTATCAAGCCCATCTTTGTATGAAATGTTCCCTTGGTATCTCTACTTTTCTTGAAGAGATCTCTAGTCTTTCCTGTTCTGTTGTTTTCCTCAATTTGTTTGCATTGGTCACTGAGGAAGGCTTTCTTATCCCTCCTTGCTATTCTTTGGAACTCTGCATTCAAATGGGTATATCTTTCCTTTTCTCCTTTGCTTTTCACTTCTCTTCTTTTCACAGCTATTTGTAAGCCCTCCTCAGACAGCCATTTTGTTTTTTTCATTTCTTTTCCATGGGGATGGTCTTGATTCCTGTCTCCTGTACAATGTCACGAACCTCCATCCATAGTTTATCAGGTACTCTGTCTATAAGATCTAGTCCCTTAAATCTATTTCTCACTTCCACTGTATAATCAGAAGGGATTTGATTTAGGTTATACCTGAATGGTCTAGTGGTTTTCCTTACTTTCTTCAATTTAAGCCTGAATTTGGCAATAAGGAGTTCATGATCTGAGCCACAGACAGCTCCTGGTCTTGTTTTTGCTGACTGTATAGAGCTTCTCCATCTTTGGCTGCAAAGAACATAATCAATCTGATTTCAGTGTTGACCATCTGGTGATGTCCATGTGTAGAGTCTTGTCTTGTGTTGTTGGAAAAGGCTGTTTGCTATGACCAGTGCATTCTCTTGGCAAAACTCAATTAGCTTTTGCCCTGCTTCATTATGTACTCCAAGGCCAAATTTGCCTGTTACTCCAGATGTTTCTTGACTTCCTACTTATGCATTCCAGTCCCCTATAATGAAAAGGACATTTTTTTTTTTCAGGGTGTTAGTTCTAAAATATCTTGTAGATCTTCATAGAACTGTTCAACTTCAGTTTCTTCAGAATAACTGGTTGGGGTACAGGCTTGGATTAACATGATATTGAATGGTTTGCCTTGGAAGTGAACAGAGATCATTCTGTCGTTTTTGAGATTGCATCCAAGTGCTGCATTTCGAACTCTTGTTGGCCATGATGGCTACTCCATTTCTTCTAAGTGATTCCTGTCCACAGTGTAGATATAACGGTCATCTGAGTTAAATTCACTGAGTTCAGTCCATTTTAGTTTGCTGATTCCTAGAATGTCGACATTCACTCTTGCCATCTCCTGTTTGACCACTTCCAATTTGCCTTGATTCATGGACCTAACATTCCAGGTTCCCATGCAATATTGCTCTTTACTGCATCAGACCTTGCTTCTATCACCAGTCACATCCACAACTGGGTATTGTTTTTGCTTTGGCTCCATCCCTTCATTCTTTCTGGAGTTATTTCTCCACTGATCTCCAGTAGCATATTGGGCACCAACCGACCTAGGGACTTCCTCTTTCAGTATCCTATCATTTTGCCTTTTCATACTGTTCGTGGGGTTCTCAAGGCAAGAATACTGAAGTGGTTTGCCAGTCCCTTCTCCAGTGGACCACATTCCGTCAGACCTCTCCACCATGACCTGACCGTCTTGGGTGGCCCCACACGGCATGGCTTAGTTTCACTGAGTTAGACAAGGCTGTTGTCCTGTGATAAGATTGGCTAGTTTTCTGTGATTATGGTTTCAGTGTGTCTGCCCTCTGATGCCCTCTCGCAACACCTACCATCTCACTTGGGTTGCTCTTACCTTGGATGTGGGGTATCTCTTCACGGCTGCTACAACAAAGTGCAGTCCCCACTCCATATCTTGGATGAGGTCACCCCTCCTCACCTTGACCGTGGAGTAGCTCCTCTAGGCCCTCCTGCTCCTGCACAGCCGCCGCTCCTTGGACGTGGGGTTGGTCCTCTCAGCTGCCGCCCCTGACCTCAGACATCAGCTAGAGCTGATGTTTAACTGTTTAACCCAAAATGCTTTTTACTCTTCAGTTCTGAAAGAGTATTAGCATTAAAAAATGATCTAAAGAGCAACTCATATATTTGGATTTATGTTTTATTACCTATGATGAAAGGTAAAAGATATTTGCTATGTAAAAGGACTTACCCTGTATTAAATGAGAGTGAACCTGAGATCTTGTGCTCTCTCTAGCTGCTAAATAGGAGCTGAATGGTTGAAGCTGCTTTTATTGTCCTTTCCCTAAAGATTTTGTGCTCTGTTGAACTGATTCAGCCTTGCTTATCCACTTAGATGACCATCAATCAGCACAACTCATTTCTAAGCCACTTAAACTATAGCAGTGAGCCACAAAACTCATAATTTAAAATGTGACCTCCAACATCAAATAACAATGGGGAATTGTTTTATATGTAATCTTTTTCAAGGCTTCATATCCAAATACATATTCAAAATCAAGCAAATAATGACTGTCTCAGTAAAGCAGTGACTAGTAGTATATCTCTGTAAACATCAAAAGTTGAATTCTATAAATACATTTTTATCTAGAGAAAAGAAGACCTTACTTTTGCTGCATTTTATCAAGGGTAAGCCCCCCCCCCAAAAGTAAATAAAAGGAAATTAGAGTTTCCCTTTTTTTCAGTGGTTTGGCATTAGGAAATGAGAAATAAACTTCATTCAAGTGGTGACTGAGAAGATTAAAAATATTGTGTATGATAAAAATATTTGCTCAAGTCATGAGAAACTATGAAAAGACTATCTCTTTCCAAGAGACAGTATTTTCTATTTAATTATATGACATTTAAAAAAAAAAAAAAAAACAAGATCATTTAGCTCTACATCCTAAAATGAATGTATATTTCTGCTGTTTCAAGATAAATACTACTAAAACACTTCTGCAATGATATCTGGGACTCTAACATACCTTTATGTTATTTCAATAATTTTTATTTTATGTTAATTTTGCTTATGGAATAAGGATCTCAGCTAGGCAGGATCCACCAATGTGGACTTACTCATGACTGAAAATGTGTAAAGCCCTGCTGATAAGCCTATCAGAATTGATTGCTATACCTAGACAGGAGCTGGAGTTTCCTAGAAAAAATAACAACTATGTTTCTTTCCCCATTTCAGGCATATTTTGTCATGTCTACCAAAATGGTGAGATTGTCCAATGAAAGTATCTTTGAAGAAGGGTTGAGAAATATTGTTGGTGCTTAGTCATTGAGAGAAATACATGTTTTGAGTTTGACAGTCAGTACTTAAACAATTCTTGGGCCAATTCCCACGTACATTATGGGTCCTATGAAGAGAATAAGATATAATAGATACAGACAGGTTCTGCTTTGCATAGTAGTGCAGGCCCAGAGAAAATTCCAAAGCTGAAATTTTAAAGAATTACTTAAAATTAATAGTAAAAATAATAATTGTTCTGTAGTCTTTAAAAATTTTATTAAAACAGTAAAAATAATTTTTTAAACATTGATTATAAAGGTGCATAAAAATGAAAAGTAAAGCTATTGTTTGTTTGATATATCAAAATATAAAACATTAGAATCATTGAGAATTAACATATTTAATTTCTTTGGAAAAACTTACCAACGGAAAAGTGATGCCTCCTCCTCATTTGATAACTTCATATTGTATAATGGCATAAAGTAAACATTCACTTTTCTGTAATTTGCTAGTTTTCATACTTCTTTCTAAATCTGGTTCAGCTTCAATATTTTATCCTTAGCGCTTTCAATGTCATGAGAGATCTCTGAGAGTTTCTTTCATGTGAATTCTGTTGTTAGCATCACTTCCATGGGTACTTTTACTCACAACAATTTCCCTCCTTTGTGTTGGGAATCTCACCCTCATCGTGTCACTAGCTATATACCTAGAACTTCTCAGATGGTGGAAATTGTTTCAAATACTGGTTGTACTGATTCTTCATTGCTGCCTGTTGGCTTTCTCTACTTGTGGTGAGTAGGGCTACTCTTCATTGCAGTGCAGGGGTTTTTCATTGCAGTGGCTTCTCTTGTGGTGAAAAATGGCCTCTCAGCACTGCAATGAAAATCCCCTGCTGTTGATAGAATGCATGAATGAATTTATTAATAAATAGTAATATGGCTAAATGTTTATAAAAAGACAGACATAAACTTTGCATTTAACAAAATGATGTAGGTTGGAAATAACATTTTAATAAAAGTTTTGAGACAAAAATCTAAAGTCAAAATAAATATCAAGTAGTTTCAAGCTGTCTCTCTGATTGAGGAAAAGAAATGGTTATGCTGCATGTGAGATCAAATATTTAGAGATTTGTGTTAAGACTCTTTTTCCTCCTTTTTACATAGAAAGACAGAACTCTCAGTCCCAGAAAGCTGATTGAATGTGCCTAAGCTGCTGTAACACCTGCTTTCTATTTAAATTGGAGATTCCCAACCTCTTTTGAGAACTGTCAAAACTACAGGAACTAGAAACACGGGAACACAGAAACTAGGAGAACAAAACAGAAAATAAAGGTAAGCCAGAATAAAAGTCATAGAATTTTTGTTATTTGCTTAATGTAGAGACTTCTAAATAATGTCAGCCCTACTCTGTATTTTTTGATATTCAGTTATGGTTAGTGAGTTATACTCTACACAGCATGGGGTTCTCATCTCATAAGTACAGAGACAGGGAGAAGTGCCAATGGCCGTTTCAGTCAGTAGTGTTATGTTTAAAGTGGGCAGAACAAAATAATATCACCCTTTGCAGAATGCTGCATTAGTAAGATCTATTTCTGCCTGGAAAAATTTAATATTATATTAGTAAAGATTGATAATATTGAGGACAATGCTAAATTTGAAATCTTGTGTGTTTAGAAACTTCCATATTTTAGAATTATTTTATCAAAAATAATCAAGCTGGCTATTGTTAAATGCTTTATGGTTTTGCTTATTAATATTCTTGAGTGGGAAGCATGTAAAATTCTTATGGAGGTGCTGTCGGTGGATTATATTGAAGGCACAGCTTCACTCCTCCTGGTGGCAGCACATCAATTACAGGCAAAGTATTAAGTGATTGTTTTTGAAAACTCAAATTCGTAAAGAAAAATGAATATTATGTTAAAAGCCCCTGCCAAGTGAGCATAGAATCAGTTTTATTATGTAATTCCTTTTGGAATAGCACAGCAGAAAGAGAAGAAAATGCATTTTAAGGACCAAGACACTGTTTTTGTTGTTTTTGTTCAGTCGCCCAGTCGTGTCTGACTCTGTGACCCCATGTACTGCAGCGTGCCAGCCTCCCTGTTTCTCACCGTCTCCCGAAGTTTGCCCAAATTCATGCCCATTGCCTCAGTGATGCCATCCAGCCAGCTCATCCTCTGATGCCCTCTTTTCTCTCTGCCCTCAATGTTTCCCAGCACCGGGGACTTTTCCAATGAGTCAACTGTTCACATCAGATGACCAAAATACTGGGGCTTCAACTTCAGCATCAGTCTTTCCAATGAGTATTCAGGGTTGATTTCCCTTAAGATTGACTGGTTTGATCTCCTTGCTGTCCAAGGGACTCTCAGGGGTCTTCTCCAACACCACAGTTTGAAGGCCTCAATTCTTCGGCGCTCCGCCTTCTGTACAGTCCAGCTCTCACAACCACACAAAACCACTGGGAAGGCCATAGACCTTTGTTGGTAGAGTAATGTCTCTGCTTTCCAACACATCGTCTAGGTTTGTCATAGCTTTCCTGCCAAGAAGCAGTCATCTTCTGATTTTGTGGCTGCAGTCACCATCCACAGCAATTTTAGAGCCCAGCTCAAATTCATAAAGAAAAATGAATATTATGTAAATAGCCCTGAGAAGTGAGCATGGCACCAATTTCATTATGTACTTCCTTTTGGACTAGTACTGCAGAAAGAGAAGGAAATGCATTCTTTTAAGACCAACGCATTATCTTCAACTAATATTTATTTTCTGAATTTGCATTCATAGGGTCCATTATTCTTTAATGTTATTTCATAGCTTCTCAAATCCTATGTTTAAGGGAAATTTTGGGGGAATATAAAGATCAACATCAATAGGTGAAAAAGAAGATGCTATTTGGTTGTGATAAACATACCATGTTTCTAAAATGTATTTTTTTATATATAACTTCTGTGAAAAGATAGTGAAGTACAGAGTACCTTTGATTTGAGTGAACTCTCCATATTCAAAAAACAAGCATGTCTAGTCTTGGGCTTCCCGGGTGGCTCAATGGCAAAGAATCTGCCTGCCAATGCAGGAACCTCAGGAGATGCAGGTTCAATCCCTGGTCAGGAAGATCCCATGGAGGAGGAAATGTCAACCCACTCTACTGCTGGACAGATTGGTGGGCTACATTCCATGTGATGTTGGAGAAGAATTCTTGAGATTCCCTTGGACAGCAAGGAGATCAAACCAGTAAATCTTAATGGAAATCAACCCTGAATACTCATTGGAAGGACTGATGTTGAAGCTGAAGCTCCAGTATTTTGGTCACCTGCTGTGAACAGCTGACTCAGACATGACTAAGCACACAGGCATGAATGTTTAGTCTTTTTTTTCTTTTTCTTTTAGCTTTTAATTAGAAGATGATTACAATACTGTGACGGTTTCTGCCATATGTCAACAAAGGTATACATATGCTCTGTCCCTCTTGAACCTCCCTCCCCATCCCACTTCTCTAGGTTGTCACAAAACACTGGCTTTTGGTTCCCTACGTCATACAGCTAATTCTCACCAGCCACCCGTTTTATATATAGCAATGTATATGTTTCAATGCTAGTCTCTCAAATCATCCCACCCTCTTCTTCCTACTGTGTCCAAAAGTCTGTGGTTTATTCGGTGTTTCCTTTGCTGCCCTGCAAGCAGTATCACTGGTACTTTCTAGATTTTAACATAATCTATATTATAAGCATTAATATATGGTATTTGCATTAATATATGGTATTTGTCTTTCTTTTTGACTTACTTTACTCTGTATAATAAGCTTTAGGTTCATCCACCTCATCAGGACTGGTTTAAATGCATTACTTTTAATAGTTGAGCAATACTCCATTGTGTTTATGTGCCACAACTTCTTCATCCATTCTGTCCATCTGTTGATGGATATCTAGGTTGCTTCCATGTCCTAGTTATTGAAAATAGTGCTGCAATGAACTATTGTGTATATGTGTCTTTTTCAATTATGGTTTCCTCAGGGTATATGACAAGTAGTGGGATTGCTGGGTCATATGGTAGTATCACTTCTAGTTTTTTAAAGGAATCTCCATACCATTCTCCATATGGCTGTATCAATTTGTATTCCCACCAACAGTGCAAGAAGGTTCCCTTTTCTCCACAATCTCCCCAGCGTTTATTTGATTATGGCCATTCTGACCATTATGATATGATACCTCATGAAGTTTTGATTTGCATTTCTCTAATAATAAGTGATATTAAACATTTTTCATGTGTTTATTAACCATCTGTAAGTCTTCTCTGAAAAAATTTCTGTTTAGGTCTTCTGCCCACTTTTTGATTCGATTGTTTGCTTTTCTGGTATCAAGTTGCATGAGCTGCTTGTGTGTTTTGGAGATTAGTTATTTGTCAGTTGTTTCATTTGCCATTGGTAGTTTGATAGAAATTGCACTGAACCTATATATTGCTTTGGGCAGTATAGCTGTTTTCACTGTATTGATTTTCCAATCCAAGAACATGGGGTATCTCGCCTTCTATTAGTATTGTCTTTGACTTCTTTCATCAGTGTACTATAGTTTTCTGAAACAGGTCTTTTGTCTGTTTAGGTACATTTATTCCTAAGTATTTAATCTATCTGTTGCAATGGTGAATGGGATTTTTCCTTAATTTCTCTTTCTGATTTTTCATTGATAATGTATAAGAATGCAAGGGATTTCTGTGTATTAACTTTATATCTTATGGCTATGTTGAATAATAGTGATGAGAATGGGCACCCTTGTCTCGTTCCTGATTTTAGAGTAAATACTTTCAGTTTTTCACCATTGAGGATAATATTTGCTGTGGGTTTATCATATATGCCTTTTATTATGTTGAGGTATACTCCTCATGTACCTACTTTCTGAAGAGTCTTTATTATAAATGAGTGTTGAATTTTGTCAAAGGCTTTCTTTGTTTCTATTGAGATGGTCATATGGTTTTTATCTTTCAATTTGTTATATGGTGTATCACATTGATTGATTTGCAAACACTGAAGAATCTTTGCATCACTGGGATAAGGTCTACTTGATCATGATGTGTGATTTTTTTAATGTGTAGTTCGATTCTGTTTGCTAGTATGGTGCTAAGGAATTTTGCATTTATGTTCATCAGTGATATTGGCCTGTAATTTTCTTTTTTGTGTGACGTCTTTGTCTAGTTTTGGTATCAGGGTGATATTGGCTTCATATACTTAGTTTGGGATGACTTTTCCTCACTCTGTAATTTTCTGGAAGAGTTTGAGCAGAATAAGTGTTAGTTCTTCCCTAAATTTTTGACAGAATTCGCCTGTGGAGATATCCAGCTCTGGGCTTTTGTTTGTTGGAAAATTTTTAATTACAGTTTTGACTGGTATATTCTTATTTTATATTTATTCCTGGTTTAATCTTGGAAGGTTGTACTTTTCTAAGAATTAGTCCATATCTTCCAGGTTGTCCATTTTATTAGCATATAGTTGCTCATAGTACTGTCTTATGACTCTTTATATTTTTGTGTTTGTCATAACTTCTTTTTCATTTCTAATTTTATTGATTTGAGTCATCTCTCTTTTTTCTTGATGAGTTTGGCTAACAGTCTGTCAGTTTTTACCTTCTCAAAGAACCATCTTTTAGCTTTATTGATCTTTGTTACTGGTTCCTTCATTTATTTTTCATTTATTTCTGCTCTCATCTTCATAATTTTTTTCTTCTACTAAATTTGGTTTTTGTTGTTGTTCTTCTTCTTTTTCTAGTTGCTTTAGGTGTAAGGTTAAGTTATTTATTTGATGTCTCTCTTGTTTCTCAATGTAGGCTTCTATTGCTATAAACTTACCTCTTAGTACGGCTTTTACTGCATCCCAAAGGTTTTAAGTTGTCATGTTTTTTCTTTCTCCAGGGGATCTTCCTGACCCAGGGATAGAACCTGGGTCTCCCACATTGTAGGCAGACACTTTACCATCTGAGCCACCAGGGAAGTCCTTCATTTGTTTCTAGGAATATTTTGATTTCATTTTTAATTTCTTCAGTTGTTTGTTGGTTAGTCGGAAGCATATTGCTTAGCCTGCATGTATTTGTGTTTTTTATATATTTTTTTCCTCTTATACTTGATATCTAATTTTACAGCATTGTGGTCAGAAAAGATGCTTGAAATGATATCAGGTTTGTTTTTTTTTTTTTTTTAATTTACAAAGGCTTGATTTGTGGCCCAAGATATGATCTATCCTAGAAAACATTCTATGTGCACTTGAGAAAAAGAATGATTTGTATTATTTTTGGAGGAATTGCTCTGTATATATAAATTAGGTCCAGCTGATCCAATGTGTCATTTAAAGCTTATGTTTCCTTATTAATTTTCACACCAATTGTCTATTGGTGTGAGTGGAGTGTTAAAGTTCCCCACTATTATTATGCTACAGTCAGTTCAGTTCAGTTCAGTTCAGTTCAGTTGCTTAGTTATGTCCGACTCTTTGTGACCCTATGGACTGCAGCACGCCAGGCCTCCCTGTCCATCACCAACTCCTAGAGTTTACTCAAACTCTGTCCATTCAGTCGGTGATGCCATTCAGCCATCTCATCTTCCATCATCCCCTTCTCCTCCCACCCTCAATCTTTCCTAGCATCAGGGTCTTTTCAAATGAATCACTGCTGCACATCAGGTGGCCAAAGTATTGGAGTTTCAGCTTCAACATCAGTCCTTCCAATGAATAGTCAGGACTGATTTCCTTTAGGATGGACTGGTTGGATCTCCTTGCAGTGCAAGGGACTCTCAAGGGTCTTCTTCAACACCACAGTTCAAAAGCATCAATTCTTCGGCACTCAGTTTTCTTTATAGTCCAACTCTCATATCCATACATAACTACTGGAAAAACCATAGCTTTGACTAGATGCACCTTTGTTGGCAGAGTTATGTCTCTGCTTTTTAATATACTGTCCAGGTTGATCATAACTTTTCTTCCAAGGAGCAAGTGTCTTTTAATTTCATGGCTGCATTTACCATCTGCAGTGATATTGGAGCCCAGAAAAATAAAGTATCTTACTGTTTCCATTGTTTCCCCATCTATTTGACATGAAGTGATGGAGCCAGATGCCATGATATTAGTTTTCTGAATGTTGAGTTTTAAGCCAACTTTTTTACTCTCCTCTTCCACTTTCATCAAGAGGCTCTTGAGTTCTTTACTTTCTGCCATAAGGGTGGTGTCATCTGCATATCTGAGGTTATTGATATTTCTCCCAGCAATCTTAATTCCAGCTCGTGTTTCATCCAGCCCAGCATTTCTCGTGATGTACTCTGCATATAAGTTACATAAGTAGGGTGATAATATGCAGCCTTGACATACTCCTTATTCCTTTTTAATAGTTGTTAGCATTTGCCTTATGCATTGAGGTGCTTCTATGTTGAGTGCATATATATTTATAATTGTTATATCTTCTTTGAGCTGTTGATCATTATGTAGAGACCTTCTGGGTCTCTTGTAATGGTCTTTACTATAAAGTTTATTTTACCTGATATAAGTATTGCTACCCCCACTTTCTTTTGATTACCATTTGCATGGGATATCTTTTACCAGTCCCTCACTTTTAGCCTGTTTGTTTCTGTAAGTCTGAGGCATGTCTCTTGTAGAGAGCATATATAGGGATCTAATTTTTGTATCTATTCAGCCAATCTATCTTTTAGTTGGAGCATTTAGCCCATGTACATGTAAGGTAAGTATTAATATATATAATCATGTTACCATCCACTTTATTGTTCGGGGTTTGTTTTGTTTGCCTTTCCTTTTCGTGTTTTCTGTCTAGAGAAATTCCTTTAGCATTTATTGTAGAGTTTGTTTGATGGTGCTGAATTCTCTTAATTTTGCTTATCTGTAAAGCGTTTGATTTCTCCTTTGAATCTGAATGAGGTCCTTGACCAGGTGGAGTAATCTTGGTTGTAGGTTTTTTCCATTTCATCACTTTAAGTGTATACTGCCATTCCCTTCTTGTCTGCAGAGTTTCTGTTGAATGATCAACTTAGCCTTATGGGGAATCCTCTTGTACGTTATTTGTTGCTTTTCCCTTCCTGCTTTTCATATCTTTTTCTTTGCACTTAATTTTTGTTAGTTTGTTTAATGCGTGTCTTGGCTTGTTTCTCCTTGAATTTATCCTGCATGGGACTCTCTGGGCTTCCTGGGCTTGCCTGGCTATTTCCTTTGTAATTTTAGGGACGTTTTCAACTATAATATCCTCAAATATTTTCTGAAGCCCTTTCATTTTGTCTTCTTCTTCTGGAACCCCTGATTCAAATGTTGTTATGCTTAAAGTTGTCCCAGAGGTCTCTGAGACTGCCCTCATTGCTTTTTATTCTTTTTTCTTTATTGTGTTCTGTTTCAGTCATTTCCACCACTTATCTTTCAGCTCGCTTATCTGTTCTTCTACCTCAGTTACTCTGCTGTTGGTTCCCTCCTCTGTATTTCTTTAAAATTTTTTTTCTTAATATATATATTTTGTTGTAGTTGACTTACAATGTTTCAGGTGCACATCAAGGTGATTAGGTTATACATGCACACATATACTATTTTTGAAATTACTTTACATTATAAGTTATTACAGGATATTGACTATAGTTCCCTGTGCTATAGGGTAAACCTTTATTGCTTCTTGCATATCTATTTTTTTAAATTAGAGATCTAGCACTTTATTCATACTAAGTCAAACAAATGGAATAAAATGTCATAAATGTTTTAGTTAGGCAAAAATTCATAAGTTTTCTAAAATATATATATTATGCATATTATTTATATATATGTATACAAAAGCTTTTCTGCTAACTTGAAAAAGGCTTGAGAAAGAGCAACAAAAAAGGAAGAGAGGGGAAAATTGGGAAACATTATCTAAACGAAATGAGATCACTGAATATGAAATAGGAAAAGTGAGACAAACTAGGTAAAAGTAAAGATCATCATATAGTTCAGTTGTTTTTAAACATGGCTGCTCATTAGAAGCACCTGGAGCTCTGAAGGAAAAAAAAAGCTATACCTAGGCATTTATATTTTTCAAAAAGTTCCAAGATAATCCTCCTGTGCATCTGGATTTTAAAAAGTGATTACAGGTTTTTCTATTAAATTGGAGTTTTGATGATAAAGAGTTCTATTATTTTTTTGTTGACCAATCATGATACAATGGTCTTAAGTGAGTAATAGTTACATAATCACAATAGTAAAAGATATATATCAGTTTTTACAGTCAATAGCTGGACAAAAATAAAAGTTAATTGCAATTGCAGGCCACAATGGGAAGATGATTAACCTAACAATATAAAATAAGTACATACAGTTTGGGGGCTCAGTCAGAGTGATGTGGTAAGTGGAAGTGCATACATGCACATGTTTTCATCTGCTCAGTCTATCTGTTTTGCTTGGTGCCTTTAATCCATTTACATGTAAGGTAGTCATCACTATGTATGATCCTGTTACCATTTTCTTAATTGTTTGGGGCTTATCTTCTATAGGTCTTTTTCTTCTCTTGTGTTTCCTGCCTAGAAAAGTTGCTTTAGAATTTGTTGTAAAGCTGGTTTAGTGATGTTGAATTCTCTTAACTTGTGTTTGTCTGGAAAGATTTTAACTTCTCTATCAAATTTGAGTGAAAGTCTTGCTGCGTAGAGTATTCTTGGTTGTAGTTTATTACCTTTCATAATTTTAAATATATTGTGCCATTCCCTTCTTGCTTGTAGAGTTTCTGTTGAGAAATCAGCTGATAGTTTGATGAGAATTCCCTTGCATGTTATTTGTTGTCTTTCCCTTCTTGCGTTTAATATTTTATCTTTGTCTTTAATTTTTGTTGCATATCTATTTTTCAATTAGAGCTCTAGCATTCTATTCATACTAAGTCAGTGGAATTCTCCAGGCCAGAACAATGGAGTGGGTTACCTTTCCCTTCTCCAGGGTATCTTCCCAACCCAGAGATGAACCCAGGACTCCTGCATTGCAGGTGGATTCTTTGCCAACTGAGCCACAAGGGAAGCCCAAGAATATTGGAATGGGTAGCCTATCCCTTCTCCAGCAGATCTTCCTGACCCAGGAATCGAGTTGGAGTCTCCTGCATTAAAGGCAGATTCTTTACCAACTGAGCTATGAGGGAAGCCCAAGTCAAACAAGTAGAATCAAAATGTCATAAATTTTTACACAAAGTTTGATTGCTATTGTCTCAGTGTGTTCCTCCTTGGACTTTTCCTTCCTGGGAATCTCTCTGCTTCCTGGACTTGGTTGACTATTTCTTTTCCCATGTTAGGGAATTTTCAGCTATTGTCCCTTCAGATATTTTCCCAGGTCCTTTTCCCCTCTCTTCTCCTTCTGGGACTCCTATAATGGGAATGTTGCTGCATTTAATGTTGTTCCAGAGGTCTCTTAAGCTGTCTTCATTTCTTTGCATTCTTTTTTCTATAATCTGTTCTGCACCAGTGATTTCCATTATTCTGTCCTCCAGGTCATTTATCCATTCTTCTGCCTCAGTTATGCTGCTATTGATTCCTTCTAATGTATTATTCATCTCTGTTTGTTTGTTCTTTAGTTCTTCCAGGTCTTTGGTAAACATTTCCTGCATCTTCTCCTTTGTCTTCCTGAGATCATGGATCATCTTGAGTATTATTATTCTGAATTCTTTTTCTGGAAGGTTGCCTATCTCCATTTCATTTAGTTGTTTTTCTGGGGTTTTATCTTGTCCCTTCATCTAAGACATAACTTTCTGTTTTTGCAGCCTGCTTAAATTTCTGTAAAGTGGTTTTTGTTTTAGCTGCGGTGGAACTGTATTTCTTCTTACTTCTTCTGTCCAGGCTCTGATGGAGGAAGCTAATAAACTTTGTGTAAGCTTTCTGGTAGGAAGGATTGGTGGTGGGGGGAAAAAAAGGAAACCAACAACATAAAAAAACATTTCTTACATCTTCTCAATCCATGCCCTCAGTCTATTTATCCATGCCTCCATTTTATTTTCAAGATTTTGTATCATCATTTTCATCATTAATCTGTATTCTTTTTCAGGTAGACTGCCTAGTTCTTCTTTATTTGTTTGGTTTGTTGGTTTTTACCATGTTTTTCATCTGCTTCATGTTTCTCTGTCTTTTCATTTTGTTCAAGTTACTGTGTTTGGGGTCTCCTTTTTGCAGATTGGAAGGTGGCAGTTCTCCTTAATTTTGGAGTCTGCCCTTGTGCATAGGGCTGGGTCAGTGCCTTGTGAACGTTTCCTGGTTGGGGAGACTTGTGCCTATATTCTGGTGGATAAAGCTAGATTTCATCTCTCTGAAAGACAGTGCCACTTCCAGTAGTGTGCTTTGCAGTGTCTATGAGTTTGGCATGGCTTCAGGTAGCCTATCTGCTAGTGTGCAGAGCTGTGCTCCTATTTTGCTGAAGGATTGGCATGGGACATCTGACAATGAAGCTTTCTAGCCTTTGGGTGGGGTTTGGTCTAAGTGTTGACATGGAGTCCTTTGGGAGGACTCTCACATATTAGTACTCCCTGGGGTTGGCAGCTTTCTGGTTGTTCAAAATCCTGGACTCGGGTCTCCCACTTTAGGGGCTAAAGCCTGATCCCTGTTGCAGCACCAAAGCCTCACAAGCCACACAGCACAGAGGACAAAATCCCAAGACTCTTGTTGAAGGCAACACTCAGTGGTCCAGAACACCCACACCAAATCCTCTAATATTTCTAGGAAGATCTCTGGATCTTTTGTGAGCAGTACGGGGCCAGCTCTGTCTCACATCTGGCTTTACTCCAGCTTGTACTTGCTCCTGAAGTCCACAATCTGTTCCCTGCCCAGTCACAAGTGGGTGAAGGCCAAGGCCTATTATGGTTCATTGGCTCACTCAGGCTGGGGTGGCGGGGGGGGGGGGGGGCGGGATATAGAAGCCACAATAGGATGTACTAGAGAGTCCCTGTGGCAATAGAGACCTGCCAAGTATTGTTACAGCTGGAAGCAGGTTGTGCACTCCCCCAGAGTAATTGGCTTCAGGTTGTGGAACCCTAGGAAACGCCAAGCTGCTTAAGCTCCCAACAAGGTGCGGGCAATAACGAGTGCGTGCTCACATCCTAGTGGCAGCTGCCACCTGTGGGGTTGGGACGCATCGGTAGCATTTTGTTTGCTGCCTCAGGCATTTTCCCAGGCCTTGGCAGTGGCAGTTACATCTAATTCCACAGCTGGTGCTCTGACCAGTTTTGCCAGTTTGGGTAGCCAAGCGTAGAGTAAGCATCCTGCCGACAATGACTTCTTGCCACTCTGGGATGACCAGTCTTTTCTCTGGACTCCCTCAACTGTGTCGAAGTAGCCACTTCAGCGTATCCTCACAGCAGCCAACCAAAGTCCTCTCTCTGGGATCTGACACCCAAGCCTGAGCCTTAGGACCCCTGCCACGCTCTCTGTTGTGGGCAGAGTCATGTGAGTCCCTTCTAGGCTGAGAAGTTCAGCAGCGATATCTGTGGTGAATGATCTCTGTTTTGCCTTCTGAGTCCCAAACATTACACTCCTCTGAGGTTCTGAAGCTCCTCCTAGCTCTGCCTGTTTGGGAATTTCCTAGTGTGTGGAAACTTTTTCTCCTTCATGACACTTTCTGCAGCAGGGTGCAAGTCCTTGTCCTGAAATCCTTTGTATATATATATATATTTTTTTTTTGTCATTATCTTTTCATTAGCTTGTTCTAAGGAGATTGACTTACTTTTTTTTTTTTTTTTTTGAAGTTTGGGGTCTTCTGCTAGTATTCAGAAGTTGTTCTCTAAGAGTTGTTCCATATTCAGGTGAATTTTTGATGTATTTGTTGGGAGGAAGGTGATCTTCCCATCTTATTCCTCCTCCATCTTCTCACCCCCATAATGTCTAGTCTTTTAGGTCAATTTTATAAAATATTGTGAAACTTCTTTGTTAAGAATAAGAAGTTAATATGTAAGGGTAAAATGCTAAAATTGTGTTAGTTAATTAAAAATATTGTTAGGCTTTGGAATTTTAAAAAATGGTGGTTAGAGAATACAGGTTGATGAGTTGCTTAAATCTATAACATCCTCAAATAAAACTGGTCTTCCATCATCCTATATAATTTGTTATGAAATGAAAAGGACATAACCAGAGGAAAATATAGGGCTACAACAGCAAATTTGTGTAAAACAAAGAATGTTGCTCGCTACCTGGTTCTACAAGGATTAAATTGTGAGCCACTACAATGATAAGCAGGGCACTCTGAAATGCATTCAAGATGTATACTATGATAAGGCACTCTGTGTTTTGGAAAAACCAACCCTTTAGGTAGTTAGAAACACCTCAGGGGGAAAAAGTTAATGAATCCAGATGATTGAATCTTCCCATACATACAAAAGCCTAACATAATTAACTGAGATATCTGATCCTTGTGATTAGCAATAACCTTTACTGAGATGTGTTTGCACATATTCCTTAGCCAAAACCATATATATTCTGGCTGCTTTTGAGAGCAGCTCCTTGGAGCTGTCTGAGATGCTGTCTCCCTGGCTAAGGTCTTGAATGACTCTAAGTGGAATTCAACTCACAATTCGTAAATTCTGCCTTTTTTTTTTTTCTTTTTCAGTTGACAGTCTTAGTGACATTAAGAACATCTTTTTCCCTTTGGCCTGAACTCTACAAAGATCCAGAGCCTTGGATCCAGCAAGAACGCTTGTGCCCATCCATCTCCTTGGTGAATCTAGAAGACTTTAGGTGACTCTCTCCTGATCTTGGATCTCCTATCTTGGTTGATGATCCTGAGTTGTATTTCAGTAGTTGTTAAAATTCTCACTATAAGGAGTAGGTTTTCCTTGAACTTAAGTTCAAGAAGAGGCACTTGGATCTCCCGGATGAAAGTCACTGGAAAGATTTTGCTTAGTCCAAAGACATTGATGAGGTTTGGACTCGATAATTAAAGGCTGACCTAATCTCTCTCCTCCAGTTTGATATTTTAACAGTGTTTTATCAGAATAAAAATGAAGATCTCATATGAGAGTTTTCATCTTTTAAGATAAGGGATACAACTCCTTTCAGCCAGCTTCAAACTTCTCAGGCAACTTACAGGAATGGTGGGGGTGAGTCCTTATACTGTGCAGAAGTTGTGTAGGGAAACCACTCATTAATTAAAAAGCTCACTCAGCTGGGGATACATACATAAGGATTGGTTATCCAGCACTCCTAGAACCCAAAGCAGTTTTAGACTGCCAGAGGGAGAAACTGAGATACATGAAAGAGCTGAAATGACTCTAGGGTAACACCTAGAGGAAGTAAATTCACAAACAGCACATGATCCCACCACACAGTTTTCAATAGTAAGTTTATCCCCAAAAAGTTGACCCTGAAATGGGCAACAGTTATCAAAACAGAAGGGAAAAAGGCACCACATAACTTCCAGCTAATATTCCTGCTGGATATATGTGCATATAAACTTATACTTGCAAGTACTTATTGAATTAGACCCTAAGGAAATCTTGCCCTGATATGTCTAAGAAGGGACTCTTTTTGACATTCCAAAACTGGTTTTTGTGTATGTAATTAGGGAAAGCCATTTTACAAAACATCTTTTCAAAATTCTGACCCTAAGGGAACAAAAGTCCCTCTGGGAGGAGCTTGCATTTCTCTAAGGCCAATGCCAAAGAATGTTTGAACTACAGAACAATTACACTCATTTCACATGCTAGCAAGGTAATGCTCAAAATCCTTCAAGCTACACTTCAATAGTACATGAACTGAGAACTTCCAGATGTACAAGCTGGATTTAGAAAAGGCAGAGGAACCAGAGATCAAAATACTAGCATCTGTTGGATCCTAGGAAAAGCAAAAGAATTCCAGAAAAACATCTACTTTATTGACTGCCCTAAAACATTTGACTGTGTGGATCGCAACAAACTGTGGGAAATTCTGAAAGAGATGGGAATACCAGACCACTTACATGCCTCCTGAGAAACCTGTATGTAGGTCAAGAAACAACAGCTAGAACTGGACATGGAACAAAGGACTGGTTCAAAATTGGGAAAGAAGTATGTCTAGGCTGTATATTGTCACCCTGCTTATTTAACTTATACGCAGAATACATCATGCTAAATGCAGGGCTGGAGGAAGCTCAAGTTGGAATTAGGATTGCTGGAAGAAATATCAATAACTTCACATGTGCAGATGACACCATCCTAATGACAGAAAGTGAAGAGGTACTAAAAAGCTTCTTGATGAAGGCAAAAGAGGAGAGTGAAAAGCTAACTTAAAACTCAGTATTCAAAAAACTAAGATCATGGCATCCAGTCTCATCAGATAATAAGAGGAAAAAATGGAAGCAGTGACAGATTTTATTTTCTTGGGCTGCAAAATCACTGCAGATGGAGACTGCAGCTATGAAATTGAAAGATGCTTGCTTCTTGGAAGTAAAGCTATGTATGCAAAACTTAGTGTTAAAAAGCAGAGACATTACTTTGCTGAATAAGTTCCGTCTAGTCAAAGCTACGGATTTTCCAGTAGTCATGTACGCATGTGAGAGTTCATCCACAAAAAAGGCTGAAGAACTGATGCATTTGAATTGTGGTGCTGGATAAGACTCTCGGGGGTCCCTTGGAAAGGAAGGAGATCAAACCAGTCCGTCCTAAAGGAAATTAACCCTGAATATTCTTTGGAAGCACTGATGCTGGAGCTGAAGCTTCAATACTTTAGCCACCTGGTTTGAAGGGCTGACTTATGGGAAAATTCCCTGATGCTGGGAAAGATTGAAGGAATGAGGAGAAGGGACAGCACTGGATGAGACAGCTAGAGAGCATCACCAACTCAGTGGACATGAATCTGAGCAAACTCTGGGAGATAGTGAAGGACAGAGGAGCTTGGTGTGTTGCAGTCCATGGGGTCACAAAGAAATCCAGCATGACTTAGCAACTGAACAACAAAGGCTTACTTCTTTTCCTATGCTAGCAAATGTGTTAATTGATTTTATGTTGCCAACATGAGGATAACGGTGCTGCTATGATTGAGAGTTATTCTGTGATATATATCTGTCTATATATATACTATCTATGGGATACTTCCTATATTTCAGCTAAATTTAGTATGAACTGATCCTGTATACTCAGGCATGTGGGGAAAATATAGCAGCTATTTAGCTAGGAAATGGCCTGGGATGATAGCCCAGATGGAAATAAGGAGGTTCTCCTGTTGAAGATCAGTGTACAACTGCTTACTTTTTAGTTTCCACTAGAAATTAAGACTCTTTGAGAGTTTAAAGTTCAGAGAGCATGAGAGAGACAGCATAGTGCAAAATATGAAAATCAATAAGGAAGTTATAGAATGTTTGTGGAAATGAAACCTTGATAAAAGAGTTTTTAATGTGATCAAGACTGGCAAAGATAGGAATAAATTTAATTGAGTGAATGAGTTTTTATATTAAAAGTAAGAATAAGCTGATGCAAATTTAGAATATGGTTTTCTCTCCCTGTTAAGTGGACAAGGTTTTCTTGGACTATTGATCTGCTTTTGATAACAGATTATAAAGAGTCTTTACCTTTTAAGTAATTTGTTGTAACTTTCTGTATTTACCTTTAAAATATTTTACTGTGACTTGAGTAAGTGAATAAGTACTGTTTCACAGTGACCTATGGGTCCTATTGGACCAATGGCTTTAAGTCTTTTTGATATCTTTGGTGAACTTCTTTAAATCAAATTCTGAATAAAGTTCTTTTCACCTCTAATTAACTTTGGATGTTTTGGAGGGGCTGAAATACCTAAAATAGACATACTAAACTAATTAGCCTTATTTGGTATATTAAACCATGTGAAACATTGTCAAATGAGTGATAATAAGCCTTATTAAGTTATATTTTATGGTAAATATGATCAATATAAATGTTTTTGAAAATTATATGAAATTACTAAAATTTGCTCATAGCCTGGGATATTATCAGTCATAATTCTAGCTGTTATTTTAACATATTTGTGCCACAAAATAGCAAAATATCTTTGATAATTGCATTGTAAGTAGGTTTGTAGCAGTACTTTTTTGTTTTTTTTTTTTTGTCATTTATAGACAGTTATTATTTTACTATGATGCTTTTATAATAAATGCTTCATCTTCAAGAAGTTTCATAAAAAGGACTTTATGACAAGTACAGATATCTAATAACTTTCAGAGCATACCATTGAGCTGAACAAGAAATTACAAAATTCTAATGGAAAATCTCATAGCTTTATAAAACTGTTAACATAAGATCAAGATCAACAGGAATTAGTTATGTAGGGATGAATGATAATTTTTATGACTTTTTGTCTAAAAAACCATTGGTTTTTAATCTTTATTTTCCAGACATAGGAAAACCTCTCCCCTTAAGCTATCAATGCGTACAGCACTTTGGTAAGTTACATCTTTGTAAGCAGAATTGCAACATTTATCTTTTCTCTCTACCTGATCCCTCCAGAATTAGGAAACACTGGTGAGTATTCTTATTTTCATGGCAATATATATTTGCATAAATTCATTAAGAATTTGTTCTCCTATATCAGACATAATTAGAGACATTGGTTTTATTACCATTACCTTGATGGCTTTCACTGAAATGTTAATATTAAGAATATGCATAGACTTAGTTATGACTAAACAGCTTTGAAGAACTAAGGTGAACTTTAAAGATCCAGCATGCTCATTGGAAAAAACCTCTCGGTACCTTGTTACAGAATTCCTAGTACATTATCAGGTGAACAAAGAAGGTCACTTCTAGCATGTACATGAACCTCAAGGTATCTTGGACCTCAAGAAGAGAGGAATTTATCCAAATTTATAGGAATTACAGGCAAATCTGGTGGCAAGTACTTGGTGTGACTTCTTTTGGCCTTGAGAGACCTTTTAGAAGTTCAAACTGAGATTCCTTATGAAAAGTTCCAGCAAAACAAGTTGAAAGAGCTTATATGATCAATTATGCATGTAAATAATCAGGCAAAGTTTATTGGAACTAATTTTGCAAGCAAATTAGTCTTAATATGGCTATATTTGGTCAGAATGAGGGTATTTGAGAGAAAAATGTGTCTCAGTGGATATTAAACTCTAGTGTTGCTAATGGATTTTGATGTTTTGTATTTACTATCTGAGACTCACTTCCAAAAAATGGTTCCATTTTACTACATTTCATTTTTATAAGGTTTAACTGAATTGTTAGAAGGAATTCTAAGCTTGTTCTGAAGATTTTCATAGTAATCTATTTTTAGATGAAGACCACATGCTGTATGATATGCAACCATGAGATTATACAAACATGAAAAGGCATCATTTAAAGGACTCTCTCCAACCTACATAGAAGGATCCTTGTCAAGTATACTTAACTAGCTCATGTGCAGCAAAACTGAAGGGAAATGACTCTTGATTTATATTTTGCATTCTAAAAGGGGCCCTGAACTGGACTGGTTCATAGAGAGGGCTGATGACTTCAAGTTCACCTCAAAATAACAGTCAAACAGAGAAAAAAATAACACCAACACCAGGATGAGAAGAAGATTACATCAAAAGTAGACAGCTGTCCTAAAATGCTGGACCTGCCCCATATGATTATTTAGTGTTTTCTTGATTTCTTGGATTTTTATATGTGAATCAAATGTTTTTCTATCATGGACTCAACTCTGTGTAGAACTTAGAAATCAGTCAAACTTTGGGGTTTATGGTCAATTGCCTATGTGCAGTACTTTGGTATACTTTGGTGAATTTATCTTCTCCAAGGCTCTCATTGGGCTTCCCAGGTGGAACTACCAGTAGAGAACCCGCCTGCCAATGTAGGAGACATAAGAGATGTAGGTTTGATCCCTGGAGGAGGATATGACAATCCGCTCCAGTGTTCTTGCCTGGAGAATCCCATGGACAGAGGCGCCTGGTGGATTATAGGGTCACTCCGAGTAGGACATGACTGAAGTGACTTAGCACACAGCACACACAAGGTTCTCATTGGATTGTCCTTAGGAGATAGTTATGGTACTTTGGGGACACTATAAATATTACTAGATGGAATTCCCTCACTTGACCAATCTGTAATACTTGGTTTGTCTCTGGGGCTTCCCTGGTAGCTCAGCTGGTAAAGAATCTGCCTGCAATGCAGGAGACCCCAATTCGATTCCTGGCTCAGGAAGATCCCCTGGAGAAGGGAACAGGCTGCCCACTCCAGTATTCTGGCCTGGAGAATTCCATGGACTATATAGTCGCAAAGAGTCAGACACGACTGAACAACTTTCACTCATCTCTGGCCATTTTAAATATAAATCTTCTTTAAAAGTTGCTTAAGCTCAGTAAGAGCAACAATCTAAATTTCAGTCAAAAATCATAACCTCCTGCTTATCAGGAAGCAATATCCCTCAGTTATGGGATTGATTTATATGAGTAACACCAAGTAAGTGTTATTTAAGTTTAGAAGCCCCTTTATGTTGGGAACAATTATATCATGCTCAATCTAATAACACTAAGAAGTTAGACTGGATGCCTTATAAACAAGGTAAATATATCATTACCCTTAAATATACTGATTAGCATGGAACAGCCTGGGTCAGATGACCAGGGATACCCTGGGTTGCATTTAAAGGAAGTTCTTGACTTAAATTCTTACTCATAACTTTATTAGTGCTACTAGCTGTATTACTTATATTCTCCCTATTGTCATTTCTTTTTTTTTTAACTAAAAAAAATTTGTGGGCCATTTTTAGAGTCTTTATTTATTACAATATTGCTTCTATCTTATGCTTTGGTTTGTTGGCTGTGGGGCGTGCGATCTTAATTCTCTGACCAGGGATTGAACCTGCATCCTCTGCACTGGAAGGCTAAGTCTTAACCATTGGACTACCAGGAAAGTCCCTGATTTTTATTTTTGGCATTGCCTAATATGTAACTGAGCTTCTGACAAAAATAATGACTAAGCAACTTGAAGCAGTTGACAAAATGCATATTTTTGTATAAGACTAAAAGGATTGTAATAGTTTAGATATGGGAAGAAGCAACAGGGAGAAGATTTTCCTGGACTAGAACAGACTCGTAAAACAGAGGGTCCAAAGGCTTGTATGCTGCCATTAACAGAGCCATGTCCACTAACAGCACACTGGGTGACCAATCAATGAAATCCTTGTCTGGTCTAGGAATGAGCCTTCTGAGTGCCGTGGGACAAAATGGTCATGATATGCCTCACAACCTCTATCAAATTTGTGACTGAAAGGGAGAAAATGTAAAACAAAGAATATTGGTCACTGTCTAGCTTTACAAGGATAAAGTCATTAGCCTTTGCAGTTACTTCGCAACAGTGCACGCTGAAAGGAATTCAGGACAAACACCAAGATAAGACAGTCTGTGCTTTGGAGAAAAAATAGCTCTTAAGAGAGTTAAAGATATCTTGAGAGAAAAGAGTTAATGAACCCAGATTCTTGCATATTCCCATATACAGAAAAAGACACTAACATTATTATCAGAGATACCTGTTCCTAGTAACTAGCAGAAACCTTTTATTGAGGTGTGTTTGACTGCACATATTCCCCAGTCAAAATCATATAGATAGATAGATAGATATACTGGCCATTGCCCCTGACTCTTGGGAGCAGTTCCTCAGAGCTGCATGAGATGCTGTCTCCTGGGCTATCGTCCTCAGTAAGACACTGAATAAAGCTCAACTCACAGCCCTTAGATTGTGTTTCTTCAGTGGATATATGTCATTTATGTGTGGACTTCTGAGAAAGGACAGTAATATTTAGCCCAAGAGTCAATGAGCTGCAATCAGAATAGTTTATGATTGAGAGAAGCAAGAAACAGTTATCTATCAGAATAAGCAAGTATTAGTTTTGTAAATGATTTTATTGTCTCCAAATAGGAAAGTCCTGTTGATTGAAACTTTTATTTTTAGTTGTACACATAGTTATTTCTTTGATCATTGTCAGTGGTGGCATTTTTTAATAAAATGTTCATGTTGAAGACTTACAAAAGGATTTACATTATAGTGATTTGCATTAAGCAAAACATACTACTGCTAAGCAACCACATTTATGCCCTTTTCCAAATAACCCACATATCATTTAGGCAAATACAATACACTTAATGGTAGTAGTCTCTACCAAAGTGTCAGCCATTGAGCTACAATTTACAGTCCTTTATACCATTCTTTGGCACCCCACTCCAGTATTCTTGCCTGGAAAATCCCATGGATGGAGGAGCTTGGTAGGCTACAGTCCATGGGGTCTCGAAGAGTCGGACATGACTGAATGACTTCACTTTCACTTTTCACTTTCATGCACTGGAGAAGGAAATGGCAGCTCACTCCAGTACTCTTGCCTGGAAAATCCCAGGGACGGGAGCCTGGTGGGCTGTCGTCTATGGGGTCACACAGAGTTGGACACAACTGACATGACTTAGCAGCAGCAGCATACCATTCTCTTTTTCACCCAATTTCAATTTTTTTTCCTAGAATAAAATAAATACTAACAGGTAGGCATATGAAATTTTCTTCAAAGCTGTTATCACTTCTAAGTGTAAAGAAACACTATTAATTGATGATTCTTTATTATTTGGGTTGCACAGTATCTATCAAAAGCTTGAAAACCTTAACTATTTTTTTTTTCTCTGTGATTCAACAGTCTACATATTTCTATGCCAAGGTGTAAGGCATGACTGCTTATCTTAAAGACCATCAATATGAACTATTCACATATTTCTTGCTCAAGTCTTCCTGTCCATCCCAGTGACATAGGCGATATGACTATGGTGAGAGAAATTGCCTTCTGTAGTGACTGAGAATGAATTGGCTTAATATTATGATCTGTTGTATTTTCATATATATATATATATAATACATGCATATTTTTTTAAGATATTCCAATTGCACAGTAGAATAAAAGATGAAATATTAATAAAATGCTTTTCTCTAAACCTATTCCAAGTCATATTTTCCCAATTAAGAGTTTTTCAAAAAACTTTTCTAGTTTATACAAATTTGTCTGTATGTATGGCAAGTGATTTCTTACCATTGGTTCAAGTGTTTTAAAATCTGTATTTGTTTTCTATTGTTGTTGAAACATATTACCAAAGACATGGTAGGTTAAAGCAATACAAATTTGTTTTACAAACCTTAAGGTCGTCAGTCTAAAATGGATCTGTAAGGCTGTGTCTCTTCTGTAAGTCTAGAAGGAAGCCATGCCCTGACCTCTTCCCAGCTTCCAGAAGCTGCCTGCTTTCCTTACTAAGCAAAAGTCCCTCTTGCCATGTAGGATTATTTTATCATGGGTTTCAAGAATAGGACACAGACAACTTTGGGGGCCCTTATTCTGCCAGCAATAACATACCTCAGCAAAGATTTTACATTGTTTTAATTCAGGTCCTGTCTTATTATTTTATCTTCAATTATGTTATCTTTTTTGTTGTTTTGGCTCTTGTTTTTTCTTAGATTCTCAACTAACATGGGTATTTTGGTAGCTGGGGAAATATGACTTTCTTCAATAACAGAACTTTCTAAAAATGTTCAATTAAATGGAGGAAATGAGCTGTCTGCACTGAACACTCCTCAAATCTGAAGAAATATTTCCTGGAAATATCTATCATTCTATCTTCATACTGCTGTCAGCATTACTTATTTCCTCTGGCTTGAAACATTTTCTCTTTTCCTCAAAATCCCCTTCCCTCTTGGTTTGCTTACTTCACCAACAGCTCCATCTCATCCTCCTTTGTCATTTTGTCACATCCCCTCTACATGTGTATGTACAGTTCTTACATTGTTAATACCCTCCAGATGTATTTATACACTATCTGGGTACTCTCCAATCTCATGGATTTACAACACCTATGAGGAGAAAAGCCCTGAATTTATGTATTCAGCTCCAACCCTCCCTTTAATTTCAGACTTGAAAATGCAACTGCTTTTTTGAGATTTTTATTGATATATGACTGTCTAGTTGGCATTTCAAACTTAGATATCCAAAGCGACAGTTTTAATTTGCACCCAACATTCCTACCAAATAGTCCCCCTTCACCAGTCCTCCCACCTCAATGTATAGCACCGTCTCTCACCCAGCTAATTGTGAACTCTCACACACATACACACATTTGGAGACACACTTGACTCCTCTTCTCTTACATCTTTAT
Source organism: Cervus canadensis (assembly GCF_019320065.1). Taxonomy (NCBI): domain Eukaryota; kingdom Metazoa; phylum Chordata; class Mammalia; order Artiodactyla; family Cervidae; genus Cervus; species Cervus canadensis. The sequence continues at coordinate 58,343,619 of NC_057404.1, forward strand.
CCAATTCAACACCAAATGCTGATAGCTCTACTTTGAAAATTTTTCAGTGCTTCACCATTTTTCATTACCTCTATTGTTAACATTCTAGTCCAAGACACCATTATCAACCAATCAGATTACTGTAATAGCTTTGCTCTGCTTTCATTCTTGTTCCCTTACAACATCCAGAGTCTTTCCCAAATGTTCAACAAGTTATATCACCTCTCTGTCCAAAACCTTCTAATTCCACTCAGGCTGAAAGTACTCTTTGGTATTTGAATATGTTTGGTATATTGAATCTAAAAGGATGAACAGCCTTCACTTGAGATGATTACAAGGCAAGTGGAATTCTTGGAAAGGAAAATTTTCTAGACAGTAAAATAAGTATTCCATGAAGAGGCCTAAGATGTAAAGTGAGTAAAGAGTAAAATTGATAGAAGTAAAGAGTAAAAAAAAAAAAAAAAAATAGATGAGTCAGAGAAGGTATTAGGAATTTGTGTTTGGGTTGTCACCAAAGATGTCAAAAACATGACTCATGATGGGAATAGCTACTTCTGAGGCTTCAAATTTAACTGTGGTGTCAGTTTAGACAAAAGGACCACAGATTTAGATTTTGGCTGAGAATCAAGGCAAGGCTGCTTGTTTGCTAAGGGACAGCTCTGGAAATCAGCATATTCATGGCAGTGGAATCGAAGAGAACCTAAGAGAAAAGGTGAAAATCAAGGGGATATAATTGGTGCCACTTGGTTCAGAATCTGCAGATTCTCCAATCATTGCTAACTGGTGGAAGTTCTCAGTTTCATTTTATTTAAATGGGCATTTCACTTCTAAAATTAACTACTTTTCTTTATTTTTCTTCAACACTTGCAATATCCATGACATGTTAAATCTCTTCAACTTTCACTGTAGGTTTTTTTTTTTTTTTTTTAATATTACAATTAATTTGTTCATGTAGCTACCAATAAATATTTTTAAAAGGACAGTAGGATTTCTTCTGGTTTGGTATTTTTCAAGACAACTATGTGACCTCAGTACTCTATAAGGCCATAATATTCTTTCCCATGTGCAAGTGTTTATGTTGGTCACTTCCTAGACTTTTTTTTCTTCCATTTATTTTTATTAGTTGGAGGCTAATTACTTTACAATATTGTAGTGGTTTTTGTCATACATTGACATGAATCAGCCATGGATTTACATGTATTCCCCATCCCGATCCCCCCTCCCACCTCCCTCTCCACCCGATTCCTCTGGGTCTTCCCAGTGCACCAGGCCCGAGCACTTGTCTCATGCATCCAGCCTGGGCTGGTGATCTGTTTCACTCTAGATAATACACATGTTTCAATGATGTTCTCTCGAAACATCCCACCCTCGCCTTCTCCCACAGAGTCCAAAATTCTGTTCTGTACATCTGTGTCTCTTTTTCTGTTTTGCATATAGGGTTATCATTACCATCTTTCTAAATTCCATATATATGCATTGGTATACTGTATTAGTGTTTATCTTTCTGGCTTACTTCATTCTGTATGACCGGCTCCAGTTTCATCCATCTCATTAGAACTGATTCAAATGAATTGTTTTTAATGGCTGAGTAACACTGATGAAAGAAATCAAAGAGGACACAAACAGATGGAGAAATATACCGTGTTCATGGATTGGAAGAATCAATATTGTCAAAATGGCTATACTACCCAAGGCAATCTATAGATTCAATGCAATCCCTAATCAAGCTACCAATGGTATTTTTCACAGATCTAGAACAAATAATTTCACAATTTGTATGGGAATACAAAAAACCTTGAATAGCCAAAGTAATCTTGAGAAAGAAGAATGGAACTGGAGGAATCAACCTGCCTGACTTCAGACTATACTACAAAGCCACAGTCATCAAGACAGTATGGTACTGGCACAAAGACAGAAATATAGATCAATGGAACAGAATAGAAAGCCCAGAGATAAACCCATGAACCTATGGACACCTTACCTTCGACAAAGGAGGCAAGAATACACAATGGAAAAAAGACAACCTCTTTAACAAGTGGTGCTGGGAAAACTGGTCAACCAGTTGTAAAAGAATGAAACTCGAACACTTTCTAAAACCATACACAAAAATAAATTCAAAATGGATTAAAGATCTAAATGTAAGACCAGAGACTATAAAACTCCTCGAGGAGAACATAGGCAAAACACTCTCAGACATAAATCACAGCAGGATCCTCTATGACCCACCTCCCAGAATATTGGAAATAAAAGCAAAAATAAACAAATGGGACCTAATGAAACTTAAAACCTTTTGCACAACAAAGGAAACTATAAGCAAGGTGAAAAGACAGCCCTCAGATTGGGAGAAAATAATAGCAAATGAAGCAACAGACAAAGGATTAATTTCAAAAATATACAAGCAACTCCTGCAGCTCAATTCCAGAAAAATAAATGACCCAATCAAAAAATGGGCCAAAGAACTAAACAGACATTTCTCCAAAGAAGACATACAGATGGCTAACAAACACATGAAAAGATGCTCAACATCACTCATTATCAGAGAAATGCAAATCAAAACCACAATGAGGTACCATTACATGCCAGTCAGGATGGCTGCTATCCAAGAGTCTACAAGCAATAAATGCTGGAGAGGGTGTGGAGAAAAGGGAACCCTCTTGCACTGTTGATGGGAATGCAAACTAGTACAACCACTATGGAGAACAGTGTGGAGATTTCTTAAAAAACTGGAATTAGAACTGGCATATGACCCAGCAATCCCACTTCTGGGCATACACACGGAGGAAACCAGATCTGAAAGAGACACGTGCTCCCCAATGTTCATCGCAGCACTGTTTATAATAGCCAGGACATGGAAGCAACCTAGATGCCCATCCGCAGATGAATGGATAAGGAAGCTGTGGTACACATACACTTCATAGACTTTTAAGCCATTAGTAAGTTAGGGCAGTTCAATTACTCTTGAGTCACATTCATAATTACTGTGACTATCTTTAACCCTCTCTCTTAGACAGTAAATTTCCCAGGGCAGAATCTTTTTTTCCTGGAACCTGACACTGTTATATTTAAATATCCAAAAATGCCATCTTCATGTAAAGATACCATTGCACTTGTACTCTTTTATGATCTGTCTTAATTATAATCTTAAAAGAAATATAATATATAGAAGCAAACAGAAAAAATGTACATGCATAATTATGCTTTAGGTCTATAAAGCATTTTTCTGATGTATAAATCAGTTTTACTTACATTCTCTTTGGAGTTCAGTATAACATTGTAAACTAGACCCCTACCTGTTTAGAGAGAGGATATAAAAATTAAGATCTAGTAACTTGCTAATAAGTGTCAGCAATAGACTGGAGTCCAGACCTTTTGATTTTTAGTTCATTTTAATTTACATTTTGTCATACAATGGCCATTCAATGGTTACCCAGAAAAATCCATGAGAAGATATAATTTATGACATAAACCATATTTCATTGTAAGTATTATTGCCTCAATATTTTTCCTAGGGGAGATTCCTTTCAATTCAAACCAGTCAAAAAATTACCCTTTATGCCAAACTTTGATATAACAGAAGGGAGAATGCAATGTCCTATGATGACATCAGCACAGAAAGAACAGGGGCATCTGGCTAAAGAACAGAAATCACTAAGAGAGAAAACCAGTCAGTCAGAGCCACTTGCAAATAGCTCACCTGTAAGACTGGCAAGAGGTATTTACAGAGCATAGTGGAGAAAGTGAAAGCCACGCTGACAATACAATAGATAAAGACTACTGTACTTTAAATGACTCTTGTGTAGTTGCAGGATTAGAAACCAGTCATCTTCTAGAGAGACTTCAATAAGCTTTCTCCTAAAAGGAAATGGTATTCAAGCACAGGCTGGTGTGAGGGAAGAGACGTGGAAAACACATACAGGAATTAGTGGGGCTCAACAGCAAAAGAAGGAAAGCGTTATTAGGTAGAAGCAGAAGCAATTAACATAACTTCATTTGATTAAGGGTTTTCTCAAATTCCTAGAGAACTGAAAATCAGCATTTCATGGTCATTGTATATATTTTATAGTGATTTTTACATGTGTATTAATCATGTGTTTTTAATTATAAGAGAGAAGCTAGCATAGGATGGGTAACCAAATAGGACCCTATGGGGCCTTCCTGGAAGAGACACTCCCCATGTCCACTGCCTGTCTCTTGTCTTTAGAAAACCTAATCTCCTAGACCTTCCCTGAGTTCCAAAGAGTAAATTTAACCACAGAAATGAGAAAATTCAGGAAAAAAAGGAAAACAGTCAAGCAAAACAAAATAATAGTAGCTTAGCTACTTGACAAAGTCAAGGACCTTTAGTTCCTCCTCAAGGGCTGTAGATAATATTCTGAGCCCTGTCCTTTGAGCTATTTTTCAGATTCTGAAACCCCCACCAGATGAAAGAAGTTAACTGTACGCTGCCTACAAGCACATAGACCCCAGACTGGTTGGAGCCAGAAGGTTGATGGTGTTGACTCCTGATTATCTCACATCCAACCTATCAGAAGAATGTCCATGATCTAATTACACACTCCACAACCTCTGTCCCTCACTCTGTTTAAAAATCTTTCCCTGAAAGCCTTAAGGGAGTTCACACCACTTAGGTACATTCTGCCTGAACTCCTTGCTTGGTACCTGCAATAAATGCTGCACTTTCTTCATCACAAGCCGGGGTCAGTAGACTGGCCATTCTGCATGCAGGCAGGAGGATCCAAGTTTGGTTCTGTAATAGATGAGCTCTCCTTTTAGTGTTGGTGTACAGCGTGTGCTTCACGCATCTCTAGGGGGTGCCATTCACATAGACTGTGCTGAAACTCAATTGTGAATACACTTGCTTAACTGCTTTACAGCTGCTCTTGAACAGCAAGCCTTATCTCTGGATCCTCTGCTCATACTAGTTGTGTGTGTGTGTGTGTGGTGTGTGCACCTTCTTACCCTTCACTTCAGTCCAGCCACTCAGTCCTGTCTGACTCTGCAACCCCATGAACTGCAGCATGCCAGGCCTCCCTGTCCATCACCAACTCCCGGAGTTTACTCAAACCCATGTCCATTGAGTCAGTGATGCCATCCAGCCATCTCATCCTCTGTCGTCCCCTTCTCCTCCTGCCCTCAATCTTTCCCAGCATCAGGGTCTTTTCCAATGAGTCAACTCTTCACATCAGGTGGCCAAAGTATTGGAGTTTCAGCTTCAGCATCAGTCCTTCCAATGAACACCCAGGATTGATCTCCTTTAGGATGGACTGGTTGGATTTCCTTGCAGTCCAAGGGACTCTCAGGATCTAACACCACAGTTCAAAAGCATCAGTTCTTCGTCATTCAGCTTTCTTCATAGTCCAACTCTCACATCCATACATGACCACTGGAAAAACCATAGCCTTGACTAGACAGACCTTTGTTGGCAAAGTAATGTCTCTGCTTTTTAATATGCTGTCTAGGTTGGTCAGAGCTTTCCTTCCAAGGAGTAAGCGTCTTTTAATTTCATGGCTGCAATCACCATCTGCAGTGATTTTGAAGCCCAGAAAAATAAAATCAGCCACTGTTTCCACTGTGTCCCCATCTATTTGCCATGCAGATGCCATGATCTTAGTTTTCTGAATGTTGAGCTTTAAGCCAACTTTTTCATTCTCCTCTTTCACTTTTATCAAGAGGCTCTTTAGTTCTTCTTCACTTTCTGTCATAAGGGTGGTGTCATATGCAATAAACTGGAAAATTCTTACCCTTACTTCAGTCAATTATCATCTCAGAAAGAGTTTCTCTTACTATTGGATTGAATATCCTCTCTAACCTTAGCCAATCTCAACTTTCTTACTCAGTTCTACTGCCTTCAAAGCATTGTCCACTGCCTGAAATTATCCTGTTCATGACTTTATGATTATTTTTGTCTTCCTGCTCTGGGGGTACACACTTCATCTGTGCAAATAAGCCATAGCTACAGAAAAGTGTCTTGCACATAATAGTGCTCAACCAATATTTGTTGGATAAAATAAATGAATACAGTATCACATAATGTTTGAAAAATTAAATGAGATACTGAAAGAAATCTATCAGCCACAAAATGTTTGAAACTTACTACGTGATAATTTACTTTTTTATTCATTGATTTCTTTATTTGACTAATGTGTACCTATTTATTTATTTCTACATTCAAATATTCTAACAGCTTCTTTGCCTACAAATTCCACTTCCTTACCCTTTTCTGCTTCATCATGCTTCCTGGAAAAACTCCAGCCCTGGTTAAATCCAACTTTTCCCTGCTGCCAGAAAGAATTGCATCTCAGTACTGCTTAATATCTCTTTAAATTCGTGACTTAAACTCAAATAGGGCCATGGAGCCCATCTCAAAGAAGAAATTCCTTTCCTTTCCTTTCCTGAAACCTTTCCTTTCCTGAAACCACCACCATCTCTTCTGCCTTCTGCCACTCAGTTGAAAATATTACTTATTAAGAAAATAAAAAGTAATTGGAGGAATTCCACAAACTTCGCAGATATCTGCTCGTCTGTCTCCACATGGATGGGAATATGGCTCCATGGGTATGAGGCCAGTGCAGCCACAGGGAGATCTGTACTCAGAAGGGTCCTCTTCTTGTTGTTCCATGCTCTGTGGTCCTTGTCATAAGATATAGTTCTTATAAATTTTCCTTGAATTTGCATATTGTAAATCAGCTTCCAATGATAATGGAGCAGGCTTCAGGGGCTCAGAACCTGGGCCCTGACTCTCATGGCCTCTCTGCCTCCTCCAAATGGTTCCTGAAATTGCTTAGTCTCTGCTCCCAGTTGCTCTTTAACTCTCCTGCTCTCCTATCATTCTCCTGCTACTACTGCTGTCATCTTCCACCTGGGGCTGCAAGTTATTTTGGGCTGAGAGTCTGCAAGTCACCATCAGCATCTACCCCCAGGTAGAACACCTGAGCACTGGAGCATTGTGGGTGAGGGCTGAGCCCACACCTGTGGCATTTTGGGGGCAAAGTGAGGCAATGGCTTCTCTGGCAACTCCTTCAGCAGGTGAGTAGTTAGTCCATCTAGCCCATTCCTGATCTCAAGACTGAGTATAGCTTGGGGAAACTAATCTCTTAGGAGTCACCTATGTGATGGTTTATTGTATGTGTCAACTTGGCTAGGCCATGGTTCAGTCAAACATCATTCTGGGTGTTTCTTTGAGGATGTTATTAGATGAGATTAACATTTTAAATTGGTGGATTTTCAGTAAAGCAGATTGCCTTCCATAATGTGGATGGGCCTTTTTCCATCAGTAGAAGGCCTGACCAGAACAAAAGACTGACTTCCCCTGAGCAAGAGGGAGTTCTGCCAGCAAAAGGACTTTGGGTTTTGTATCTGTCAGGGTTCTCAAGAGGACCAGAACAAATGTGATATGAAGCTGTATGAGGAGATTTCTTATGGGAATTGGCTCATGTGATTATGAAGGCTTACAGGTCCATGATATGTTGTTGCTTCCAGAACCCAGTTCAGAATTCCTGAGAACAAGATCAAATGTTCAATGTCTGCAGGCAGGAGAACATGCAGGTTCCAGCTGAAGAAGAGAGGGAGAATTCACCTTCCTCTGCCTTTTTATTCTGTTTGTTCCTCAGTGGGTGGGATGTTACTGGTCCACTTTGGTAGGGCATTTTTGTTTACTCACTTGACTGATTCAGACACTAATCTCTTCCAGAGATGCTCACAGACACATCCAGAAATACTTTCCACCAATTATCAAATAATCCTTTAGCCCAGTCAAATTGACATATTAAATTAACCATCTTAGACTTGAACTGAAACATTGGATCTTTCTGGGTCTGCAGCCCCTCAGCTGGGCTGCTCTACAGATTTTGGACTTGCCAGACTCCATAATCATGTGAGCCTATCTCTCAAATAAATCTCTTTATGATTCTATGTGTGTACACATGTACATATAAACACCCTACTGGTCCTGTCTGTCTGGAGAATCATGATTACTATGCTTATCCCCCATGGACTGGAGCCATCAGCTCCTGGGAAGGGGAAATGGACTCGACTACCTTTTGCCAGGGCCCTGAATTATTATTTTTCACTTGGGCCACAAAGTATGTAGCCAGCCATGTCCTAATTATTATATTTTTTGCCTTTTTTTCTTGTTCTTATAGATGTATTACCCCTAAGGGTCACTCTTCCGCTTACACACCAGACCTCATAGTCTTACATCTTCTCAAGGACATTGCTTCAACATTCTTTCCACTCTTCTGTATGATTCCCTTCCTCCTTCTGAATCATCCCATCATCACACCAATTTGCTGCAATTTTTCACCTTTGAAAAAAATGCCTCTTCTGATTGCATATCCTACTTAAGTCCCCACTGATTCTTCCATGCCCTTTAGACCAAAGTTTCTCAACAGAAGCATTTACACTGGCTGTTACAATTCTTCCCTTAGTCTAAAATTAGTTGACTGGCACAGCCAGAGTTAGTTATTCCAGTGACCTCTGAAGTATCAGAAAATTCCTACATCAACCAGCGCCAATGACCATCACCTTGTTTCAACATGCCTCTTCACCTTCTGCACATACTGTCCCAAGTGAGTGGGAGGTAGTGAGTAAGAACAGAGGGTGTGCCACTACACAGAATATTCTACAAATACCAACTCTATGGGGAGCACAAAAACAGGAAGACAACAGTTGTAACCCCTAGCCAAGTTTATAGCAAACCTCATCTACATATCTTATAATAGGATTTGACAGCTTTTCTAAAATAGCCTAGAATGTCAAAACTTCCTTTTCTTTATTTCATAAAGCAAAGGAGAAGTAAATCAGTTATTCCTATATCTGTAACAAATAACATCCTATTAGGATCTCTGTTCAGCTTGTATTTCAGAGCTTTCTAAAAAGAATAGGCTGTTAAATAAATGTATCTTCCTATTGAGATTAATACAGCAGCAGCTACCAGGATACAGTTTGCACCTCTGTCCTTAAAGGGAGTGTCAATTTTCCGTATTTTTGTAGGTTAAGAGACCTAAAGGTATACCTGGTTTCAGACTGAAAACTTGCTAATGAGTATTTTTATAATGAAGTATTTATTCCTGGTAGCTACATGCCCAAAATCTTTAGAGTTTGGGGTTTATATTTACCATTTATTTTCTAATGGATAACAGAGACAATGCAAGTACAAAGAAATCAGACAAATTAAGCTAAAAGCAGGATGAATATTTGGAAAACTACAGGAAAGCATGAAAGAACAAGAAGCAATGAGCAAAAGTGATTCAGCCACATAAAATCTATGGAGGAAAAATGCACACATGGCCTCAAAGGGCAAGTAAATATTTGATAGCAATGAGTTATGAAACATCTTCAGGGAGAAATTTCTGCTCCTATTTTTCTTCTCGATCTCTCTGCATCTGAAGATTTTCCCTCTTTCTGATTATGTTGTTCTTCCTCTAAATCTGATGACTTAGTATCTTATTATCAACATTCCTTAATGCACGCACACACACACACACACACACATATATATATATATACTTTATTTTAGATTCTTAGCAAAACTGAACATCAGGTACAGAGATTTTTCTACATATACTTTGGGTTAACACATGCACAGCCTCTTCATTATCAACATCCCTCACCAGAAATGTGCATTTATTATGATTCATGACCCTTCACTGACACCTCATTATCACCAAAGTTCATAGTTCACATTCACTCTTGGTGTTTTATATTCTATGGGTTTTGACAGATGTATTCTCTATTATAGTATCATGCAGAATAGTTTCACAGCCTATACATTCTCTGTGCTGTCTTCCCTACCCCACCCCTAGCAACCCCTGATCTTTTTACTGTCTCCTTTTTCAAAATCTCATATAATTCAGAGCATTTGGTCTTTTTAGATTGGCTTGTTTCACTTAGTGATGTGCATCTAAGTCTCCTCCATAACATTTAATGACCTGATAGTTCATTTTTTAGTGCTAAATGATGTTTCATATTCTGGTTGTTGCAAAGTTTATCTGTTTACTGGCTGAAGGACATTTTGGCTGTTTCCAACTTTCAACAATTATGAATAAAGTTGCTATAATTATCTACATGCAAGTTTTTGTGTGGGCATGTTTTCAACTCATTTGGGGAAATATCAAATAGTGTGATTTCTGGATCATACGATAAGAAAATGTTTAATTTTGTAGGAACCTACCATATTGTCTTCAAATGTAGCTGCACCATTTTGCATCCCCACCAGCAACAAATGAGAGTTGCTATTGCTTTACATGGCTTCCAGCATTTGGTTTTGCTCCTTTAGATTTTAGCACCCAAATAGGTGTGTGTGATTCACTCATTATACTTTTATAATTTAATTCACTTGTATTACCCAACTACCTCTTGGAGATAGAAAACGTTTAATAGCTCAGGTTTGATCTCTCTTACACACTTTTTTTCTTCTCTATTTTTCTTCCTTCAAATATAACTCTCACAGCCCAATCATACATACATAAAAACCTACTCTAAATAGTACATTGACTAGGATATAACAAATATCATCCCCAGTCAAGGATGAAGCAACTCCCATACACTTTTTCTCCAATTAGATTTGGCAACTTCTCTAAACTGTTTTATTCTTTTTGATGCTATTATCAATGGAACTGTTTTCTTAATTTCTTTTTCAGATAGTTTGTTGTTAGTGTATAGAAAAGCAACTGATTTTTGTATGTTGATTCTGTATCCTGCAACTTTATTGAATTAATTATTAATTCTGACAGTTTTGGGGTGTGTGGTCTTTAGGGTATAAACATGTCATCTAAAACAATAATAAAAATATTATTTTTTTCCTTGAATGTCATTTGTGTGTGTGTATATATATATATATATATATATTTGCCTAATTACTTCTGATAAGACTTCCAGTACTATATTAAATAGAACTGGCAGAGGAGAAATGCTCATTTTGTTCTTAAAGAAAAGGCTCTCATGATATTGATTGTGAGCTTTTCATAAATGGTCTTTCATTTTTAAGGTATTGTTAATATACTTCTGTTCTAAGTGTGTTGAGAATTTAGCATGAAAGGTGTTTAATTTTTTCAAATGCTTTCTCTGCCTCTATTGAGATAATTATTGTCTTTTGTTTTGTTAATGTGGAGCATCACATTAACAGATTTTCACATGTTGAAGCATCCTTGCATCTCAAGGATAAATCTTATCCAGTCATGGTGATTGACCTTTTTGTGTGCTGCTGAATTCAGTTTCCTAGTATTTTGTTGATGAACTTTGCATGTTTATTCATCAGGGAAATTAGCCTGTAGCTTTCTTTTATTGTAGTGTCTTTGTCAGAGTAATGTTTGCTGGAATTCAGCAGTAAAGCCATCTGGCCCTAGACTTTTCTTTGTTAGGACATTTTTGATTACTGATTCAATCTTCTTACTGGTTTGTTTAAATTTTTATTTCTTTATCATTCAGTATTGTTAGGCTGTATGTTTTGGGGAATTTATCCACAATTTCTAAGGTTATCCAATTTACTGATGTATAAGTGTTGATTGTAGTATTTTATTTCTGTGGCATCAGTTGTAATGTCTCCTCTTTTGTTTTTTATTTTTATTTTTTGAGTTCTTCTCTTTTCTTAGTCTGTCTAAAATTTGTAAATTTTATTAATCTTTTCAAGAGACTAACTCTTACTTTTGAAGTTTTGCTTTTGTTTTTCTGTTTTATACTTTATTTCTACTCTAATACCATATTATTTGTTTCTGCTATCTCTGAGTTTACGTTGTCCTTTCTTTTCAGTTCATCAAGGTGTGAGTTAGGATGTTTAATCTTTATTCTTTTATAGAGAGGTTTGTTACTATAAAATTTCATCTTACTACTGTTTTTGTTTCATCTCATAAATTGTGGTATGTTGTGCTTTTGCATGCCTCAAAACATCTCCTAATTTCTCTTTTAGTCTTCTTTGACCTATTTATTGTTCAAGAATGTATTATGTCATTTCCTAATATTTATAAATTCTCCGACATCCATTCTGCTTTTGTTTCCTGGTTTCATTCCATTGTATGGAGAAAAGATAACTGGTATGATTTCAATTTTAAATTTGTTAAGACTTGTTTTGTGAGGGATTGTTACATGTACATATGAGAAGAATGCATGTTCTGCTGTTGTTGAATGGAATTTTCTGTTTCTGTTAGGTCTACTTTGATATATGATGTTCAAGTCTCCTGATTCCTTATTGATAATCTGTGTAGATACTGTATCTATTATTGAATACGGGGTCAGTTCAGTTCAGTTCATTTCAGTTCAGTTGATCAGTCGTATCAGACTCTTTGTGACCCCATAGACTGTAGCACACCAGGCTTCCCTGTCCATCACCAACTCCCAGAGCTTACTCAAACTCATGTTCATTGAATTGGTGATACCATCCAACCATCTCATCCTCTGTCGTCCCCTTTTTCTCCCACCTTCAATCTTTCCCAGCATCTGGGTCTTTTCAAATGAGTCAGTTCTTCACATCAGATGGCCAGAGTATTGGAGTTTCAGCTTCAGCATCAGTCCTTCCAATGAATATTAAGGACTGATTTCATTTAGGATGGACTGGTCAGATCTCCTTGCAGTCCAAGGGACTCTCAAGAGGCTTCTCCAACACCACAGTTCAAAAGCATCAATTCTTTGGCACGCAGCTTTCTTTATAGTCCAACTCTCACATCCATACGTGACTACTGGAAAAACCATAGCTTTGACCAGACAGAATTTCGTTGGCAAAGTAATGTCTCTGCTTTTTAATATGTTGTCTGGGATGGTCATAACTTTTCTTCCAAGGAGCAAGCGTCTTTTAATTTCATGGCTGCAGTCACCATCTGCAGTGATTTTAGAGCCCCCCTCCCCCAAAAATAAAGTCTCTCACTATTTCCATTGTTTCCCTGTCTATTTTCCATGAAGTGACCAGAATGTTGGGCTTTAAGCCAACTTTTTCATTCTCTTTTACTTTATCTAAAGGCTTTTTAGTTCTTTTTCACCTTCTGCCATAAGGGTGGTGTCATCTGCATATCTGAGGTTATTGATATTTTCCCCAACAATCTTCATTCCAGCTTGTGCTTCATCCAGTCCAGCATTACTCATTATGTACTCTGCATATAAATTATATAAGCAGGGTGACAAAATACAGCCTTGACGTAGTCCTTTCCTAATTTGAAGCCAGTCTGTTGTTCCATGTCCAGTTCTAACTGTTGCTTCTTGACCTGCATATAGATTTCTCAGGAGGCAGGTAAGGTGGTCTGGTATTCCCATCTCTTTAAGAATTTTCCAGTTTGTTGTGATCCACACAGTCAAAGGGTTTGGCATAGTCAATGAAGCAGAAGTAGATGTTTTTCTGGCGCTCTCTTGCTTTTTCAGTGATCCAATGGATGTTGGTAATTTGAACTCTGCTTCCTCTGCTTTTCTAAATCCAGCTTGAACAGCTGAAAGTTCATGGTTCACGTACTGTTGAAGCCTGGCTTGGAGAATTTTGAGCATTACTTTGCTAGCATGTGAGATAAATGCAATTGTGCAGTAGTTTGAGCATTCTTTGTCATTGCTTTTCTTTGGGATTGGAATGAAAACTGACCTTTTCCAGTCCTGTGGCCACTGCGGAGTTTTCCAAATTTGCTGACATATTGAGTGTAGCACTTTCACAGCATCATCTTTTAGCATTTGAAATAGCTTAACTGGAAATCCCTCACCTCCACTAATTTTGTTTGTAGTGATGCTTCCTAAGCCCTACTTGACTTCACATTCAAGGATGTCTGGCTCTAGGTGAGTAATCACACCATCATGGTTATCTGGGTCATGAAGATCTTTTTTGTATAGTTGTTCTGTGTATTCTTGCCACCTCTTTTTAATATCTTCTGCTTAGTTAGGTCCAGAACATTTCTGTCCTTTATTGTGCCCATGTTTGCATGAAATATCCCCTTAGTATCTCTAATTTTCTTGAAGAGATCTCTAGTGTTTCCCATTCTATTCTTTTCCTCTAATTTCTTTGCACCAATCACTGAGGAAGTCTTTCTTATCTCTCCCTGCTATTCTTTGGAACTCTGCATTCAAATGGGAATGCCTTTCCTTTTCTCCTTTGCCTTGCGCTTCTCTTCTTTTCTCAGCTTTTTGTAAGTCCTCCTCAGAGAACCATTTTGCCTTTTTGCATTTCTTTTCCTTGGGGATGATCTTGACCACTGTCTCCTGTACAATGTCACGAACCTCCGTCCACAGTTCTTCAGGTACTCTGTCTATCAGATTTAATCCCTTGAATCTATTTGTCACTTCCACTGTATAACCATAAGGGATTTGATTTAGGTCATACCTAAATAATCTAGTGGTTTTCCCTACTTTCTTCAATTTCTGAATTTGACAATAAGGAGTTCATGATCTGAGCCACAGACAGCTCCTGGTCTTGTTTTTGCTGACTGTATAGAGCTTGTCCATCTTTGGCTGCAAAGAATATAATCAATCAATTTTGATATTGACCATCTGGTGATGTCCATGTGTAGAGTCTTCTCTTGTGTTGTTGGAAGAAGCTGTTTGTCATGACCAGTGCATTCTCTTGACAAAACTCTTTTAGACTTTGCCCAGCTTTATTTTCTAATCCAAGGTAAATTTGCCTGTTACTCCATGTATCTCTTGACTTCCTACTTTTGCATTCCAGTCCCCTATAATGAAAAGGACATCTGTTTTGGGTGTTAGCTCTAAAAAAAGTCTTGTAGGTCTTCATAGAACCTTTCAACTTCAGCTTCTTCAGCATTACTGTTTGGTGCATAGACTTGTAATACTGTGATACTGAATGGTTTCCCTTGGAAACGAACAGAGATCATTCTATTGTCTGAGATTGCACCCAAAAACTGCATTTTGGGCTCTTTTGTTGATTATGAAGACTACTGCATTTGTTCTAAGTGTTTCTTGCCCACAGTAGTAGATATAATGGTCATCTGAATTAAACTCACCCATTCCAGTCCATTTTAGTTCACTGATTCCTAAAATGTCGATGTTCACTCTTGCCGTCTCCTGTTTGACCACTTTCAATAAACCTTGATTCATGGGCCTAACATTCCAGCTTCGTATGCAGTATTGTTCTTTACAACATTAGACTCTACTTCCATCACCAGTCACATCCACAACAGGGTGTTGTTTTTCGCTTTGGCCCCGTCTCTTCAGTTCTTCCTGGAGTTATTTCCCCTTCATCGTTCAGTGTCCTATCTTTCTTTCTTTTCATACTGTTCATGGGATTCTCAATGCAATACTGAAGTAGTTTGCCATCTTTCTCCAGTGGACCACATTTTATCAGAACTCTCCACCATGACCCATCCGTCTTGGGTGGCCCTATATGGCATGGCTCATAGTTTTGTTGGGTTAGACAAGGCTGTGGTCCATGTGATTAGTTTTATTA
The DNA here is from genome assembly GCF_019320065.1 of Cervus canadensis. Lineage (NCBI taxonomy): Eukaryota > Metazoa > Chordata > Mammalia > Artiodactyla > Cervidae > Cervus > Cervus canadensis. Next base: position 58,358,962 of record NC_057404.1, read on the forward strand.
GTTTCCTGTAACTGTGGTTTTCATTCTGTCCCCTTCTGAGGGAAGAGGCTTATGGAAGCTTCCTGATGGGAGAGACTGACTGGGGGAAACTGGGTCTTGTTCTAATGGGCAGGGCCATGCTCAGTAAATCTTTAGTCCAATTTTCTGTTGATGGGAAGATCTGTGCTCCTTCCCTGTTTTTTAACCTGAGACCAAACTATGGTGGAGGTAATCAAGATAAGGCCACCTCCTTCTAAAGGTCCCATGAATGCACTGCTGCACCCAGTGCCCCTGACCCTGCAGCGGGCCACTGCTGATCCACGCCTCCACCAGCGACCCCTGGACAGGCAAGTCTGGATGAGTCTCTAGTGGGGTCACTGCTCTTTTCTCCTGGGTCCTGATGTGCAGTGTTTTGTTTGTGCCCTCCAAGAGCCTGTTTCCCCAGTCCTGTGTAAGTTCTGGCAGCTCTACTGTGGGGTTAATGGTGACCTCCTCCAAAAGGGCTTATGCCACACCCTGGTCTGCTGCACCCAGAGCCCCTGCCCCTGTGCAGGCCACAGCTGACCTGTACTTCTGCAGGAGACACTCAAGGGCAGGTCTGGCTTAATCTCTGTGGGGTCTCCTGGTCTCACAACATTTTTTTAAGCCTTATGAGTAACTCTGGTGGATATAGGATTTGATTCTAAACACAATTTCACCCCTCCTACCATCTTGCTGGGGCTTCTCCTTTGTCCTTGGACATGAGGTGTCTTTTATTGGTGGGATCCAACATTCTCCGATTGATGGCTGTTCAGCAGCAAGTTGTAATTTTGGAGTTCTTGCAGGAGAAGATGAGTACATGTCCTTCTACTCTGTCATCTTGGCTCTGCCAAGATGGCAAGAGTAAGTATATAATTTTCAAAAATCACTTTAACTGTTCATGGCCTATATTTTCCACTCAAAAGACATAGATGGATGAATGAATAAAAAAAAACCAAGACCTAACTATATTCTGCCTAAATGAGACTCACTTCAGCTTTAAGGACACACACAGACATAAAATGAAAAGATGGATAAAAATGTGCTTACACAAGTTGAAACCAAAGACAGCAAGGATACATAAATTTACATCAGACAAAATAGGCTTCAAGCCAAAAACTATAGAAAGAGACAGTAAAAGTTATTATTTAATGAAAAAAGTTCACTTCATCAATTGTACATATTTATGCATCCAGCATTAGACCACCTAAATATTTTAAGCAAATAATGTCAGTAATGAAAAGAGAAATACATAACAAAACATACCTCACTTTCAACAATGGATAAATCATCCAGGTAGAAAATCAATAAGAAAACATTAGATTTAAAATACATGTTAGAGTAGATGGACCAAACTCATATATATGGAACATTCTCCATGTTTGTTAAGACAAAACAAATCTTAACAAATTTAAGAAGACTAAGATCATATCAACCATCTTTTCTAACCACACTAATATGAAACTGGAAGTCAATAACAAGAGGAAAACAGGAAAATTCATAGTCATTCAGATATGTCTGACTCTTTGAGATCCCATGGACTGTTGCCTGTCAGGTTGCTCTGTCCATGGAATTCTTCAGGCGACAAACTGTAGTAGGAAGTCATTCCCTTTATCAGGGGATCTTCCTGACCCAGGGATCAAATTCAGGTCTTCTGCATTACAGGTGGATTCTTTACCATCTAAGCCACCAGGGAAGCCCAGACAATATGCTACTGACAACCAATGGGTTAAAGAAGAAAATAAAAGAGGGATAAAAAAATGTCTTGAGACAAATGAGAATGAAAACACGACATATTCAGTCTTGTGGAATGTAACAAAAGCAGTTCCAAGAAAGAAGTTGATGGCAGTAAACACCTACTGAAGAATAAAGAATGGTCTCAAGTAACCAACTTAACTTGATACCTCAAGGAACTAGAAAATTAACAAAATAAACCCAAAGTTAGCAAAAGAGGGACATAAAAAAGAAACCAGAAAAACAAAATGATCACAAGAAATAAATTATCAGAAAATAAGAGGAAATAAAGGTTAGAAAAACAATAGAAAATACCACCAGAAGTGAGTTGGTTATTTGAAATGTTAACAAAATTAGCACTTAGCTAGACTAAGAAAAATGAGAGAAGACTCAAAGAAATAAAATCAGTAGTTAAAGATGAGACATTGCAAGTTGATAACACAGAAATCCTAAGAATCATAAAAACTATTATGAACAAGTATACACCAACAAATTGGATAGCCTGGAATAAATGAAAAAAACAAAACTAAACTAAAAATATACCTCCTGCAAAGACTGAATCATAAAGAAACTGAAAATCTGAAATATGCCAATTCCTAGTAAGGAGATTGAATCAGTAATCAGAATCATCCCAACAAAAAAAAAAGCCCAGAATCAAATGGCTTCAGTGATGAATTCTACCAAGCATTCAAAGTTGCATTAGTGTTAATTCTCCTCAAACTCTTTAAAGACATATAGATAAGAGAATAGTTCCAAACTAATTTTATGAGGTAAGCTTTACCATGATAGCAAAATCAAAGAAACTATAAGAAAAGAAAATTGCAGGCTGATATCCTTGATAAACATTGATGAAAAAATTCTCAATGAAACACTAACAAATTGGATTAAACAGCATATTAAAAGGATCATCCAGTATGACATATGACTTATCACCAGCAAGGATGGTTCATCACATGTAAGTCATTAAATATAACACACTACAGTAACAAAATGAAGAATAAATATCTTATTATTATCAATAATTCAGAAAGAAGCATTTCACAAAATTTGACTTCCTTTCAAGATGAAAGCTCTCAGCAAGTTGGATATAGATGGAATGTATATCAACATAATGAAGTTATTTGTGACAAACACATCGTTAGTATAAAACTCAATGGTGGAAAGATGAAAGCTTTTAAGTTCAGGAGCAATTAAAGATACCAACTTTTGCCATTTCTTATTCAGCATTTTACTGGAACTCCTAGTCAGAGCAATTAGACAAGAAGAAGAAATGAAGGCATCAAATTTATAAAAGAATTAACATTGTCTCTGGTTACAGAGGACAAAATATTATATATGAAAAACCCTAGAAATTGCACCAAAAAACTGGTAGAACTAATAAACCAATGTTTAACATTGCAGATACAAAGCCAACATACAAAAATCTTTTGTGTTTCTATACACTAACAACAAACTATTGGGAAGAGAAATTGAGAAAATAATCTCATTTACAGTAGCTTCAAAAACATTAAATGCTTAGGAATAAATTTAACCAAGGTAGTGAAAGATCTGAACACTGAACATTATGAAGCATTGATTAAAAACAACAACAACAACAACAACAGCAAAAAAAAAAACTGAAGAAGACACAGAAAGATGGAAAGATACTTTCTGTTCATAGAGACCATTAGGCTTCCTGGCTCTGGATGTCTATTCCCTTTCTTAGATTTGGGAGGATTTTGGTCATGAATAAACTTTAGTCTGCTCTCCTTTTTTCTCAATTTCTGAGACTCCCATTGTGTATATTGTTCTGCTGATGATATCTCTTGAGATCTTTACAACCTCTCTTTTTTATTCATTTATTGCTATAGTTGTTGTTCCCTGGACTGGATTGTTTCAAGCGGCCCATCTTTAAGTTTGCTTGTTCTTTCTTCTGCTTGATTTGATCTGTATTGAATCCCTCTAGTAAATTTTTTCAGTTCAGATATTATACTCTTCAGATCTAAGATTCCTATTTTGTTGTTTTTATATTTTCTATCTCTTTATCAAAATTCTCTTACTGTTCACATATTTTCACCTAAGTTTATTGGAGATCTTTATAGTGGTTGTTTTGAATTTTTGTCAGGTGATTCATATACCACTGTTCCATTATGGTTGGTTACTGGAGCTTTATCTTGTTCCATTTTGGGGACTATATTTTCCTGTTTCTTCACTTTCCTTAACTCTGTGTTGGCATCTGTGCATTAGAAAAAGCTGACACCTTTACCAGTCTTCCTAGTGTGGTCCCACACTGGCTAAGAACATCACCAATCAATCTGGCAAGAGATTCAGGATGCCGCTCAAACCTTCTCTGTGTATGTGTCTTCTTTGAGTTGTATGTGTAAATTTCTGATTAAAGGACTTTGATGGCTTGCTTATTTTTATTTACAAGACTTTGTACTCTCTTGATTCCTCTAGTGTTTCTCTGATATTCCGCAAGTCCTTTGAAGCAGCAGCACTCTTCAAACTTTTTTTTTTGTTCTCATAGACCCCTCAGGTATCTAGGGTATACTGGGTCCTATTCCTGTTCTGAGGTGGCAAAGACTGAGGCCAGAGCATTGGGTGGATGGTCACCTGAAAAGTCTAAATATTGGGTGTACATTTCAGTCTTCTCTTTTCCTCCTCAACAAGAAGCCAGGGGCTTGCAGTCTTGCTAGGGTAGATGACTGCATGGTAGTCTGAACCAATATTATCCTCAGTGACCCCCAGGCATCTAGAGTGTGCTGTGTCCCATCAGCAAGGCACACAGAACAGAACCCAATGCCTTGGGCAGCCCCTGGAACAGATGGAGTAATGAACACATGGTCCAAATCTTTCCTTCCCCAAGGAGAAGCTGGGGTCTGGAGCTTTTCAGCAACTCGCTTTGTGCTGAGCCAGTTAGAGGTACTCTGGAGAATGCTTGCCTGCTGGTCAAAACTGCCATCTTTACTTTCAGTGGCTCTCAACATTTAGAGTATACGGAGTCCAGGCAATGCTCCAAGACAAGCATGGCAGAAGCCAGTCCCTTGGGCAGCCCTTGGAAAGAGAATTTTGATATGTGGTCTAACCTCCCAAGGGTGAAAGTGAGATTTGGAGTGGATCACTTGCTCAGTCTACTGTAAACTGTGGGGAGGAGCTAAGGTGACTGTTTCATAGCAGGCTAAATCACCATCTTTGTTCTCAGCATCTTGTTCTCCCAGCCTGAGAGCTCCCAAGAGCTGCTGCCAGTCCTCAGATTCAGGTATGACAGAAGCCAGTTCCTCTGGCAGCCCCCTGAGAAATCCAAGTGTTATATGTTGTCCAGTCCTTTCTTTCCCTCCCCAGAGAGAAGCTGGGAGCAGGGGTTTCCTCCCAATCTTATGACTCTGTGCCAAGGGCAGGGGCTTTGGTGAGAGGGTGTCTCAGATTTTCCTAAGAGCTCTGATGTGGGCTGATTTCACACTCGTGTAGGCTACAGGAGCCTCTCAACCGCCCTCCAGATTCTTCACACAGGTAACTAGTGTGTATATTGATTTTGAAACAGTGTATGTGTTGAGATTTGGAGGTGGGGAGGATAGTTCAGGGCTTTCTATTTTGCCATTTTACTGATGTAATATCCTCCCCCAAATTAATTTCAACAATCTTTCATTAATGGACATTTTGATCATTTGAATTTTAAAATTATGTATCTACAATATTGTAAAGTAATTAGCCTCCAACTAATAAAAATAAATGAAAAATAAATAAACAAAATAAAATTCTAAAAGATGAAAAATAAAATAAAATAACATTATATATCTCACTGTTAGTGTTATATATATTTCAGATTGTTTATTTACTATAACTTCTTGGAATAAATTTTCAGGATTAAAATACATAAACATCTCTAAAATGTTTGAAGTGTATTTCCAAATTCCACTCCTGAAAGACTGGGTGGATTTTTAGACCTTTGAGAATTGCTCAAGAGTTAGCAAACAATATTTAAACTATCACTTACTACCTTTTAGGAATTCCTAGGATTAGACACAGGAAAGACTCCAACATGTGGGAGAAAAGGCAGTTTAATTGGAGGGAAGGTGGGCAGTGAGTTAAGCCTTAGATCAATAGGAGAGAGGAGCTTGATGGGCTACAGTCCATGGGGTCACAAAGAGTAGGACATCACTGAGCAACTAACACTTTCAGTTCTCTTTTCAATAGGACATGTAGTCAGTCTTCAGATTGCAGAGAACACAGGCCATTCATACTGCTTATGAATTTATTATGTTCTTGGATTATTGTGAAAATCATTTTCTCCTAACATTCCTGCTTTATAACATCATAAAAATAAAAATGCATCATCCTGGAAGCAAGGACATGAGCACTCACTTTTTTTTTTTTTAATTGAAAGGTAATTGCTCTACAGAATTTTGTTGTTTTCTGTCAAACATCAGCAAGAATCAGCCGTAGGTACACCTATGTCCCCTCCTTCCTGAGCCTCCCTCCCCTCTCCCTCTTCATCCCACCCTTTTAGATTGTTCCAGAGCCCCTGTTTGAGTTCCTTGAATCACACAGCAAATCCCCATTGGCTCTCTATTTTATATATGGTAATGTAAATTCCCATGTTACTCTCTCCATACATCTCACCCTCTCCCTCCTCCCCTCCCACCATGTCCATAGGTCAGTTCTCTATGTCTGTTTCTCCACTGCTGCCCTGCAAATAAATTCATCAGTACCATCTTTCTAGATTCCATATATATGCATTAGCATATGATATTTATATTTCTCTTTCTGACTTACTTCATTCTCTATAATAGGCTCTAGGTTCATCCGCCTCATTAGAACTGACTCAAATGCGTTCCTTTTTATGGCTATAAGCACTCACTCTTAAAGTTTACTTTTTATAAGCCAAACTATGAGAGTCCTCTTTTCTGATATATTCCATCAGTACTGAAACTGTTCAGATAAGATGATGGTTAAGAGTCCATTTAGCTTCTGGCCAAAAGTAATTTGCTGTTGGAATTCAGTGGAGATTCTGCTACAACATAATCCTTTCCTTAGTATGGGGAAAATTGGACAATTATCACTCTGGGATGATTTATACAGAGAGCTGCCAGAGAACTGGTGCCTGTCAGCTTTGCAATAATACAACTGTAACAAGCCCAAAGTGCCTCTTCCATCTACCTGGGATTTTCTTTGTTCTCCTTTTTATTCCTCTTGGACCCAGATGAAATTGCATGTTAAAGAGAAAAAGACAATGCTAATGGGAGTAATATACAATGCTGAGAAATATTTCTGATCTTAAATTAATAGCTCTTTTTAGTCTTTCTAATTTTTTTGATTCATGTTTGGTGCAAAAGTGTGTAAACAGTTTTGGCTCCAGCCTTGATCTGAAAGTTGCAGAAGAAAGGTAAAGAAAAAAAAACAAGTATTAATTCATGATTGGCAGGAAAATTCATGCACATCTGGTTCACAACACCACAAAGGAAGCACAGGAGAAGAATGAAGAGAGGAGCAATGAAGAAAGGAATGAAGACAGGAATGAAGCAAATGAAGAGAGAGAATGGATGCCTGTCGTTTGTGAGGATGTCTCTGCATATCCACCTTACATGAGCTCCTATTTCCTTTAATGGAGAGATGATGTGTGTACACTGAGATTTCACTAGCATCACTCAATCTATCACTTCTTTCTAGGTCATATTTATAGTTTTATAACTTCTCCAGCCTGATCCATTTTGACACTTACTCATTTTTTTTAAAGAAAAAGGTAGCTTATGCTAACGTAATAGCTACTTGTACTCTTCTGAACTAATAAACTGATCTTGTCATTGCACATAGTGTCTTTAGGAAACATTTCTAGCACCTTTCTTCAGGACCTGGCATTTTTCACTTTTCACCAGGACAACATGACCACTTAAGAAATGGCTAACAATAACAAAATCTGCCAGGTGCTGCCTTTGCTCTATTATGTTTTAGAATACATCCCTTCCCTCCAACCAGGTTGCTAAGGTGATATACGACCTCCTTCTTTAAAAATTTCCTTCAAGTTGGAAAGCCAAATAAGTGAACTAAAGCCAGCCAGAATGTATTTAGGAGAGTGAAAGCACAAGAAGAACTTGAGATGAAAGGTGCAAGAGAAATAAGAAAACTCTGAGATGGTAGAACTGATGCTCTCTTTTCCCAAATACACAAAAACTTGTACACCAAACAAGAGGCCTTGTGATAAACAACTGATTAAGTTCTCTCAAACTTTTGAACTAGACTCTGAATTTTCAGCCATTATGTATTTAACTGAAATGTTAGACATGTTACTCATTTGTGTGTATACACTTTCAAAACCCTATGCATGGTGCCTCGAAAGAAAAACAATAAAATAATGTAATAAAGGTGATGTGATATTTATTCTGAAACATTAAAATGAAGCTTATTGCCATGAAAATTAACTGATAACAATAAGAAAAGAACTGAGAAATTTATTTTTATTAATGAAAACTGCATATTCTCCCAGTCAAGTTTTTATTCTAATAAAAAGAATTCAATACTTTTCTTAGAGAAAAAGCCACCTATTAAAGTGGCTTTGCTTATTAAAAACAAGCAAGAATATGACAATGTCAAATGAACATGAAAGTGCAGATTTTTAGTCAAAAATTTCCACTTGGTCATCTGTATTTGGAAATTAATTGGAGAGAAAAGTTCATGATTCTAGAGGAACACACCATTAAGAGTATTCCTTTTAAAAGGACAAATAAGTAAATTATGTATTTATTTCTTTGTTTCACTTTTTAATGAGAACCATTTAGGAACCTCTAGCATCTCTGTCCTCATGTAAAGACCCGTCATCATGCTTTGGTGACATCATGCTTTTGTAGTCCTGGTCGATAATCCCTGTGTACTGGTCCTCTCAAAGTTTCTGCCTTTCTCTTTAAAGATTTCTCAGGCCTGAATTGATCATTGTAGCAGCAAATTGTGAACAACAATTAGAGTTACAGAGGGACAGCTTATATATATATTCTCTACTCTAAGAGCTGAATAGAGAAAGCTCAAGGTCTCTGGAATTAACCAAAAATTCTAATAAAGGATGAGGAATTGCAGTCATCATAGAATTTTAGCAAAGCAGATGAACAAGTAAGATAATGGATGTGAAAAAACCATAGTTTTACACTCCTAACCATGTCACTCGGAGAAGGCAATAGCAACCCACTCCAGTCCTCTTGCCTGGAAAATCCCATGGAAGGAGGAGCCTGGTAGGCTGCAGTCCATGGGGTCGCTAAGAGTCAGACACGACTTCACTTTCACTTTTCACTTTCATGCATTGGAGGAAATGGCAACCCACTCCAGTGTTCTTGTCTGGAGAATCCCATGGACGGGGGAGCCTGGTGGGCTGTCGTCTATGAGATCGCACAGAGTCGGACACGACTGAAGTGACTTAGCAGCAGCAGCAGCAGCAACCATGTCACTATTTCTCTTTTAAGTAAGGTTTATTGCTAATACCAGAAAGTGTTGTATTGTTGTTGAATTTTATTAAAAATATCTATTTATTTGGCTGCACTGGGTCTTTGCTGAAACATGCAGGATCTAGATTCCTGACCAGGATCAAACCAAGGCCCCCTGCACTGGGAGCAAAGAGCCAGTCTCTTGTTGAAGTCTCCTTGTTGTTGAATTTTAAACCAAATGTAAGTTTGGAGTCCATCAGGCTTTTCTCAGTGAGGTGCGAAGAAGTGTAGTCCAGAAATCCAGGGGTAAGAAAGAGAAAAACTCACATTCAAGGAATTCAGAGTGCTAAGGGCAATATATTTATAACCAGTAATACATTTCTAGCTTCATTTGTTTCACACATAATGTGGTCTGAGACTTTAACCTCTCAGTGAGGTTAACCACCCAGTGTTCATCTAAACCCACCTGTGCAGTTTTCTGTCTCTCATTCTTCTCCCTCTAAGGCCACCTTAGCTCTATTTGTTGTATACATTCTCATTACACACAAAACACAGGCAAACGTAGAACACTACTTGAGGCAGAGATTAGGGCACATGAGTTAACAAAGACAGTCTCTCAAAACCAAATTAACTGAACTGAACTGAATGAGTGACTTTGAGCATTTTTTCATGTATTTATTAGCCATCTGTATGTCTTCTTTGGAGAAATGTCTGTTTAGTTCTTTGGCCCATATTTTATGTGGGTTGTTTGCTTTTCTGGTATTGAGCTGCATGAGCTGCTTGTATATTTTAGAGATTAATTCTTTGTGAGTTGTTTCAGTGCTTTTTCACCTTGCTTATAGTTTCCTTCGTTGTGCAAAAGCTTCTAAGTTTGATTTGTTTATTTTTGTTTTGTTTATTTCCATTACTCTGGGAGGAGGGTCATAGAGGAACTTGCTGTGATTTATGTCAGAGAGTGTTCTGCCTATGTTTCCTCTAAGAGTTTTATAGTTTCTGGTCTTACATTTAGATCTTTAATCCATGTTGGGCTTATTTTTGTGTATGGTGTTAGAAAGTGTTCTTGTTTCATTCTTCTACAGATGGTTTGACCAGTTTTCTCAGCACCACTTGTTAAAGAGATGGTCTTTTCTCCATTGCATATTTTTATCAACTTTGTCAAAGATAAGGTATTCATAGATGCATAGATTTATTGCTGGGCTTTCTATTTTGTTCCATTGATCTATATTTCTGTCTTTGTGCCAGTACCATACAGTCTTGATGACTGTAGCTTTGTAGTATAGTCTGAAGTCAGGAAGGTTGATTCCTCCATTTCTATTCTTCTTTCTCAAGATTGCTTTGGCTATTCAAGGTTTTTTGTGTTTCCATACAAATTGTGAAATTACTTGTTCTAGTTCTCTGAAAAATACCATTGGTAGCTTGATAGGGATTGCATTGAATCTATAGCTTGCTTTGGGTAATAGATTCATTTTCACTATATTGATCCTTCCAATCCATGAACATGGTATATTTCTCCATCTATTTGTGCCATCTTTGATTTGTTTCATCAGTGTTTTATAGTTTTCTATATATAGGTCTTTTGTTTCTTTAGGTAAATTTATTCCTAAGTATTTTATTCATTCCATTGCAATGGTGAATGGGATTGTTTCCTTAATTTCTCCTTTTGATTTGTCAATTGTTAGTGTATAAGAATGCAAGGGATTTCTGTGTATTAATTTTATATCCTGCAAATTTACTATATTCACTGATTAGCTCTAGTAACTTTCTGGTGGTATCTTTAGGGTTTTCTATGTAGAGGATCATGTCATCCACAAACAGTTAGAATTTCACTTCTTCTTTTCCAACCTGGATTCCTTTTTCTTTTTCTTCTCCGATTGCTGTGGTTAGGACTTCCAAAACTATGTTGAATAGTAATGATGAGAGCGGGCACCCTTGTCTTATTCCTGATTTTTGGAGAAATGTTTTCAATTTTTCGCCATTGAGGATAATGTTTGCTGTGGGTTTGTCATATATGGCTTTTATTATATTGAGGTGTGTTCCTCCTACACCTGCTTTCTGGAGGGTTTTTTTTTTTAATCATAAATGAGTATTGAATTTTGTCAAAGGCTTTCTCTGCATCTATTGAGATAATCATATGGTTTTTATTTCAATTTGTTAATATGGTGTATCACATTTGTTGATTTGCAAATATTGAAGAATCCTTGCATCCCTGAAATAAAGACCACTTCATCATGATTTATGATCTTTTTAAATGTTGTTGAATTCTTTTTGCTGGAATTTTGTTGAGGAATTTTGCATCTATGTTCATCAGTGATACTGGGCTATAGTTTGCTTTTTTAGTGGCATCTTTGTCTGTTTTTGGTATTATGGTGATGGTGGCCTCATAGAATGAGTTTGTGAGTTTACCTTCCTCTGCAATTTTCTGGAAGAAAAGCAACCTAGCTGTCCACTGGCAGATGAATGGATAAGGAAGTTGGGGTACATATACACAATGGAATATTACTCAGCTATTTAAAAAAAACTCATTTGAGTCAATTCTAATGAAGTGGATGAAACTGGAGCCTATTATACAGACTGAAGTAAGTCAAAAAGAGAAACATCAACACAGTATATTAACACATATATATGGAATTTAGAAACACAGTAACAACTTTCCTATATTCAAGGTAGCAAAAGAGACATAGATGTAAAGGACAGACTTTCAGACTATGTGGGAGAAAGCAAGGGTGGGATGATTTGAGACAGTAACATTGAGACACGTATATTACCATATGTAAAATAGATGACCAGTGCAAGTTCAATGCATGAAGCAGGGGACTCAAAGCCAGTATTCTAGGACAACCTGGATGGATGCAGTGGGGAGGGAAGTGAGAGGGGGTTTCAGGATGGGAAGACACATGTGCACCTGTGGCTGATTCATGTCAATGTATAGTAAAAATGACCACACTATTGTACAACAATTATCCTCCAATTAAAATTAATTAATTAATTAATTTAAAAAAGAGAAAAGGAGAGTGATATAATCCTACATTAAAGGGTGTGTGTCTGTTCCAAAATATTCGCAAGAGAGCACAGTGATGGACAAAAATCTCAGTACATAGAGCAAGTCGTTGATAATTTCAGGAAAGTTATTTTATTCGCCTTGAATTATAATAGCTTAGTCTGAAAAGAAGCTATGAAATGTATTAAAATTTTGGCAAATTTGTTCAGTTTTGAAGAATTTGGTCATGGGATAATTTATGGAATGTAAAGGAGCTTGTGAATCTTTTGCTTTCAAATATATTCATGAAAAATTAGAATTTAGATCTCTCTCTGTTAGCATAGTAAATTAATCTTAACAAGGGATTAAAAAATGTTTTTGTGTATCCTCTGTAAAATCTATTCAAATGGTAGAGGCTCCGTATCTCATCGGAATATATTTTTTGTTCTGTATTGACTTTTATTAATGTCCTTAATTATTTTTTAAAAAGCAAAAATAATGAACAAAGATTCTTCACTTATGAGAGTTAAAACTCCTTACAATCACGTTGCTATGTTTGCTGTTTAGTCTCTCAGTCTGATCTTTTGCTACCCCGTGGACTGTAGCCCACAAGACTCCTATATCCATAGGATTCTCCAGGTAGGAACACTGGAGTGGGTTGACTTTTCCTTCTCCAGGGGATCTTCCCAGCCCAGGGATTGAACCCATGTCTCCTGAAAGTCTCCTGCAGGATTCTTTACTGCTGAGCCACAAAGAAAGCCCAATATACTCTGCTTGATGTAATTCTAAAATATCTTATTGACACTTTGACTAAATAGGTAGCCAGGTACTAGTTCTCAGCATCCATAATGTTGTCTTAATTAAGCCTCCAGATCTCTTCTAATAATTCTTTTGACTTAGACCTTAATTTTTAATTTCTAATTTTTCTAGTAGAAAAATAAAATCAGTATGTCTTAAAAAAAAAAAAAAACTACAGTGTGGTATCAGTACACACCAATCAGACCATCTGATTAGTGGTCATTTAATGAAGATCATTTAATGACCATCATTAAAGAGTTTACAAATAACAAATGCTGGAGAGGGTGTGGAAAAAAGGGAAATATCCTACACTACCAATGGGAATGTAATTCGGTGGAGCCATTATGCAAAACAATATGGAAATTCCTCAAAAACTAAAAATAGAATTACCATCTGATCTAGAAATCCCACTCCTGGGCATATACCCAGACAAAACTGTAATTAAAAAAGATACATGCACCCCTATGTACATAGCAGTGCTATTCACAACAGCCAATACATGGAAACAACCTAAACGGCCACCAGCAGATGAGTGAATAAAGATGTGGCACATACATACAACAGAATATTATCCAGCCATAGAAAAGGACAAAACAATGCCATTTGCAGCAACATGCATGGAACAAGAGACCATCATACTAAGCAAAGTGAGTCAGAAAGAGAAAGACAAATATCATATGATATCACTTACATGCAGAATCTAAAATACGACACAAAGGGGCTAATCTATGAACAAGAAACAGACTCACAGGCATAGACTTTTGGTTGTCAAAAGGGAGAGGGGTGGGGAAGGAATGGAGTGGAAGGCTGGGGTTAGCTGATGTAAGCTATTGTATACGGACTAAAAAAGCAAGAAGGTCCTATTGTGTAGCATAGGGAACTATATTCAATACCTGTGATAAACCACAATAGAAAATAATATAAAAAGAGAGTGTACATATATATAAGGGTTTCCCAGGTAGCACTAGTGGTAAAGAGTCCGCCTGCCAATGAAGGAGATGTAAGAGACACAAGTTTCATCTCTTGGTTGGGAAGATCCCCTGGAGGAGCACACAGCAATCCACTCCAGTATTCTTGCCTGGAGAATCCCATGGACAGAGGAGCCTGGCTGGCTAAAGTCCATAGAGTCACAAGAGTCATACATGACTGAAGTGACTTAGCATGCATGCATGCATATATATATATACACATATGTACATATGTATATATAATATATATTATATAATATATAACTGAATCACATTGCTCTACAGCAGAAAGAAACACAATATTATAAGGTAACTACTTCAATAAAAATAAAATGAGGATAACATCTCATTAAGTTGTTGCCACAATTAACAAGAGCCACAGATGTTAAAATTCAATTTAATTTTAACACACTAAAATCCCTAGTTCATCTTAATCTTTTTTTGATATTTGATTAATGCCATTATACTGCAAATACATAATATGACATATCTCCAGTAAGAAAGTTAGGTCATATTACCCAGATGTTTAGGTAGGAATGGAAAAATATATCTTCCACTTCACTGTTCTTTTGTGTGTCCTCTGGGATATATTATTTCTTGTAATGGTCCATGCTTTCTCCTTCAGTCACTCTTAAGAGTAGGTCCTCTTCTAACTTACTGGAAAAGAAAGACTGTTTTTATCTTCACAGCATTAAAGAAGAAGTCTTCTGTGGTTCTTCCAGATAGTGAATCCAGCTGTTTCTTAGAAAAACAATTCAGTGTATCCTAGTGGGTAAAATTCATTCATGGGTGTTTACTCCTGTCTAGGAAATGAAGATCCTAGTTCATTAAATGAGAAGTAAGAAAGCTTACTGGGGTCCAGGAAGCTGACTACCAGCAGGGTTAAAGATGCTGAAGAGAAGAAAATCCAGGGCTCCCAAATTTCTAGACAGTTGCATTCATAGTCTTGCTGCATTCTGGTGAGGACACTCATGCTGCCAGTTTTGAACAGCTTTTTGAAGAAAAATCCAGGAGGTATTTTTGTGATGAAAAACATATGAGACCTTGTTTCTATATAGGGACTTAAAAACAACAACAACAACAAAATTTTTTTGAGAAGATAAGTTTATCAATAAGAAATCAATCTTTTGGATTAAGGTGAGTGTACAGTGACTGTGGACAGTTTCAGGAATTTTTTTTGTCCTATCCACATTCTCCATGCATTGTGCTCATTTGTTTACTTCTGACCTTTAGAAGTTTGGAATTGCAGAGCCAGTTTTTGGTAGCAGTGGTAGTGGACGTTGTAGCGGAGGTAACTGCAATAGTGTAATTATTTCCTGGCCCAGGCACCCTATCCAGAACTTTCCATACCCTTGCATATTTAATCTTCACAATGCTTGACAGCAGCAGTAAGACAGTAGTTACCATAGATTACAGGCTTCTTAACATATAGAAACTGTGCTAAGTTTGTTATATATGAAATCTCTAATTTTCATTATATAAGTGAAAAATTTCACATCTATGAGTATCATTTTCTAATTTACAGATGTGAAAACTTAACTTTTAGAGGCACAGACAACATGAGCCACTTACCAGAAGTGTGACTGTATTCTGTGTATTTAACATAGCTTGTCATTGGCACAGCTGAGATTTAAATGCTCATCCATGTGAGCACACAGCCTGAGCTTTGTTTTTATCATCACATTATATTGCATTATTCAAACATATTTTATTATTTCTTTTGTCATTACTAACAGATATTTTTTAAGTTCAGTTCAGTCGCTCAGTCATGTCCAATTCTTTGCGATCCTATGAACCACAGCACACCAGGCCTCCCTGTCTATCACCAACTCCTGGAGTTCACCCAAACCCATGTCCATTGAGTCGGTGATGCCATCCAACCATCTCATCCTCTGTCGTTCCCTTCTCCTCCTGCCTTCAATCTTTCCCAGCATCAGGGCCTTTTCAAATGAGTCAGCTCTTCACATCAGTGGCCAAAGTATTGGAGTTTCAGCTTCAGCATCAGTCCTTCCAATGAATATTCAGGACTGATTTCTTTTACTTCTCCAACACCACAGTTGAAAAGCATCAATCTTCAGTGCTCAGCTTTCTTTGTAGTCCAACTCTCACAACCATACATGACCACTGGAAAAACCATAGCCTTGGGTCCTATTCATTGTAGCAAGCATAAAACTAGATGCTTTCTTATGTCATCTTGATTATTGTTCACATTTACCTATATTACTGCTCTTATTCCTATGTAGTAAATGAAGATACTGAGGGTCAGAAAAATGGGTTCTTCAGGCCATTGAATGACTCTAGTGAGATACAGATCCAGATCTGTGTCAGTCCAGAACCTATGTTCTTTCCACTAAACTTGATTGCTAAACAATCCAGGTGAAAAAATAATGATAAGTACATCTTTTTCAATGTATATTGATATCTAGTCCCATAGTTAAAGAACTGTGAGGTAAATCTCTAAGATTAATAAATCATATTAATTGTGAAGTCACTAAGCTGCACTGACATACAAAGATAAAGAAAATACCAAATTATAATACTATCTTTTTAATCATGCCCTGACTAGATGCCGCTGTCAACACTGAAGTCAGGCAGAGAAGGGGTAACAGAGGATGAGATGGATGGATGGCATCACTGACTCGATGGACAGGAGTTCGAGCAAGCTCCAGGAGTTGGTGATGGACAGAGAAGCCTGGTGTGCTGTAGTCCATGGTGTCGCAAAGAGTCGGACACGACTGATCGACTGAATTGAACTCTTATATACAGTAATTGGAGTCAGAATAGTGATGACTTTGGAGACAAAGACATGTGTTGCAACTAGGATCAAGTAAGTTTCTGGGTGCCAGAAACTGACTTTCACTTAATCTGAGTGGTGATCCCATGGATGTGCTCTTTCTTTGAAAATCAGCTATACACCTATGATTTATATATAAATGCTAGACTTCAGCAACAAGTAAGTCAGTTTAAACAAATCAAACCAAAAGTTTGGTCTTTTAAGATGGAAAATCCTGTGGAGTGTTTGGCATACAGTAAACTAAGATAAGATATCTATACATTAGGTAAGGAGATAGTGTAACCAGGTACAGAAAAAATGTTTTAATTGTAAGAAATATATATATATATATATATATATATATAAATTACTTGAATATTTTTAAAACTAGACTTTTCTTTTTCTTTTTTTAGTGTGACTGAGAAGAAAACTGAATAGTCTAAAACCAGAAAAAAATATGAAAGTTTGTAGATAACTAACTCCTCCAAGGGCCAAATATTCAACCCCTTCAAGAGTACTGAGTTCAGATGGATATAAGGTTTTATACAACCTAAAGGGAGCACATTATAGAAAATTATGAAAAGCATTACAGCTAGTTAATCAATCACTATATTAATAATATAGTTTATATTATTATAAAATATTGTTGTGGTCTTTTAAATATGTTTTTAACATCTTTTTGCCAAACATGGTATTTATTGAGGCAAGACTAAAATGGAGCTAACATAACATAAGCTTGACAAGTCCAAGAGGTGTTGGCAAATCATTTTCAGTGATATTAGTACAACAGGTTATTCTTACCTCATTCTATGATGAAATCAGGAAGGGGCCTCAATGGTAACTATACAGACTGTGAAGATTTTTTCTGAATATTGTGAAAGTGGAATTCTGGCACATGGAGTTCCTACCTGCCAACTTTTTCTGTCTTCATCTCTGGACTTGCCATTCTGGGACCTTATTTAAAGACTAGGGTCAACGTGCCACATGGTGGCAAGAGACTGCAGTGACAACATGGAGCCAAAACACTTGTTTTTGAGGTAATCCTTTTCACTGAGAAATACCTGAGCTCCGAACAATTAAATGAGTGAATTTTCTTCTTTTGAGGGGAGGGAGAATGAGAAGAATTTAGGCAGCAGACTCTCACTCTTTGTAGTTACTTTACATACTCTCAGCTTGGAAGTGAAATTTTATTTCTAGCTACATCATAAAATAAATTATAGAGGTGTATTGGATCCAGCCCGTGCCATCTCACGAAACTCATTGTTAAATCTACAGAGAATTTGGACTTCAGTTGTTCAAAACACCCCTTTTAAAAAACATGTAAGCTTATAATTAAATCACCTTAAAAACAAAGTTATAAGTATCCCCCATTTCTCACTTCCTTATTACTTCACTATTTTCTTTGCTCCAGAGGTTGTTGACACTTTTGCTGTTTGCATGGAATGAGTCCGGATAACGATGTGCTCCTCCTGCACACCTCACTCAGCTCCACATTTAGTGAGTCATGTGATAGATTGAAATCAACCATGTTACATAATCATGAACACTGAAAATTAGGGCACACTCCCACTCCTTTGCAGAATGTTAATTTTTCAGTGTTTCCCAGCACATCCTGAGAGACTGTAAGAGATGTAAATATCCTGACCATAATTTATTACTCCCACATCATTGGCAATTGTCTTCTGGACAACATGAATAGATATTACATATATATCTGCTTTCCCAGCCTTATATTAACCATACCAGATTTCCATTCTAAAAAGTGTTTCAGTTTAGATGATAAATGATGTGGTTACTTTTCTTAAAGTGCAAGCTAGTTCAGCCTCAGCACTTCTGAGGTATTGAACTGGATATTTCTTTGCCATGGAAGGCTGTCTTGTGTGTTGTAGGATGTTTTAACATCCCTGGCCTCTATGCTAGATGCTTGTATTCCCCTTCCTCCACTGTGACAAACAAAAATGCATCCAGGAATTATAAAATGACCCCATTCTGAGAACTACTGTCATACAGTATAAGGGAAAAAAGCAATCATAATTTATTTTTAAAAATTTCCTCTGATGCCCATAGGGAGAGAAATTCCCTTCTGTTTTTCCCCTTAGATTTTTAAAAAAATATATCATTGTAAATTAACTCTCTGTCCCTTTGATGTGTAAGTCTCAAGAAGCTAAGAAAAAGCCTCTTGCAATTTTACAACCTGAAAGAGTATGGGCCTAAAAGAAGCAGAAGATACTAAGAAGAGGTAGCAAGAATACACAGAACTGTACAAAAAAGGTCTTAGTGACCCAGATAACCATGAATGAGCAATCATTCACCTACAGCCAGATATCCTGGAGTGTGAAGTCAAGTGGGCCTTAAGAAGCATTACTATGAACAAAGGTAGTGGATGTCATGGAATTCCAACTGAGCTATTACAAATCCTAAAAAATGATGCTCTTAAAGTGCTGCACTCAGTTCAGTTCAGTCGCTCAGTAATGTCCACTCTTTGCAACCCCAAGGACTGCAGCATGCCAGGCTTCCCTGTCCATCACCAACTCCTGGAGCTTGCCCAAACTCATGTCCATTGAGTCTGTGATGCCACCAAACCACTACATTCTCTGTGGTCTCTTTCTCCTCCTGCATTCAATCTTTCCCAGAATCAGGGTCTTTTCTGAGTCAGTTGTCATCAGGTGACCAAGATATTGGAGCTTCAGATTTAACATCAGTCCTTCCAATGAATATTCAGGATTGATTTCCTTTAGGATGGACTAGTTGGATCTCCTTTCTGTCCAAGGGACTCTCAAGAGTCTTCTCCAACATGGCAGGTCAAAAGCATTAATTCTTTGGTGTTCAGCTTTCTTTATGGTTCAATTCTCACATCCATACATGACTACTGGAAAAACCATAGCTTTGACTAGATGGACCTTTGTTGGAAAAGTAATGTCTCTGGTTTTTAATATGCTGTCTAGGTTCATCAAAACCGTTCTTCCAAGGAGTAAGTGTCTTTTAATATCATGGCTTCAGTCACCATCTGCAGTGATTTTGGAGCCCAGAAAAATAAAGTCTGTCACTGTATCCATTGTTTCCCCATCTATTTGCCATGAGGTGATGGGACCAGATGTCATGATCTTAATTTTCAGAATGTTGAGCTTTAAGCCAAAATTTTTACCTTCCACTTTCATTTTCATCAAGAGGCTTTTTAGTTCCTCTTTGCTCTATGACATAAGGGAGGTGTCATCTGCATAAGATTATTGATATTTCTCCCGACAGTCTTGGTTGCTGGTTGTGCTTCATCCAGCCCTGCATTTCACATGAGGTACTCTGCATATAAGCTAAATAAGCAGGGTGACAATATACAGCCTTGTTGTACTCCTTTCCCAATTTGGAACTAGTCCATTGTTCTAAGTCCAGTCCTGATTGATGCTTCTTGACCTGCATACAGATTTCTCAGGAGACAGATCAGGTGGTCTGGTATTCCCATCTCTTTAATAATTTTCCACAGTTTGTAGTGATCCACACAGTCAAAGACTTTGTCACAGTCAATAAAGCAGAAGTAGATATTTTTCTTAAACTCTCGCTTTTTCTATGATTCAACGGATGTTGGCAATTTGATTTCTGCTTCCTCTGCCTTTTCTAAATACAGTTTGAACATCTGGAAGCTCCCAGTTCAAGTACTGTTGAAGCCTGGCTTGGAGAATTTTGAGCATTACTTTACTAGAATGTAAGATGAGTGGAATTGTGTGGTAATTTGAACATTCTTTGGTATTGCCTTTCTTTGGGATTGGAATGAAAACTGACCTTTTCCAGTCCTGTGGCCACTGCTGAGTTTTCCAAATTTGCTGACATATTGAGTGCAGCAATTTAACATAATCATCTTTTAGGATCTGAAATGGCTCAACTTGAATTCCATCACCTCCGCTAGCTTTGTTCATAGTGATGCTTCCTAAGGCCCACTTGACTTCACATTCCAGGATGTCTGGCTCTAGGTGAGTGATGACACCATCATGGTTATCTGGGTCATAAAGACCTTTTTTTGGATAGTTTCTCTGTGTATTCTTGCCACCTCTTCTTAATACCTTCTGCTTCTGTTAGGTCCATACCATTTTGGCCCTTTATTGTGCCCATTTTTTAATGAAATGTTTCTTGGTATCTCTAAATTTTTTTGAAGAATTCTCTAGTCTTTCCCATTTTATTGTTTTCCTCTATTTCTTTGCATTGATCACCTAGGAAGGTTTTCTTATCTCTCCTTGAGATTCTTTGGAACTCTGCATTCAGATGGATATAGTTATCCTTTTCTCTTTTGCCTTTAGCTTCTCTCCTTTTCTCAGCTATTTGTAAGGCTTCCTCAGGCAACCATTTTGCCACTTGCATTTCTTTTCCTTGGGGATGATTTTGATCACCACCTCCTGTTCAATGTCATGAAACTCTGTCTATTGTTCTTGGAGGGCAAGATTCTTGGAGGGCACAAACAAAACCTTGTGCGCACCAAGACCCAGGAGAAAGGAGCAGTGACCCCACAAGAAACTGAGCCAGACTTGCCTGTGAGGGCCCAGGAGTCCCCTGAGGAGGTGTGGGTTAACAGTGACCTGCCATGGGGTCAGGGGCAGTGAATACAACAGTGCTGGCATAAGTCCTTTTGAAGGAGGTCGCAAATCCAAAGAATGCTCAAACTGCTGCACAATTGCAATCATTGCACATGCTAGCAAGGTAATGCTCAAAATCCTTCAAGCCAGATTTCAACAGAATGTGAACTATGAACTTCCAGATGTTCAAGCTGGATTTAGAAAAAGCAGAGGAATCAGAGATCAAATTGCCAACATCTCTTGGATCATGGAAAAAGCAAAGGAATTCCAGAAAAATATCTATTTCTGCTTCATTGACTACACTAAAGCCTTTGACTGTGTGGATGACAACAAACCGTGGAATATTCTTAAAGAGACAGGAATACCAGACCACCTTACCTGCCTCCTGAGACAGCATATGCAGCACAAGGAGCAACAGTTGGAACTGGACACGGAACAATGAATTGGTTCAAAATTAGAAAAGGAGTACATCAGATTGTATATTGTCACCCTGCTTATTTAACTTATATGCAGAGTATATTATGCAAAATGGCAAGCTGAGTGAAACTCAAGCTAGAATCAGATTGCCGGGAGAAATATCAACCTCAGATATGCAGATGACACCACTCTAATGGCAGAAAGCAGAGATGAACTAAAGCATCTCTTGATGAAGATGAAAGAGGAGAGTGAAAAAGCTGGCTTAAAATTCAACATTTAAAAAACTAAGATCATGGCATCTGGTCCCATCACTCCATGGCAAATAGATAGGGGAAAAAGGGGAAACAATGGCATACTTTATTTTGAAGGGCTCCAAAATCAGTGCAGGTGGTGATTACAGCCATGAAATTTAAAGACGCTTTCTCCTTGGAAGAAAAGGTATGACAAATCTAGACAGTGTATTAAACAGAGACATCACTGTGCCAACAAAGGTCCATATAGTAAAAGGTTTGATTTTTCCAGTAGTCATGTATGAATGTGAGAAAGAATTGATGCTTTTGAACTGTGGTGCTAGAGAAAACTGTTGAGAGTCCCTTGGACAGCAAAGAGATCAAACCAGTGACTCCTAAAGGAAATCAACTCTGAATATTCATTGGAAAGACTGATACTGAAGCTCCAATACTTTGGCCACCTGATATGAAGTGTCGACTCATTGGAAAAGATCATGATGCTGGGAAAGATTGAGGGCAGGAAGAGAAGGGGGTGACAAAGGATTAGATGACTGGATGGCATCACTGACTCAGTAGGCATGAGCTTGAGCAAATTCTGGGAGATAGTGAAGGAGAGGGAATCCTGGTGTGCTGAGTCCATGGTGTTGCAAAGAGTCGGACATGACTGAGCAACTGAACAGCACATTTTACAGCCCAGGAATGTTTTCCTTAAGGGCCTTGGAGTTCTCTCTTTGAGTTAGACACATTTAAGGATGGTCCATTTCCTCATCTCTTTGGGAATTTACGAGCAACACTTGGCTCTAAATTGTCACTACCTGCTTGTCATAGAGACATATGACAGTGTGTTTTCTACTGGATAAAGATAATTGGCTAACAAAGATGTCATGCTGACACCAAGTGAAGTTAAGATGAACCACGTGGAACAAATGGTTCTGTTAAGTCGCCTTACCTGTGTGCCAGTTATCACTGCTCCCGAGAACATAGAGGGAATGGATAGCACATCCCTGGCTATTTTTTATAAAAAAGTGAGATTTCTCTCTATCCATACAACTTTTTCAGCAAATTGCCTATGATGCACATAAAGTCTACATTAATGCTTGTACTCAGTCACTTCAGTCATGTCCAACTCTTTGCAACCCTGTGGACTGTAGCCTGTCAGACTACGCTAGCCATGGGATTCTCCAGGCAAGAATACTGAAAT
Organism: Cervus canadensis; assembly: GCF_019320065.1. Taxonomy (NCBI): domain Eukaryota; kingdom Metazoa; phylum Chordata; class Mammalia; order Artiodactyla; family Cervidae; genus Cervus; species Cervus canadensis. The sequence goes on from NC_057404.1 coordinate 58,382,001, forward strand.
CACTTGCATACCCTTCTCCAGGAGATCTTCCTGACCCAGGGGTCAAACTCACATCTCCTGTGTCTCCTGCATTGCAGGTGAATTCTTTGCCTACTGAGCCACGTGGGAAGATTAATGCTTATTCAGTAATAAAATTGCTATATTCTCTTCTTCCTTCATCAAAAGGATTTGAGGATTGGCAGGATATTTTATCTTATTTTTACCTAGAAGAATAACATCAGGAGTGGGGAAGAATAAGAAAGTCAAAGCACAACCGGACAGAGTAGTGGGTGATATGCTATCAACCATAGAGGTAAACACAAATTGCCCTTAATTTTAAGCATAACCCTTTCAGGAACTGATTTCATCTTACATTTTGGGGGGAAATGTTTCAGTTTTGCCCCACCCATCTGTCCCTAGGTTAATACATGCTGAACATTGCTTCCCATTATAACCTGCCTCTCACCATTGTTCTCTGTTCCTGTATCTTCAGTCTCTCCCTATATCTGGGACCCCTTCTCATGGAATATCATTCCACTTCATTCATCCCTTAAACAAAACCCTAAGCAAGGCTGCTGTGTTTCATTGAATTTCCCAAGGAGATGGGGCAGGTGATGGTGATGAGGAGGGCAACACTACAGCATGGCATAGCTGGCCATAGAGGACTGACCATGGGAATCATTAAACTCAAGTTTCTCCTTACCCCTGCCGCAAGGACTTTACCACTAGCCAAATTTTTCTCTGCTTGTCTTCAGTCTCTAGACCCAGGGTAGTAAAGGATGCCCTGAACATCTTGTGTGTGTGTGTGTGTGTGTGTGTGTGTGTCTTTATTTTGTTAGTCCCCACAGCGCCTAAAAATACCATGTATCTAGGCGGGAACCAACTGGCAGGTACCAATTATGAAAAAAATATTAAGCAATTAGTAATATAAGCAAAGTTAAGATTGTGCAATTAAGAGGTGCTGGATATTACATTTGTGATCCTTGGGTGCATCTGGGCTTGGGAAGAGGAATGAGTCATAGCAAGCTGAATTTTGGAGAAAGCAGGAAGGGAACAAATATATGGAGGAGGCTGGATGCATAAAGAGTTTATAGTTTCAAAGAAAGAATCAGGCACATAGAAAATAGTTAAATTACCTCAGTGGCAGAACCCTAGATTGAAGATTAAAAGAGACTCATGGTCTTCTTAGGTGGCACTAATGGTGAAGAACCCGCCTACCAGTGCAAGAGATGGAAGAGATATGGGTTCAATCCCCAGGTCAGGAAGGTCCCCTGGAGGAGGGCATGGCAACCCACTCCAATATTCTTGCCTGGAGAATCCCATGAACAGAGGAGCCTGATGGGCTACAGTCCACAGAGTGGCAAAAAGACATAACTGAAGCCACTGAGCATGCATGTACAGTGTCTTGTGACTGAGAACACAAGTGCTTCCTAGACCCTCTTAATTCTCAAAATGTATTTAATTCTGTGTGAGGACTTTCTGTGTGTCATTTAAAAATCTTTTATTGAAGTACAGTTGATAGCCAAGACATGGAAGCAACCTAAATGTTGATCAATAGAGGAATGGATATTCCTCTGGGTATATAAAATATATTATAGATACAACACTTATGTATTTATCGCTAGTTCTATATCAGGCAGTACAGCAGACTTTGAGGAATAAACTGATGAATAATTAAGACAAATCTCTGTTCTCACAGAGCTTTGTACTTGAGTCCCTAGTGTTCAGTGTCACGTGTACCCTTACAATAAATTTCATATGATTTACTATAACTTAGTTTCTTATGACTAATAAGCCTAAGTAAAGAATTAGAAAAAGATAAAGATATTGAAAAAAAATAGATCTTCTTGCAATAGTCTGAAACCTCTATAACTTTCCAATATTGAAAAACTTCCAGACTTTTATTTATAGATTGAAGCTTATTGTGTTACCATTTTTTGTAGGTCAAAATGACTGAATACTTGCAGTTTTATATGGTGAAACTTAATATACTTTTCTTTATATCTGGAAAGTACTAAAAGATATTTCTTCCTTAAAACTCTTGTTAACATTAAAATTGATTTTCAGTACGATTCTATGCTTCTGGCTGAATAATCAAATGAATGAAAGTCACTTTCATTCATTCACAATATTCACTTGAATGAAAGTCAAAATTATTTGACATAAACACTTTTGAAAGGAAAGAATATAAAACACGAAATCCCTAGTTCTGAGGAGTGGTGGTGGTGGTTTATTCACTAAGTCATGTCTGACTCTTGCGATCCCCTGGACAGTAGTCCACGAGGCTCCCCTGTCCACGAGATTTCCCAGGAAGAACACCGGATGGGACCTCCTCCTGTGAGAGCACCAGAACCACAACTAGCTGTTGAACAACCACTGACAGGAGGACAGTAGAACCTACCAGAAAAAGATATCCCACGTCCAAAGAAGAAACCACAGCAAGATGGTAGGAGAGGCACAATCATGATAAATCAGATCCCAAATTCTTAAAGAGTTGGGAATACCAAACCACCTGACCTGTCTCTTGAGAAACCTATATGCAGGTCAGGAAGCAACAGTTACAACTGGACATGGAACAACAGACTGGTTCCCAATAGAAAAAGGAGTATGTCAAGGCTGTATATTGCCACCCTGCTTGTTTAACTTATATGCCGAGTACATCATGAGAAATGCTGTACTGGATGAAGCACAAGCTGGAATCAAGATTGCCAGGAGAAATATCAATAACCTCAGATCTGCAGATGACACCACCCTTATGGCAGAAAGTGAAGAGGAACTAAAAAGCTTCTTGATGAAAGTGAAAGAGGAGAGTGAAAAAGTTGGCTTAAAGCTCAACATTCAGAAAACTAAGATCATGGCATCTGGTCCCATCACCTCATGGCAAATAGATGGGAAAACAATGGAAACAGTGACAGACTTTATTTTCTTGGGCTCCAAATCACTGCAGATGGTGACTGCAACCATGAAATTAAGGTGTTTGCTCCTTGGAAGAAAAGTTATGACCAACCTAGACAGCATATTAAAAATCAGAGACATTACTTTGCCAACAAAGGTCTGTCTAGTCAAAGCTATGGTTTTTCCAGTAGTCATGTATGAATGTGAGAGTTGGACTATAAAGAAAGCTGAGCACTGAAGAATTGATGCTTTTGAACTGTGGTGTTGTAGAAGACTCTTGGGAGTCCCTTGGACTGCAAGGAGATCCAACCAGTCCATCCAAAAGGAGATCAGTCCTGGGTGTTCATTGGAAGGACAGATGTTGAAGATGAAACTCCAATACTTTGGCCACCTGATGCAAAGGACTGACTCATTTGAAAAGACCCTGATGCTGGGAAAGATTGAAGGTGGGAGGAGAAGGGGACAACAGAGGATGAGAAGGTTGGATGAACCACCAACTCAATGGACATGAATTTGAGTAAACAGGAGTTGGCAATGGACAGGGAGGCCTGGCATACTGCAGTCCATTGGGGCGCAAAGAGTCAGACACAACTGAGCGACTGAACTGAACTGATACCCACTGGGTGGATGATCCACAAACTGGAGAACAATAATACCAAAGAAGCTCCCCCACTGTTGTTAAAGTTATGAAGCCCACTTCAGCCTTCACAGCCTGGGGACCCATCAAAGGGACTGGAAATCCCAGGAAATATGACCTTGAAGGCCAGCAGCATTTGATTATAAGACTTCCACAGGACTGCGGGAAACAGAGACTCCAGTCTCAGAGGGCACAAACAAAACCTTGCGTGAACCGATACTCAGAGGAAAAGAACAGTGACCCCACAGGAGACTGAACCAAAACTACCTGCTCTTGTGGAGGGTCTCCTGTGGGGGCGTGGGTCGACAGGGACTCACCACAGGGATGGTGACACTGGCAACAGCAGCCTGGGAAGTTTTCTTTTGGTGCAAACCCTCTTGGAGTTTGCCATTAACCTGACCAAAGAGCCCACAGACCCCAGGGCTGGGTCACCTCAGGCCAAAAAACTACCAGGGAGAGAGCACAACCCCACCCATCAGCAGATAATCAGATTAAGGTTTTACTAAGCAAGGCTCTGCCCACCAGAGCAAGACCCAGTTTTTCCCACCACCAGTCCTTCCTATCCAGAAGCTTACACAAGCCTCTCAGCCTTCTCTGTCAGAGAGCAGACAGAAGAAGCAAGAAGAACCACAGTCCTACAGTAACTAAAAAGTCACATTATGGAAAGTAAATCAGGGTGAAAAGCAGAAAGTCATGTCCCAGATGAAGGGACAAGATAAAACCCCAGAAAAATAGTTGAGTGAAGTGGAGACAGGCAACCTTCCAGAAAAAGAATTCAGAATAATCATAGTGGAAATGATTCAGGATCTTGGAAAAAGAATGGAGGCAAAGATTAAGAAGCTGCAAGAAATGTTTACCAAAGATGTGAAAGAACTAAAGAACAAACAAAGAGAGATGAATAACATACAAGAAGGAATTCATAGCAGAATAACTGAGGCAGAAGAATGGATAAATGACTTGGAGGACAGAATGGTGGAAAATCACTGCTGCAGATCACAATATAGAAAAGAGAATGCAAAGAAATAAAGACAGCTTAAGGGATCTCTGGGACAACATTAAACACATAAACATTTGCATTATAGGGCTCCCAGAGGAGAAGAGAGATAGAAAGGACCTGAGAAAATATTTGAAGAGATAACAACTGAAAATGTCTGGAATATGGGAAAGGATATAATCAACCAAGTCCAGTAAGTGTAGAGAGTCCCAGGAAGGATAAACCCAAGAAGGAACACAACAAGGCATCAAGGCATGTAATAATCAAACTGACAAAAATTAAAGACAGAGATAAAATATTAAAATCAACAAGGGAAAAATGACAAATAGCATACAAGGGAATTCCCATCAGGCTATCAGCTGATTTCTCAACAGAAACTCCACAGACCAGAAGGGAATGGCACAATGTATTTAAAGTGATGAAAGGACACGTGCACCCCAATGTTCATCGCAGCACTGTTTATAATAGCCAGGACATGGAAGCAACCTAGATGTCCATCAGCAGACAAATGGATAAGAAACCTATGGTACATATACACAATGGAATATTACTCAGCCATTAAAAAGAATACATTTGAATCAGTTCTAATGAGATGAATGAAACTGGAGCCCATTATACAGAGTGAAGTAAGCCAGAAAGATAAAGATCAATACAGTATACTAACGCGTATATATGGAATTTAGAAAGATGGTAATGATAACCCTATATGCAAGACAGAAAAAGAGACACAGATGTACAGAACAGACTTTTGGACTCTATGGGAGAAGGCAAGGGTGGGATGATCTGGGAGAACAGCATTGAAACATGTATATTATCAAGTGTGAAACAGATTGCCAGTCCAGGTTGGATGCATGAGACAAGTGCTCAGGGCTGGTGCACTGGGATGACCCAGAGGGATGGGATGGGGAGGGAGGTGGGAGGGGGGTTCAGGATGGGGAACACATGCAAATCCATGGCTGATTCATGTCAATGTATGGCAAAAACCACTACAATATTGTAAAGTAATTAGCCTCCAACTAATAAAAATTTTTGTTGCTTAAAAAAAAAAGAACACCCTAAAAAATAAAATGTAAATCATAGTAGAAAAATAAAAAAAATAAAGTGATGAAAGGGAAGAACCTAAACCAAGAATATACTCAGCAAGACTCTCCTTCAGATATGATGGAGAAATCAAAAGCTTTCCAGACAAGCAAAAATTAAGAGAATTCAGCATCACCAAACCAGCTTTACAATAACTGCTAACAGAACTTTGCTAGGCAGGAAACAAGAGAAGGAAAAGACCCACCTACAGAAGATAAAACCCCCCAAAATTAAGAAAACGGTAATAGGATCATACATATTGATAATTATCTTAAATATAAGATAAATTATCTTAAATGTAAATGTCTTTCACCACTGAAAGACATAAACTGGCTGAGCAGATGAAAACATGTGCATGTATGCACTTCCACTTACCATATCATGCTGCTTGACCCTAAATTGTATGTAATTATTTTATATTATCAGGTAAGTCAAGTTCCCATTATGGCTTGCAATTGCAATTAACTTTTATTTTTGTCTGGCTATTGATTGTGAAAGCTGATAAACATCTTTTACTATTGTGATTATGTAACTATAACTCACTTAATACCATTGTATCGTGATTGGTCAAGAGATAAATAATAGAATTCTGTATCACCAAACTATCATTTAAAAGGAAAACCTGTAATCACTTATTAAAATCCAGATGCATATAAGAATTATTTTGGAAAATTTTTTACAAATACAAATGCCCAGCTATTGATTTTTTTTAGCCAGATCTCCAGATATATTTCTAATGAGTAGCTGTGTTTAAAAACAACTGGACTATATGAGGATCTTTTACTTTTATCTAGCTTGTTTCACTTTTTCTATGTCATATTCAGTGCTCCCATTTCATTTAGTTAGTGTTTTCCAATTTCTTCATCTCTTCTTTTTTTTAATTCTTTCTCAAGCCTTTATCAACATAGTAGAAATGCTTTTTTAAACATATATACATATGTAAAATATGTATAATATATATGTTTTAGAAAGCTTATAATTGTTGCTTAACTAAAAAAAAATTATGACATTTTGTTTACATTTGCTTGAATTAGTATGAATAGATTGCTATATTTCTAATTTAAAAAAAGATTATACAGCAAGCAATAAAGGTTTACTGTATAGCCCAGGGAACTACAGTCAATATCTTGTATGGGGCTATACAGTAAACCTTGATTGCTTGTAGCATATCTTTTTTTTTTAAATTAGAAATATAGCAATCTATTCAAACAAATGTAAACAAAATGTCATAATTTTTTTTAGTTAAGCAATAGTTTTAAGCTTTCTAAAACATATATATTATACAATTTCAAAAATAACATATGTGTATATGTATAACTGAATCACACACACAAATTTTACTTTTGGAAATATAGTCATATTTATCTTTTTGCCAGTTTTCTAAATGTCCTATGGACATCTAATAACAATGTATGAGATACAAAATTTTAAATATATTCCTGTAGGATATAAGATTAATATAAATTAATTAAATATAAATCTATTATATTTGAATTATTAATGACATTCAAGATGTTCTTATTCTTATTTTTTCTGCCCATGATAAAATATTCTCAGAGAAATGTTAATGTGTCTCATTATGATTAGATACTTTTTTCTTTTCCCTTACATTTTTTCTGATGTTTGCTCTATGTATCTCTGTTTCTTTGTTGTTAGGTGTCTAATGGTTTACATTGTCTATCTTCTTTGTGAATTGTACCTTTTATTAAAAAATGTTAAAATATTAACATTTTTTATTTTTAATAAAAATATTTTAAAATATTCATCTTTGTTTCATTTTAAAAAATAAATAAATGAAAATAAAGAAAAGAATACTGCAGTGGGTTGCCATTTCCTTCTCCAGGAAATCTTCCCTACCCAGGAATCAAACCCAGGTCTCCATCACTGCAGGCAGATTCTTTACCAATTGAGCCACCAGGGAAGCCCCCAGTATTGAGGAATAACATGATATAAATGAAAATTAACACTATAAGTTATAAATAGAAATATTAACTTGATCTTAGGGGCAAAAGTTAGCACCAAAAAAACTACAGGGACACTGAAAATGTTAGATAAGAGTAACACTCCAGTGGTTTCTATATAACAATGAAAGCCAATATCTAGTTCTTTTGTATATATAGTTAACTCATGCTTAGAAGGAAGTCAACCAGCATTAGAAATCCTACTGTTCCTAAATTTAATGGCATTACATTATAAACAGTGTATATATAAATCCAAATTTCAGCTTTGAAATAGGCATCACTGTTGGGTCTGCTCACAAGGTAGCAGAAAACATCTCAAGGAATGCTGGCATCAAAACAGCAGCAACAAGTAAATCCAAGCATGTGGTTTCAGTCCCTGAAGAATTTCTCCTTCCCATGGGTCAGTTCAAGGCAGTTCTGGAATCTACACTTGTTTCACAGTATAGATGACACTGATATTTGGAGGAAAAAGATGGAGGCTTATTTTCCTGTTTTCTGAGGAACACGTTGAAAATCTATTTGTCTTGCTGTTCCTGCTCTTGTCATCACACTGGAGAGTTGGGCTTACCCTGAGCAGGAAATGACTGTGAAATAATTTGTAATTACCAGAAGAGAAGAAATGGTATGCTTCTGTAACACCTGAATTGTCTAAAGTCTATATCAAAGAAAATACCAAAAGACCTCGAAAGTAACAATACCAGAAGCATAAAGATTAAACAAGAATATAGTTTCACAATAAGATGAAATAACAAAAACAACTGGGGGAGAGTGACAAGTGTATTACAGTAGAGAGAATTTTCTAAAACAAATTTAATTTACCATGAGACCAATATAGACATAATGAGAGTTCCAGAAATGGAAGAGAGCAAAAAATGCCTATGTAAATGTAAGAGCCCAAAACTACTTGGAAAAGGATAAAGTTGAATGACTCACTTTCTTGTTTCAAAATTTCAAACAAAGCTACAGTATTCAGGATGGTGTGGTACTGACATAAATCTAGAAATGCCAATCATTGGAACAGAACTCAGAGTCCAGAAATAAACCATTCTATTTATGAGTAAGGGTACCAAAACAATTGATTTTGACAAGGGTAAAATCAAAACAATTCAAGGGGAAAGAATAGTCTTATCAATAAATATTGCTGGGACAACTGGATATCCACGTGCAAAATTATGTATTAGGACATTTGTATTATAACATTTACAAAAATGAACTCAAAATGGATCACAGAACAAAATACAAAACATAAAACTATCAAACTCCTAAAAGAAAACTTAGGAGTAAATGTTCATGACCCTGGGTTAGGCAATGATTTCTTAGGCCCTACACCAAAAGCACAAGCAACAACAAAAAACTATACATAGTAAATCATTTGTGCTTCATTAGAATTAGAAAACTTTGTACTTCAAAGGATAGCATAAATAAGGTAAAAAAATAAATCACAGATGAAAAGCAGCATTCACAATTTCTATATAATATGAGGAACTTTTACTCTGGATATGTAAGGATTTTTTACAACTCAACAACAGATAGACAGCCCAATTAGAAAATTGGCAAAGATTTGAATAGGCATGTATCCAAAGAAGATATACAGCTGTCCAATGAGAACATGAAAATATGCTTAATATCACTGGCCACTGTTGTTGTTCAGTCTCTCAGTCATGTCCAATTCTTTGAGACCCCATTAGACTGCAGCACGCCAGGCTTCCCTGTCCTTCACCATTGCCCAGAGCTTGCTCAAATTCATGTCCATGGAGTCGATGATGCCATCCAACTGTCTTGTCCTCTGTTGTCCCTTTCTCCTCCTGCCTTCAATCTTTCTCAGCATCAGGGTCTTTTCTAATGAATTGACTCTTCACATCAGGTGGCCAAAGTATTGGAGTTTCAGCTTCAGCGTCAGTCCTTCCATGTATATTCAGGATTTATTTCCTTTAGGACTGACTGGTTGGATCTCCTTGCAGCCCAAGGGACTCTCAAGAATCTTCTCCAAAACCACAGTTCAAAAGCATCAATTCTTTGGCCCTCAGCTTTCTTTATACTCCAACTCTCACATCCATGCGTGACTACTAGAAAAACCATAGCTTTGACTCTATGGACCTTTGTCGGCAAGGTAATGTCTCTGCTTTTTAATATGCTGTCTAGGTTTATATTAGCTTTTCTTCCAAGGAGCAAGCATCTTTTAATTTCATGGCTGCTGTCACTATCTGCAGTGATTGTGAAGACCAAGAAAATAAAGTCTGTCACTGTTTTCATTGTTTCCCCATCTATTTGCCATGAAGTGATGGGACTGGATGCCATGATCTTAGTTTTTTGAATATTGAGTTTTAAGCCAGCTTTTTCACTCTCCTCTTTCACTTTTATCAAGAGGCTCTTTAGGTCCTCTTTGGTTTCTGCCATAAGGGTGTTGTTATCTGCATATCTGAGGTTATTGATTTTCTCCCAGTCATCTGGATTCCAGCTTGTGCTTTATCCAGTCCAGCATTTCTTATGATGTGCTCTGCATGTAAGTTAAGTGAGCAAGGTGACAATATACAGCCTTGATGTATTCTTTTCCCAATTTAGGACAAGTCCACTGTTCCATGTATGGTCCTAACTATTGCTTCTTGATCTGCATGCAGGTTTTACAGGAGGCAGATAAGGTGGTCCAGTATTCCCATCTCTTGAAGAATTTTCCACAGTTTGTTGTGATCCACACAGTCAAAGGCTTTAACATAGTCAATGAAGCAGAAGTAGATGTTTTAATGAATCAAAACTACAGAAATACCACTTCAAGCCAACAACCCAAATGCCCATCAACAGATGAACTGATAAACAAAGTGCTGTACACCAACACAAGGCAATGTTAATTGTCAATAAAAATGAATGAGGTACTGATCCATGGTACCACATGGATGAAACTTGAAAATGAAATTAATGAATTAAATCAATAAAAGACCATACATGATTCCATTTACATGAAAAGTCCAGAAAAAATAAATCTATAGAAACAAAATGCAAATTATAGATTGCTGGAGGAAAAAAGGAGGGAGGCAATGGGGAGTGACTCCTATTGGGCTTTAGGGTGATGTAAATGTTCTAAAATTACGTAGTGATGATGGTTGCACAACTCTGTGAATAACATAAAATTCCCAAAATGGTAGAATTTAAAGGGTACATTTTAAAGATTGTTCATTATGTCTCAGTAAAACTATTACAAGAAAAACAAATGGGACCTAATTAAGCTTAAAAGCTTCTGTGCAACAAAGGAAGCTGTAAGCAAGGTGAAAAAACAATCCTCAGAAAGGGAGAAAATAATAGCAAATGAAACAACTGACAAAGAATTAATCTCCAAAATACACAAGCAGCTCATGCAGTTCAATACCAGAAAAAGGAACAGCCCAATCAAAAGGTGGGCAAAAGACTTAAACAGACATTTCTCCAAAAAGGACATGCAGATGGCTAATAAACACATGAAGAGATGCTCAACATCGCTCATTATTAGAGAAATGCACAGATCTAAACCGCAATGAGATATTGTCTCACACTGGTCAGAATGGCCATCATCAAAAAGTCTACAAACAATAAATGCTGGAGAGGGTGTGGAGAAAAGGGAACCCTCTTACACTGTTGGTGGGAATGTAAAGTAATACAACCACTATGGAGAACCATATGGAGATTTAAAAAACTAGGAATAAAATGACCATTCCACACAGCAATTCAACTGCTGGGCATACATCGCAAGGAAACCAGAATTGAAAAAGACACAAGTACCCCAGTGTCCATTGCAGCACCATTTACAATAGTTAGGACAAGGAATCTCTTGTACGCTCCAGCACTTTGCAGCTGTCTAGTCAAGGTTATGGTTTTTCCAGTGGTCATGTATGGATGTGAGAGTTGGACTGTAAAGAAAACTGAGTGCCGAAGAATTGATGCTTTTGAACTGTGATGTTGAAGAAGACCCTTGAGAGTCCCTTGGACTGCAAGGAAATCCAACCAGTCCATCCTAAAGGAGATCAGTCCTGGATGTTCATTGGAAGGACTGATGTTAAAGCTGAAACCCCAATACTTTGGCCACCTGATGTGAAGAGCTGACTCATTGGAAAAGACCCTGATGCTGGGAAAGATTGAAGGTGGGAGGAGAAAGGGACGACAGAGGATGAGATGGTTGGATGGCACCACCAATTCAATGGACATGAGTTTGAGAAACCTCTGGGAGATGGTGATGGACAGGGAGGCCTGGCATGCTGCAGTCCATGGGGTCACAAAGAGTCGGACACGACTGAGTGACTGAACTGAACTGAGGACAAGGAAGCAACCTAGATGTCCATTGGCAGATGATTGGATAAGGAAGTTGTAGTACATATATGCAATGGAAAATTACTCATCTATGAAAAGGAATGCATTTGAGTCAGTTATAATGAGGTGGATGAACCTAGAGCCTATTATAACCTATATTATAACCTATAACCTAGTAGAGCCTATTATTACCTATAGAGTGAGGTAAATCAGAAGGAGAATGACAAATATAATATATTAACATATATACATGGAATTTAGAAAGATGGTGCCAGTGATTCCACATACAGGGCAGCAAAGGAGACACAGATGTAAAGAACAGACTTTTGCACTCGGTGGAAGAAGGAGAGGGTGGGAAGATTTGAGAGAATTGTATCGAAACGTATACAAGACCATATGTAAAATAGATAACCAGTGTGAGTTTGATGCATGAAGCAGGACACTCAAAGCTAGTGCTCTGTGACAACCTGGAGGCTAGGGAGGGTGGTGGGAGGGGGATTCGGGGTGAAGGGGGTATGTATACCTATGGCCGATTCACACTGATGCACGGCAAAAAACCATCACAATATTGTAAAGTAGTTATCCTCCAATTAAATAAATTAAAAAAAAGAAAAACAGATTTTTAGTTTAGTTTTTGGAAAAGTATAAGATGAGCATAATGCAGATGAGTTGACTTTTTTCCTATCAGGTAATTCAAAGCTTTCTGTAGCTACCTATAAATGACTCAGTGGAAGTATCAATTTCTGGTATTGATCACTGTAAAACTTTTACCACCCACCTAAGCACTAGGAAGCCTTTTCCTTACCACTCCTTATGTTACCTGGCATAGTGTTCTTAGGTGAATAAACACGCTACTTTGCCAAGATTCTAAGCAGATATGTTTAAAAAGTAAGTTTTCCAAAGCGAAAGAGGCACAACAAAATCAAGTAGACATTACTTTTGGATTATCTCTCCCTCTAGGTCACTCCTCTCTGATTCCTATTCCTTTAGATTATATATCAAATTACTACAGCTTTTCAAGTATTTGCAAATATAAAGAGAAAGATTCCAGCTATCTATGGATATCTAAAGTGATCTGTCCTATTGGAAGATAAAAAGCAAAGAAACTTGAATTTTGACTAACTAGGGGCAGAAAGAGTGGAGTACACTTCTTAAAGCATTTAGGAATGGAAGGACAAACCCAAATCCAGGTATCTGCTGTTTAAACTCTGATTATCACTAAGATGATCTGAAAAATGGCACTGTTTCTGGCATAGATCATCCATGAAAATGGTCAGGTTCAAACAAGAAACAAATCTTTCCTTTATCATGTTCTAAGAAGTCAACGAAGAGATCTCTTTCTGATAAGAATCCTTAAAAAGATCATCAACATGAGGGCAGGGAAAAACTATCACAGTTTTAATCAAGCTAAAAAATAGAATTAGAGGAGAAGATGTAGAAAAAGTTACAGAACAAAGAAAAAAAAAAAAACAATGAAGTGAAAGATGCTTGCTTAACTCTAAGGAGAAAAGAAGTGACAGATTAATTGGGGAAGAGGCCTTCAAATCCGTTACTCTTGATGCAAGGAGCCTGAGGGAGCACACTTGAATGGAGAAAAAGAGCAAACAAACAAAAAGCCCAAGATTATGATGAGTCTATCTGCCCCTTTCTTTCCTATCTTCGGAATTGCCACCGAAACTCTTAGCTCGGCACTATGTACATATCCACAAGAAAAGCATTTGTAGAGACTGCCAAAGCTGCTGCCTAATATAATCTTTTTATGGTATTGTATTGTATTGCATTTTAGGAGCATGAAGACATTACTTTAAATGACCTTTAACAATAATCACTACATCTCTAGAGATACATAGGGTTGTTTTTATATCTAACACATAATACTTTCTTACTTTAAAATAAGTTGGAGTAACTTCACCAATTAAAATATTTTTTGATGATAGGTTCATTTTAAGCTATAGATTTAAGTGCAACTAAATGTTTATGATGTCAATAATATAAAAATTCCTGTTTTCATAACCTGATTTTGGAACTGTCTCAATTTGCACTTCATATATTCAATTTTTTAATAACAATACTTTTGTGCCTTTATTCTAAATGAGTAAACATATTAGACATTTAGGTTTCCATTTATAGAGCATTTTACTCCACAGCTGTAGCTTTAGTTTGGATACTCTTTATTCCTAATAAATCAAGTATCAAATAGGCCCAGATATTTTCTCATTTTAATAATGTTTTTTATCAGGCTTAGAGACATCTTAGTGTGCCACATAAACTTTTAAAGTAGATAATGCAAACTTCTGAAGCTACTGAGTAGCATCCTGAAACAGATTTGCAAAATTATCATCACGTTCCTTCTAATTAAGCTATAGTTTAACACAGGGTTCCTTCTGCTTCCTATGAAACAATGGTGTCTATTAACTTACATCTAAGACTAAAACCAAAACTTATAATGGTCAAAGTATTACTGTGGTTTCGGGTGTCCAGCCAAGTGCTTTATCAGCTAAATGACTTGAGTCACCAGCATGCACTTCTTGCCTCAGCTACCAGCCTGAACTTGCTCTCAGAACTGATCTAATAAAAGAAAGGAGGGCAAATAAAACATATTATTTAAGCAAACATTTAAACAGCATCTATTTGTACCTTTAGTGATTTTAATGGCCCCAAACACTTCATAAGTGCAATGAAGATTTACAGACACAGTAAGGAACCCCTGGGTCCAAAGCTGTGCCAGACAGCACTGTCCTTGAAGGTGAAGTTGCAAACAAAATCATTCACGTTAAAAGCCAAGAAATTTAAAATTGTGGACAGACCTACTGAGAGAGTGCTCAGTCGCTCAGGTGTGTCTGACTCTCTGCTACTTCATGGGCTGTGTCCTGCTAGGCTCCTCTGTCCATGGGATTTTCCAGGCTAGAATACTGGAGTGGGTTGCCATTTCCTTCTCTAGGAGATCCTCTCGACCAAGGGATCGAACCTGGGTCTCCCGCTTGGAAGTGGATTCTTTACCACTGAGCCACCTGGGAAGTAAATGCATACAAACGTATGTATATAAGGAATAAAGAGATTATTCAAAGAAATTATTTGCTAAAATGTGGTTGATGGGGAATAAGTGGTAGATGCATAGATTACATAGCCACAAACTTTCATCCAAAATCTGGTGTCAGATGTGCTTAGAAAAGTAAATATTAGAATATCTATACCATATATTACTTGCTACCACCAGTATGATCTGAGGCAGCATTCCATAATAAAAATGTTAATATTTCTTCAGGAAAATGTGTGGCTACATCTGTTAAATGGTATGTATAAGGCTCATTACTGGTTTTATGTGGACCTTAGATAATTTCACTCCAAAAATTGTAGATCAGAGTTTGTTGATATCTATTCAGGATAGAATACTAAGACTTTTATTGTACAATGTACAAGAGTATAGTTGCAATATTTTGGCATTCATTTATCACTGTGAAATAATAATAAATATGTATTTCGTCTCCTCCCTGGTTTCTGACACAGAGCTCCTTAATCCCTTGGAATTTCCTGCATAATAGAAACATCTTTTGTTAAAATGACACTATTTTTGGTGGGCTACTAGACAACTTTGGGATGGGACTGGTAACCAGAAAGACTATGACATAGTTAGAAATCATCTTCTGGGAGAGGGGTATGAGAGGCTGGAAACTGAACTGATGATTGAGTATGCCTCCATGAAGAAGTTCCATAAATTATCTCCATAAATCTGTAAATTCCCAGATTTGAAGAGCTTCTGGGTTGGTGAACATGTCCACATGCTGAGAGGATGGTGCACTCCAACTCCTGGGAAAGATTCTCCTGCACTTGGGACCATCCTGGACCTTTTCCTACATACATAATAATGCCTCTTCATCAGGATACTCATCAGTATCTTTATAACATCTTTTAAAGTTAACCAATAAGTGTAAAGAGTGTCCCTAAGTTCTATTAGGCATTACAGAATACTAACAAACTGAGGAAGTATCATGGTAACCCCAGCTTCACAATCCATTGACTGACAATTGGAGGCTTTTGACTGGTGTCTGAAGTGGGGGCAGCTTTGTGGGACTAGGTCCTGGCCTGCAGGATTTGCACTAATTCCAGGTTAGTGCAGAACTGAATAATTAGTGTCAGAATTGAATTGTAGGACACTCAACTTATGTCCCAAAAGTTGGAAAGTTGGTAGCTGATGTGAAAGAAAACCCCGCATTTTGGTGTCATCTGTGAGTAGAGAAACAGAATTTTAAAAAATCACTATCCTCAAAAACACTTCTACAGTAAATTTGAAAGTTGTGTAGGACTCTGGCCACCATACTGTGTGAAAAAGTTACTTCTTAAATTGTTTCCTGAATACTTACTACCATGAAGTTCTGGGTTTTAACTACTTGTGAATGCATCTCATTTACATTGAGCTGTGTCTACAGCATGAGCCTGACTTATAAACAAATTATATGGAGTACAAGAAAATCAGTAAAAGCTCTCAAGATTATGTAGGTCCAGTATTGTACCGCCTGGCCCTTGACATTCCACCCCTTAGTAAACTTATTAATACTGAGAGAAAAAGAGAGAGATTTGAAACACCATGAATAAGAATTCATTCTCATTAAAACCTTTATCATTTATGATTTAGAACACATATAATGGAGTTCCACATCTGATGTAAATAAATAGCTTCTATTGGACCTTGTAGCTCAGGTGGTAAAGAATCTGCCTGCAATGTGGGAGACCTAGGTTTGATCCCTGGGTTGGGAAGATCCCCTGGAGAACACTGCAGAATTCTGCCCTGAAGAATTCCATGGATTGTATAATCCAAAGAATTATGCAAAGAATTGGACACAACTGAGAGACTTTCACTTACTATTAGACCTGACCTTCCCACAGATAATAATTATATATACTAGACAGCAAAAAAAAAAAGAAAAAAAAAAAGATGACCCAGGGCCGACTTGAAGAGGCTTTCACTTGCCAAAGATGAAACTATTTGACCTTCTTCAATAATGACAGTAAATGAATGAATCAGACCCCATCAAATGTGTTTAAATTCACGAGTTGATCACTTTTTGACAGTCAGTAAACAGAGAGATAGTATCAAACATTCATCTTGTTTTCTGAGAAAACTGTATTTGGTTATCAAAATAATGCATAAAAGAGAGTACCTTTTCATTAATCTATTTAACTAATACATGTAAAAGAAATGATAAAACTAAAATATCACCATTGTATAGCCCTTTATATCCCTTTATGTAGTCGCTTCAGTCGTGTCCGACTCTGCAAACCCATGGACTGTAGCCCACAAGGCTCCTCTGCACATGGGATTCTCCAGGCAAGAATATTGGAGTGGGTTGCCATGCCCTCTGGAGAATCTTCCCAACCCAGGGATCAAACTCTCATTTCTTGGGTTGCCTGCACTGCAGGGTGGATTCTGTACCATTGAGCCATCAGGGAGCCTTGTATCCCTTCAAAGTATCTATCTACCTATCTAACTATATATAGTCAACATATACTATACTTTACAGTATATAATATATATGTGTGTGTACTGTATATATACACATATATACTGTGTATACATATATACATATACACATATGTATATATACAAATACACAATACACGTATATGGTGTTAGGAATATACATGTTATATACATGATGTTAGGAAAAATAAATGCTATTAAGCGTAATGTGTCCTCTCTACACATACACCCATACCTGCCCTGCCCACACACATATTAATGCTGCTATATATATATATGCACACATATATATGCTTTATGCATCTCTCTCTCTCTGTATATACATATATACACATTTGACCCTTGAACAACATGGGGGTTAGGGGTGCCAATACCCACATAATCAAAAGTATGCATGTAAATTCAGCTTCCCCAAACTTAACTATTAATAGGCTACTGTTGACTAGAAGTCTTATTGATAACATAATCAATTAACACATATTTTGAATGTTGTATATGTTATATACTGTATTCTTACAATAAAGTAATCTACAGAAAAGAAAATGTTATTAAGAATATCATAAGGAAGAGAAAATACATCTACAGTACTGTTTTGTGTTTATTGACACCATAAGTTTACATTGTCTGTTTACAAGATGAATTATCTGTCAATATTTTCTTGTATGATACAAAACACTGTAGATATTGTATGTATGAGTAACACTAGACATCAAGAATGAAAAGATGATGTGAAAACAAATTCCTATGTATTTATAAGTGTGAAGATTTATGTATTGGTAATGAGGTAGCAGCAATATGATTGTTTTGTGGTTACCTACTGTAATCAATACAATCACTTCACTGTAGCCATCAGTGCAGACTACACACTAATGAATAAATCATAAAATATTATAGCATAGTGTTATTAATATTCATTACAGTTTTTAAAAGCCTCATCTATGATAACAATCTGAGATGCAAATTTTCCAAATATGAGAGAGAGGCATATAGTATAGTAATGTAATTCTTGAAAGCAAAGTTCCACATTATTAATCCTATGTTAAATGTCACTCACCTTAGACTACCTAAGGGTAGTCTATACACTTTACTACCTCTGGCACATGATGTTCTACATGATACTTAGATGTTCTACATGATGATAAGGATGACAGAAATGTCTCTTACAGTTCTTGCTGCACTCACACACACAAAAGAGGCATGAAGCTTATTTACTAATCAGTAAATGGTAGTGGATCACCATAAAGGTCGTCGTCCTCTTCATCTCGAGTAAGCTGAGGAGGAGGAGGAAGAAGAGGTGTTGGTCTTGCTGTCTCAGGGGTGGCAGAGGATGTAGAAGGGGATGTAGATATAACTTTGCAGAAATACATTGTAACCTACATCTGATTTTTTTTTAATTTTGTCATTTCTCTAAATATATTTTTGTATTACTGTTCATCCTGTTTGTGACACCACTTGTCTTGCTGGGCGTACTGTTCCTTGAACCCAGGGTAGGCAAGGGGCGAGTTAAGAGGCTGGAAGGAAACTCGAAGAACTGTAGGAACTACAAACACGTTTATTCTCTTCTGGCTGGCACAAAAGCTGAGGTAGCAGACATAGCACAACACAGCACAGCCACACACAACCTCTCTGACGCAGCAGCCATGGCGGTATCCTCTCCCGGCTGACGCAGCAGCCATGGCGGTATCCTCTCCCGGCTGACGCAGCAGCCATGGCGGTATCCTCTCCCGGCTGACGCAGCAGCCATGGCGGTATCCTCTCCCGGCTGACGCAGCAGCCATGGCGGTATCCTCTCGTGACTGACGCAGCAGCCATGGCGGTATCCTCTCCCGGCTGACGCAGCAGCCATGGCGGTATCCTCTCCCGGCTGACGCAGCAGCCATGGCGGTATCCTCTCCCGGCTGACGCAGCAGCCATGGCGGTATCCTCTCCCGGCTGACGCAGCAGCCATGGCGGTATCCTCTCGTGACTGACGCAGCAGCCAGGGCGGTATCCTCTCCCGGCTGACGCAGCAGCCTGAGCAGTAGACATCCTGCATTCTCTCCTCTGGGGCTGGCCCAGCGGACCCAGCCCTGACACTGCAGTAATGTCACCGCTTTCTGAAGTGGAGCGCATATATCCATACTGCCCGCAAAAGCCGTGGCCTAGTGCGTACCTCGTGCGCACATGCGCAGTGCTCTCTCAGCGGTTAAGATGAGTGATCTTAGCTGTTACATAATCATTATTTACAAAACGTGAGGCGGAACAGCCTGAATATGCCATCTTGGCTAATTTGCTCTCTCCCCACAACTTCTCTACAGACGCCAATCCTTTTGCTGATTGCTTTGGTTCATAGAAGGGTCCATGTCATAGAAGTCAAAAGGAGTCTAGGATAGTTGGAGCCATTCTGACAGACTGTCTGATGCCAGCTCGCTTCCCGGCAGGGCTTCTTCTACGTCCTCCTCCGCCCTGTCTGGCACTGCTTTGCAAGAACTTACCTCTGTCCAGTCATCTTCTGTTAATTGCTCTGGTGTGATGTCTATTAGCTGTTGAATTTCTCAAAGATCCATATCTTGAAAGCCGTCCCTCTTTTTTTTTTTTTTTTTTTTTTTTTGCCATGTGCATAAACTCTCTCATGACCTTGCTTGGCTCTATCAGAAAATCCTGCGAAGTCATGTACAATATCTGAATATAGATTTCTCCAGCAGGAATTTGTTGTTTCAGACTCAAGGGTGTTCACAGTTTCTACTATAGCAACAATGGCATCTTCCATGGTGTAATCCTTCCTAGACTTCCACAATCGTCTATCAGAGTTCTCTTCTATAGTACTGAAAATCCTTTCCATAGATATTATATCTATGTAAAATCCTTTCGTAGGTATCACAATGACCTTTACAGGTCATTATGACCCTCTGATCTAGGGCCTGAGCAAAGATACTGTGTTTAAGGGCAAGTAGGCAGCTTCAGTGCCTTCATTCTTGAACTCATGCAGTTTTGGGTGGCCAGAGACATTGCCCAATATCAAAAGAACTTTAAAAATCAGTCCATTTTGCTCAAGAGATATTTTCTGACTTTAGAGATAAAGCACCAATGGAACTACTTTAAAACAAAAGTGTTCTCGTTGTCCTGGCCTTCTTGTTGTCCAGTCTGAAGACTACTGGCCGGTGTTTATCTTCTCCCTTAAAGGCTCAAGGATTAACAGCTTTATAGATAAGGGCTGAACTGATCATAAATCTTACTTCATTTGCACAAAGCAGTAAGTAAGTGTACGCCTTCCTGCCTCAAACCCTTCTCTCTTCTCTTGCTTACTAGTGAATCTCTTTTATGGCAATTTTTCCAGAAAAGGACAATTTTATCTGCATTAAAAACTTGTTCAGGCAAATACCCTTTCTTCTCAATAATTGTCTCAATGTTATTTTGGAACTCATCAGCTGACTCTTGGTGTGCAGAAGTTTCTTCTGTTGAGTTTAGCTGCTCAGTCATGTCCGACTCTTTGTGACCCCATGGACTGCAGCACATCAGGCTTCCCTGTCCATCACCAACTCCCGGAGCTTGCTCAAACTCATGTCCATCTAGGCGGTGATGCCATCCAACCGTCTCATCCTCTGTCGTCCCCTTCTCCTCCTGCCATCAATCTTTCCCAGCATCAGGGCCTTTTCCAATGAGTCAGTTCTTCACATCGGGTGGCCAAATATTGGAGTTTCAACTTCAACTGGGATCTCGCTCCTATTATCTTGACATTTTTAAAGGCAAACTTCTTTTCTAAAATTATCAAACCATCCTTTACTGGCATTAAATTAACCAGCTTTGGATCATTCATCTTTCTTTAGTTGTCATATAATGGCCTCATGTTAATCTAGAGGTATGAATTTCTTATAGCAATCCTGTACCCACAAAAAAAAAAAAAGCTAATTTCATGGCTGCAGTCACTGTCTGTGGTGATTTTGGAGCCCAAGAAAATAAAACCTGTCAGTGCTTCCACTTTTTTCCTATTTGTCATGAAGTGATGGGACCTGATGCCATGATTTTAGTCCTATGATGTAGTCTACCAGCAAGAACCATCAAAGACTGCTGACTAACAGTCAGAAGTGGGAAGAGACAAGGAGAATTCACAACTTTCACTAGAACAGGCACATTGATTTCACATTTTTAGTCTTCAGAACTGTCAGACAATAAGTTTCTGCTGTTTTAGGACACCCAGCTTGTGGTACTTTATTAAGACATACTAGGAAATATATCTATCTATATATTATATCATTACTATATAATTCACCTTTTATTGTTCATATTGCTTACTAATGATCTATATCAATCCACTGGTTCTCCCTCCCTCCTCACCAGAAGGCAAACATCAGACCAGAAGGGATCTTTCTCATTGCTGTATCCCAAATACCTAAAAGAGGTCTTGGTAGACAGCAGGTATTCCATAAATATCTGAATAGAATCATCCTCATATATGTTTCTTCATCATTTAACAATTTTAGATGCTCTTTGTGCATTTACCTTTGGGCTTTTGCTCTTGGGGCTTCCCTGGTGGCTCAGACAGTAAAGTGTCTGCCTCCAATGCAAGACACCTGGGTTCAATCCTGGATTGTGAAGATCCACTGGAGAAGGAAATGGCAACCCTCTCCAGTACTCTTGTCTGGAAAATTCCATGGATGGAGGAACCTGGTAGATTACAGTCCATGGGATCACAAAGAGTTGCACATGACTGAGCAACTTCACTTGTGCATTCCTCAGCTTTTTTTTTTTTTTCCCCCATTTAGTGCTTTATTATCCACAATAATGGGCAACAGATCTAGCAGGAAAATTTAAATAACCATTAAAATTTAATTTATCATATTTTTCTTAATTGAGTAATTTAAAATTATTGTTAAAATTTAGTGAGGGTGATGTTTCTAATTTCATCTCCATTTATTTTAGCCATGTTTTCTTTGTGGAGGTGTTAAAAAAGAGGCAATCAAGTCAAACACCAGGAGAGAAAAGGAAGAAAAGATAACCAATTCTTGAGCAATTGAGAGTAGACTGAACAAAAATTGTTTATCTCACTAAGCAACTCTCCATGGAGGGAATTATTATTCATAATGCCTTCTAAAACCATTAATCCTCCCCTTAATGACTTCTATCTACCAATCCATTCAAACTTCTCAACTTTCATTTATTAAGAACATTCAGTCATTTCTGGTTAGGGAAGATAAACGGCTTCCTTAGAGTTCAATAGTTTAAGAGCTTCAATAGATTAAGATTAAATTAGTTAATCCTGTTTAACTAAACTCATCTATTAGGAACCATAAAATCTGTGGTTTGACTGATTATTGTGCATTTGCTAAATAAGTTACTCTAACAGGATAAACCCACTCTTATGGCACAAAGTGAAGACGAACTAAAGAGTCTCTTGATGAAAGTGAATGAGGAAAATGAAAAAGTTGCTTAAAACTCAACATTCAGAAAACCAAGATCACGGCATCTGGTCCCATCACTTCATGGCAAATAGATGGGGAAACAGTGGAAAAAGTGATAGACTTTATTTTCTTGGGCTCCAAAATCACTGCAGATGGTGACTGCAGCCATGAAATTAAAAGATGCTTGCTCCTTGGAAGAAAAGTTATGACCAACCTAGACAGCATATTAAAAAGCAGAGACATTGCCAACAAAGGTCCATCTAGTCAAAGCTATGGTTTTCCCAGTAGTCATGTATGGATGTTAGAGTTGGACTATAAAGAAAGCTGTGAGCTGGAGAATTGTTTTTGAATTGTGGTGTTGGAGAAGATGTTTGAGAGTCCCTTGGACTGCAAGGAGATCCAACCAGTCCATCCTAAAGGAAATCAGTCCTGAATATTCATTGGAAGGACTGATGTTGAAGCTGAAACTCCAGTACTTTGGCCACCTGATGTGAAAAACTGACTCATTGGAAAAGACCCTGATGCTGGGAAAGATTGAAGGTGGGAGGAGAAGGGGACGACAGAGGATGAGATGGCTGGATGTCATCACTGACTCAATGGACATGAGTTTGAGTAAACTCCAGGAGTTGGTGATGGACAGGGAGGCCTGGTGTGCTGCAGTCCATAGGGTCACAAAGTAGGACATGACTGAGTGGCTGAACTGAACTGAACAGGATAAAATGCTTTCCTATGTTTTTATGTTTGTCCTTATCAGTGAATTTTCCCCCTTTGGACACTAATGTTAAATTGATTGCCCTAATGAAAGTGAAAATAGCTATTTCTTTTAAATAAGAGGGCAGTCTTAAACTGAGACTTTTTTGTTTTGGGTCTGGGGTGACAGTACAGTCTTGAATTTAGGCATTTAAAAGGAAAAGTGGTTTTTTTTTTAAATTTTTTAAAGATTTTTTTAACGGCCATTTTAAAAATCTTTATTGAATATGTTACAATATTGCCTCCATTTTCTTGGCTTTTTTTGGTCACAAGGCATGTGGGATCTGAGGCTAGTGGTTGAACTCATACTCCCTCACTAGGAGGCAAAGTCTGCACCACTGGACCAATAGGGAAGTCCTGGGGGAAATATTTTAAATCACAAAAGCTTTCTTTTCAAAAAAGAAACCTTGATATTCTGTACATAATTTTACCACAAGCCCCAGAGCACAGAAAAATGAAGATTTTGTTAACAAGGGACATTCTTAGTAGGCAGAAAGAAGCAGGAGACTACAATAAGAAGAAGGAGGAAAGAGAAAAGAAAAGTGAACCAAAGTTTTCTCTGCTATCCTGTCAAAATTTAGGACAATCATATAACCCCAGAAAGATTAGAGGGAAGCTGAAAGGAGAGGGGCTTGTACCTAGTTTTGTGCTAGAAAACCTAGAAAGGAACTGAAAAGCAGATGTCTTTTGTCACAACATGAGATGACATAACAGTGTGGATGGGGTGGCTTGTAGTGATTGACAGAGAATGCCCTGGGAACCCCAAGCTGCCTTGTTTCTAGGTGAGCTATGTGAGCGGTACATTCAGCATCATAGTAATCCAAGTCCATGCCCCAACCACTAATGCTGAAGAAGCTGAAGTAGAATGGCTCTGTGAAGACCTAAAATTCCATCTAGAACTAACACCAAAAATAGGTGTCCTTTTCATTATAGGGGACTGGAATGCAAAAGGAGGAAGTCAAGAAGTATCTGGAGGAACAGGCAGGTTTGGCCTTATAGAACAAATGAAGCAGGGCAAAGGCTAACAGAGTTTTGCCAAGAGAATGCTCTGTTCATAATATACATCCTCTTCCAACAACACAAGAGATAGCTCTACACATGGACATCACCAGAGGTCAATATTGAAATCAGATTGATTATATTCTTTGCAGCTGAAGATGGAGAAACTCTAAACAGTCACGAAGAACAAGACTGGAAGCTGACTGTGGCTCAGATCATGAACTCCTCATTGCAAAATTCAGATTTAAATTGAAGAAAGTAGGGAAAACCACTAGGAAGCATTACTACAAACAAGAGTAGTGGAGGTAATGGAATTCCAGCTGAGTTATTTAAAATCCTAAATTGTGATACTATTGAAATGCTACACTCAATATGCCAGCAAATTTGGAAAAACTCAGCAGTGGCCACAGGACTACAAAAGGTCAGTTTTCATTCCAACCCCCAAAGAAGGGCAATACTAAGGAATGTTCAAACTATAGCACAACTGTGCTCATTTCACATGCTAGCAAGGTAATCCTTCAAGCTATGCTATAACAGTACATGAACTGAGAACTTCCAGATGTACAAATTGGACTTAGTAAAAGCAGAGAAGCCAGAAATCAAATTGCCAACATCAGCTGGATCACAGAAAAGGCAAGAAAAATCCAGAGAAGCATTCTCTTTTGCTTCATTGACTATGTTAAAGCCTTTGACTGTGTGGATCACAACTGTGGAAAATTCTTAAAGAGATGGGAATATCAGACCACCTTACCTGCCTCCTGAGAAACCTGTATGCAGGTCAAAAAAGCAACAGTTAGAAATATCAATAACCTCAGATAAGCAGATGATACCACCTTAGTGGCAGAAAGTAAAGAGGAACCTAAAGAGCTTCCTGATAGTGATAGATAAAAGTGAAAAAGCTGACTTAAAACCCAACATTCAAAAAACTATGATCATGGCATCAGTCCCATCACTTCATGGCAAATAGATGGGGAAACAATGGAAACATTGTCAGACTTCATTTTCTTGGGCTCCAAAATCACTGCAGATGGTGACTGCAGCCCTGAAATTAAAAGATGGTTGCTCTTTGGAAGAAAAACTGTGACAAACCTAGACAGGGTATTAAAAAGCAGAGACATTACTTTGCCGACAAAGGTCCATATAGTCAAAGCTATGGTTTTTGCAGTGGTCATATACACGAGTGAGAGTTGACCCATACAGAAGGCTGAGTGCTAAAGAATTGATGCTTTCAAACTGTGGTGCTGGAGAAGCTTCTTGAGAGTCTCTTGGACAGCAGGAGTTCTAACCAGTCAATCCTAAAGAAAATCAATCCTGAATATTCATTGGAAGGACTGATGCTGAAGCTGAACCATCAATACTTTGGACAACTGATACAAAAAGTTGACTCACTGGAAAAATGCAAAACAAGCACTACTCTTTCCCTGATGGTGGGAAGGATTGAGGGCAGGTGGAGAAGGGGTCAACAGAGGATGAGATGGTTGGATGGCATCATCGACTCAATGGACATGAGTTTGAGCAAACTCCAGGAGGTAGTGAAAGACAGGTATGCCTGGCATGCAGCAGTCTATTGGGTTGCAAAGAGCTGGACACGACTTAGTGACTGAACAACAGCTAGGATAGTGAGGAATAAATTGATAACTTGAGCAATCATCAATGATAGGAAATAAATATTTTCCTGTCGAGGTTTCAAAACTGTACCCACTGTTGGCAATTAAATTTATGACTTAGGCCTATATCCAAGGGGGAATTCCTTAGTGACTTAGTGGTAAAGAATACACCTGCCAATGCAGGAGATGGGGTTCCATCCATGGGTCGGGAAGGTCCCCTGGAGAATGAAATAGCAACCCATTCAGTATTCTTATGTGGGAAATCCCATGGACAGAGGAGCATGTGGTCTCAAAGAGTCAGACATGACTTAGTGACTAAACAAGAACAACAACATATATCTGTCATTTAGTTATGGTTTGTTGGGCATACTAAAACTTTTCTGTATTTTCAGAAGTAAAATATTAAGAAATCTGTGAAGTAAAAATTAAGACTAATAAATATTCCTCATATTTGAAATTAAATGAGGAAAAATAAGATTTTTTTTTTTTACCTAAAATTTTGAACAAAAAGCTACAATTTTTTTGTATGGTTAAATACAATTTTTATTTTAAGCAAGAACTAACAATTCATTGGTTTACAGACAAGCTGAAATGGAAAGTAATATAAATACTCTTTAAAATGAAATTACAGACTGGATTGACAATGACTTTATACAACTAAATGAATTTATCTTATATAACACATTAAAATTATCTTCTATATATTATGAACTGACATCCAAGTCCACAGCTCTTATACATAAACTCCACATGTTAACAAAGTTTGCTGATTATAAATACATAGTTACTATGATATATTTTAGGTGATCACCACACTTTTTTTCTCCTTAGTAAACACTGAGAATTATGACATATGCAGACAGTGTATAAGAGACCTTAAGTCAGCTTTGATCCCATTATTAAGAAATCCATACAGAATTGGATTAAGACAACAGGACATCATGCCTAGCAAGTGACATATGCAATACACCAACTTGAAATGTCTGTTTGAAATCAGGTTGTCATTGAAATCGGTCACCACGTGGAAAAGGTGTAGAGGCATCCAGCTTACCGCAAACACTAGTATCAAGATAGTCAGTCTGTAGAAAACACTTCGAGATCTCTTTTTTATTCTCATGATAGACTGGTTTACTCTCATCTCATGAACATCTGAGTTTTCTTCTGGTTTCACCTCAAAGCAGGTGGGCACCCCCGGTATGAACTTACTGGATGAAGGGAGCGGACTCTTCCTGGGGCCCGCGTGCTCCGAAAGCCTTCCGGGGCGGTTCTCCAGAGGTGGCCTAGCTGGGGCAGGCAGCACACAGGCTGTCTTCTTGCTGTACCGCCTTCTGTGCTTCCTGATGAAGGAGTAGCTCCACTTCTGGCTGCTGGGGAGCTTCACTTGGGGCCCACTCTTTTGGGAAGGATGGAGAGTTAAGTTGATCATCTCTTTTTCTTCCAGTTGGTTTTCTTTGTTGGACAATCCACAGCTTATACTCCTGCAGACACTAGTATGACTTACCGTTAGACAAACCAAGGGCAGAATATACTGAACAAGCAATAAAGAGATAGTGAAAGCAATTCGGTATGCATCAGATGGCCATGACTCGACACATAGATACCTGTTGCTCAGCAATGCTGAGCCAAAGGTCTCCTGAAGTTCCACGAGGCTGTGAAACACTGGGAGAGGAGAACACATTGCAAAACCCAGTGTCCAGACAGTTGCAATCAGGAAATAGCCATGGTTAGCTGTTAAATGATTAGATACAGGATGTTTTATCATGTGATACCTGACAATGGCGATGGATATTAAAATTAAAGTGGAAACCAGAACCGTCACACATTGAAGGAAAGGCATAATGTGACACATGACCCTGCCAAACATCCACTGATCCAGCAAGACCGAGGTCAGTGTGAAAGGTGAGCAAAACAGCACAACCAAGATATCGGAGAAGGCCAGGTTCCCTATGAGGAAGTTGACTGTAGTCTTCTGATTTCGTTTCCTCATGAGAGCCATCAAAATAAGTAGATTCCCCATAAAACCAAGAAGACTTACAAGTGTATAGAGTCCAATCAAAAAATACTGCAAGTCATCAACACTGCTTTTATAGTCATCCCAGACTGGGAAATCAGAATTCCGAATGGAAGCAGTATTGTTCTCACCAGCAAATGTCTTGTTATAATAATCCTTGAGCTCCGAATCCATATTATACTCCTGCTTGGAATAGAAAGACACTAGTTAGGAATTAAAAAAAAAAAAAATCACAACTATAAATTAATCCATTGAGAAGGAAACAAATTTTACCATTTTCTCCTGTTACCTTATTAATTTACTAAGAAAGGTTAGTGAAGTCTTCACCTGGCACCAAATATAGTGCAAATATCAGCCATTACAATTATAGTAGGTTTAAATCTGTCATCATCATTTCTATGATGTGCTGACTCATGTTAAAACAGTAGACCAAAAAAAAAAAAAGAAGTAGGCCTTTTTTTTTCACTTATGTAGGAAAAATGTAAGGGAAGGAAAAGGAAAATGTGGATAAGAACTTCAGGATATCTAGTTATGATAGCTAATTAATATTTTTGTCTAGTAGAGATACATGTTGTAGTCATATCTTAAACATTTCTTTCTATCCTACATCAATCAAGCTCAAACTTAAAAGTAACCTGCCTTAAACTATTCCTTGTTCTATTCAAATGGATATAATCTCCTTTGAATCCCCACATATGTCTGTTTAGAGTCTGATACTATATGACACAATTTGCTTTGCACTGCAAGTATAATAAAAACCAGTTTATCTTATTTATGTATAAGCAATGGGGAAGCAGAACTGTCCTTTACTCACTGTGATATCGACCATAAAACATGGCACAGTAACTTCATCATGGCACTGTTAAGTAAATATATATGGGAAAATGAAAAGTTCAAACCAGAATAATATCCCAAATATATCAAGTTCATAAAATCTTCAGATTTGAGCTTCTAAAGTGTAGATACACTATCTTAGGACCTACATGTACAGAGTAGGCACTCAATAAATGTTTATCACATGATACTGTTGACTATGTGAACACAATCTTGACAGCAAAATCATCCTGTGATCAATTCTCAGTTCTCTGAGACCTGCAGACTATCATGAATTAAACCACTGATCAGCTAGCTGCTGGTATTTTTAAAAACAAAATTTACTTGCTTATTTTTACTTTTAAAATTGAAAATAGATTTCAACCTTAAAAAGATTGAATAACCTCATTTTGTTTAAGGAAGATATTATAGCATAAAGAAGTGATACTAATATAACATCACATAAATTTTGTCACCTCAAGGATATTAATAATATTAATACTACAATGATATTACTCATTTAATGTTACATATTACAGATTTGACATTATTGTCTATGAAGTACACAATTGCCTATAATATATCAAGAAGAGGCAAAAGGAAAACCTTCTCCCCTTTAAGAAAGCAAGCACTTCCCATTTTTTTCTAAACAAGAATATCTTATAGAATACTCAGGATAGCAACAGTTCATTAATTCTGATGAGTATACCTTGTAACAGAGATCCTGATGTAGATATAGATAGATGGATATATATTATATGGATATATATGGAGATACATGCCAGGAGAAATATCAATAACCTCAGATATGCAGATGACACCACCCTTATGGCAGAAAGTGAAGAGGAACTAAAAAGCCTCTTGATGAAAGTGAAGGAGGAGAGTGAAAAAGTTGGCTTAAAGCTCAACATTCAGAAAACTAAGATCATGGCATTTGGTCCCTTCAATTCATGGGAAATAGATGGGGAAACAGTGGAAACAGTGTCAGACTTTATTTTGGGGGGCTCCAAAATCACTGCAGATGGTGACTGCAGCCATGAAATTAAAAGACACGTATTCCTTGGAAGGAAAGTCATGACCAACCTAGATAGTAAATTGAAAAGCAGAGACATTACTTTGCCAACAAAGGTCCATCTAGTCAAGGCTATGGTTTTTCCAGTGGTCATATGTGGATGTGAGAGTTGGACTGTGAAGAAAGCTGAGCGCCGAAAAATTGATGCTTTTGAACTGTGGTGTTGGAGAAGACTCTTGAGAGTCTCTTGAACTGCAAGGAGATCCAACCAGTCCATCCTAAAGGAGATCAGTCCTGGGTGTTTATTGGAAGGACTATTGCTGCAGCTGAAACTCGAATACCTTGGCCACCTCATGCGAAGAATTGACTCATTGGAAAAGACCCTAATGCTGGGAAGGATTAGAGGCAGGAGGAGGAGGGGATGACAGAGGATTAGATGGCATCACCGGCTGGATGGACATGAGTTTGGGTGGACTCCAGGAGTTGGTGACGGACAGGGAGGCCTGCTGCGATTCATGGGGTCGCAAAGAGTCAGACACGACTGAGTGATTGAACTGAACTGAACTGAACTGATCTTAAAAAATCAGTGTATGTTTATTAATCTATTTCTAGATCTATAGTTGGGTAATTATGTTTAAAACTATAAAATACATACATATTTAAATTAATAGTAAACAATTATCTTCTATTTATAAGGGATATATAGATCCTGAGCCAGTAAATTTCCAAAGGACAAATCTTATTGTGCACATACCTTTGCC
This sequence comes from Cervus canadensis, assembly GCF_019320065.1. NCBI lineage: Eukaryota > Metazoa > Chordata > Mammalia > Artiodactyla > Cervidae > Cervus > Cervus canadensis. Next base: position 58,412,632 of record NC_057404.1, read on the forward strand.
ATAAATAACTTTTCAAGTAAACATACAGAAATTTTCAAATAGCATGATATAAGTGTTGTTGTACTATGAGAAATTTAAAAGTTTTTTTCACAACTTCTATAACAGATTCTATATTATTAAATTTCTGAAGGCCAATTGCATTCCTTTAAAGATGTGTGAAAGTCACTCAGTCATGTCTGACTCTTTGTCCATGGAATTCTCCAGGCCAGAAAACTGGAGTGGGTAGTCTTCCGTCCTCCAGGATATCTTCCCAACCCAGGGATCAAACCCAGGTCTCCCACATTGCAGGCAGATCCTTCACCAGCTGAGCCATCAGGGAAGCCCCTTTTAATGATAAATGAATTCAAATGTTCAGGATCTTATTCATTTATTCTTAGGTGTTAATCAATAATTTATGCTGATATTGTCTCAAGTTGAAAAAGATAACTGGTAGGTACGAGAGTGACTCATCAGGCTTCCTGAATCATCCCACTCATCATATTCCCAGTCAATGGCCTTCCTGCTGCTCCCCTGGACAGGTCCATGAGCTTCTAATCAATGAGCCTTCCTGCCTCATTTCCTGAGCTCCAGTGACCCCCTGGCTCCGTCTGCCTTCTTCACCATCCTATTTACACTCACAGTCTCTACCGGCTGCTTGTTACTATGAATCCTTTATACTCAGCTATTCGTCTCTGGATTCACTTTTTGAAAACAGTCCTTTTTAGCTGTGCATCAGTAGCTACTGATTGTCCCCCCTTCGACCAAGGCAAGGACAGAAGAGAAACTGGACAGTATACTCTACAATGGCTTTGTGTTTCTAGGGGCATGTAATTGTAGGATAAAACATCTTGAGAGTAACAATGACATTTGAAGTAAGAGGAGAAGAAGCACTACTGGTGATAACAGAAGAATGTGGTGTGAGTCTAAAATTCGGAGTGCCTCCAGTGATGGTCAGTTCTCTCTGTGCCACTCTGATGGAGAAAAGGGGAAATGTCTCAATTATTTTCATGATTTTAATGATGCTTAATAGAGTATGTTGTACATAGTAGATGCTAAATAAATATGTTACTTAATCAATTTACAAAAGTAGTTTAATTTTCTCAGCTTTAAAATAACAGAAATTAGTCATTCTGGGAATATGGGCAAATTTAGCATAGAGTATGACTATATCTGTATATATGTGTGTGTGTGTGTGCTTAGTCACGTCCGACTCTTTGCAACCCGGTGGACTGTAAACTGCCAGACTCCCCTGTCCGTGGAATTTTCCAGGCAAGAATACAGGAGCGGGTTGCCATTTTCTCTTCCACAGAATCTTCCTGCCTCAGGGATGGAACCTGGGTCTCCTGCATTGCAGGCAAATTCTTTACCATCTGAGCCATGGTTCTAGTATATGTGTATATGTAAACATACATACATACATATATGTATATATGTAAAAACATGTTGTATATATACAATGTATACAATAATATATGTATATATTCATGTATTGAATATGTGCAGATATATTAATATATATTCATACATTGAATATTGAGTGTCCATTTATATTCTATATTCATATATATTTACTATTCAATGTATGAATATATAGAATATTGAATATATATGCATATATGTATGCATGTCTATTTACATATATACGTATATCAGAACTACTGAAATGAGACAAGATTTCAAAACGTCCCAAAATGAAATGAAGAGTACCTACATAGACAATTGTGATAATTTACCACGTTTCAACTTTAAATTATGATCAGGCCTCATTATAAAATGAGTGCTTCACTTTATTTCACTTACAGTGTGTTTTTACAAATTAAAGGTTTGTGGCAACCCTGCATAGAGCGAGTGTATCAGCACCATTTTCCCAACAGCACACGCTTACTTTGTGTCTCTGTGTCACATTTGGTGATTCTCTCGATATTTCGAATTTTTCATGATTATTTGTTACATTGAACTGTGATCGGTGACTGTTGATGTACTATTGTAATTGTTTTGGGACACCATGAACTGTATCCATATAAGATAACGACTTAATCCACACATATTGTGTCTGTTTTAACTGTTCCATTATCTGTTCCCCCAACTCTCTCCCTCTCCGCAGGCCTCCCTTTTCTCTGAGACACAACAATATTGAAATTAGGCCAATTGCTAATTCTACAATGGCCTCTAAGCATTCAAGAGTTTCAAGTCTTTCACTTTAAATCTAAAGCTAGAAACCATGAAGCTTAGTAAACAAGGCATGCCAAAGGCCCAGATAGGCTGAAAGCTAGGCTTCTTATGCCAAATAGTTAGCCAACTTGTGAATGCAAAGGAGTTCTTGAAGGAAATTAAAAGTGCTACTCCAGTTAATACAGGAATGGTTAGTAAAGAAACTGCCTTATTGTAGATACAGAGGAAGCTTTAACGGATAAAAGATCAAACAAATGACATTCCCTTAAACCAAACCCTAATCCAGACCAAGGCTCTAACTCTCTTCAATTCTGTCAAGGTTAAGAGAGCTGAGGAAGCTGCAGAAGAGTCTAAAGCTAGCAGAGATTGTTTCATGAGGTTTAAGAAAGGAAGCCTTCTCTATAACCTCAAAGTGCAAGGGGAAGCATCAAGTACTGATGTAGAAGCTGCAGCAAGTACCCAGAAGATCTAGCTCATATAAATAATGAAGGTGGTTGCACTTAACAGGTTTTCAATGTAGACAAAACAGTCTTATATTGGAAGAAGATGCCCTCTGGGACTTCCATAGCTAGAGAGGACAAGTCAGTACCTGGCTCCAAAGCTTCAAAGGACAGGCTGACTCTCTTGTTAAGGGCTAATGCTCTAGTGACTTTAAATTGAGCCAATGCATGTTTATTATTCAGAGAATATTGGAGCCCTTAAGAATTCTGCTCAGTCTACTCTATCTGTGCTTAATAAGTGGAACAATAAAACATGTCTATTGACAACATGGCCTACCAAATTTTTTAAGCCTGCTGTTGAGATCTACTGCTCAGAAAAGAAAAAAAAAAAAGTTCCTATCAAAATATCACTGCACATTGACAATACAATTGGTCACCCAAAGGGCTGATGAGATGTAAGAGAATTCCTGTTGTTTCCATGCCTGCTAACATGACATCCATTCTGCAGCCCACGGATCAGAGTAATTTCAACTTTCAAGTCTTTACTTAAGATAGAGAATTTTGTAAAGCTATAACTGCCATAGATAATGATTCCTCTGATGAATTTGGGCAAAGTCAATTGAAAAACTTCTAGAAGGTATTCACCATTCTAGATACCATTAAGAATATTTGTGATTTATGAGAAGAGTCGACATGTCAATATGAACAGGAGTTGGGAGTAAGTTGATTTCAACCATCATGATGACTATGAGGAGTCAAGACTTCAGTGAAGGAGATAACTGCAAATGTGGTGGAAATAGCAAGCAGAGCCTGAAGAACTAACTGAATTGTTATAATCTCATGATAAAACTTTAAGGGGGGAGGAGTTGCTTCTTATGGATGAGCAAAGAAAGTGGTTTCTTGAAACGGAATCTTCTCCCAGTGAAAATGCTGTGAAGATTGTTGAAATGACAACAAAGGATTTAGAATATGACATAAATTTAGTTGATAAAACAGCAGGAGGGCTTGAGAGGACTGACTCCAACTTTGAAAGGAGTTCTACTGCAGGCAAAATACTATTAAACAGCATTGTTTGCTACAGAGAAATCACTCCTAAAAGATACAATTAATGGGACAGATTTCATTGTGCCTTACTTTAAAAAACTGCCCCAGTCACCCCAACCTTCTGCAACCATCACTCCCCTGATCAGTCAGCAGCCACCAACACTGAGGCAAGACCCTTTACAGCAAAAAGTCTATGACTCACTGAAAGCTCAGATGATGGCATTTTTTAAAGCAATAATGGATTTTTAATTAAGGCATGTACATTGTTTTGGGGCTCCCCAGATGATGCTAGTGGTAAAGACTTGCCTGCCAATATAGGAGACATAATAAGAGACACTGGGTTCAGAAGATCCCCTGGAGAAGGGCATGGCAACTCAGTCCAGTATTCTCTTTCCATGGGATTCTATCCATGGAAGTCTCCATGAGGCCCTTGGGATTCTGTTCATGGGATTCTCCATGGGGTTTAGAGAATCCCATGGACAGACGAGCCTGGTAGGCTATAGTCCACAGCCTTGCAAAGAGTCGGACACAACTGAAGCTACCTAGCATGCATGCACGCACGCACATTATTTTATTAGATAAAATATTATTGCATGCTTAATAGACTACAGTGTAAACATAAGTTTTATATACACTGGAAAATGAAACACTCATGTGACTTGCTTTGTTGTTATGGTCTGGAACCAAGTCTGCAATATGTCTGAGGTTTGCCCCAAAATATCTTCATTGATAAAGGCTATCGTATAAGAACACAAAACTGAAAAGGTAAAAAATATTTACAACATTTTTACTTAAATGAAAAAGAAGTACATCAGGTAGTACAGTTGGTGGCTGGTACAATTCTATTATAATATATGCACATAAATATTGAACTCATTAAGGAAAAAAACAATGTCTCATAATTAATCAGATGAAAGAAATGTCATCCTGCATATTCACTGGACATGACAAGACTGAAGGCAACACATCTGTCATTCTCTAAAAGACACTAATTTACACATAATTTAAAAGGGAGGCCTTTTTTGTTAATGAATAGCTAAGAAAGATCAGTTGTTCCTTTATTCATTCAACTAGCATTTATTGAACATCTAATATGCTAGGTGCTTTGCTAGGCTCTGGCAGAAGAAAGATAACTTATACAAGGTATGATGTGGAGAATATTCTGAGAGATTAATTAAAGATCTCTGATGAGTTGTTGGGAGAAGGCAATGGCAACCCTCTCCAGTACTTTTGCCTGGAAAATCTCATGGGCGGAGGAGCCTGGTAGGCTGCAGTCCATGGGATCCCGAAGAGTCGGACACGACTGAAGTGACTTAGCAGCAGCAGTAGCAGATGAGTTGTTGCAGACTACAATTGTCTCATACACGAAAGACCCTCCATGAATGATGAATAAATGAAAGAAAGGCATTCTCCTGATGCCTTTTTTTCACTATAGCTTGAACACTTGTATTTCTGGGGAATCCTATGACTATTTGTACTTACTGATAGATTAAATTATCTTTTTTCTCTTATGCTTTCTCTCACCACACATTCATTCACTCATTTACCATTCATTTTTTTCATTTTATTTTGCTGTGACTATGCAGTTAAACCTTCTCTGCTCTTCCTGTAGCCCCACTCCACCCCAAGTACACACATAACACCTAAGATCACACTAGACACTAAAGGAACCTGATGTAAATTTTTTCTTAGATGGATAACTTCTTACAACTAAATAATGGATATTGCAAATAAGAGACAGGGGCAAAGAGGGAATGTTAAACTGTTTCTTTCAAAGTGTCTCCTTGTAGTCTGGGAACATTTTGAACATCAGGAAAATTCTGTCTAATAAGATTCAAGTCTTCCCTTTCTTTACTTGAAAAACTTATAGTATAGGAATAACTTTAAAATGAAAGGTGAAAAAAGCATAGAGGGTTTCTTTCATTAAATTCACTCCCTAATTTCTCTTTCTTCCTGAAAAGCACAATAAACAAGCCTATAATGGAAATGGAAATCTCTTTAATAATGATCTGCTTTTCAATAAGTGTTGTAATGAATGTTGTACAATTTTATGCAGCATAAATGTTTTACAGATAATAAAAAATAATATTAAATGTGAACTTCTCTTCATCTTAGATCACTAGAGAAATTATGAAATAAAGAATGTTTTTAAAATGAAATATTATTTTAGAAGACATCTGATATTGACTGTGCGAAACCTTTTGTGGTGTCTAATTTTTGTTCACTCTTTTATACCTGGTTTTAACCCCCCTCCTCCGCTCAGAATTCCCAGGCTGAAACATCAAACTTTTATCCTCAGAGTAACAAGTGAAAGAAACAGAAGTTCCTGGTCTAACTGTGGTGACTTTTTTTAAAAAGCAGTATCTTGTAAAGACACTGCAATTTTGTTATATTGTAATTGTTTATAAAAACTGATCTATATGTGACACCAACACAAATGGAATCTTGCGAATAGACTTTCAATATTTTAATAGATAGTTCTTAAAAAGAATGGGAGGAGCTGCATGGAACTCAGAGGACATAGAAGGACTGAGCTTATACATTTAAATAAGGTTGCTTTGCTGTGATCTTTTCCTGCCTTATGGAAATACACATCTTTCTTCTCAAAAAGGTTACTAATCACACAAAAGAATAAAATACGTGCAATTTTTTCCCCTCTAGCAATGATAAAATATCACCTATTGCCTACTTTGCTGTGATCCTGGGACAACGGCTATATTTCACGTTCTCAAATATCCCCATGATCTACTTTTAAAGCCAGAATCTGGTAAAATGTGAATTGCAAAGAAATACTGTTCCGCTCAGCTAATAAAGACGCAGGCACGAGCCACCCTCTCTCCCCATTTCTAACATCAGAGTTTCTTTTCTCTTGAGAAATCTGAAATTTAAAATTGCATCTGGGAGGCAAATTTTCGCTGAGGGCGCCTTCGGTGATTTCCACGGTCTCCCAGCAAGTCTCTGGGCTTCCATCCAACAGGGCAGTTCGGTCCCTTTAAAAGATAACTGAAAGGTCCGCAAGCTCCGGGATGAATTCCCAGCCTCGGAATTCGGGGCACTGGGATGAGTTGGGATACCTGCCCGCTGAGCGCAGACCCGGGCGCGCCGCTGCGGGGTCCCGGGCGGCCCCCGCCTGGAGCCCTCCGGCACCCCAGCCCCGAATTTGCTTGGCTTCCCCGAGCTCGCCCTCCCCCGAGCCGCGTCCTCCCTGCACCGGTGCCGGCGGGACCCTTAGACACGCTCTTCCCGCTCAGCTCTGCTCACCCACGCCCCGGCCACCGGACTCGCACGGAACCGCCGCAGAATCCTCCCCTCTCCCTCCGCGCCCCAGAGGCGCTCGCTCCCAGCTCGGACCCCTGATCGCAATCCCGGCCCTACGGGCACCTCGGGGCGCCTCGGCTCCCGGGATCGCGGCCGTTCCCGCTCTCAGCGGCGGCAGGACTGGGGACGCCAGAGGAAGCTCCCCGCCGAGCTCCCCGGCCCTGCTCCCCGAACCCGCTCGGGGCGCCCCCTACCTTCGGATCGGCGGGGGAGAGGAGGCACCCCTGGGCACCCGGTCTCCGGGGTAGGGCCAGCCAAGGCCGTGCAGGGAGGTGGGGCTCGGGGCGGCCGTGGGCGCGGCAGCACCTTAGCTCGGGCTCCCCAGGAACTCTTCAAGGCCCAGGTTTTCTCCTTGCTAGAAAACAGAAAAATAATAAAAACCCAGAGCAAGCAGAGCGCCGGTCTTTCTCGCACCTTCCAGAGTCAGGCGGGGAGGTGTCCGGGCGGGGGTCGCCTAACCTTCGCGGGCGCGGGGTTGCGGAGGCACCGGGCGGAGCAGGGCCGGCTTCTTCCCGGCGCGGCGCGGGCGACGCGTGGGCGCCAGGCGGGGAGGCTGCCGCCGAACCCTCGCTTCCACGGGCTGCGCCTGGCAGCTACAGACGACGGGGAGGGAAAGAGTTGTCATAGGTTAAAAAGACCAGACAAACAAAACTTGTCCTCCGTGTCTGCTCAACGTGATTTCCGTTCTCAAGATGTCCAAATCTGTATCCATCCAGTAGGTTTGCCTTATTTTTGGTTATCAGTTGTTAGGAGCCTGTGGTTTCTCTGTGTGAGAGGGTGTGTGGGTGTGTGTGTGGGTGTGTGTGTGGGTGTGAGTGTGTGTGTGTGAGAGAGAGAGAGATTAGGGATGCGCCGGTAATAAACCCTTGTGTTCCTGTCCTTTGAAGTAAAAGTCATTTTGTTTAGGCTACCAGGTCTCCTCTGAGTCTCTAAAGGCTGCTTCAGAGCTAATAATTACGAATGTGAAGATGTAGAAATAAAGAATAGCTGTTGGACTGGGGAATTGGCAACAATTTATTTATTTATTTTTTAACAATTTAAAATAAATGGACCACATGGTGGAATCACTAGGTCCCTGAAAGATACAGACAAAAGGCTGGCCCATTCCTAGGTTGTTTTTATAGGAAGCAGATCCCCACCAGATGAAAATTTATGACCATATGAATATAGACGCTGGACTGCTTGAAACCAGAAGGTTGATGATACTTGAAACTTAATATTGATTAATTTAAAATTTAAAAATTATGCATAAGCTGTTCAGTCACCCAGCAGCACTCCCTCTCACACTGCTTTTAAAACCCCCTCCCTGAAAGCCATCTGGAGTTTGATTCTGAGCTTCCCATTCGCCTTGCCTGGCACTTGCAATGAACACTGCCGGTTCCTTCACCACAGCCTCGTGTCAGTGGACTGGCGTCACTTGCGAGGGTGAGCAGAACCAAGTTTTCTCTGTAACAGGGAGAGGGTCACATGCCTTTGACCACAGCTAGGTCTGAGAAGGGGTGTGTTACTGCACACTTCAAAACTGAAAGCTACTGTGTCCCAGTCCCAGTACCCCATGTCTAGTGATGAGTGCAATCCCGTGGGAACGGCACTCTGAACTGGAGAGGACTGTATCCCTTGGGAGCAATGTTGCTTGTAAATCTAATTTCTGGGGACAGTAAATGTTAGTTATTACCCCAGAAGTCAGAGGAAAAAGTTCCTGTGCCCCTTTTCTGCTGACTTTTAGTATGTGATACCCAGGGGACCTGTACAGACTGTTGTTGCAGCCGCCAGAGCCATCCAAGAGCTCAAGTGTATACATGTCCTATTTCATTTGTAACTGTTTTCACACAACAGGCATTCTGAGAACACCAGTGGGCCTGTGTGGTGGGTGAAAGGAAAGATGAAATTGTCAAGAAGCTATGCCTGGGGAGAAAAGGAAGGTTGGTTCTTAGACTTCCTTAACTCCAGCATCTGTCTACACAGTATGGTACCATAGCTGCCATATAAATTTCTGCCCTTCTATCCCCTGTACAGTTACAACACACGCCTACTTCTGGGGCACGTGGGCTTTAAAACAACTTCCAAAAGAGGCCCTTTATGACTATTGTCTTGGAGAGGGGACTGTCCCCCCTCTCACTTTTGGAGTCCTTGTGGCTGGACTAATGATAAAATGGACACAAGGTGGATTAACAGGAGAAAAAGAAGCATATTTTAATTCATTTGCACGTTGCATGGAGAACTCGTAGAAATGAGACCTCAAAAGTGGCCAAAGCAGGCAGCTTTTACGCTTTTTAGACAAACAATAAATTTGTGAGAAACTGACAGGACAAGGGAGTTTAGGCCTTGGGTGCTTAATTAGTAAGCCATAAATAGAGTTTGTGCTTGGAGTAGTAAATACAAGAAATAAGGTGGTTTACTTATACAGGCCTCTCTGCCCAAATTTCTCACCTCTGGTGATAGAGGTGCCCGCCACAGGGAGAGAGAGGACCTGTCACAGGTGAGATTTATTTCTTGCTTCCAGAGAGACAGAAAGAAGAGTCAGTGTTTCTCTCACACTGGTCATTTTTTTTTTAAGAATTTTTTTGATGAGAACCATTTTTAGAGTCTATTGAATCTGTTATAATATTGCTTCTGTTGTACATTTTGGTTTTTTGACCAGGAGTTGTGCAGGATCCTAGCTCTCCGACCAGGGATCAAACCTGCACTCCCCTTAACCACTGGACCACCAGAGAAAGTCCCACATCAGTCATTCAAGTAACTTTAATCAGAGATAACAAGCATGCCATCTTGACATATTTTGAGGTGGCCCACCATAAGCCCTAACACTATCTTCTGAAAACAAATACATCTTGTCTATGCAATAAGCTTGTGCATGTTAAAAAGAAAATGGTATTTTGTTCTTTCCACAAATTTTGGTTTTTTTCTTTTGATGATATGAACCTTTAGGTTGGAAGTGATTATTAGAGTAAAAATAAAAGGGCAGCATGTCTTTGAGATGCAGATTGTGTTTAAGCCACCATTTCTGTTCTCACCACACGCACAAACATGCAAGCCTCAAAAAGAGAGTCAGAATTTCTTATTTAAATACATATTTGCCATACATCACTAGAAATCTTTTCTTTTGAAGAAATCATCAATTTGTAAAATTTCAACAATATGTTACATAAAGAAGAAAATATGAAGATAGCTGTGTTTTTATTTTCAAATTTCCCAGGAAGGATTCAAGATGAATCATTCTAATTCTGTAGAGTATAATAGTGTAATTTTGTTTCTATTTGATAGAGTGTTATTCAAACAGAGAAGGTATCAATACTACCCCTAGGAACAGACATAGTAATGCCCACCTCTGTTCTATGTATTTTTCCCACTCACCATTTGGAAAATGCTCATTTGGGAAATTAAGTTGGGTTTTATGTGTGTTACAAAATTAAACTGGCCATTTTCCAGTTCTCATGGTTCTTTATCAGTTATGGAAAGAAGCATATCTGTAAAGGTAAAAGTTAAAATTGCTCGGGAACTCCTAAGACAAATTATTGAATAATAAAACACTCCAGACGATGCCTGGGGTAACTTTTCTCTGAGGAACATCTGTTGTTTTTTATCAAAGTTATTGCTGCTTTTTAATAACAACTACCATTTGTGGAGACTTGTTACTGAAGTGCTTTGATATAATCTCAAAAGACATGTGATCTCAAACATTAGTTATAGTGGAAGTAAATAAATGAAAGAAAATATTATTTTAGTTGTATTTTTTTTCTCTGAGAATTTTTGTTATATTCATTAAGGGTAAATGTTTCTTTGTCCACTGTTTCTATCATGATAAATTTAAATCTTTGATTCTTATAAGGTATGGAAAGGGCCATTTCTGTGTGTTAAAAATGTTTTTATGATGCTTGCTGATGCATTGATTTCTTTGGAATCATAGTAGATTGTCATGTAATCAATATTCAGGACTTAAGATGAGGAACTAACTTATACTTGTGAAATACATGTAATTTAACTAACGAAGACTAGTTTTTTAAAAGTTACTCCAAAGTATTTGCAAGCCTAGAGTCATTTTCTCGGGGAATTCAATTACAACTTTGACATGCTAAGAGGAAACTATAAACATTTCATAGTCTTCTGATGAGCACTATGCTACGTAAGCATAACTCTATCTTTCTTTTTGATGCCCTAATAATTAAAGCACTAAATATAAATCAGTGACTGATGCCAGTTTTTTTCTTAAAGTAATTTTTCATGTTAGAAACACGTACATACTTACATGTGACACACATTCATATAGTTATATAATCACATATCGCCTATGTATTTGTATACTCATTTGTCAAAATACCTGGATTGTAGCTAGGTTTACAATTTAATCATGTGGCTTTAAACATACAATTTTATCTTTTTAGTCTTTACTTTTTTTGTCTGTAAAACAAAATATTTTGACTAGCAGATCTGGAATTCCCTTTCATTAGGCAGGAAGTTAGCTAAGAGCAAGGCGAGGTGCCCCTTCAGCTAAAGATCCAATAGCCACCTAACCCCACCCCCACCGAGCAATTTACTAGCCCTGCCCCTAAGATACCCCCATCAGTACTCCAAAATAGTCAGGAAGCTGGAAAAATTACCCACAGGCCTTCTGGCAGGACTTCCCCTACTCTGGGACATGCCCACCCTTCACACTATCATACACTAAAGTAACCTTCGGTGGCCATTGGATTTATTAACTGCTGATAAATATTCCATGAATATATACATCTAGTTATAACAGGCTGAGTTATGAAAGGACATGCTGCAGTAGAGCATCTTGTTAGATACCCTGCAGCTGTCAATCAAGACTGGCAATGAACAACTCCCCGGATTAAGCAAACGGCCATTGCCTTTAAATCTCTGTACCCCAGCTCTTCAGGGCCACTGCCTCCCTTGACAAGACCCACCTCGCTCTTGAGGTGTTCTTCTGTTCTTTCTTTCCTTATTGTCAATAAACTTTCTTGCAACAGGTAAGAACTTTGGTTTTTTGCATCCTTATGGAGAACCAAAGCCCATGGAGGAGGTCTCCACTAACACTTTGAGCCCTGAATACCTCTGCCATTAACAAGCACACATTACAAATATATGAGCAGAAAAATAGCTTTTTTGGATCTGCAGAAAAATTTGATGGTCATAAACATTATTTGTTTCCCCTTTATATTGGGTAAGGGGGAAGAAAAAGAAGAAAGAAATATTGTTGATAAAACTTCCTATTATTTTTGTACCTTCTCTACCCTGCAACTGGTAATAACTCTATAGTAATACTTAATTTATTCTTAAAAGTTGTGGTGTTTCTTAAAGCAAATTATTCTATGTCTAATTACATTATTTAAGACTCTTATTACAAAAAATATAAAAAATGAGAACATGGATTCCTTTAGAGACAAAATATTCTATCAAGAAAATTCACAAATAGGTCATATATTCTTCCCTTTTGTAGGTTAAAACCCCTCACAAAAAGTGTTGATAAATATCACCTCAATATTATTTTAAGATAAATTTCCATTTCTTAGTGAATTTTCATGGTTAAAATATTAAATCTAGTTTTAAGTCTAAATATAGCTTTGTTATATTTAAGTGGAAATGAAAAGGAAATAGTTTACTTATTTATTTTTGGTATGTCAGTTTATTTTTAAGTCTTTAAAAAGGATGTTTAGAGAATGGTTCAAAGCATAAGCTCAGAATCCAAAAGTGGATATGGTTGAATGATCTTCAAAAATGGATCTGTTACCATCTTCTTACTTTTATGCTCATGGATAATCCAGCTTTTAAAAGTATATTATTCAGCAAGTAAAAAAGGTATGAGACATTTTTGTTACTAGACATTATATTCATTTTCAAAGCCAGCGAGGTCCATTACTCAAGTCTACACTGCATGGGGAAAGCAGAATTCAACATTTAGGAAAATCAAAAAGTATAAGAAGAATCAAGAAGAGTCTAGTAATCATATGTAAAAAATGTATACATGTGTGGTTCATATGTATAAAAATGATAATAATCATCATAGGTACAAATGCTAAACATATTTTTTAGTGTTTGAGATGAATAAATGGACTTGTGATGTTCATAATTTATATAGTCCTATCTACTTCTCATTCTTCAATCCCTCAACAAAACTGTTTTCAGTATCTTATGATACACCAGATATTATTCTAGACTCTAAGTTTTAAGAAGTGAAAAATAAAAAAGAGTTACTGCCTTCCAGAGATTACAGTATAGCTGTAGATCTGTGGAATATATAACTGTCTGCAATATATTGTATTTGAAATAAACTCAGAGTGCAGTAGGAATAAAAATAGGAATATAAATACAAATTCAGTCCAAGGTGGGAATCTGTAGAGATGGGAGATAGATCTAGGAGAGGGCTTTGTAGTTGAGAAGATATTGAACTGAAGTTGAAAGAATTGGTGCAAGTTAAACCAGCAGATTCATGGGGTCGCAAAGAGTGGGACACGACTGAGTAACTGAACTGAACTGAATCGAACTGAAACCAGCAGAGGGAGGGGATGGGCAAGTAGGGAGTAGGGGAGAAAACAAAGGTGATAAACAGTGACAGTCAGAGACCTGAAGAGAGCTCCGTTCAACCAAAGTTTGGGGAGGGGGCAGAGGATCACACTGAAAGTGTTCAAAAGAATACTGTTCACACTTTTCTTGAAGGATCTGGAGAGCAACTAGATGATTTCAGCTGAGAAGTTTTATCACTGAACTGCTGTGACAGCAGCTGATGGCAGAAGGACCATTCAGTAGAGAATTAACTAGAGCTTGATGGATATAAAAGAACACATTTGAGACACATCATGCTGTGAAATCAACAGCAATGTTTGACCAGTTGCCAACTGACCCATCGCGGTTGAGTCCAGTTGAATCGTGTGTGTCCAGTGTGTGTAAAAAAGGGAAATGCCGGGGATGACCCTCAGGTTCTGGCTTGAGGCACCAAGATGATGGCACGGGTTTGGATCATGTCCACCAGCTGTGCAGCACGTCTGCCAAGGAGACCTGGGAGAGGTCTGCACTTCGCATGGAGTACAGGAGAGCCATTGATGGCAGAGGGTATGACTATGCTTCAATGTGAAAAAATATAGATGAAGAGCTCTGTTAAATGTGGGAATTTCAGAGCTGGTCAGGGAGGAGACAGCAGCAGGGAAAGCATGGCACACAAGTTTTATTTGGCTGGTCTTGAGTAGGCTTGCATGACAAGGAAGTTTCTCTCAGCAAGACACCTCCCAGGGATAGCAGCATAGACTACCACTCAGAAGGAGGATGGCACAAGGAGACCCCCAGGGAGAAGAAGAAAGTAGAGAGTGGTTTAGAGACATTTAGAAAATGCCACTCACCAGCAAGATGGGGAGACTTGGGTCAGAAAGCTCTGAAGGGCAGCATCAGATGAGTGTGTTTCATCACTGCAGGATTGTCATTCGTGGTTAGCAGATGTTGAGTGCAGTTTCTCAGAGCATATAAAGTAGGTAGGCTCTAAATAGCTAAAAATATATTTATTTGGACTCTATTAAAATAATTAGATGCGTGAGAATTTGAGATTGGTGCAGTCTGGCATTGCTGTCTTGGTCTGCTGTGAAGGAGTAAACAGTATGGGGACGATTTTAGGCTAATACTCAGGGGCCATCACTGGCTCATTGATATAAGAGGATCCTAGGGAGAGAGACACCTAAGGAGATGGAGATGCAAATCCTGGGGAAGAAGACTGACAAACAGCAAGTAAGGAAAGAGAACCACATGAAGTGTAGTTAGTAAAGTCAAAGGAGAATGAAAGTTCAGGAGAGGATGGTCAAATGAGACAAATGCATCATAAAGAAAGTCTGAATTCGATCCCCTGGTGTAGTCATTGGTGACACAGGCAAAAGTAAGTTCCAGCGGGCCACTTGAGGCACAGTGAGAAGACTGGAGAGAAAGGCTTCATTCCTGGAGGAGTGGCCGAGACAGACAAGGCAGCTAGAGAATCTCTGACAAGGGCGGACAAGGGCGAGGAGTTGTCTTTGTTTTAAGCATTGAGTCAAGAAAAGTGAGTTGATGCACAAACTGGTGTTTTTGGTTATGTTACTGTTGTGTAACAAGCTTCTCAGAACCTAATAGGAAAACAACTCATGGGATCTATGCTCATGGATTAAGTCAGTCAGCATTCTCATCAGGAGAGGACATCAGCGATAGCTTGTCTGTGACATGGTATTGGGGCATCATCTGGGAAAATTCAGTGGGTTGGTATGATTTAATGCCTGGAGTCTGGATCAGCTAGGCTGGCCAACCCACTGCCAAAATGAGGGATGTGAAAGAAAATAAATACCCTATGGTAAACAGCATTATTTCCTTCTTTTTATGACTGAATAATATTGCCACCACATCTTTTTTATCCATTCTTCTGTCAGTGGACATTTAGATTGCTTTTATGTCTTGGCTATTGTAAATGGTGCTGCAATGAACATTGGGGTGCATGTATCTTTTTATATTAAGATTTTCTCCAGATACATGCCCAGGAATGAGACTGCAGGATCATCTGGTAACTCTATTTTTACAACATGGATGGACCTAGAGATGATTATACTAGGTGAAGAAAGGCAAACAGAGAAATCTGATGATACCACTTATATATGAGTCTTAAAATTCATGCAGATGAATTTATTTACAAATCAGAAATAGACTCACAGAAATAGAAAGTATATTTATGGTTACCAAAGGGGAAAGAGGAGGTAGGGACAAATTAGGAGTTTGCGATTAACATATACACACTACTTGATGTAAAATAGATAATCAACAAGGATCTACCATATAGAACAAGGAACTATACTCAATGTTTTGTAATAACCTGTAACGAAAAGAAGCTCTCTCTATGACTCTTTGCGAGCCCATGGACTGTAGCCCGCCAGGCTCCTCTGTCCATGGGATTTCTCAGGCAAGAATACTGGAGTGGTTTGCCATTTCCTTCTCCAGGGGATCTTCCTGACCCAGGGATTGAACCTGTGTCTCCCACCTCTCCTGCACTGGCAGGCAGGTTCTTTACCACTAGCGCCACCTGGGAAGCCCTTATAAGGAAAATAATCTCTTTCTCTCTATATATACACAGATACATATAATTGAGGGCTTCCCTGACAGCTCAGTTGGTAAAGAATCCACCTGCAACACAGGAGATCCCGGTTTGATTCCTGGGTCGGGATGATCCACTGGAGAGGGGGTAGGTTACCCACTCTAGTATTCTTGGGCTTCACTTGGGGCTCAGCTGGTAAAGAATCTGCCTGTAATGTGGGAGACCTGGGTTTGATCCCTGGGTTGAGACGATCCCCTGAAGAAGGGAAGGCTACCCACTCCAGTATCCTGGCCTGGAGAATTCCATGGACTGTATAATCCATGGGAGCGCAAAGAGTCAGACACGACTGAGTGACTTTCACTTTCTTTTCTCCAACATATAACTGAATCACTTTGCTGTACACCTTAAACTAACACAACATTGTAAATCAACTCTACTTCAATTTAAAAATACCCTACTGGCTTTTACTCCCTTCAGAAAGAAGGGGGAGTCCACTGAGGCTGAGGGTATGAGGTTGGAGGCTGGAGGAGAGGGGTGATGAATTGTAATAGCTTCTAAGAGGAGAGCAATTGGGAGTCCCCAAGCCTCAGAATTTCTGAGTATCATTTAAGGCTCAACTGAGATTTTGAACTTGTTGCAATACTCTGCACAGTTGAGTTATTTCCTGCAATATACAATACTAGTGGAAAGTGGTAGCTATGCAATTTCCTAGGGTAAGAAGTGTTGGGTTATACCACAGACCATACTTGGATATAAATCTCATTCTAGATTTATTGATATGTGTACCCGAGGAAAGAAAAGCTATAGCTAGACCTTAACAAAGGGGTGAATAAGGAATAGTTACCCTAGCAAAGTGATGCCCGGGAACATTTCATACCATCTCTGTGCCCATTTGTCATATTATTTAAATGCATATAAATGAATCTTTCTCCTATTTTGGGGAAAAACTGCCCAATCTCAAGATGGGAATTAGCTTTACTTCATGGGGCCAAGTCTGATCTTCTGATGTAATATGTTGAGAAGGGGTCTAATGCCAAGCCTGAGGTTTCAGGAGTGGGGTGGGGTGCAGTGGGGTGGGTCGGGATGAACAGAGACCTTTGTCATGGACAATGGAAGGTCAGTGGTGGTGGTCATCCTAGCCTTTCTCTCTAGCTATACCTACAACTGTTTGAAAGGAGATAGGAAGGGAGTGGTAGCAATTACAATAAAAAGTGATAGTAGTGCAGTCAATGACAAAGCTCTTTTCATTATACCATGTAATACATACATAGCATTACACTTTTGTAAAATAACATTACACATTTGTTGAATGTTTAAAGAGTGTTTAACAGGACAAAATCTGCAGAAAAATGTTCAAATATTTACTAAGTAATTTTAAGATCATTGTCACATACAGTCTATTCTGACAGAGTTTTACAACAAATGCTCTAAATTTGAAACCTACTTCCTTGAGTACATTCCCATTTCAAATCAAGAGCAAATCTATGACTAGTATTCGGTTTCTTCTATACTATGAAGATAACTGAATTGTCTATATACTTGCATACTAACATTTTAATTAAATTAATTGTCACTTCTTTCTGTTAATTCTCTCAAAAAAAAGTGATTGTATTGATCATTTGTACTAACCAATTTAGTCAAAGTTCTTTACCTACTATATTTTATTGGTTCAAAGATGAGGACTTTAAAAAATATTTTAATACTCTGAAATTTAATTACAATTGATTATATGTCATTGCTTTACTAGAAGTGTTTTTTCTTTCTTGGTGGTCCATAAAATAGCATTGCAACTTACATTCTATGGCATCATAGATTCAAAGAAAAGCAGTAGGTAAGTGACAGAAAGAAGGAAAAAATGGCATCTAATAATTCATAGAATAATGAACTGATTCACCAACATACTTCATAGTAAATTCTATCCAAGTGGAATTTTCTTCTAATCAATATTTCCTACATTCTAATTTTCACATGTGGTATTAATTCCTATCAAGATTTTTCTGTTGACCTGACATTGTTAGTCAACTACACTTCAACAAAATTAAATAAAAAATATTTTTCTGAATGATATTGTGATAATTCTCATGTATCAAGACCTAACAACATTTCAGGAACTTTAACCCTTATAGCCAAAATTCATCAGGCAGCCAATAAAGTAATTACAGTATGTAAATTCCAGAGTGAATATAGTGACAGACTTTTATCTAGCCAAGAAGTGACTCATGGAATTTAAAGCACCAGACCATAAAGCTCTTCCAATTTTTAAATGATAAAATTAAGATCTACAGAGGTGTAAGGTGTAGATCCTATGCTTCTGTTTAAATGGTAGAACAAGACTGGTGCCTGAGAGAACATGAGAATAAGTCACTAATTTAATTCTCCTAGTCATTATTTATAGATCTGGCTGCTGTGAAATATCATAAGATGCAAAAAATTCTCTCTCTAGCAAAGGTTAGGTTTTACCTAGCTTTAATCTCAAGTAGGAAAGTATGCAACTGACTGTTCACTTAATAATAGAAAGAAAAGATCTTTGACACTCATACTATTTAATCTTTTTGAGGAATTCAGGTTGCTGTTTAACACATTTTCTGAGCAACTCATACTACTTTGTTTACTTCAGATCTTCTATAAGATTACATTATAAGAGGATCTTATACTGTGCTTATAAGTTTTTTTATTTCACATATTGCAAAGAGTCTTTAGTAAATGATATTCCTAGAAAACTGTATAAATTTGTCTTCATTCAGAGTTTCAAAACCTCCCTTTGTATCACAAAATTTGAAGTGGAAAAAAGTCTTTGAGTCTAACAATTTTTCAAAGTTTGGTATTTGACATTAATGTCTCGAAAATGCAGCTTTATAAATTGGCCTTGGTAGGGACACTTTATAAAAAATTAAGAAGATGACTAAATACAATGGACATCGTAATTTAGGCATTCTTGCCGACATGCTTTTATTAGTATTCCTGGAAAACATAGAAATGAAAGTGTCTAATGACTCCAAATTATGTTCTTAAATCAAAAATATTTGCTGATATAGCAAATTGTTTACATAAAAATGTATTCTTTTTAGAGAATTAAATTATTTCATTTGTAATTCTTGCAGCAGAGTAAAAACAGCCAATTTGATGATAAGGAGCTGGGGTAAATTTGTTTCTGTGAACAGAATGTGATTTAAGGGATGAAGTAAACAAGAGAGTGAATAGAAACCTAAGTGAGTTATTTCTCTTTAAACGATTGAAACTCCTAAAGTGTCTTACATTTTCATCCTTAGTTTAGAAAAAAGAAAGTATAAATGTCATTTCACTCTTCTTTAATCACTAGTGGGTTTTTAAAAAAAATATGATCACATGTATTGTTATAGTACATTTATTACCTGATGGTGGTATTTTGATTCTTGGTCGAAACCCCTTTCCAACTTTATAAAAATACAGTGCTCAGTCATATATGACTGCGCCCCATGGACTGTAGCTCACCAGGCTCCTCTGTCCATGGAATTTTCCAGATAAAATACTGGAGCAGGTTGCCATTTACTACTTCAGGGGATCTCAACCAGGGGATCTCAACCCAGGGATCTAACCCGTGTCTCTTCTCTCCTCCATTCTTTACCATTAGGGCCACTTGAGAAGTCTCCTTATAAAACTATACATAATTACAAATATTTTAGAAACCTTTTTTGAGGGGAAGGGACTACAGAGATTATGTACACTATTTATATAAGTAATGAGATATACTTTCTATTGAACTTTAAATAGTATTTAATCAGTCTAACAATTAGAAAAATAAAACATTTTCCAACAATGTTTAAGTAATTCCATTTGTCTTGGAATTTTGTTCTGTTTTTAGTTTGAAAGCAGACTGCAATCATAGTTGTTATAATAATAAAGCTTGTATGTATCTCCTAGGCAGCGTCCTGTATCTTTATTAGGAAGACTTTTTATTATTTAAAAGTTTGATTTGGAAGAAGTTGTAGTCATCTACATCAATAAACACTGTGTGTGAGAGAGAGAAAGACAACTTTGGCTTTTCCAAGTCCACTGTAACTATGCAAAACACCTGAGATCATTGTATCATAGTTAGCTTGAATCATCAGGTACCAGGATGGCTTTGCTCCATCAATGCACTCTATGTACATTCTATTCTTTTACTCTTTCAGGGCGTTCCGCACGGTAGTAGCTTAAGTACCTAGGAAACGGCACTGACTCTTTCTGACCCGCAGGAGAATGTTTCATTCCTTATGCTCCCCGAAAGGAACAGTTCGATGCTGGGAACACATCTGACTCAACGCGTTATCCTAGCGGGAAAAAAAGAAAAGAAAACCTTCAAAAAAGCCAGTCCATCTTATCTGAGATTTGCTACTTGTGCTTTTTAAAGGTCTTCTCTTTGTTCACTGTTAAAAAGAAAAAAAAAAAAAAAAACTGGTCTGGCATAAGAAACAGCCGAACATCACAAGGCGAGAGACACTGGAGCGGCTCAATCGGGATGGGCTTAGCGCCCACTTCCCCGGAGCTGGGTTTCTCCCGGCTTCCCGCACAGCCTCAGCCGCGAGGTGGCACCGACCGCCAGCGACCGCGCTCGGGCGAGACCTCAGCCCGGCACGGCGCCTCCCGGCCCGCCCCTCCGAGAGCGGAGCGCGCACCCCGGCCCGGGCGCGTGGACGGACAGTGCGCGCGGCTCTCCGCGCTGCCTCTCGAATTCCCCGGGAGCCTCCGGCGAGACCGCGGAGAGGGTGCGGGGGGCTGCGGCGCACCCCGGCTGTCACGTGTCCGGGACTAGGTGGAGCTCAGCTTCGGGGGCGGCTCTTTGCTTCCCCACCGATCTTTAGGATTTGTGCCGGAGAATCACCCGCGATCTCTCCACTCCACTCCGCTCCCTTCCGCGGCCGTCCTTTTCGCTTTAATAAACGGGCCAAAAGACGGATCCAGCAGAGAGGGTAAGTTTCAAGTGTACACTTTTGAAGGGACTGACTTTTGAGAAATCTCTCACTGATGAGGTGAAGGACGAGAGAGGAAGGAAAGGCTTGCGAGTCCCGAAATGGGGAGCCGCGGGCGCACACCTTCAGTTCGGTCCCGCGCAAGCGGGATGCTCCCTACCATCCGCTCCGGACCATCCGCCACCCGGGACCGCTGCGATGTGGGGCGGACGTCGGTGACCCAGGTTCTGTGCGGGGTCCGCGTGCCCCTCCTGTGGCCGTGGTGAGACTGCGTCCCCCTTCCGTCGCTGTCTTTGACATCTTTCCCGAGCCTCCGCGGGGCGGCTACGCTGGGCTTTTGCGAAGGAACGCGCCGCTGGGACAGCAGGAGGAGGAGGGCTTGCGGGTCCGCCTCGGCCCCGCGTTCCGCTGCTGTCGGCGGGGAGCCGCCCCGGGCCAGGTGGGCGCCCACTGCGCTGTCTGGGTGGAGCCCTACCCCCCGGAGCCGCCTCTCGGGTTTGGCGCCGCGCACAGAGAGACACCCTGTTCCCTACTTCCTACTTTCCAGCATCCAACTCTTGAGCTCCTTTCACACTGGTGGTGGTGGTGGAGCGCCACTGGGTAGGACATTGTGGGTGAACTGAGATGGGGGTGGGCAAAGTGGTCCATTGGTCTCCAGGTAGACTGGAGAGGGGAGAATGTTCTAAGGACTGATGCCGGGTTCGATCTCTGGGTGGGTAAGATCGCCTGAGAAGGGAATGGCTGCTCACTCCTGTATTTTTGCCTGGAGAATTCAATGGACTGAGGAGCCTGGTGGGCTACAGTCCATGGGGTCGCAAAGAGTCGGATGGGACTCAGAGACTATCACTTCCACTTTCACGCTGGGCCAGAGAGAACTGAATTTGGACTCTGCTTCTTTGTTTCTGGTTGTTGTGGACGTTTTCTGCTTTGCCAGTCTCATCGTTATTGGTAGAGACATCTCCAGACAAATGGATGGCGTGTGTTTGTGTGTGTGCGTGCGTGTGTGTGTGTGTGTGTGAGTGTGGCGGAGAGGGAGGGGGTGGCAGTGTTAGGAATGAGGACAGTTTGGGGCAATTCACCTAGTTACACAATATGAGAAAGGTGGGCGCGTAAGCGTGCAGACAGGAATTTTGATTTAACACATCCCATTTGTTCTTTGATAACTCCGGAAAATCTAGGGGAGGGGAAAGTGAAGGAATGTGTTTTGACATTCCTTTCTTTTTTCTTTTTTTCTTTTCTTTTTTTAAAAGGCTTTCAGATTTGCCTTCCCACCAAGATCCCCGGGAAAGCATAACTTGCCAGGTGGCACACGGGCGGGGGAAGCACAGAGCTTGCCTGGCTCTGCCTGAACGGGAAACCCCGGCAACAGTGTTGCTTCCCCAGTGAGAGGAGAAAGCTGTCTGCCGGGTTGCATACCCATGACCAAAGACCTACTACTTTTTGGTGGGTGACTACTGCTTTATTAGTCTTTCCTTATTGTTATAAGGCAGCTGTCTGTTGAGCAAGCCCTCCCAGAAGGAAATAAAGCAGAATTATGTAACTCATGCCCATGAACTAGCAGTAACTTTGGTTATTAACAAAGTTAATTGGGTAAGTAACAAGGCTGATACTTCTTTTCCAAAAACTAGGGAGTTGAGCAGCCAGTTTTGAATAAATGATAAAATGTATCTGCAGCAGGTTATGACCAGAGAGCCCTTTTCTCAGGTTGTAACAGCTCTAGGAACAGCAAACTGTAAAGGCCAGTACTCTAACTGGAATAGAGAAACATTTCCATTTGGAAGGGGGCTAATTTGCCAACTGGTAATATATGTAGTGTGTCTGTTTTGTCCCTAGGAGCACGACAGCTATATTGAGATTTAACAACCATTCGTTTCTATTTTGCAGTGTCTTTAGGTCCCTACTTCATTTTAAAAGTGTATATTGGAATAATAAATATTAAATCATTTTCTTTTTTAAAGATGATGTATGTAAATTCTCAATATTGTTATTTTTTGACAATTATTATCCTTGAGATTATGTTTAGGTAGGCTGAAAATACACATTTTATCTAATGCAGAACCATTTTACGCAAGTAGAATGACATGCACTTAGCAAAAGAGTCTTTTGAATACTCTAAAAAAATGGTTTTCATTTTCTATGTAGCTAAAGCAACTTCTACTTAATAAGAAAACTGCTATTCCTCAACAGGTATGTCTAGCAAATATAATTTCAAAGGGATATAAATTTTAAATATAAATTCAAAGATAATTTCAAACACTGGAGTTTCAGTAGATTTAACCTAAATTCATCTACAAGAAAGCTTTGTAGCCCATAAACTGTAATAATTTAATAAGTGTTTGCATGAAGTCCCATATGTAGTGACTTTTGTCAAAGTCAAAATAAATTTTAACTTATATATAGATGTGAAATAGATATAAACTGTATTTTTCTTTGTTTTCACGGCAAACGTCTTGGTGCCTCCATTACCTGTTGCCTGGTTTAATGCACTAGCCTCTAAATGAACCTATCTACTTCTCTCTCCTGCCTTAAGTCCTTAAAAACACCAGCTAAGAATATTAAAACACTATCATGGGACTCCATGTCTTTACCAGAGACTCTCCGGCGAGTCCCTCTCTCGTCTCAGAGACAAGTCGAGGACTGTCTGTGGAGACTCACTCTGCAGAGTCTGTTTCTCCTCTGCTTATCCTCCAACTGCTGCCCCATAGTCCCTCCCTTATTTGTCTCACTTCTCATCTACTCGCACCACACACACTCCAGTCATAAGGATTTTGGTTGTGTTTTTCACACAACCACACAGCGGGCTGCCTCCCTGCGGCGTCTGCCTGGCTTCCTCCCTCACTGCGGAGTCTTGGCTCATTTGCCCTCTTCTGTGCCAATCACACGCCTTCCAAGCCACCCAGCAATGCCCTCCCAACAGTCCCAGGTCCCCTGCTTTGCTTTTTCCTTCTCCACTGCACTTACTACCATCTTGTGTACTATCTCCTTTACTGATTTATTTTTTCATGTCTTTCTCTGCCCATAAGACTAGAAACCCAGTAGGAAGGTAACTGTTGTTTCCATGAAAACCACGTCTGACACAGAATTGTGTCCAATAAATATTTTTTGGATGAATGAATTTTCTTTCAGAAACAATTCCTTTTTTTAATTTTTCACGAAGTGGAACATCCCCCACATCTGACCTAGTAAAATGATTCTTTTAACTAGCATCCATTTTGCATATAAAAGGACTATGACAGTGTAGACAAGGAAGTCATCTCCATATCAGCAAACAAAGACTCCTGGGCCATCCAGCCACCAGACCCTGCAGCTGCCCTGGACTGTGTACCCTGAGGGTATTCACACAGGAAAGAACAGTGTTTCAGGGAGCCCAGACTCATGTATCTTCCCATACATAGAAATGCATTAAATTCATTAACTTCAGATGTCTTGCTTTCTTTAATTAACAGTAATATTTTGATGTTCCAACTACCTGGTTTTTGTTGCAAAAACTCTTATATATGCTGGCTCCTCCCTTACCTCTCTGGAGCAGTCCCTCAGAATGATCTGAGAGGGTGTCTACGGTGTGTCCACCAAATGAAACATAATTCTCAGCTTTGAGGTCATGCATTTTTTCCAGTCTACAATAGAATTCAGCTATTGATGTTAGTATTAACTCACATAAAAGCTTACCATCCAAGTGTCTACTACTTCTTCAGTCATTTTTATTCTAAAGCTGATATTTGCAAGGTATTATGAAATACACATAATATCTACCTTCAAGAGATAATATTACAATTGAGAGGAACCAATTAAGATTCAAGGGTCCATATAGTGCTTTGAAAGGTGGGTAGAATTTGGATGGATGAAGAGGAGCAGCAGAGGCAAAGATGCAGAAGCTATAGCGGCCCGGCACCCTTGGTGGCTGTGAAGGGACTGTCCCTGCTGGGACAGGGCGTGCCCCGTGGGGTTGTCAGGCCAGGAGTGAGAGACAGGGCGTGCCCCGTGGGGTTGTTAGACCGTGAGTGAGGGTCAGGGCGTGCCCCGTGGGGTTGTTAGACCAGGATTGAGGGTCAGGGCATGCCCCGTGGGGTTGTCAGGCCAGGAGTGAGGGACAGGGCATGCCCCGTGGGGTTGTCAGGCCGGGAGTGAGGGTCAGGGCGTGCCCTGTGGGGTTGTCAGGCCAGGAGTGAGGGTCAGGGCGTGCCCCGTGGGGTTGTCAGGCCAGCGGTGAGGGGCCAGGTGGCGGTGTTCAGGTGTCTGGCCAGCCCAGGAAGCGCGGTGACCGCTGTGTCGCATGTTTCACCGGGTCCTCTGTGCTGAGGGGGCCGTGCGGAGTTAGCGGATGCAGTTTGCTGTCATGCTAGTTCTACCAGTAAAGAAAAAGTCAGATAACTGAGCCATAATGTTAGCTATCTTGCTAGCAACTTGACTCTGGAGTATGATGCGAGATTTTCTTGAATTCCTAAGAGAGTAGCATTGACCTGTATACACTACCATGTGTAAAACAGCTAATGGGAGGTTGCCGTATAGCACGGGGAGCTCAGCCTGCTGCGCTGTGATGATCTGGAGGTGTGGATGGGGCGGGGAGGCTCGGAAGGGAGAGAACATATGTATACATATGACTGATTCACACTGCTGTGCAGCAGAAACCAGCTCAACATTGGAAAGCAATTATCCTCCAGTTCCAGCTTGTTTTTCTTGAATTCTTAAGTTCAAAATTTCCAAATAAGTCTTAGATTAGCACACGCTTCCTCTCAGTTCATTTTCAGACACTGAGAGACACAGATATCCTCTCTCTTTGGTATACTTGAGAGAAAAGTGTGATACCAGGGAAGTTCAGGAGTCTTTCCAGGCTGCTGACAGGAAGCGTTTCTATAACATTCACACTTTATATCATTCCACTGCCTTTCCTAGCCCTGATACTTTCATTCTCATTACATGGTAGCAACCTTTACTTTTACTCTTCAGTTTTATAAGCTGTGGTTTTATAACAAACACCTCATATTCTAGAAAGCAAAAGCACTCAAGGAAAGATTCAACAGTGGCACCACTTAAAAGGCAAAGGCATATTTTATTCATGAAATTTCTTATCTCCTTTTCAGTGGAAGTAAACCTGCATGATTTTCTTTATTGTTCTCACAGAAGAAAGAAAAGAACCACAATTCCCTTTCTTAACACAGGCACAATGACTTGTTAATTAACATAATAAACCCTATCTCCTATATTTACTTAGTAATCTAAGGGAAATCGGAGCTTTTTTTTTTTTAAAGGAGGTTTTAAGGTCTACAAGACTGTTGTCTGTGATTTATTTTGTTGGTAAGAAAAGAGTATTCATATTACAAAATGCTGTGAAAGATCAAAAGTACAACTAAAATTTACATCTCAGCCTTGTATCTGTATACAGTTTAGTGGGGAGGGAAGATATTTACAAATAACACCTGAATAACACCTTAGAAATCCATAGAAAGCTTCTGACCTGTTAATAAAATTATTGAATCTTTAAGTCAGAAATAGCTTCAGACTTACCCCAGTTGAACCCCCACACACCGTGAGAACTTTCCCAGCCTTTCTAGTAGCAATTACAAATTATGTGTGGGGAACAGTTTGCAGGCAGTTTGTTCCATTTGATTAAACTCTTGTTCCTCATAAAGATGTGAGATAGTTTTAATATAATCCACTTCCCTTGGTCCTACTTCTGACGAGTGGACATAACATTCTGAGCCAGAAGCCGTGGACCCAATGCTGCCTATTCAGATGGGAGGAGATGTGTGTATGATTCCTAGAGAGTCTTTTCTGGATTAAACATCTGTTCTTTCAGCAGTCCTTCATAGGACAAACTTTCTTGGTGGCTCACTGAATTGATCATTTTCCTAAGGTACTTGTGCCAAAGAGTCCTCTCTAAAGAGCAGTTCAGTGTATGATGGGGCTACTGCTATTAATACAGTTTAATAAATTCTTTTTTAGAATAAGAGAAAGAATTAGGTACAATTTTTTTGTTTTCTTTTGTTAGTTTCATATCTTTTTTATATGTTCTAACCTGTGCATTGTTCTTTTATACATTAATATTCCTACAATGTTTAGGAATGCACTGATGGTCCTTTATGTAAGACTTATAGGCAGGAGATTTATATGTATTTTACTAATGTACAGACCACTACATCTTCCTGAAACTCAACACGTAAGTACATTCAGTTAAAAGTATTAGTAGTTTTTTCAAATTGTTTGCACCATTTCTACTATTTAAAAAGATGCATATATAGAATACATTTTGTTTATTTCAGTGTCTTCACTTTAAATTGTACTACAAATGAGAACTTATTGCAACTTCCTTCAGTAAAATTAATAAAACAATTGGTCATTTTCTCTTTACAGATTGTTCAGTTCAAGGGAATGAAGAATTCAGAATAATTTTGATAAGTGGATTTTAATATAGAGAATAAAAATAAGTTGAGTCTTTGACCTGCTTTGAAGAAACATACTGTCCATTTGTCTAAAGGCATCTGTAACAGCCAAACCAGTCAAAATGAATTCAACATCATTTTCTCAGGTGGAAAATCATTCAATCTATTATAACTTTTCAGAGAAGAATTCCCGGTTTTTGGCTTTTGAAAATGATGATTGTCATCTGCCCTTGGCCATGATATTCACGTTAGCACTTGCTTATGGAGCTGTGATCATTCTTGGGGTCTCTGGAAACCTGGCTTTGATCATCATCATCTTGAAACAAAAAGAGATGAGAAATGTCACCAACATCCTGATTGTGAACCTTTCCTTCTCAGACTTGCTTGTGGCCATCATGTGTCTTCCCTTCACGTTTGTCTACACGCTGATGGACCACTGGGTTTTTGGTGAGGCAATGTGCAAGTTGAACCCCTTTGTGCAATGTGTTTCCATCACCGTGTCCATCTTCTCTCTGGTCCTTATTGCCGTGGAACGGCATCAGCTGATTATCAATCCTCGGGGTTGGAGACCAAGTAATAGACATGCATACGTAGGTATTGCTGTCATCTGGGTCCTTGCTGTGGCTTCTTCTCTGCCCTTCCTGATCTATCAAGTGTTGACAGATGAGCCATTCCAAAATGTGACCCTTGATGCATTCAAGGACAAATACGTCTGCTTTGATAAATTTCCATCAGACTCTCACCGGCTGTCTTACACCACTCTCCTCTTGGTGCTGCAGTACTTTGGCCCGCTCTGTTTTATATTTATTTGCTACTTCAAGGTAGGAAAACCCTTTCCCCTACCATTTTCATTTTTACCTTCTTTCCGCAGGAGTACTCATTCTATGAATGGTTCTATTTGAATTCTTTGTTTTTTCCCTCCTGTAGATATACGTACGCTTAAAAAGAAGAAACAGCATGATGGATAAGATGAGAGACAATAAGTACAGGTCCAGTGAAGCCAAAAGAATCAACATCATGCTGCTGTCCATCGTGGTGGCGTTTGCTGTCTGCTGGCTGCCTCTCACCATCTTCAACACTGTGTTTGACTGGAACCATCAGATCATTGCTACCTGCAACCATAATCTGTTGTTCCTTCTCTGCCACCTCACAGCCATGATCTCCACTTGTGTCAACCCCATATTTTATGGCTTCCTGAACAAAAATTTCCAGAGAGACCTGCAGTTCTTCTTTAACTTTTGTGATTTCCGGTCTCGGGATGACGACTATGAGACCATCGCCATGTCCACCATGCATACGGATGTTTCTAAGACATCTCTGAAGCAAGCAAGCCCAGTCACACTTAAAAAGATCCACACTGATGATAATGAAAAAATCTGAACCTGCCATAGCATTTGGTCCCAAATGATTGATATCTGCTTAAAAACAAGCACAACCCGAATGGACTTTGATTACTTGTTCTCTTTCGGAATGGGATTGAAATCATTTAAGAAGGCCAAGATTTTCTTCTGTTGCTTTTTACTGCTTTTGTAGTAGCTGTCATAATTATATCTGGAACAAAATGTGTGGGCTTTAGAATCTTTTGGCAATAGCTTTGACCAGACATCTTTGAAGTGCTTTTTTGTAAACTTATGCATAAAGTAGAAAGGCTTTTATATTGTATTTATTAGAAAGAAATTTCTTTAATATATTTGTATAAACTGACTTTAGAAGCACTGTACCCGATGTTCTCTCTCCACTGAGCCACCTTGGCTCGATGAGATTGCTGGTAGATCGGACAGTCCTGCTTAGATGAGATTGTCAATAGATTGGGCAGTCCTGTGCCGGATACACATCCCTTCAGCCTGTTACAGGTGACAGCTTGCAAAAGCAGCATTCAGGATGTGAATGCCTAGTCTGAGGTCATTCAGAAGTGACTTGCATTTTTTTTGAAATTTTAAGACAGGATTTAGTTTGCTCCTAATTGATTATCACTTCAGATGAAAAAATGCATTTAAAAATATTCAGTGGTGAATATCATGGGGAGTTGGGTCAGCCACAAGAATTAAGTGGGAAACCAGTTTCCTAACCTCAAAACTATTTTGGTTCCTGACAACCAAAGGATTTTAGAGCTTAACAAGTAAATTAGTATTGCTGCATAGAGTTGGAATATATTTATTTGAATAAATAGTCGAGGCTTCTGTTCTTCATGGACTGTTCAGTGTTTGTCAAGCTTTCTGGCATAAATAAATATATATGTAACTTAAAAGCATTTATTTCCAGTTTATAATATAAATGACCATAAAGTGTATTTTCTATACATCAGTGCCTACGTAGTTACTCATTTTTAATGTTCAATGGCCATATTTCAAAGGGCACCATGGTGTACAGTGTTGAAAGATTGTCCACCCTGCCTAGAAGGGGTAAATACCAGAAAACTGAGGCCACTTCCTGTAGCTTATGTTAACTTCTGTGAACTGTGTGCCTTGTGGAGTCTTACCAATCAGGCACTGTGTACCAAGGCATTTTGTCACATTAATATATTGATACTTCATTTCATGTACCCTGTAAGCATGATTGAGCCTCAGAATCATTGGGAGGAGAGGTGTTTAAAAAAATAAGCGTATCTTTGATGTATTATACAAAATATTAAATGTCTCTGATTTTAGAAGGGCAGACGTTTTCTTTACTAAAATTGTTTCTGCATTTTCTGAACAGCTTCTTTTGTGTCTCCCTTTAGCTTCATTTTTTTTTATCTTTTTTAGTCCCTTGTCTTCCCTCCTGTGAAGCATCCTCTGTCTGCTTGCCAATAAAGCATCTTCTACCTTGTGGTATAACCCTTGGTGGTCCAGCCTCTCTCCCTGGCTTCCTGAAGCTTACTGAAGACAGCGACTGTTTTTATATGACTCTGAGTCCCAGTGTATTTAGCAAAGTGCAAGCAAGTACACAGAAGGGTTTTAAAAATTTTTCTGAGAAATGAATAAATAATGCTCCAAATCCTTCTTTCTCATTTATTATTGAATTGACTTTAACATGCTGAAATTTTATTGGACTCCTCCTAAGTTTATTTTTACCACAGAAGTGCTTTCTCTTTTATTATATCATTTTCCTTTCTAAACTAACCAAAACGACATTTTAGAAACTTGCATGATTTATCTTGTAAGACAAACATCAGCATTTTCATTGAATGTTAATGTAAGTATATAATATAAAATATTTATATAATATATATAATTATATAATATAAAATATAAATATAGCCAAAGAATGACTATTAGTTAACTGAAAAAAAGAAAAAAATTCTAAAACCATCATTTAATGCATAATGAAAAGTATCATCTTTCCTTACCAAAACCTGGAATTTGAAACTAACTGGTGTTTTCTGCTTTGGGGTACAAATGGGAGATTTTGTCTTTGTCTACTTAGGTGCTATGGAAACAAATAGCTGCTTGAGACAGCCTAAATATGCAGGTGCTTTTTTGTTAGCACATTTGCTGAGATGCCATTTCTAGAATCTTCATTTAGCTGTATAGGCTGCTCATTCTTTAGCTTTTCATAAATAATGAACTAAATACCAAATTCTTCTCTTTCATCCAAAGATGTCCATGAGCTAGTAGTAAAGTCTAGAATCAACCACAGATCCACTATGATTCAAGAAGAAATAAACATTCATGTTAAATACAAAGCATTGAGTTTTCTTAAACTCAAGAACAAAAATCAATTGCTGGTTTAGTATAAGAACATAATTATAATGTAGCTTATAAAAATAGGAAGAAAATGATAATAACGAGGGTTTCAAACACTTAGCCTAAGCAAGTAGTATATCAAGTACTTTAGTACCTGTGAGGTTGTGTGACTGGTTTGACCACTTCGCAGAAGAGGCAACCGAAGCTCAAGTTGAAATATTTGAACCTCACCCACTGAGCAGCAGATGCAGCAGGAGCCAGACTAAGGTCTGGCCAGTGCTATCAAACCCGTCAATGTGCTGACCTATGACAGAGTTTTAGGAAGTGATTTCTCTTTCCCTCCTTACAAGCAACATCATTAAGGCATAACAATATCATTCACCTTCTTTCTTATTTCAGTTGCAGAAAGGACTGACATGGAAGAGAGAAGAGAATATGGCCATGACGATTATTTGTATCCAGAATTCCCTTCTGAGAGAATTCCATTTAAAATAGAACTGGGTTATTCATACCACCTTTATTTCTTTACTGTTGACTGGATATTGTCATTCCCTTCTCTACTCCACAAATTTCCAAGGATATATACATGCATGTACATTTTACCATACCTTCAAAATTTTATAGCCAAGTAAACATTTATTTTGACAAAGTATTTTTCCATGAACAGTAAAAGTGTCAGAAAGAAGTAAATTTAAGCTGGGGTCCCAGGGAAACTGGCCTTGTTCAGTGAGTTTAGAGGTAGTGCTAGGCCTTTTTTTTACAGCCAGGATTGCTTTTCTCAGCAATCAGAGATTCTCCTGGAATGTAGTTTCTCAGTGAAGCATGAATTCTTTCACAGTCTCCCTATTTTTTTCATCTACTTATCCCTGTGGTCCATCAAACAACACATTACAAGTTAAGAATTGGAGCCCAAGAGAATGAGAGTGTAGCTTTCTAAGGCAAATGGATTAGATTTCTCAAGCTTCATTTAATGATTCCTTTATTAATACATTTGTATGTGTGTACATGCAACACATTGTATGGATATGAATATATATATTAAACATATATTTCTACAATGGGCTTATTTTCATTGCTATTTTTTAATTTCTAATAAAAATGATCACATACAT
Organism: Cervus canadensis; assembly: GCF_019320065.1. Lineage (NCBI taxonomy): Eukaryota > Metazoa > Chordata > Mammalia > Artiodactyla > Cervidae > Cervus > Cervus canadensis. Next base: position 58,444,704 of record NC_057404.1, read on the forward strand.
GCACTTATCACAAATCATTCTATAAAGTACACTAATGCTTTCCTCACATATCTGAAGATAAAACTGAGGCATGCAGATGTTATGTAACTCATCAATGTTGCTCAGCTGGTAAATGACAGCCAGGATTCTAATCTAGGCAACTTGGCTTCTGACAATGAACCTTTGATCTACACTGAGAATGTTTCCCACATGCCAGATTCTGCATGATTCCCCCACCTCTACATCCCCTATCTTTCCATTCCTGACCTGTATCTCTAGTCCACACTGACCCTAATCCTAAACAACATCAGAAAGGTAAAAGTTAGATATTTTCAAAGCCATCCTCTGAGAGCTAGTACAAATTTCTAATTATGGTGATTCAAGCCCAGTTGCAGAGCTGACACAGATCTCCCTCACCCAAGAATTATCAATACAAACCTTCTTTCATTTTCTCCAGGTATTGCTCTCCTCTGCCCTCCTGAACTATACAACCCCTAGTCTTTCTGGTCTCCCAGATTGAGTCATCTTCTAGGATCATTTTATCAACAAGCAGGCCGAGTTGAAATTCAGCCTGACATCATCATATAGGGTCTCATGAGTGGAGTCTTGTTAGAAGGACTGTACCTACATCACTCCTTAATCTTGGATCCTGCCTGGGAGAGAATGTGAAGAACTGTCAATTAAAATCATTGACCAAAGGTGAACAGCATTTTATTAAACCTGTTTTTTTTTTTAATCAAATCTTCAATATTTTATACTGAAGCAGTTTTTTGATGGAACTTTACAACTGTTCCTTCACTAAGCAGAATGACATCATGAACTGTGACTTTTGACATATTTTTAGAGCAATTTATTTTATTATACTTTTATTCTTTTGTCAAAAGTAGCCTTGCCTAAAGTTCTGTTTGTTTTAGCATCAGAAATGAAAACTGTGAGAGTCATTTTGATTTCTGGGCAATCTTTCTCTTGATTGTTTATTGAGATATCATTGGCATACTATAAAATTAACTATTTAGAAGTACTTTCCAGTGGTCTTTTGTATATTCACAGAGTTGTGCAATCAATATCACTATATGATTCCAGTTTTTGTTCATCACTTCAAAAAGAAACCTTAACTTCTGGTCTCCAGTCTGGCAAGTAAGAAGCTTAAAAGTTGTCACCTCGTCCTAAGAAGTAAAAAACCGAGCAAACTGAAAACCAGAAATTCTCTTTAGACCCATCAGAGAAGTGAGGTCACTGAACAGACTGCTGGACACAAATTGAAGAGACAAGCAGATGAAGAGAATCACAAGTTACTGGAGAAGAAACTTTTATGGAAGCAGTACTGGGGCAAAAAAACTTGAAATCTAATGGAGACTTAGAGTGGACAGGCTTCCCTAGTAGTGGACAGGTCTCAGCTGGTAAAGAATCTGCCTGCAATGTGGGAGACCTGGGTCCAATCCCTGGGTTGGGAAGATCCCCTGGAGAAGGGAACCGCTACCCACTCCAGTATTCTGGCCTGGAGAATTCCAAGGGCTGTATAGTGCATGGGGTCACAGAGTCAGACACGACTGAGCAACTTTCACTTTAGATTGGACAAGTCTGAGAGTTAAAAACTCCAGTCATCTGGGAGGGGAGAGGTACGCTGTATTGTTTACCTTCAGGAGCTTAACTGCATGCACTTTTACAGTGAATATTGGAGGAAAATCCTCTTGTGCTTCTAGCAGGAGGCAAGGAAGAGGAACCATTTTAAAATATGCCAGAGCATTCTATACTTCATAACAAGGCCTGCTCTTTAGGAGAATTATTTTATCAGAGCCTAACCTGCTGGACTTTTATCAGTCTAACTGGCCTGGGGGAAGGGTAACACACACTTCCAGTTACCTTTAGTCTCCCATAGTGGAGAAGGGATATACCCAACACCAGCCAAACGCAAGCACCTACCTCTCCTAAGAGGGGAGAACAACCTGAGAAGAGCTCGTGAAGTCCACAGTTCAGAGACTCACTCAAAGAGTGAGACCTAATCTTAGGACAGTTGAGTACATCCCCTCTCCTCAGAGTTTACCACTACATCATTAAAGGCTGTTTACCAGTTACTTCTACCCATAACTTCCAGTTGTTAAGAAAAAATTACAAAGCATACTCGAAGTCAAAAAACACAGTTTGAAGAGACAGTGCAAGCAACAGAGCCAGACTCAGACATGGCAAGAATATTGATACTGTCAGACTGGCATTCAAATTAACTTATTATGATGAATATACTAAGGGATCTAATGAATAAAATAGACATCATGCAAGAACAGATGGTCTATGTAAGCAGAGAGTTAGAAATTACAAGAAAGCTTAAAAAAGAATAGCCAGAGATCATTAACACTGTAGGAAAAATGAGGAACACCTTTAAAAGTTTCATTTCTAGACTGGACACAGCTGAGGAAAGCATCTCTAAGCTTGCGAGTACATCAATAGAAATGTCCAACATTGAAAAGCAAAGAGAGGGACTTCCCTGGTGGTCCAGTGGCTAAGACTCTGAGCTCCCAGTGCAGGAGGCCCAGGTTCGACCCCTGGTCAGGGAGCTAGATCCCACATGCTACAACTAAGACCCAGAGCAGCCAAATAAATAAATAAATAAAATTTTAAAAAAAAAAAAAAGCAAAGAGAAAAAAAGACAAAATAAGCAAGCAAACAAACAAAAAAATCAGAACAGAATATCCAGGAAATGTGGGACAATTACAAAAGGCATAACCTATGTATAATGGGAATACCCAAAACAGAACAAGAGAAAATGTAACAGAAGAAATATTTGGAACAATAATGAGGGAAAATTTCTTCAAAGTTAATGTCAGACACCAAACCACAGATCTGGGAAACATGAAGAACACCAAGGAGGATAAATGGCAAGAAACACACACACATACAATACTATACCTAAGTACATCATATTCAAGTTAAAAGTTCTTCCTGCTTTGAATTTGACTATGAGATAGGTCATAGAAAAAATGATATAGGTCATAAACTCAGGTCTGTATAAATAAAGGAAGATCAGCAGAGAAGAAGTAAGTGATTATAAAATAAAAGCTTTTGTTTCTCTTATTCTAACAAACAGAAGTCTGTTAAAAGTAGTAATAGCAACAATAATAGCAATAATGTATATCTATATAAACATACAAAATCATTTACACAGTTGCAGTTATTATTTTATCTACATATGTAAACATACATGATTGAGTACATATCAGTATATATCCTTATGCACAAACACATTTATGTATAAGTAAAGTGAGTGACAGCAACGTTACAAGGAACAGGAGGGAGGAATTAAGATTATTTTATTATTATCACCACATCAACAAAAGATTTAAAAAAAACACATGATCATTTCAATAGATGCAGGAAAAGTGTTTGATAAGATTCAACATCCATTCATGATAAAAGTTCTTGCCAAACTGAATACGAAAGGAACATATCTCAACATAATAATTGCCAACACAATATTCAATAGGAAAAGCTGAAAGCCTTCTTGCTAAAATCTGGAACAAGACAAGGATACCAACTCTCACTACTTTTATTTAATATAGTACTGTAAGTGTTAGCCATAGCATTCAGACAAGAAAAAGAAATAAAGTTATCCAACTTGGAAGGGAAGAGGTAAAATTGTCATTATATGCTGATGGCATGATATTCTAAAAGACTTCAGGCTTTAGAAAACCCTAAAAACTTCACACAAAACTACTAGAACTGATAAATGAATTCAACAAAGTAGCAGGATACAAGATTAACATACAGAAATTGGTTGTAGTACTTTATACCAATAATGAAATATCAGAAAGAGAAAGTAAAAATAAGATTGCTGTCATAAGATACTTGAGCTACTTACAAAGTGGATAGTGCTGTTTGAGTGTGGACTTGGATTAGTTGTAAATGTATATTACAAACTCTAGGGCAATCATTTTGTAAAAGTTGTAAAATGTAGTATAAATAATATGCTAAGAAAAAAGAGAAAATTGAGTCATACAGAATGCTCAATTAAATCCAGAAATGGCAGTAAAAGAGTGGAAGAATAAAATAAAGAATGAGAGAAACAAATAGAAAACAGTAAAAAGTATATTAACTACATCAATAATCACTTTAAATGCCAGTGGTCTAAATATACCCATTAAAAAACAGAGATTGCTAGAACAGATGAAAAAAGAAAACAAGATCCAATTATATGTTGTCTACAAGAGACCAATTTTAAATAGAAAGATAATTTAGGTTAAAAGTAAGAGAATGGTAACAAAAAACAAATGGGCTAAGGACTTGAATAGACATTTCTCTAAAGAGAAAATATCAACTAAAAAAATTAGCAATAAACACCTGAAAAGATGCTTATTATTACTAATCATTAGGAAAATACAAACCAAACCTGCAATAAATACTGCCTAATATCATTAGTATGGGTACTATAAAGTAATAATGATAATAAAGTGCTGGCAAGCATGTGAAGAAATTGGAGCCCTTATGCACTATTAGTGAGAATATAAATAGCTGCTGTGGAAAACAGTGTGGTGGTTCCTAAACTAATTAGAAATAGAACTACTATATGATCCAGTATCCCATTAGTGGATATATACTCAAAAGAATTGAAAACAGGATCTAAAAAAAATTTGTACTCTTATGTTCATAGCAGAATTACTCATAATAGCTAAATCATGGAAGCAATGCGAGTGTCCATTGACAGATGAATAGATAAGCAAAATGTGATACGTACGTGTGTGTGTGCGTGTGTGTGTGTGTATATATGTATATAAAATGAACTATTATTCAACCTTGTAAAGGAAGGAAATTCTGACATGTGCTATGATATGTATGAACCTTGAAGACATAATGCTAAGTGAAATGAATCAGTCAAAAAGTACAAATACTGTGTGATTCCACTCATATGAGTTTAGAGTAATCAAAATCATAGACACAGAAAGTAGAATGGGCAGTTCCCAGGGCTGGGGGAGGAGGCAATTGAAAATTATTGTTTAATGCACATAGAGTTTCAGTTTTGCAAGATGAAAAGAGTTCTGGTGATAGTGGTGAGGACTGCACAATAGTATGAGTGTACTTAATGGCATTAAACTGTACATGTAAAAGTGGCTCAGATGGTAAATTTTATATTATGTGTATTTTTTTTTTAACTTTTAATTTTTTATTTTTTTTATTAGTTGGAGGCTAATTATTTCACAACATTTCAGTGGGTTTTGTCATACATTGATATGAATCAGCCATAGATTTACACTTATTCCCCATCCCGATCCCCCCTCCCACCTCCCTCTCCACCCGATTCCTCTGGGTCTTCCCAGTGCACCAGGCCCGAGCACTTGTCTCCTGCATCCCACCTGGGCTGGTGATCTGTTTCACCATAGATAGTATACATGCTGTTCTTTTGAAACATCCCACCCTCACCTTCTCCCACAGAGTTCAAAAGTCTGTTCTGTATTTCTGTGTCTCTTTTTCTGTTTTGCATATAGGGTTATCGTTACCATCTTTCTAAATTCCATATATATGTGTTAGTATGCTGTAATGTTCTTTATCTTTCTGGCTTACTTCACTCTGTATAAGGGGCTCCAGTTTCATCCATCTCACTAGGACTGGTTCAAATGAATTCTTTTTAATGGCTGAGTAATATTCCATGGTGTATATGTACCACAGCTATGTGTACATATGTGTATTTTATCACAATAAAAAAAGTGGAGTAAAAGTAAAAGATGGAGAAGGTGTGTACCATAAACCATACTGACACTAATCAAAAGAAAGCAGGCATAACTATATTAATTTCAAAACAGAGCATACATCAGAGTAAGGAAAGTTATAAGGGCTATGGAGAGGCATTAATAATAATTATGCAACATGCATTATTACATAAAATAATACTATCTCCTAGAAGATCTAATGATCTTTGATGTTCACACACCTAACAAAGTATGTGAGGCAAAAATGTATAGAACTCCAAAGAGAAACTATATATATTATTATAGTTGGATACTTAAAGACACTTCTGTCAGGAATGGATAGATATGGTAGACAAAAAATCATTTAGAGCTTCGGTGAACTCAACAGCACCACCAATCAACTGGATTAAATTGCCATCTCTTGACTACTTTATCTAATAACAGCAGGCTACACATTCTTTACAAGCTCACATAGAACATTCACCAAGATATACCACATTCTGCTGCTGTTGCTAAGTCACTGCAGTTGTGTCCGACTCTGTGCGACCCCATTGACGGCAGCCCACCAGGCTCCCCCGTCCCTGGGATTCTCCAGGCAAGAACGCTGGAGTGGGTTGCCATTTCCTCCTCCAATGCACGAAAGTGAAAAGTGAAAGTGAAGTTGCTCAGTCGTGTCCGACTCTTAGCGACCCCATGAACTGCAGCCCACTAGGCTCCTCCGTCCATGGAATTTTCCAGGCAAGAGTACTGGAGTGGGTTGCCATTGCCTTCTCTGATACCACATTCTAGGCTATGCAAAAACAAGCAAAAAACCTTAGCAAATTTAAAACAACCAGAATTCATACAATGTCTGCTCTGAGATCAAAATGGAATTAAGCTAGGCATCAACAGTAGAAACATAGCTGGAAAATCCCCAAATACTTGGAGGTTAAACAAAACAATTTGAAGTAACACACAAGTTAAAGAAGAAATATCAAAGAAAAAATATATGTATTGAAGTAAATGACAGTGAAAGTACAGCTTATCAAAATTTTTGGACTGCAGTAAAAGCAATGTTTACAGAAAAAAAATTATAACATTGAATGTATGTATTTAAAAAATAAGAAATATCTAAAATTAATAGTTTAAGCCTTCACCCTATGCACTAGAAAAAGAAGGGCAAATAAATCCAAAATAAGCATAAGAACAAAAAATTAAAATTAGAGCAGAAATCAATGAAATTGAAAACAGGGAATCAATAATGGAAGTAAATGAAGCTGAAAGTTCATTCTTTGAAAACATTAATAAGGTTGATAAGACTATAGTCAGGCTAAGTAAGAAAAAAAGAGAGGACATAAATTACTAATGTTAGAAATAGAAGAGATTGAATAGCTACAGATCTTACAGACAGTAAAAGGATAAAAGAATATTATAAACAGCTCAATCCCACAAATTTGCTAACCTAGTTGAAATGGACAAATACTTGAAAAACACTATTAGTCAAAGCTCACCAAAGAAGAAATAGACAGTATGAATATACCTATATCTATTAAAGAAATTGAATCAACAGTTAAAAATCTTTCAAAACAGAAAGGACGAGGCACAGATGAATTCACTAGTGAATTCTATTGAAAATTCAAGTTAGAAATTACACTAAATCTATGCAATGTCTTTCAGAAGATAGGAGCAGAGAGAATCCCTTCTAATTAATTCTACAAAACTATCATTGTCGAATATCAAAATGAGACAAAGTCATTACAAGAAAAGAAAAGTACATATCAATATATCTTATGAAAATAGATTCAAAAATCTTAAAATATTTTAGCAAATTGAATCAAATTATAAAAAGAACATTTCACCAGAATCAACTGGGTTTTACCACAAGTATTAAAGGCTGATTCAGTATTTAAAAATCAATTAATATAATTCATCATCAATAGGATAAAAAAGTTAAGTATCATATCAATTGATATAGAAAAAGATATCTGACAATATCCAACACTTACTCACAATAAAAACTCATCAACTAGGAATAGAGATTTCCTCAATTTAATAAAGAATATCTCATACAAACCTATAGTTAAAATCAAGCTTAATGATGAGAAACCCGAAGCTTTCTCACGTAGTTGTAGAACAAGGCAAGGATGTTCCTTCTCACCACTTCTTTTTAACATAGTATTGGAAAAGAAAGTGCTAGTTGCTCAGTTGTGTCCCAGTCTTTGCCACACCATGGACTATAGCCCACCAGGCCATCTGTCCATGGAATTCTCCAGGCAAGAATACTACAGTCGGTTGCCATTTCCTACTCTAGGGGCTCTCCTGACTCAGGGATTGAACACGGGTCTCTTGTGTCTCCTGCATGGCAGGCAGATTCTTTACTGTCTGAGTCACAAGAGAAGACCCATTTGTGTAGTATTGGAAGTCCTAGCTAAAGTGATAAGACAAGAAAAGGAAATTTACGGCATTATTGATTCAGTTCAGTTCAGTAGCTCAGTTGTGTCCGACTCTTTGTGACCCCATGGACTGCAGCAGACCAGGCCTCCCTGTCCTTCACTAACTCTCAGAGTTTACTCAAACTCATGTCCACTGAGTCGGTGATGCCATTCAACCATCTCATCCTCTGTCATCTCCTTCTCCTGCGCTCAATCTTTCCCAGCATCAGGGTCTTTTCCAATGAGTCAGTTCTTTGCATCAGTATTGGAGTTTCAGCTTCAGCATCAGTCCTTCCAATGAATAATCAGGACTGATTTCCTGTAGGATGGACTGGTTGGATCTCCTTGCAGTATTGCATTATTGATTGGGAAGGAATAAATAGAGCTGTTTTTGTTTGCAGGTGATGTCATCATTTATGTAGAAATACAAAAGAAGCAATTAAAAAACCTTTGGAATCTAATAATCAGATGTGACAAGATCACAGTATATAAGGAAATATACAAGTCAATTGCTTTCCTGTGTATTAAGTTGGCCAAAAGAGATGTTCATTTTTTCCCATATGATGGCTCTAGTAGTACATAGTTGTCTTTAAATTCAACCGAAAAAATTTTGTTAGATTGTATTGTGACAGTTATAATACCTATATTAATTTTAAAAATCTTATAAAAAATGAGGAATGTTTGTGTGTTGTTGTTTTCCAGTTGCTAAGTTGTGTCTGACTGTTTGAGACCCCATGAACTGCAGCACACCTTGCCTCCCTGTCCTTTACTCCCTCCCAGTGTTTGCTCAGATTCGTGTCAGTTGAGGTGGTGATGCTATCTAATCATCTCATCCTCTGCCCTGTTCTCCTTTTGCCTTCAGTCACTCCCAGTATCAGGGTATTTTCTGACGAGTCAGCTTTTCTCATCAAGTGGTCAAAGTATTGGAGCTTCAGCTTCAACATCAGTCCTTCCAATTAATATTCAGGGTTGATTTCCTTTATGGTTGACTACTTTGATCTCCTTACCGTCCAAGGAGCTCGAAAGAGTCTTCTCCAGCACCACAATTTGGAAGACTCAGTTCTTTAAGGTCCAATTCTCACATCTGTACATGACTACTGGAAAAACCATAGCTTTGACTATACAGACCTTTGCTGGCAAAGTGAAGTCTCTGCTTTTCAATACATGGTCTAAGTTTGTGATAGCTTTCCTTCCAAGGAGCAAGAATTTTTCAATTTCATAGCTACAGTCACCATCTGCAGTGATTTTGGAGCCCAAGAAAAAATTCTGTCAACTGCTTCCACTTTTTACCTTCCTGTTTGCCATAAAGTGATGGGACCACATGCTGTGCTCTTAAATTTTTTGAATATTGAGTTTTAAGCCAACTTTTTCACTCTCCTCTTTCACCCTCATCAAGAGACTTTTTCATCAGTTGAAAAGTTCCTCTTCATTTTCTGCCATTAGAGTGGTATCATCTGCAAGTATAAGGCTGTTGATATTTCTCCCAGCAATCTTGATTGCAGGTTGTGATTCATCCATCCCAGCATTTTGCATGATGTACTCTGCATATAAATTAAATAACTAGGATGACAATATACAGCCTTGATGTTCTCCTTTCAAAATTTTGAACCAGTCTCTTGTTCCATGTAAGGTTCAATTATTGCTTCTTGACCCACATACAGATTTCTCAGGAGACAGGTAAGGTGGTCTGGTATTCCCATCTCTTTAAGAATTTTCCAAAAAAAGAAAAAAGAAAAAAAGAATTTTCCACAGTTTGTTGTGATCCATACAGTCAAAGGCTTTAGCATAGTCAATGAAGCAGAAGCAGATTTTTTTTTTCTGGAATTCTCTAGCATTTTCTATGATCCATTGAATGTTAGCAATTTGATCTCTGGTTCCTCTGCCTTTTCTAAACCCCACTTGTACATCTGGAAATTCTTGGTTCAGGTACCACTGAAGCCCAGTTTGAAGGATTTCAAATATAGCTTTATAACTGTGAGATATGAGTGCCATGGTAAGATAGTTTGTGTATTGTTTGGTACCTCTCTTCTTTGGGATTGAAATGAAAACTGACTTTTTCCAGTCCTGTGGCCACTGTTGAGTTTTCCAACTTTGCTGGCATGTTGAGTGCAGCACTTTAACAGCATCATCTTTTAGGATCTTAAGCTCAGCTGGAATTCCATCACCTCCACTAGCCATGTTTGTAGTGATGCTTCCTAAGCAGACATCACACTCTGGGATTTCTGGCTTTAGATGAGTTGACCACACCATAATGGCTATCTGTGTAATTAAAACCTTTTTTGTATAGTTCTTCTGTATGTTCTTGCCACCTCTTTTTAATCACTTCTGTTAGGTCCTTGCTGTTTCTATCCTTTATTGTGCCCATCCTTGCATGAAATATTCCCTTGATATCTCCAATTTTCTTAAAGAGGTATCTAGTCTTTCCCATTCTATTGTTTTCCTTGACTTCTTAATACTGTTCATTTAAGAAGTCTCTTATCTTTCCTTGCTATTCTTTGGAACTCTGCACTTAGTTACATGTATCTTTCCCTTTCTCCCTTGCTTTTTGCTTCTCTTCTTTCCTCAGCTGTATGTCATGCCTACTCAGATAACCAGTTTTCCTTCTTACATTTCTTTTTCATTTGTGTTGGCTTTGATCACCACCTCCTTTACAGTGTTACAAACCTCTGTTCATAGTTCTTCACATACTCTCTCTACCTTTGAATCTATTGATCACTTTCACTGTATAATCATGAGGGATTTTATTTAGGTCATACTTAAATGGCCTAGCATTTTTCCCTACTTTCTTCAATTTAAGCCTGAATTTTACAATTAGGAGCTGATTATCTGAATCACAGTCAGCTCCAGGTCTTATTTTTGCTAACTGTATATAGCTTCCATCTTTTGCTGCAAAGAATATAATCAGTCTGATTTTGGTATTGACCATTTGGTGATATCCATGTGTACAGCCATCTCTTTGTTGTTGGAAAAGGGTGTTTGCTATGACGTGTGTTCTTTTGATGAAACTCTTTTATGTTTTGCCCTGCTTCATTTTGTACTCCAATGCCAAACTTGCCTACTACTCCAGGTATCTCTTGACTTTCCACTTTTGTATTCCAATCCCCTATGATGAAAAGAGGATCCGATCCCATTTGTATTCCAATCCCCTATATTAAAAAGCAGAGACATTACTTTGCCGACAAAGGTCCGTCTAGCCAAGGCTATGGTTTTTCCAGTTGTCTATGTATGGATGTGAGAGTTGGACTATAAAGAAAGGTGAGCACTGAAGAATTGATGCTTTTGAACTGTGGTGTTGGAGAAGACTCTTGAGAGTTTCTTGGATTGCAGGGAGATCAAACCAGTCAATCCTAAAGGAAATCAGTCCTGAATATTCATTGGAAGGACTGATGCTGAAGCTGAAACTCCAATACTTTGGCCACCTGATTCAAAGAGCTGAATCATTGGAAAAGACCCTGATGCCAGGAAAGATTGGAGGCAGGGGGAGAAGGGGATGACAGAAGATGAGATTTTTGGGTGGCATCATCGACTCAATGGACACAAGTTTGAGCAAGCTCCGGGAGTCGGTGATGGACAGGGAAGCCTAGAATGCTGCAGTCCATCGGGTCGCAAAGAGTTGGACATGTCTAAGCAATTGAGCTGAACTGACTGATGATGAAAAGGACATCTTATTTTTGGTGTTAGTTCTAAAAGGTCTTAGGTCTTCATAGAGTCATTCAACTCCAGCTTCTTCCTCATCAGTGGTTGGGGCATAGACTTGGATTACTGTGATATTGAATGGTTTACCTTGGAAATGAACCAAAGTCATTCTGTCATTTTTGAGATTGTACCCAAGTACTGCATTTCAGACTCTTTTGTGACTCTGAGGACTATATTTCTTCTGAGGGATTCTTGCCCATAGTAGCAGATATAAAGGTCATCTGAATTAATTTTGCCCATTTCTGTCCATTTTAGTTCACTGATTCCTGAGACATTGATGTGCACTCTTGCCATCTCTTGCTTGACCACATCCAATTTATCTTGATTCATGGGCCTAACATTCCAGGCTCCTATGAAATATTGTTATTTACAGCATTGGGCTTTACTTTCACTACCAGACACACCCACAACTCAGCATCATTTCTGCTGTGGCCCAGCCAGTTCATTCTTTCTGGAGCTGTTAGTAACTCCCCTGCACTCATCCCCAGTAGCATATTGGACACCTTCTGACCAGAGGTTCATCTTCCAGGGTCACATCTTTTTGCTTTTTCATACTGTTCATGGGGTTCTAGCAGCAAGTGCACTGGAGTGGTTTGTCTTTCCCTTCTCCAGTGGGTCATGTTTTGTCAGAACTCTTCACTGTGACCCATCTGTCTTGGGTGGTACACAAGCCCCCATGATCCATGAAGGGGGAGTTTTTGTGCAGCCACTTTAATACTGAAGATGGAAGAAAAAAACAACATTTTTGCCATATTATGGTTTATTATTTCAAGAAATGTAAAAATGCAAACTGAGACACAAAAAAATTTTATGTAGTATATAAAGATGGTGCTATGATTGATTGAACATGTCAAGAGTGGTTTGTGAAGTTTCATGCTGGTGATTTCTCATTGGACAATGCTCCATGGTCAAATAGACCAGATGAAGTTGATAGCCATCTAATCAAGACATTAACTGATAACAATCAGTTGGGAGATAGCTGACATACTCAAAATATCTAAATCGAGAGCTGAAATTAGCCCCAGCTTTTTTATGTTTATCACTTTGATGTTTGGGCTCCACATAAGTTAAGCAAAAAAAGTTCTTCACTGTATTTCCACATGTGATTCTCTACTTAAATGTAATGAAAACATTCTGTTTTTAAAACGAATTGTGATGGAGGGTGAAAAGTGGATACTGTACAATAATGTGGAATGAAAGAGATCATGGGGCAAGCAAAATGGACCACCACCACCAACTCCACCAAAGGCTGGCTTTCATTCAAAGAAGGTGATGTTGTTTATATGCTGGAATTGGAAAGGAGTCCTCTGGGAACCAAAGGGTTAGTTCCAACAAGTACTGCTCCCATTAGACCAACTGATGGCAGCACTTGACAAAAAGCATCCAGAATTAGTCAACAGAAAATGGATCATCTTCCATTAGGAGAGTGCAAGACCTCGTGTTTCTTTGATGACCAGGCAAAAGCTGTTATAGCTTGGCTGGGAAGTTCTGATTCACTCACTGTATTCACCAGTCATTGAACCTTCAGATGTCCATTTATTTCAGTATTTACAAAATTCCCTCAATGGAAAAACATTTAATTCCCTGGAACATAGTAAGAGAGACTGGGAACAGTTCGTTGCTCAAAAAAATAAAATGTTTTGGGAAGACAGCCATAAAGTTCTTCAAAGGTTCTTGGTGAATTTGAATATGAAAATTGTGTGTTTTATTTTTACTTAAAAAGCTGAAGGAGCTTTCTGGCCAAATCTATACCCTATATAGGCTTTCCAGGTGGTGCAGTGGTAGAGTATATGCCTGCCAATGCAGAAGACATAAGAGAAGTGGGTTGGGAAGATCCCTTGGAGGAGGAAATGTCATCCCACTCCAGAATTCTTGCTGGGAGATTCCCATGGACTGAGGAGCCTGATGGGCTACAGTCTGTGGGGTCACAAAGAATCAGACATAACTGAGCGTCTGAGCAGCAGCAGCAGCATACCAGCAGTGAATAAGTAGAATTTGAAGTTAAAAACCCCATCCCCATTAGCAGTTGCTTCTTATGCCTTTATCCTCCTTCTTCTTTGGCAACCACTAGTTCAGTTTCTGTAAATATGAATTGCCAATTCCGGGCATTTCTTTAAATAAAATTATCCAATATGTGGTGTTTTTTTGACTTGACTCACTTAGCATAATGTTTTCAAGGCTCATCCATGTTGCAACATATATCAATACTTTCTTTTTTTATTGCAAATAATATTCCAATATTTGGATATACCATATTTTGTTTACGTATTCATATGTTGATGGACATTTGGGTTGTCTCCACTTCTTTAGTTACTATGAATAATACAGTTATGAACATGCATGTATAAGTTTTTGTGTAGACATAAGTTTCCATTTTTCTTGGATATGTGCCTAAAGGTGAAGTAGTTGGATCATCTGTTAACTCTATGTTTATCTTTTTGAGGAACTACCAAACTGTTTTCCAAAGCAGCTGCACATTTTACATCCCTACAGCAATGTATGAGTTTCCCAGTTTCTCCACTCTTGTCTGTCATTTTGATCATTGTCATGTAAAGTTTGTAAAGTGATGTCTCATTGTGATTTTGCTTTGTATTTCCTTAATGACTAATGTTGTTGAGCATCTTTTCATGTGCTTAGTGAGGATTTATATTTCTTTCCTGAATGAAGGCTTATTCAAGTCTTTAGCCCATCTTTAAACTGAGTTATTTCTCTTTTTATTTTTGAGTTGTAAGAGTTCTTTATATATTCTGGATACTAGTCTTTTATCAGGTATTTGCTTTGCAAATATTTTCTCTCATTCTGTGAGTTGCTTTCTTAATTTAATAAAAAAAAATGACATGAGTTACTTGAATTATCATCACAATCTTATTTCATTTTACAATAATTTCTTTTTTTTTCATTTATTTTTATTAGTTGGAGGCTAATTACTTTACAATATTGTCGTGGGTTTTGTCATACATTGACATGAATCAGCCATGGATTTGCATGTATTCCACAATAATTTCTTAAGGGGAGAAAAAGGTACAGAAAGCCAGAAGAGAGGAAATATTTGAGCACCTACTATGTTCCAAAAATTTTATATATGTTATCTCATTTGATCTTCACAAAATGTCTTCAGAGCAGCCTCTTTTATCCTTATTTCACAGATTAGGAACCTGAGGCTCAAAAAGATTAAATAACATTCCAAACTCACTTGAGTTCACAAAGAGCAATGCAGACATATAATTGCATGTTTATCAATAACTCTAAGTCTTGTGCCAGTTCTAATCTATCTGATTATCACCTCATTAGCTAAAAATTTCTAAACTTGATCAGAAAAAAAATTATTCAGATGATTACCATTTGCCCTTAATGAGAAAATTTTGTGCAATGCTTCAGCTATTACCAGTGAAAGCTTCAGTATTAACGTTCATATGCATTCACTTGACATCCCCTAGACACAGTATCACAGATCTACAGTCTTGTACTGAAGTCAGCCTTTGCATTTGCATCTTATACTCCAAAGTGAGATAGAAGAGAAAGATTTGTTGATTAAAACTGTGTCCCTAGTATTGCATTAAAATATGTATCTGATTCAGTCTTTTGCCACTCACTTGATTTGTACATGATCTGTGATATTATGGGTAAATGCATAAATTGATGTCCATAAAAATGATAGGATTCAAACCTATATTCATGGGATTGCAACGTTGATGGGTTTTTCTTCCTTTCCATTCCTTTACATCAGTGAACAATTACTTTGTTCAATACAATTTACTTATTTTCCCTGTGTTCCATGTAATTTACATGACTAGTTGAAAAACGAGTAAAAGCAATTAAGCAAAATATTGTGCTTTTCCCAAAAGACAAGCAAATAAAAGGTGTGACTGACTTGTTTTTCTTGATTTTGTTTTTATTTCTAAACTACATTTTACAGATTGTTGTGGTCCCTACTCCTTCATGTATATATATGTTCCTCTTGAGCCTTAGTATTTGATGACTTTTAAAAAAAAAAAATAATGAAATGACTGACCATCCATATCAAACATTTTCTCTAGTTCCATAAGTTTTGTTTTGTTTTGTCTCTTACTTCCTTTTGGAAGACTATTTTGGAGACTGCTTTATCTATCTATATATGCATTCCCCCTAAGTAATGCCATATAAACTTTCATAATAGTAGCTTCCAGATATGAAGCACTTATATGTTGGGTGGTTATCATAATTTATCTCTAACTCCTACTTCAGGTTTGTGTTATTGTTCCCATTAACACTGTTAGAGATTTCATGAACTAACCAAGGCCATGAAGCAGCAAGTGGTAAATTCTGATCTAAATACATCCAGATCCAAAGCCCATGAACTATGCTCTACAACATAACACAGTTTTCTTTTGGGGCATAGATTTTATCCCAAGACCTAACAAAGGGCAGGTGACAACCATAGAAATACAGCTTATGCAAAACTTCCAAGTCATCTCCTGCTATTGTCATTATCCACTGAAACAAGTACCACCTTTTTTTAAAATAAATTATTTTATTTATTATTGTCATTAGAGCTACACAATCAAAGTTGTCTTTGCACTGTCTGTGTTTTGTTAACATGAAATTAAACAGCAATTATAAGCAAAAGTTGGTTGCCTTGGGAACAATAATTGTATATTCAGTTTAACATAAATAAAAGAATATTTGACTTATGCAATTACATTATAAAAATTTTTAATTTCCAAAAGTGAAAATGATGTGTTCTATTTGAGCTTAAAGGGGGAATGTTTCAGTGCAACATCACTCCTTAAAGAAAAAGAGAAGTGATCTGGGATATTTCTCCACTGCAACACCTGTTATAGGCAGTGCTTTGATAATTAGGTACACAAATTATATCAAAATCTTTTATAGTGTTGATTTATTTTATTGGCACCAAAGCAACTTAGATTTTATAGACACATGGGATGTGCATAAAAAGTAATCTTTGCATTCAAGGAGTAATTTCTATTGAAATTTAATCCAGTTAAAAGAAAAGACAGGCAATGATTTTTGTGCACCAGTCTTTCTGGGCCTCTGAACTCTCATTTGCAAAATGAAGAGATTAGACTAAATAATATCTAAGATAGATATGTGAAAAAGTGAAAATCTATCATTAAGTCATGTCCTACTCTTTGCAACCCCATAGACAACAGTCCACCAAGGTTCTCTGTCCATGGGATTTCCCAGGCAAGAATACTGCAGTGGGTTGCCATTTCCTTCTCCAGGTGATCTTCCCAAATCAGGGACTAAACCCACATCTCCTGCTTGGCAGGCGAATTCTTTACAACTGAGCCACAAGTGAAGCCCCAAGTTAGACATTAACTCAAAAATTATGTGATCCCATTTAAATAAATCTATGAATGAGTTAATAGAAAGGGAAGACCTGGTCAGGGACTGTTTGCAATACAATATTCTACCTGTAAAAAATCCTATAAGAGGAGGTATCCTGAAAAATAAAGAGAGCATAGTTTATCAAAGTAAGAGAGACATTTGTGCTGTACATGAGCAGACTGTGAAGGATGAAGGGTGTGAGGCTGAAGTTGACTGAGGGAGGCTGTGGTGGGGCTGATGAGGAGAATGCATCTATTCACAAAATACACAACAATTTTAAAGATCATTTACAGGATATTTTGCAACTGGGAATGGAATAAGACACTTAGAAATATATCTAGATATGGATGAAGTTGCTGAGAGGTAAGCAAGTTGACCCAACTATACTCAAGATGGAACTCAGAATTGATGTGTCTTATACGAAGCATAGGGTCACAGAAGCCAGGGACTGTGGTGAGGCTCAGGGAAATTGAGAAAATCAATGGCAAGTATTAAAAGGAAGATGTGATCTGTCTTTCCAGTCAAAGACTTGAAATTTGAAAATATTCAATTATAAAGTAGTAATGCAAAATGACAAGAAAAATAATAGCAATAAAACAATTTCATCCTGAATGGAGGAAAATGGTTATGGACAAAGAAATCCTTTGTCATGAAGAGACTAGTAATAAAAGTTGTTTCATAGAGGCTACACCAACAGTTACCAATAGAGCATTTAGTGTCTCACAAGCCATAAATTAGATAATGTTACTATTTTACAGATGAGAAAGCTGAAGCTCTCAGACTATAGAGCAACCCCCAAAGTCACAGTTAATAATTTGCAAAAGGTAAATTTAATTCCACATCTAGGTGACTCCAGAGCATGTTTACCTAAACACTGGATAACTACTTCTCACTCACAGCCAAATGGGAGGTTTTTGAAGTTACATACCTGGCTTTCAGCTTGAGCTCCTCCACACACAATGAGTCTTTTTCTTCTCAATCTCAAGATATTATCGTTAGTCTGTATTTAACGCTGAACAAGAATACAAGAGAATTCAGAAAGAGAAAGACAAATACCATACAGCATCCTTATCTGTAGAATCTAAAATATGACACAAATGAACTTACCTATGAAACAGAAACACACAGGCATAGAGAATAGACTTGTGGTTGCCAAGGGGCTAGAGGGGAAGGAGGGGTGGACAGAGAGTTTGAGGTTTGCAGGTGCAAGCTCTTATGGATACAATGAATAAACAACTAGGCCCTACTTCATAGCACAGGGAACTATATTCAACACCCTGTCATAAACCAGAATGGAAAGTAACATGAAGAAGAATATATATGTGTAACAGACTTCTTGCTCAGTCGTGTCCGACTCTTTGCGACCCATGGACTGTAGCCCACCAGGCTCCTCCATCCATGGAATTTTCTAGGCAAGAGTACTGAAGTGGGTTGCCATTTCCTTCTCCAGGGGATCTTCCTGATCCAGGGATCGAACCTGGGTCTCCCGCACTGCGGGCAGATGCTTTATTGTTTGAGCTACTGGGGAATCTATAAAAACAACTGAATCACTTTGTTGTATACCAGAACCTACCACAAGATTGTAAATCAACTCAACTTCAGTAAAATAAATTGAAAAAACAAGAGTACAAGACAATTTTGAAGAAAATGAAACATTTTTCAAGCAAATATCATCTTCCCTTTTATTTCATTAGGGAAAATTGCACCTGAACATAATTAAATAATGTTTTAAAACCTTAAAAATCACATCTCAAAATTAGAATTTATAATAACCATGATTAATACTCTAAATATGTCAGTATAACTAGAGTGCATTAGGAAAAAATCACCCAAATAAGAAAAATAGTAGGAAAATAAAATAAGCTAAAATGCCAGTAGCTATATAATAGGGTTCACTTAATACACAATTGCACTCATCTCACACGCTAGTAAAGTAATTCTCAAAATTCTCCAAGCCAGGCTTCAGTAATACGTGAACCGTGAACTTCCAGATGTTCAAGCTGGTTTTAGAAAAGGCAGAGGAACCAGAGATCAAATTGCCAACATCTGATGGGTCATTGAAAAAGCAAGAGAGTTCCAGAAAAACATCTATTTCTGCTTTATTGACTATACCAAAGCCTTTGACTGTGTGGATCACAATAAACTGTGGAAAATTCTGAAAGAGATGGGAATACCAGACCACCTGACCTGTCTCTTGAGAAACTTATATGCAGGTCAGGAAGCAACAGTTAGAACTGGACATGGAACAACAGACTGGTTCCAAATAGGAAAAGGAGTACGTCAAGGCTGTCTATTGTCACCCTGCTTATTTAACTTATATGCAGAGTACATCATGAGAAACCCTGGGCTGGAAGAAGCACAAGCTGGAGTCAAGATTGCCGGGAGAAATATCAATAACCTCAGAGATGCAGATGACACTACCCTTATGGCAGAAAGTGAAGAGGAACTAAAAAGCCTCTTGATGAAAGTAAAAGAGGAGAGTGAAAAAGTTGGCTTAAAGCTCCACATTCAGAAAACTAAGATCATGGCATCTGGTCCCATCACGTCATGGGAAATAGATGGGGAAACAGTGGCTGACTTTATTTTTGGGGGCTTCAAAGTCACTGCAGATGGCGACTGCAGTCATGAAATTAAAAGATGTTACTCCTTGGAAGGAAAGTTATGACCAACCTAGATAGCATATTAAAAAACAGAGACATTACTTTGCCAACAAAGGTCCATCTAGTCAAGGCTATGGTTTTTCAAGCAGTCATGTATGGATGTGAGAGTTGGCCTGTGAAGAAAGCTGAGCGCCGAAAAACTGATGCTTTTGAACTGTGGTGTTGGAGAAGACTCTTGAGAGTTCCTTGGACTGCAAGGAGATCCAACCAGTCCATCCTAAAGCAGATCAGTCCTGGGTGTTCATTGGAAGGACTGATGTTGAAGCTGAAACTCCAATATTTTGGCCACCTCATGTGAAGAGTTGACTCATTGGAAAAGACCCTGATGCTGGGAGGGATTGGGGGCAGGAGGAGAAGGGGACGACAGAGGAAGAGATCACTGGATGGCATCACCGACTTGATGGGCATGATTTTGAGTAAACTCCGGGAGTTGGTGATGGACAGGGAGGCCTGGCATGCTGCTATTCATGGGGTCGCAAAGAGTCGGACACGACTGAGGGACTGAACTGAACTGAATAGTTCTATTCACAATTTTCCTTTTGAGGAAATCACAAAGTTGGCGCTTTGAAAATATTTCAATTGCTTTTGGCTGCTAAGTCATCTTAATTCTTCTTTTATTTATTTTTTATGCTTCCTGTAGTTTAGACATAATATTCTCTTGCCAGATAGCTTTACCTGAACAGTTTGACACAGTAGTAGTCTTGGCTGGAGACTGGGTAAGGAAGAAATAGCAGACTATGAAGTTAAGAATTTATATCCAACCTTTGTTTAGCAGAATATGCTCATCAGTTTATCAGAATAAACTATCAGTTTATCTGAGGAGCAAAAGACTGGATCTCAGAAGAAGGTAGTAGCAGTTCAACACCATTCAACTGACATTTAATGAGTAGTCCCAACGATGCCAGGTTCTGTGGAAGATGCTGGCAATAAAACAAGACTGTCCTTACTCTTAATAGGCATTGAATTTGTGAGAGACATACCCAGAAATATATCTTTTTAACATGTAACAGATGGTGAGCATAAACCCAGATGTATTGTCATGGTTTTCTGGGAAGTACTTAAGTTAAAACTGAAGGAAGCTTCTTGAAGACACTTGAACCAAGCCTCAAAAGTGAGTTAGAGCAATAGCAGCATAAATCTGTCTACTGTGTGACAGGAAGGATTACAAAGAATCTTCACTTGGTCAGGTTGTAGAGCATACAGCAAAATTATCAGATATTTTTTGCTCTTTTGCATATGTTAGGCATAATTTATTCACTTGAAAAAAGTTATCTTTATTTAACAATAAGAAGAATTATTTTAGTGGAGAAAGGAGTTAACATTAATCAAAAGACAAATGTAAATGAAGCCTAAGCTGTTGTTCACAGTACTGGAAAAATAACATATCCAAGAATCCTGTTTCTTTTGAATGTGCTAGTTCTAAGTGCAGTCATAGATGTGATGTTTCTTCCTTGGATACAGCTATCATCATGTGAGCAGCACTAGAACAGTGGTGGAGGATGAACTAAGTCTGAAGATCTAATACATAATGTGGTGACTATAACTGATAACATTGCAGTGAATAATTAAACTTTGCTAAGAAAGAGGAGGTGATGGAATTGCAGCTGAGCTATTTCAAGTCCTAAAAGATGATGCTGTTAAAACACTGCACTCAACATGCCAGCAAATTTGGAAAACTCAGCAGTGGCCACAGGACTGGAAAACATCAGTTTTCATTCCAGTCCCAAAGAAAGGCAATGACAAATAATGTTCAAACTACCACACAATTGCCTTCCTCTCACAAACTAGCGAAGTAATGCTCAAAATTCTCCAAGTGAGGCTTCAACAGTACGTGAACTGAAAATTTTCAGATGCTCAAGCTAGATTTAGAAAAGGCAGAGGAACCAGAGATTCCAACAAATTGCCAACAAATTCCAACAAATTGCCAACTCCTGTTGGATTATAGGAAAAGCAAGAGAGTTCCAGAAAAACATCTACTTCTGCTTTATTGACTACGCCAAAGCCTTTGACTGGGTGGATCACAACAAATTGTGGAAAATTCTTAAAGAGATGGGAATACCAGACCACCTGATCTGCCTCCTGAGGAATCTGTATGCAGGTCAAGAAGCAGTAGTTAGAACTGGACATGAAACAATGGACTGATTCCAATTTGGGAAAGGAGTACATCGAGGTTGTGTACTGTCATCCTGTTTATTTAACTTATATGCAGAGTACATAATGAGAAATGCTGGGTTGGATGAAGCAAAAGTTGGAATCAAGATTGCTGGGAGAAATATCAACCTCAAATATGCATATAACACCACTCTTATGGCAGACAGTGAAGAAGAACTAAAGAGCTTCTTGATGAAAATGAAAGTGGAGAGGGGAAAAGCTGGCTTAAAACTCAACATTCAAAAAACTAACCTCATGGTATCCATTCCCATCACCTCCTGGCAAATAGATGGGGAAACAATGAAAACAAGGACAGACTTTATTTACCTGGGCTCCAAAATCACTGCAGATGGTGACTGCAGGCATGAAATTAAAATATGCTTGTTCCTTGGAAGAAAAGCTATGACAAACCTAAACAGCATATTAAAAAGCAGAGACATTACTTCACCAAAAATTGCCCATCTATTCAAAGCTATGGTTTTCCCAGTAGTCATGTATGGAGGTGAGAGTTGGACCATCAAGAAAGCTGAGCACTAAAAAATTGATTCTTTTGAACTGTGGTGTTCGAGGAAACTCTTGAGAGTCCCTTGGACAGCAAGGAAATCAAACCAGTCAATTATAAAGGAAATTAATCCTGAATATTCATTGGAAGGACTGATGCTGAAGTTGAAGCTGAAACTCCAATACTTTGGCCACCAGATGCAAAGAACTGACTCATTGGAAAAGACCCTGATGCTGGAAAAGATTGAGAGCAGGAGATGGGGATGACAGAGGATGAGATGGTTGGATGGCATCACCGACTTGATAAACATGAGTTTGAGCAAGCCTCAGGAGATGGTGAAGGACAGGGAAGCCTGGCGTGCTATAGTCCATGTGGTCACAAAGAGTCGGACACAACTGAGTGACTGAACTGAACTGAAGAAACTGGAACTTAAATGTTCTGACAAGAAAAAAGAAGAAAGTTGAATAAGGGAGGTGATGGACGTGTAAGTTAATTTTATGGGGGATCGTTTCACAATGTGTACATATATCAAATCATCACATTGTACCATTTAAATATCTTAAATTTTGTCAACTATACCTCAGTAAAACTGGGAGGGGGGAGGGGACCCAAAGTGCTGATATCAAGATATTATATTAAAAATACTGTTAAGAACAGGGAAAACTTCTATAGAAAGATGGGCAAAATATTTAAACTTTACAAAAAAGGAAATGTATTTATTATTAAATAAATGAGGTATTCAGTGCCATTAGTAGTCAGGAAAATGTGAGTGGAAAGTAAAATAGAATATCATTACACATCCATAAGATTGACTAATACAGGAATGGTGTGAGTTGTATACACTGCTGGCAGGACTGTAAATGGGTACAGCCACTTTGGAAAACTATTTGAGATTAGATAATAAAGTTGAAAAGCTGCATATTTGACCATCATACAATTTTAGACTTCACATAGAACGCTTGTGCATGTGGAGCAGAATACATTAGGTATAAAAAGTGTCTGTAGCATCATTGCCCTTTAATTATCCAAACTAGAAGCAAACTGAATGTCCAGCTAGAATGAATAATCTTAATATATTCATAGATCAGGACATTTTCTAGCAACAAAACTAAATAAGTCTGTCTCCATTCCGAGCCTTCAACAGGTAATACTGAATAAATGAAACTATTGTAGACAAGAAATCATACCTTTCGTATGGTTTCATCCGTATGAATTTCAAAAAAAACACAAAGTTAAACTACATTTTTAGGGCTGCACATATATTTGAGAAAACTATAAAACCAGGGCAATTGTTCTCTGAAACGGACCGGAAAGCAGCAGACTCTGGAGAGGCACACAGTGACAGGTGCAGAGTCCTTGGAGGCAGCACATTTCCTCATTCCGAGTGTCGTCATTATAGTTATTCCTGATGCCTCTCAATTACAATTTCTATGGTGCGGTTATGTTATATGTGTGTTCTATTTCACAATTTTGAAAAGACTTTCAAAAGACTGCTTAAGAAGAAATACCTTACACAAATGTCATCAAATTGAGCATAATAAGAATTTGGGATTAGGAATTGATAAGAAGAGAGCCTGTACTTGATTTACCACTGAAATTGTATACATATGTATAATTGTTAGCACACATCAACAGCCTTACCTTTGTACTGCATGTAGTGGGATGTGATTGAAGATTCTGGAGCTGCTTTTTTTCAGCTAAAATACAAATTTCAGACAATAATCTCTAGAAATCAGAGAATGACAATCAAGCATTGCTGCTGCTGAAAGTAACAATGAGGCACCCACTGGCAAGGCCAGGGGAGCAAGATTTTAATTAATGAGCATGTTTATCTAGATATGAATGATACTGCCACAACTTCCTGTGTCCAGAGTCTCTTATTAACATTTCTATGGGTAGCATATCTTTCTTCCAAGACCTCTCCTTTCTTTTTTTGTTGTCTTGGGTATTTAGAAAAGGGTTGTGATTTACCTTATGGCTGATTCTCACATGCATCTTTTCATAAGAATCTGTTAAAAAAGAATCAACCGATGGATTCTTATTAAAATGTAAAATATAAAAAAACTATGGGCAACATGGCAACAGATTTGGTCATAAAACCAGGAGCACACAGTGTTAGGACTAAAGCATATTTACACATTAAATGAGAACATTATGAATGCACACGGAAAATAGAGCAATCATGACAATGTAAATGGAAACCACCCCTTATCTAATTTGACACTTACAGAATCCTTCACCCTTTACCATCTGGGAAAACAGAAAAGAACCAAATTACAAACAAATAGGCGTGCTATTTCCCACATGTTTAGGTTTTTTGTTTTACCAAGAGATGTACTATTCCCTTTCTAGTTCAGATTCATGGGTTGTGGTCCTGACAAACTAAACAGAAAATGATGACTTTTCTAAAATGAGAGCAGTTTTTAGCTCTTGTACTGAGTGTAGCAGCCAATATCCATTTGTCACTTGACATCTGTCAAGTGTCTTACATATATTATTTCCTTTAATCCTCACAAAATTTTATAAGATAAGCAACACTACGCTCCCCACTTTATCAGGAAAGAAACCGAGGTTTGGAGATATTGAGTGTTTGGCCAAAGGCAAGCCAGTGCTCAGGGAAGCTGGAAGCTAATCCCAGGAGCCTGATTCCAGAGGCCACACTTTAAAGGTCATCACTGGGATAGTGCCCGGACAGCATCCTTAATAGCCTCAAGAAATGATGGCAGGTTTTAGAAGCACAAAATTTACTCAGAAATTTATCCATGGAGAGTTTAGCATAGGCGATAAAGAACCAGAAACAGTTCTAGAAGTTTGCATTAACAGACTTTCATTTGTAAACACATCAAAAGCTTCATGGTGCCTTGTCTGTGACCCCCTGCCCCCACCGGCTATGTTCCCACATCTCGCTGTCACTGCATTTCTCACGTTATCCAGTCACATGATTATCTTTTGCTTGTGTCTACTCGATCTTGAGAATAATTAAAGGAAGGAACTTTAAATTCTTATGTCCTCAGTACCTCACACAAGATCTGGAATATAGCAGACATGATAAGTAGTTCTAGAATCCAGCATTAAGCAATAATATACAGTAAATCCCCCATGCGCAAATGATATCCATTCCAAGAGGGTGTTTGTTAAGTCCAACAAAGTTAGCTTAGGTATCCAACTGACACAGTCAGCTATATAGAACTGTATTGTCATAGGTTTATAATACTTTTCACACAAGAATACATAAAAAGCAAACCAAAAAATTAAAGAAAGCATATTTAATGCTACAGTACAGTACCCTGAAGAGTACAGTAGTTCAATACAATAGTGGGCACACTGGGGCTGGCACCCAGCGAACAGGCAAGAGCAGTTACTGACTGGAGGATTGGGAAATGGTAGAGCTGAAAGATCATCAACGATAGATGGAGGGCAAGCCACAATTTTGCTCATGCCTGAAGTTGATGGGACACACATTTGCATCTTCAACAGCTTGCAACTTGAACGATCATATGCAGAGGACTTACATTTGTTAAGCGCTACTGTGTGTCAGGTGCTATAAGGGATCATTCTTGTGTGTTAGCTCATGTATTTCTCACAGAATTTAACGGGGTGAAATTCTTGTATTAGCCTTATCTTTAAGCAGTTAATTATAGGCTTAGATTTAACTATGAATAACTTGCTCAGGATCATATAGGTAATAAAAGTGAAGCCAGAATCCAGACTCAGAGCTGTCCAATTCTGGAGCCTTCCCTCTCAAACCCTGCACTGTCCTATTCTCATGTCTTAAAGTCAGTAGTATTTATTAGAGAAAAATTAGTCATGCGCGGTACGTTCTCCGTTTTGTATGACTTTATGGTAATCTTCTGGCTTCCCTTCCGACTCAGCTGGTAAAAAATCCACCTGCAATGCGGGAGACCTGGGTTCCATCACTGGGTTGGGAAGATACCCTGGAGATAGGAATGGCTACCCACTCCAGTATTCTGGCCTGGAGAATTCCACGGAACGTATAGTCCATGGGGTCACAAAGAGTCAGACACGAATGAGTGACTTTCACTTTCATGCTAATCTTCATTCTGTAGGTAAGTACGTAAAATATGCCTCTTGAAATATCTTTAATTTCTTGAATGGATGATTCCTTAAGAGTTAGACCCTTCAACCTGGTTGTAACCATATTTTGTAATGGCATGTAGAAAGAAATTAGTGACGCTTCTTTCTAGAGGAAAAAGATTGAAGAGCTGGTTGGTGAATGCACATCCCTGCTGACTGCACGTTAGATATCCAAATGCAGTGGCACTGGATGACAGAAAACACAAAATTATTCTTCTGAAATTCAATGCTTCACTTTTAGTAGTTCTGATTGTCCTCAAATACAATTTTTGCTTATTTAAAGAAACAAAGAATCATTCAAAGCACACTCCAATTTTTTAAAAAATAACACTACAGTTTGAGGAAAGAAGAAAATCTTCCCCATTAATCATCTGGAATATGATACAAACATTGAGAGGTCTGGTTTCATCTAAGACTGACCGTATTTATTAAAGTTAATTTTTTCTATACAGTATGTTTTCTACTTTTTGTTAATGAGAAATTTAAGGAATATTATAAGAGCTGTGAGAACAATTTCACACTTCAAGCAAGAGCATGGGGAAAACATCAAACCATGTATTTGAAATAGATACAAAAAAAGAAATCACTTGTCTTGGAACTTTTTCAAACTTTGGTCACAATAGTATGAAATTTTAAGAAATATAAAATAATTTTCTCTAAAGTGATACAATTCAAAAAACAGTCCAAAGGAAATGTTCTCCAAGAATCGTATATCCATAGCAATTTATAGATTCTGAGGTGCAATTATTCCTGCAAATAAAACCAATGAAACTGTAATGATGTCAAACTACTAGGCCAAGATTTAACAAGAGCTGCTGTTGTTTTTCCTTCCATTCTCCTTTATACTTCCCATTCAAACGACTGCAAGAAAATAGAACAAAATTAAAGACAGTCCTCAATTAGGAAGGATTAAATTAGGCAGGCAGAAAATTAAACTGTGTACATTGGGAGGCGGTGAATTGCCTACGACTGGGATACTACGCCCCTATGGACCAGGACGTCAGGACCAGGTCATGGTTACAGCCTTTTCCCAATCTATAGGTCTGTTTCTCATTCGCACTCCTGGCTTGTGCCCTCCCTCTGTGAGATCCTCCTACCCTCCCTTGACTTTGTCTCTTAAAGGGCGGAATCTGCTCTCAGGTCTTTGACTCCTTCTGGCCAGAAATCTCTCTGCTGGGTCCAGGAGCAACTCTGTCCAGAGGCAGTTTGACATAGAACAGAGGATAAAGCCATCTTTGTACTTGTCCAGAGTTGGCCTACCCTGGTCTTTCTTCAGTCTCGATCCAGCTCTCTATTTATAGATGCAGCTGGTGAAAGTTGGGCTGGCATCCAAACCAAAGTCTGTCTCCAAACCTCATGTTTCTATTGCACCACACGTCAGCAATTATCCTAGATTTTCAGCAATTCAGCAGCAGAATTTTAATTTATTTCTCCTGTCTCGGCATAGCTCAAAGACTGAGGGGTACAAAGGTACAAAAGCCATGGCCAAGCCAGACTGGTATAGCCCAGAAGATTCTCTGATGCATCATCCAGGTTACCATGGATGCCCAAAAGTATCAGCTGTATCCTTTCAAAGAAATGAAACCACATTCCTGCTGATAATATCCCGCACTACGGAATGCTGGCTGTGGAACTGAGTTTGCATGCATCACCTGAATTGAAGACTCAAGAATTATTGAATTAAACAGAGAAAGTATCTTGGAAGATCTTGTACTTACAATTTACACTTTAGAGATGGAGACATGGAGGCTCAGTGGAGTCTGAGTTGGGTTGAGTTTGAGTTGGGTTTAGGGCTGCCGTGGGCCCTTCCTGCAATGTTGCCCTTCACTCTAGGCTGTGGAAGGTTAGTAACCCTCTTTGTGTTGACAGGAACTGAGGCACCCCTTTTCCCAGTGATAACAATAAGATGAATTTTCACAAAATCAGGGGTTGTAGAGGAGAGTGCTCCAAGCAATCCCGAAGCAGATAAGATCACAGAGCACCTGCAGGAAAAAAGAATTGTAAATTGAGATTATGTAGAATTTGAAACGCCTGTTCTGAATTTAGGACTAATTCTACCATTTAAAAAATGTTTTAAAGGACTTTCTAAATACTTCTCTTTGCAGCAACTTTACCTATAAAAATAGGAGAAAATCTGACTCTTGGACAAATAAGGATATAACTTAGCTAGTGCTAAAAATACCTTCAGTTCAGTTCAGTTGCTCAGTTGTGTCTGACTCTTTGTACCCCATGAATCACAACACGCCAGGCCTCCCTGTCCATTACCAACTCCCGGAGTTTACTCAAACTCATATCCATCAAGTCAGTGATGCCATCCAGCCATCTCATCCTCTGTCGTCCCCTTCTCCTCCTGCCCTCAATCCCTCCCAGCATCAGGGTCTTTTCCAATGACTCGACTCTTTGCATGAGGTGGCCAAAGTATTGGAATTTCAGCATCAGTCCTTCCAATGAATACCCAGGACTGATCTCCTTTAGGGTGGACTGGTTGGATCTCCTTGTAGTCCAAAGGACTCTCAAGAGTCTTCTCCAACACCACAGATCAAAAGCATCAATTCTTCGGCACTCAGCCTTCTTCACAGTCCAACTCTCACATTCATACATGACCACAGGAAAAACCATGGCCTTGACTAGATGGGCCTTTGTTGGCAAAGTAATGTCTCTGTTTTTTAATATGCTATCTAGGTTTGTCATAACTTTTCTTCCAAGGAGTAAGCGTCTTTTAATTTCATGGCTGCAATTACCATCTGCAGTGATTTTGGAGCCCCAAAAAATAAAGACTGACACTGTTTCCCCATCTCTTAAGCAGTGCTAAATATAGCAACAAGGGCAAGACGTAGACCCATTATTCACAAACAGGCTTTATCCTGTGAAAATTTCAACTCAAAGTGAAAATTTCAGCAAACAGCATAGGTTGAAAGGCATTTTAATTATTAGGAAGTGGAGACATTCTTTTCTAAGTTTTAAAACAAACTTTTATGACATAAAGCTGTACACACACATTCTACCAATGTCAAATTCCTAATTTTGAAATAGTATAATTATTTAACATGTAATCAAAGAAAATTTGGTGTAAGTCAACTTCCTATGAATCTATAATTATTTCCAAATAAAAAACCCACTAACTGTTGAGAAAGTTAATGAATGCACACTCATTACACATCGTTTCATGACATTGACATCATGGTCAGTTACTACTGTGTTAGTGCAGCTTGCTTTTGCCAAACTGCTACATGCTTATTTTTTTTTTTTTTAGCACTATCAGGAATCCAATGTTGACTCATTTCCAATATAAACTTCATAAACAAGTGACTTAAATATATGTCAGAAATATTTTTTCATTAATTCAGGTCATTTTTTTGTACCATTTAGGTACCTAAACCTCCACATTGGATTGATCTTTTGCTTTGCCTGATATTACTCATTCAAAACATGTGTACTGATTCATTTAAAGATTGTCTATGTTGATTGAGGCCTTCCCTTGTGGCTCAGCTGGTAAAGAATCCACCTGCAATGTGGGAGACCTGGGTTCGATCCCTGGGTTGGGAAGATCTCCCGGAGAAGGGAAAGGCTACCCACTCCAGCCCTCAATCAACATAGACAATCTTTACATGAATCAGTACACATGTTTTGAATGAATAATATCAGGCAAAGGAAAAGATCAACCCAATGTGGAGGTTTAGGTACCTAAATGGTTCAAAAAATGGTCTGAATTAGTGAAAAAATATTTCTGACATATATTTAATTCACTTAAGTTTATATTGGAAATGAGTCAACATTGGATTCCTGATAGTGCTAAAAAAAAATAAGCATGTAGCAGCAGTGGCTCAGAGGTTAAAGCGTCTTCCCACAATGCAGGAGACCTGGGTTCGACCCCTGGGTTGGGAGGATCCCCTGGAGAAGGAAATGGCAACCCACTCCAGTATTCTTGCTTGGAGAATCCCATGGACGGAGGAGCCTGGTAGGCTACAGCCCACGGTGTTGCAAAGAGTCGGACATGACTGAGCAACTTCACTTTCACTATGTTGATTGAATCATTTTGAGTGCTATAGAATGTGAGTAAAATTTTTTTCTTAATTGAAAAGGCAAAAGGCCTGATTTAAGAAATTTATAACTTTATAAAATCTAGCCTAAATATATCATGATCCTTATGTCGAATCCATAATGTTCATTTATTTAAGGACATTAGTATGTGCTTCTCATGGAACACTGGAGTTGGCAAAGACTATAAGAATTATCCAATTCACGCACCATGTATTATACTAATAGATGACTGACTGAAGAGTGAATGATTTGCTCACTAAGGCCATCTTTATCACTGTAAACAATTCATAACCAGCTTTGTTTTGACTGAGTTCAGAACTCGGGCCCGCATCTCACAGCCACGTGACTTTATTCTCTCTGTGCTTCAGTGTCTGTAACAAGAGGATCCTGACAGTGCAATTGTTGAGATTTTTCTGAGATGTAATTAAATTATAATTTTTTATTCTAAATATGCTAGATTTTAGCTGAGATGATTTTATACTTGAAAGTCTAGATATTCTTGGTTTATCAGTATTTCCCTGATGTATCTTTTCTATGTTAAGAAACATTATTTAACATATTGTAACCAAACAGGACTCTATGAGGGTTTCCTGGGACAGAACTCCCAAACTATGTCCGTTGCCTGCCTCTTATCTGAAGAAAAACTTTAGCCTTCTGGGCCTTCCCTGAGTTCCAAAGAGTGAATTTAATCAGAGAAGTGAGACAAGGTAGAAAGAAAGGAAAACAGTAAAGCAAAATAAAATTATAATGGTTTAACCATTAAACAAAGTCTTTAGTTCTTCCTCAAGGGCTGTAGATAATATTCTGGGCCGTGTCCTTTGAGCTGTTTTGTAGATACTGAAACTCCCACCAGATGTAAGTTAACTATATGCTGACCACAAGCACACAGACAGACTCCAGACTGGTTTGAACCAGAAGGGTTGATGATGGTGACTCCCAATTACCTCACCAACAGACCATTAGAAGAATGTCCATGAGCTGATCACATACTCCACAATCATCTTCCGTCACTGTCCTTAAAAACCTTTCCCTGAAAACCTTCAGGGAGTTTAGCTTTACAAACACTAACTGCCCGGACTCCTTGCTTAGCACCTGCAATAATAGTTGCACTTTCATTCACCACATCCTCGGTCAGTAGATTGGCTTTACAGCACGTGGGCAAGTGGACCGAAGTTTGGCCTGGTAACAATAGGACACACCATCAACTCAAAATTGCACGTGTGTTGCACTATTCATTGCTGCAGCAGACACCCTGCTTCTATGTCTAGCTTCCTCTCAGAAGCAATCTTCTCCTTGTTTTGGAGTGAGTTCATAACTTTTCCACAGAATTTTTATCCTCTCCAAGAGCTTCTAAAGTTCTTGCCCACCTGCAGGGGAAGGGCCCAAACCAGCTCCAGTCGTTGCCCTTCTGAGGGCTCCAGTTAGCAGCTGTACTGAGGTAGCAGGAGAGTTGGCAGAGTCATCTCCACACTATAATCCTCATGGAATCTCCTTGTGATTTTGAAGAAGTGGGAAGGTAATTATTAATTCTTCAAATCCACTTTTCCTCTAGAAGATAGGAATTTAATCCTTACTCATCCAGTTGCTTAGAGGTCACACCTGACTCTTCTTTTTTTTCTCATCATATTTCAAATTCACTCTTATGGTCTATTATTTTACCTTTGTAAATCATCTCAAAGCTTGCACTTTACCTTTCTGTCATTGTCTCTCTTCACCACTTTGTTGGGGCACCAGCCTTCGGGCAAGTTTTCCAGATTCTTTGTTGCCCTGGAATCTTCAATTTGTTTTCCACATAAGAGCTTGTGAGCATTTTTTACTTTAAAAAAAAAAAAACAAAAAACTCTTACATTTAGCCCCTATCTCTCTACAACCATATCTGGACACCTGGTGCAATTCCTCCTCTCACTCACTGTACTTTATTTGCGTGAATAAAACTGTCTAACTCAGTTTCTAGACCATACCAAGCTTTTATTTTTCTCATCTTAGGGTTTCTGCTCATGCTGTTTCTTCCTTCTGGAATGTTCTTCCCTAGGTTGTGATTATACTGGGTCTCTGCTCAGTCATAGCTCTTGGTTGAATGTTTACCTGGGAATGCCTTTTTTCATCATTCTAGGTTAGTCTTTTCTGCTAATTTTTAAACTGTTTCTTTCATAAAATTTTACATCTTGTGATTATTTCTTGGCTAATTTATTGTCTGTGTTTTGTTTATCTGTATGTTTTATGATAGCAAGGACCATGTGTGCTTTGCTACCAAACACAGGATTTGTATTAATAAAGTTTTATTAAATAAGTAAATGTAGGTTAAAAAAGATATCAAAAACACCTACCAAACCCAAAGCATTGACCATCAGCAATAATTTCATTAAATACATTTACAACTCTCTTTTCTTTCTCTTCTTTCTCTGACTCCCTCCAATGCGAGTGGTGGTGGAGGTGGTTTAGCTGCTAAGCTGTGTCTGACTTAGGGTATTTGGGTATTTGGTCAGGGCTGGGGTGCAAGATGTGGTAGTCTGGTCACCATCAGAGATCCAGACTGCCCCCGATGCCTGTGTAAACACCCACAGTGGCTGTCCCTACCCTACTCAGACTCCACCTCAGGTATGAGCCAGCTGGGGGTCTCACAGCATGGTTCTGTCCTCAGCCGTGTGGAGTGTGATGTGGGGCAAGTGGACCCGGAGCGTCCGCTCTGTTCAGGCTGGGCCATGGGCTGGGCAGTTGCAGGAAACCAGTCAGCCACCCATGTGGTTTCAACTTGCCCTCTCCTCCTGCCTGAGCTGCAGGCAAGCAAGCCTGTGCTCCTCACAGGTGGAGTCCAGGGCTCCTACAGACTTCCTGTTCACCCAACCAACCAAGGATACTTGCCTTCCCGTGTTGGACCCCACGGCTGGCAGGCCCAGTATGGCTTGAACCGCTCATGAGGGCCTCTGCGTAATTAATCTCAATTTCCTCCGAGTCCCCTCCCGGGGCACAGGTCCTGACCTAATCACTTCTCTTTCCTCTCTGCCTGACTCTGTGTGTTCTACAGGAGTCTTTCTGTCAGTCTCCAGTTCATTTTCATTGAGAATCATCCCACCTTTTGATTTGTTTCTCAGGGGAGGTGCGCTCCATATCCTCCTATTCCACCATCCCAATGTGAGTTTCCAACACTGACCATCTTAAAAGGAGAGAAATCATATGTAAATTTGGCTATAATATAAATAAATACCAACTACCATATGAAAGACATGTTAAATATCATGGAAATACAGACAGAATATGGAAATCTATGAAGGCAATATTAAAGACTATTTGATGTTTGAACTGAAACTTAAGCTTGATATTCAGAGAAAGAGATGAAGGCATTTAAAAGCAAAAAAATAGCTTTCACAGTAAAAGGTGATGAAAAAATTCTATTAGGTATATACAAGAAATAAAGCAGGTAGAACAATAGGATTAAAAGGGATATAAGGTAGTTCAGTTCAGTCAGTTCAGCCACTCAGTCATGTCTAACTCTTTGCAACCCCATGAACTGCAGCACACCAGGCTTCCTTGTCCATCACCAACTCCCAGAGCTTGCTCAAACTCATGTCCATCAAGTCGGTGATGCCATCCAACCATCTCATCCTCTGTGTCCCCTTCGCCTCCTGCCTTCAATCTTTCCCAGCATCAGGGTCTTTTTCAATTAGGCAGGTGGCCAAAATATTGGAGCTTCAGCATCAGTCCTTCCAATGAATATTCAGGACTGATTTCCTTTAGGATGGACTGGTTGGATTTCCTTGCTGTCCAAGGGACTCTCAAGAGTCTTCTCCAACACCACAGTTCAAAAGCATCAATTTTTCTGTACTTAGCTTTCTTTATGGTCTAACTCTCACATCCATACATGACTACAGGAAAAGCCATAGCTTTGACTATATGAACCTTTGTCGGTAAAGTAATGTTTCTGTTTTTCAATATGCTGTCTAGGGTTGTCATAGCGTTTCTTCCAAAGAGCAAGCATCTTTTAGTTTCATGGCTGCAGTCACCATCTGCAGTGATTTTGGAGCCCAAGAAAATAAAGTCTGTCATTGTTTCCATTGTTTCCCCATCTACTTGCCATGAAGTGATGGGTCTAGATGCCATGATCTTAGTTTTCTGAATGTTGAGCTTTAAATCAACTTTTTCACTCTCCTCTTTCACCTTCATCAAGAGGCTCTTTAGTTCTTCTTTGCTTTCTGATAAGAGTGGTGTTATGTGCATATCTGAGGTTATTGATATTTTTCCCTGCAATATTGATTTCAGCTTACACTTCATCCAGCCCAGCATTTCTTATGATGTACTCTGCATATAAGTTAAATAAGTAGGGTGACAATATACAGCCTTTATATACTCCTTTCCCAGTTTTGAACCAGTTCATTGTTCCATGTCCAGTTCTAACTATTGCTTCCTGACCTGCATACTGGTTTCTCAGGAGGCAGGTGAGATGGTCTGTTTTTCCCATCTCCTTAAGAATTTTTCACAGTTTGTTGTGATCCACCCAGTCAGGGTTTGCATTTTGTTTGGTAGTTGAATCAAAACTATTTGTTGTTTTAATTTGGATAGTAATACCTTCAACAAGAAGTATAAACCCCACAGGGGGGACTGGGCAAGAAAACATAGAATAGTAGTGTTATAAAATTGGCTTAAATTAGGATGGTGACAATGGGAATGGAAAATAATGGATGACAAATCTGGTCTTGAAATGATAAAGTCTGTGGAAATATCTCCAAGGATGCAGATGCCCCTGGCACCTCGTATGTAAATATTTTAGTGCAGGCAAAATTTTCAAGAAAGAGAGTCCATGGCTCTTGTCAGAAATCTCAAAGAAGTCTCAAATATGACAATTTTTAGAAGGCTAGCTTACTTACCCTAGTTCTCCCCTGTGGGACTACTTGGAAATACTTATCCATGGCTTTCATTTGTCTTTGATGCTTTGTCTGAATCATTCTGTAGAGTAAGACACTCAACCCAAATTAGCTACATTTTAAAAAAAGGATTCTCAACAAATGCAGTCCCAGGCTGTGTCATTTATATTCATTCATTTCCATTCAGAAGGGAGTAATTTTTCTCTTTCTCAGTGAGCCTAGCTTTTGAATCTAAGGATAAGCATTCATATTCAGTGGATTAAATATACCCCCTCACCCTTTTAAACCAGCCTCCCTCTGACTAATAGAGATTTGTAAATTTTGTTCCAAGCCTCTAACAGAAGTTGCTTCTTAAAGGGCATATGCAAACACTGTTCACTGGTATACGCAGGTTATTTTTCTAACACCTAGATAGTGGATTCAAAGAGCAGGCTTACACACAAAGAAGTGAAGTGCTACAGATTTCACTCTCGTCGATTTTCAGGAATTGTTTCTTTTCCACTAAGTGGATTTAAGTTACTAGGGCTTTCTTACCTTGTTTCCTAGGTGTGGATATTAACCATGAAGCCTGTTTTCTCACTCATGGAAGACATATTTTATAAATGTGAGTATTGATTTGTTCTTGTAGGGTGTGCCAGACAGACAATTTCTCCTGCAAGACCCAAGCATGAATTCCCTTCTGCTTCTAGGAGCTGGGTGCTGACACACCTTGCCTTTGCAGATAACTGTTCCAGCCCTGCTCCACTTGAAGTGGAGCAGATCACAGGCAAAGTGCCCTGCCCACATGGAGTCCTTGTCCCTCCTTCTACCGCTCTCTGGGCACCCAGGACCTGGGAACCCCTGGTCAAACAGACTCAAGCTCGAATTCTTAGTAGACAGTTGGGTAATTATTATAATTATTCCATAAGTTTCTGCAACTTTGATAGAAGAGGTATGAAAGTGTCCAGCAGCAAAACCAGTTGAGTTGTGGTTTAGGGTCCAGGCAACAAAAAGGCAATTAGTTGTTAGAAGAAACTTATTTATTATACTGAGACCAGTGAGGAATTTCTCTTAAGGTCCTCTTAAAAGCAACATTGTATACCAGAAGAAACAATCATTATAACAACTTCCTTACAATTCCTTTAACAAGGAGCTCCCTAAGATTATTTCTTGCAGTGCTCCTCAATGAAAGTCATGGGCACAGTGCAAAAGCAGGGTAAATAATAAGGGCAGTTTCACAAAAGCTTTTTATCTGGTGCAGGCACACAACTCTTGACTGGCCTGCAGTTAATTTAATAAAAAAGATTACCTAGAGTAACAAATGAAATGCATATGCTTCAGAAATATTCCACAAATTTTATTTTTAAGAATAATCTTCTAAAGGATGGCCTATTTTAAATGTTCTTAAAATGAAGCCAAATGAACTTATAAAAAGTAGGAGCAAATGTAAGTGTGCAAAAACCTTAAAAGGAGTGAAATAAAGGATTTGTTTCTATTTGAGTATTAAATATAAAAAGGTCAGATTTGAAGACAAACTTTTATCTCTATTAGATAATTAGAGTTTTATGTCTATTAGAGAATTAGCTATAAAAATGTTTACATTGCCAACAAAGTAGTTCTCTCTCTAAATGTCTATGTGAGTTTTAACTATAAAAAGTTATATTTGTAAACAAATTTGTTAATCTTTACCTCAAAATGTCTTTAAATTCTTAAAAACTGGAAGAATTAAGCTCACTTGACTTCTGTCTCATCATTTTTTTCCCTAGGACTGTTTGCAAAGTCTCCACATCTACTCTTGGACTTCTTCCATTCGTTACACAAGCTCAGGTAGAGTGACCTTTTAAAAACACAGAGTCTCAGGAAACCCCACATTCCATAGTCTGGCCTGCACTGGCAACTGAAAAATGAATTTTCCTGGAAAGGATCAAACTATCTAATCTCTACCTGTAAAATGAAGAGCGTAAGAACCATAGCAACTAGAATTCATCATACTCATTTAATACTATCCAGAAAAAGTGGAAACAGTGACAGATTTTGTCTTCTTGAGCTCCAATATCACTGCGGATGGTGACTGCCACCATGAGATTAAAAGAAGTTTACTTACTCTTGGAAGGAAAGCTAAGACAAATGTTGACAGTGTATTAAAGAGCAGAGATATCACTTTGTAGACAAAGGTCTGGATAATCAAAGCTATGATTTTTCCAGTAGTTATGTACATATCTGAGAGTTGGACCATAAAGAAGGATGAATGCTGAAGAACTGATTCTTTCAAATAGTGGTGCTAGAAAAGACTTTTGAGAGTCCCTTGGACTGCAAGGAGATCAAACCAGTCAATTATAAAGGAAATCAATCCTAAATATTCATTGAAAGGACTGATGCTGAAGTTGAAGCTGAAGTTCCAATACTTTGGCCACCTGATGCAAAGAACTGACTCATTGGAAAAGACCCTGATGCTGGGAAAGATTGAGATCAGGAGATGGGGATGACAGAGGATGAGATGGTTGGATGGCATCACTGACTTGATGAACATGAGTTTGAGCAAGCCTCAGGAGATGGTGAAGGACAGGGAAGCCTGGCGTGCTATAGTCCATGTAGTCACAAAGAGTTGGACACAACTGAGTGACTGAACTGAACTGAAGAAACTGGAACTTAAATGTTCTGACAAGAAAAAAGAAGAAAGTTGAATAAGGGAGGTGATGGACGTGTAAGTTAATTTTATGGGGGATCTTTTCACAATGTGTACATATATCAAATCATCACATTGTACCATTTAAATATCTTAAATTTTGTCAACTATACCTCAGTAAAACTGGGGGGGGGGAGGGGACCCAAAGTGCTGATATCAAGATATTATATTAAAAATACTGCTAAGAACAGGGAAAACTTCTATAGAAAGATGGGCAAAACATTTAAACTTTACAAAAAAGGAAATTTAATTATTACTAAATAAATGAGGTATTCAGTGTCATTAGTAGTCAGGAAAATGTGAGTGGAAAGTACAATAGAATATCATTACACATCCATAAGATTGACTAATATGGGAATGGTGTGAGTTGTATATAGTGCTGGCAGGACTGTAAATGGGTGCAGCCACTTTGGAAAATTATTTGAGATTAGATAATAAAGTTGAAAAGCTGCATATTTGACCATCTTACAATTTTAGACTTCAGATAGAACGCTTGTGCATGTGGAGCAGAATACATTAGGTGTAAAAAGTGTCTGTAGCATCATTGCCTTTTAATTATCCAAACTAGAAGCAAACTGAATGTCCAGTTAGAATGAATAATCTTAATATATTCATAGATCAGGACATTTTCTAGCAACAAAACTAAATAAGTCTGTCTCCATTCCGAGTCTTCCACAGGTAATACTGAATAAATGAAACTACTGCAGACAAGAAATCATACCTTTCGTATGGTTTCATCCATATGAATTTCAAAAAAACACAAAGTTAAACTACATTTTTAGGGCTGTACATATATTTGGGAAAACTATAAAACCAGGGCAATTGTTCTCTGAAACGGGCAGGAAAGCAGCAGGCTCTGGAGAGGCACACAGTGACAGGTGCAGAGTCCTTGGAGGCAGCACATTTCCTCATTCTGAGTGTCGTCATTATAGTTATTCCTGATGCCTCTCAATTACCATTTCTATGGTGCAGTTATGCTATATGTGTGTTCTATTTCACAATTTTGAAAAGACTTTCAAAAGACTGCTTAAGAAGAAATACCTCACACAAATGTCATCAAATTGAGCATAATAAGAATTTGGGATTAGGAATTGATAAGGAGAGAGCCTGTACTTGAGTTACAGCTGAAATTGTATACATATGCATAATCGTTAGCAATACTGTCTTAAAAATATTCTCTTCAGTTCCAAAAAAGTTATGTCTTTTTTTTTTTCTTGAGTTTTATTCAGCCTATTTTCTTTTATTATTATCTATGGAGAATTCCATGGACAGAGGAGCCTGGTGGGCTGCTGTCCATGGGGTCGCACAGAGTCGGACACGACGGACGTGACTTAGCATAGCATAGCAAAACTGAATAATCTTAAATAATACAGCAAACATGTTTCAGCGTATTAAAGATATTTCAGAGACTTTCTGGTCTTGAAAATTAAATACAAAATAGTGTTTTATTTCTCATAGTATTGAATAAAGGCCCTTACGATCTGTTCCTCTTGAGACTCATTTCCTACCTCTTGTGAAAGTGCCCTCTGCTCCCCTATCACATAGCCAAACTCTTGCACATCTGTTCATGCACAGGGTGTTCTTCCATCTCTTTTCTACCTGAAGCACTAGTCCGTGTTCATCCTTCAAGAAGCATATGCATTGCTTTCCCTAGGAAGTCTCACTTGAACTCTGTTATCTTCATTTTTGTTTTTTACTTTTTATCTTGTAATGGAGCATAAGTGATTAACAATGTGTTAGTTTTGGGTGTACAACAAACTGATTCAGTTATACAATACATGTATTTATTCTTTTTCAAATTCCTTTCTCAGTTACAGAGTACTGAGCAGAGTCCCTGTGATATACAGGAGGCTCTCATTGGTTGTCTATTTTATACATAGTATCAGTTGTGTATAGGGGCTTCCCAGGAGGTGCTAGAGGTAAAGAAACAGTCCTCCCTGGGTCAGGAAGATGTCCTGGAAGAGGGCGTGCAACCCACTCCAGTATTCTTGCCCGGAGAATCCCATCAGCAGAGAACCCTGGCAGGCTACAGTCCATAGGGTCATAAGGAGTCAGTCATGGATGAAGCAACTTAGCATGCATGCACTCACCAATTGTATATATATGTTAGTCCCAACCTCCCAATTCATCCCACCCATCTTTTCCTCCTTGGTATTCACCCTTATATTTGTTCTGTACACATGTGTGTGTTTCTGGTTTGAAAATAAAATTGTCTATACCATTTTTCTGGATTCCACATATATGCATTGATATATTGGGCTGGTCAAAAAGTTCATTCAGATTTTTCCATAAGATGTTATGGAAAACTCAAATCAACCTTTTGGTCCACCCAGCACGATGTTTGTTTCTTTGTCTCTGACTTACTTCACTCTGTGCGACAGTCTATAGACCCATCCACATGTCTGCAAACAGCACAGTTTTGTTCCTTTTTATGTGGAGTAATATTCCATTGCATGTCTTTATCCATTCCTCTGCTGGGATATTTAGGTCACTTCCATGTCCTGGCTATTGTAAATACTGCTGCAACGAACATTTGGGTGCATGGATCTTTTGGAATTATGATTTTCTCTGGGTGTATGATCAGGAGTGAGATTGCTAAATCATCTGGTAGTTCTAACTTTACTTTTTAAAGGAACTTCCATGTTAATTTCCATAGCTATTGTGTTGATTTCTATTCCCAACAGTGTAATAGTGTTCTGTTTTCTCCATACCCTCTCCAGCATTTACTGTTTGTAGGCATTTAATGATGGTCATTCTGACTGGTGTGAGATGATACCTCATTGTCGTTTTGACTTGCATTTCTCTAACAGTGATGTTTCATGTGTTTCACGTGTTTGTTTCATGTGTTTGTTGGGCATCTGTGTATCTTCTTTGGAGAAATGTCTTTTTAGGAATTCTGCCCATTTTTTATTGGATTATTTGTTTTTGATATTGAGATGCGTGAGCCGTTTGCATATTTTGGAGATTAATCTTTTGTCAGCTGCTTCATTTGCAAATACTTTCTCCCATTCTGAGAGTTGCCTTTTTGTCTTACTTAAGGTTTCCTTTGCTGTGCAAAAGCTTTTAAGTTTAATTAGATCCTACCTGTTTAGTTTCGTTTTTATTTTCATTACTCAAGAATGTGGGTCAAAAAAAAAAAAAAAGAATGTGGGTCAAAAAAGATTTTGCTGCCATTTATGTCAAAAAGTGTTCTTATGTTTTCATCTAAGAGTTTTACAGTGTCTTGCCTTGCATTTAGTTCTTTAATCAATTTTGAATTTATTTTTTGTGTATGGTGTTAAGGAACATTCTAATTTCATTCTTTTACATGTAGCTGTCCAATTTTCCCAGCACCATTCATTAAAGAGACTGTCTTTTCTCCGTTGTATTATACGCTCCTGCCTCCTTTATCATAGGTTAAATGCCCACAGGTGCATGCGTTTGTCTCTAGGCTTTCTGTGCTGTTCCATTTCTGTTTTGTGCTAGTATCATGCTGTCTTCATGGCTGCAGGTTTGTAGTATAATCTGAGATTATATATGATATATATATATATATATCATATCATTATATATGAGCCTGATTCCTCTGGTTCCATTTTTCTTCCTCACTATTGCCTTGGCTATTCAGAGTCTTTTGTGTCTCCATACATATTGTAAATTTTTTGTTGTTCTAGTTAAGGATTGCATTGAATCTGCATATTGCTTTGGATAGTATAGTTGTTTCTACAATATTGACTCTTCCAGTTAAAGAACTTGGTGTATTTCTCCATTTGTTTGTGTTGTCTTTGATCTTTTTTTCATCAGTATCTTATAGTTTTCTGAGTAGAGGTCTTTTGCCTCCTTAGGTAGTTTTACTCTTAGGTATTTATTCTTTTTGTTGCAGTGGTAAATGGGATTGTTTCCTTAATTTCTCTTTCTGAACTTTCATTGTTAGTGTATAAGAATGCAAGATATTTCTGTGTATTCATTTTCTATCTTGCAACTTTACTAAATTCATTGATTAGCTCTAGGAGTTTTCTTGTGGTGTCTTTAGGATTTTCTGTGTGTAGTATCAGGGCATCAGTAAAGAGTGACTATTTAATACTATTTAATAGTAGAGGTTTTACTATTCTTTTCCAATTTGGATTCCTTTTATTCCTTTATCTTCTCACATTGCCATGACTAAGACTTCAAAAATGATGTTGAGTAATAGTGGCAAGATTGGATACCCTTGTCTTGTTCCTAATCTTAGAGAAAATGCGTTCAGTTTTTCACCACTGAGAATGATGTTTGCTGTATGGTGTTGTATATGGCCTTTATTATGTTGATGTAGGGTTCCTCTATGCCCATTTTCTGAAGAGTTTCTTTTTTCATAAATGGGTGTTGAATTTTGTCAAAAGCTATTTCTGCATCTACTGAGATGATCACATGGTTTTTATCCTTCAATTTGTTAATATGGCATATCACATTGATTGATTTCTGTATATTGAAGAATCCTTGAATCCCTAGGATAGATT
The DNA here is from genome assembly GCF_019320065.1 of Cervus canadensis. NCBI lineage: Eukaryota > Metazoa > Chordata > Mammalia > Artiodactyla > Cervidae > Cervus > Cervus canadensis. The sequence goes on from NC_057404.1 coordinate 58,487,241, forward strand.
TCATTTGATCATGATATATGGTCTTTTTTAACATGCTGTTGGATTCAATTTGCTAGTATTTTGTTGAGGATTTTGGTATCCATGGTCATCAATGATACTGGCATGTAATTTTCTGGTTTTGTGATGTCTTTGTCTGGTTTGGGTGTCAGTGTGATAGTGGCCTCATAGAATAAAAGTTTGGGATTGTTCCTTCTGCAATTTTTTTGGAGGAGTGTGATAGAATAGGTGTTATCTCTTTGGAGAAGGAAATGGCAAACCACTCCAGTATTCTTGCCTAGAGAATCCTGTGGACAGAGGAGCCTGGTGGGCTTCTGTCCATGGGGTCACATAGAGTCAGACATGACTGAAGCGACTTAGCATGCATGCATGTATTAGAGAAGGAAATGGCAACCCACTCCAGTATTCTTGCCTGGAGAATCAGACAGAGGAGCCTGGTGGGCTGCCGTCTATGGGGTCGCACAGAGTCGGACACGATTGAAGTGACTTAGCAGCAGCAGCAGCAGCAGCAGCTTCTCTAAATGTTTGGAAGAATTTGCCTGTGGAACCACCTGGTCTTGGATTTTTGTTTGTTGGAAGATTTTTAATCACAGTTTTAATTTTATTGCTTGTGACTGATCTGTTCATATTTTTTATTTCTTCTTGGTTCAGTCTTGGAAGGTTGTGCTTCTCTAAGAATTTGTCCATTTCTTCCAGGTTCTCCATTTTATTGCCACATAGTTGTTTGTAGTAGTCTGTTATGATTGTGTTTCTGAGGCATCAATTGTAACTTCTCCTTCTTCATTTCTAATTTTATTGATTTGAGTATTCTCCTACCCCGTTTTTTTTCTTGATGAGTCTGGCTAAATGTTTATTTATTTTGCTCATCTTTTTAAAGAACTAGCTTTTTAGTTTCACTGATCTTTGCTATTGTTTTCTTCATTTATATTTCACTTACTTTTGCTGTGATCTTTAGATGTCTTCTGCTAGTTGTGGAGTTTTCTTTTCTTGTTGTTCTTTCTCTAGTTTCTTTAGGTGTAAGTTTAGGTTGTTTATTTGATATTTATCTAGTTTCTTGAAGTAGGATTGTATTGTCATAATCTTACCTCTTAGAATTGTTTTTGCTGTATTCCATAGGTTTTGGGTCATCATGTTTTCATTATCATTTGTTTCTAGATATTTTTAAATTTACTCTTTGATTTCTTCAATGATCTCTTGGTTATTTAGCAGCGTATTCTTAAGCTCCCATGTTTGTGTTTTTTACAATTTTTCCACCGTCATTGAATTCTAATCTCATAGCATTGTGGTCAGAAAAGATGCTTGATACGATTTCAATTTTCTTAACTTTACTGAGGCTTGGCTTGTGACCCAAGATGTGCTCTATCCTGGAGATATTCCATGTGCACTTGAGAAGAAGGTGTATTTTGCTAATTTTGGATGGAATTTCCTATAAATATCAATTAATTCTATCTGGTTTAATGTTTATTATGATTCATGTTTCCTTATTAATTTTCTCTCTGGGTTATCTGTTAATTGCTGTAAATGAGGTGTTCAAGTCCCCACTCTTACTGTGTTAATGAAAGCTTCCCTTTTTATGGCTGTTAGCATTTGCATGATGCATTGAGGTGTTCCTATGTTAGGTACATAAATATTTACAATTTTATATTTTCTTCAATTGATGCCTTGATCATTATATAGTGTCCTTCCTTGGTTATTGCAATAGTCTTCAGAGTCTATTTTGTCTGAAATGAGTATTGCTACTCCAGCTTTCTTTTGATTTCCATTTTCATGGAATCTCTTTTTCCATCTGCTCACTTTTCAGTGTATATTCCTAGGTCTGAAGTGGATCTCTTGCAGACAGCATATATATATTAATTTTGTTTTCATATCCATTCATCCAGTCTGTGCCTTTTGGTTAGAGTATTTAATCTACTTGCATTTAAGTTAATTATTGATATGTGCATGTGTGTGTGTGCTTGTCCAGTCGCTTCAGCTGTGTCCAACTCTGCAACCCCACAGACCAGAGCCCACCAGGCTCCCCTGTCCATGGCATATTCCCAGCAAGAATGCTGGAATGGGTTGCCATGCCCTCCTCCAGGGAGGGGAACTTCTGGACCCAGGGGTTGAAACTGCATCTCTGTATCTCCTACATTTCAGGCAGATACTTTACCACTGAGCCACCGGGGAAGCCCCATTGATATGTATGTTACCATGACCATTTTGTTAATTATTTTAGGTTTGCTTTAGTAGATCTTTTTCTTCTCCTGTGTTTCCTGACTGTAGAAGTTCCTTTAGCATTTGTTGTAAAGCTGTTTTGGTGGTGCTAAATTTTCTTAGCTTTGCTTGTCTGTAACGCTCTTGATTCCTTCATCAAATCTGAGTGAGGCTCTTGCTGGATAGGGCAATCTTGGTTTTAGGTTTTTCTATTTCATCACTTTAAATATATCTTGCCACTCCCTTCTATCCTGCACTTTCTGCTAAAAAATCAGCTGAAAATCTTATGGGGATTCCCTTGTATGTTACTTATTGTTTTTCCTTTGCTGCTATTTGTACTTTTTCTTTGTACTTAACTTTTGCTAGTTAGATTAATCTGTGTCTCAGCATGTTTCTCCTTGCGGGTTATCCTGTATGGTACTCTCTGCACTTCCTGGACTTGACTATTTCCCTTCCCATATTAAGGAAGTTTTCAACTATAGTATCTTCAAATATTTTCTCAAACCCTTCCTCTTTCTCCTCTTCTTCTGAGATATCTATAATTTGAATGTTTGTGTGTTTAATGTTGTTCCAGAGGTCTCTGAGTCTGTTCTCATTTCTTTTCACTCTCATTCTTTATTCCGCTCTATGGCTGTTATTTCTACCATTTTATCTTCCAGCTCACTTTTCTGTGTTTCTGCCTCAGTTATTCTGCTATTGATTCTTTCTAGTGTATTTTTCATTTCAGTTCTTGTGTTTTTCATCACTGTTTGTTTTCTCTTTAGTTCTTCTAGGTCCTTGGTAAACATTTGTTGTATCTATTTGATTCATGCCTCATTTTATTTCCAGTCATTACTCTGAATTCTGTTTCAGGTGGATTGTATATTTCCTCTTCACTGACTTGGTCTTGTGAGTTTTTATCATGCTTCTTAGGCTGCAACATATTTATCTGTCATCTCATAATTTCTAGTTTCCTGTGTTTGTGGCCTCCTTCCCCTGGCTGCAGGGCCATAATTCCTTCTGCTTCTGTTGTCTGCCCCCTGGTGGGTGAGGTTGACTCAGGGGGTCGTGAAGGCTTTCTGATGGGATGGACTGGTGCCTACACTCTGGTGGGTGGAGCTGTCTTTACCCCTCAATGGTTGGAGCCGCATCTGGTGCTGTTTTGGGGGTGTCTGTGGGCTTAATGTGACTCTGCACTGTTTTACTGACCCATGGGGCTGTGTCCTCTTGCTGGTGGTTTGGCATGAGGTGTCCGGCACCGAAGCTTGCAGGCAGAGGGTGTAGTCAAGTCTCAGGGTCAAGATGGATACCTCTGGGAGAGCAAACACCAATTAATATTCCCTGAGCCTCTGACTTCTCTAGCAATCCAGCACCCTGGACTCAGCATTTCCACATTGGAAGCCCAGGACAACCCCTGGCCAGGGTACCAAGAACCTGCAAGCCACATAGTGTGGCAAGAGGAAAAAGAAAGGACAAAAAATGAAAAGAAAACATGCAAAAGAAACCCAAGACAACTAACAATAACAAAAAACCCAGCAAACAACAACACACACAAAGAAACAAAAGCAAAACAAAAAAAAAAAAGAGGAAAACAGACAAACCAAGCCCAAGACAAATGATAAAAACAATCCAAACATAAACAATGAAAAAAACAGAAAACAAAAAAATTAAAGAAATAAAAGAGAACAAACAACAGAACTAAAAAATGAAAAGAATCAAGACTAAATTAACCAAAGCAAAAACAAAAACAGAAAGCAAACTAAAAAAGCTAAGAAAACTTAAAACACAGAATAACAGTTTTAAAAGGCTGGTGCACTGGGAAGACCCAGAGGTATGGAATGGGGAGGGAGGTGGGAGGGGGGATCGGGATGGGGAACACATGTAAATCCATGGCTGATTCATGTCAATGTATGGCAAAAACCACTACAATATTGTAAAGTAATTAGCCTTCAACTAATAAAAGTAACTGAAAAATAAAAAAATAAAGAAACCCAAAGAACAAAAATTAGAAAAAAACAAAAAAGTACAGTAAAAACAGAAAAATAAAAAGAAATACATTACAAAAGCAATAAAACATAAAAACAATACCACCAACAAGGTAACAAAGTGAAATAAACACAAAAAGAATAACAGTAGTAATGATGTTTTCCCAGGACCTTCACTGTCAGTATCCTTGCTCCCTCAGCGAGCCACGCCCAATTCCCACCTTCCCAGGAGGCCCTCCAATGCCTCTGGGTAGATCCCTGCGGGCACTCTGACCAAGTCCCACATATACTTGCCCCCAAGTCCGTAGCTGCTAAACCTAGACCAGTCTCGGTTAGGGAGCTTTCGTTGTCTGTTCAGGTGCTCTGCGGACAGTGGGCTTGCCAAGCCGATGGTGGTGATTTAAACTGCAGCTTGCGCAGCTGCACAGAGACAGTCCCTTTCCTCTTCCTTAGTCGCGGTGCCCCAGAGGCTCAGCTTTGGTTTTGACCCCGCCTCTGCATGTGCACCGCCCTCAGCGGTTTGCTCCCCATCCAAGTGAGGGGGGCAAAAGTAGCCCGACTGAGGCACACTTACTCCCTCGGGCTGGCGAGGGGTGTGGCATCCCCAGCTGGGGTGTACCTGACGTCCCCTCTGGTGGGGACTGGAGGGCAGTTGTACCTGACTGGGGCATGCGTGCCCTGATGAGCCCCTTCCAGTGACCGTGGAGGCAAGGGCTGGTGTGTGGGGCGGTGGCAGGCCCTCCTCTGTGCGCCCCTCTCCCTCGGCAGGCCACACTTCCTCCACGGGTTTTCCTGGCCATGGAGACCCTCACTCCCATCCCCTCTGTGCTATTTGCACAACAGACAGTGGTCCTCTCCCTGGATCTGCTCTCTCAACCCCACAATTTAGCACTCAGCCCCTGCCAGCACTGGTGGCTTCCTGTCTCAGGCAGGAGAGGTCAGGACTGATTCCTGAGGAGGCTTTGGCGTGGGTGGCATTCAGGACCCCAGAGCCTATGTGGGTGGAGGAGCCCTTGGCTTTGGCAGTGGGTAAGCCTGCTCCGGTGGGTGCTCCTCCCGGCGCTGGCAGTGGCTGGAGAAGGGGGTTGCAGTACTGGTCCTGGCCCTTCTGGTTCACTCAACAATGGCACCTTGCTCCTATACTGCCCTGGCCTTCAGAAAACTCCCCAGCTGTGGAACTCCTTACGCCCTTCCCTTCAGGATGCCTTTTCACAACCAACAGCCGTCCTCTCCCTGGGTCTGCTCTCCAAACCCTAGCCCAGCACGCAGCCCAGTTCTGCACCGGGAGACACACAGTACAGTCTGGGGTGACAGGGCTGCCGCGTGGACCGTGGGCCAGTTCTCACTCTGCTCTGCTTTCCACACACTGGTTCCTGTGTTCTCCATCGCCCCCTGCAGGTGTTTCTGTCCCAGCTGGCTTCCCCAACATGGGTTTTTTTTTCCTGAGGGCAGGCACGTCTCCACCTTTGGGTTTTCTGTTTTGTCCTTGTCACAGTACTAAATCTTTCAGTCTGGAGAACAACTTTTTTTTTTTTTTTTTTAAATCACATCTGAAGAATAACTCTTGCAAGCAAATTCTTGCCCTGATTCTTTTAACTCTGCTGGTGAGTACGCCCTGACTAGAGCCTGGAGTTGATAATGTTGGCGTTTCCCCTCAGGCCATGGCCACACTGTTGAGTTTTCTGTAGTGACCTTGTTCTTCCCCCTCCCAGCTCTGGATGAACCAGAGATGGATGTGTGACCCCAGCTCTTCCTATTCTCTTGTCTCTCCCTCAACTTTAGAATCTGAATTAAACAATGTCAGTAATCCCAAGAGTATACACCTGGCAACGTGACTTTTACCATGTGGAAGTTATCTTTGCCAACTTTCCTGGAATCTACTTAGACTAATTTTCTATGAAACCAAAGGTAATGAATGCCAATTTTCTATTTTACAATGGAAAAATGTATCAGAACATAGGTTAAGTTGGGTTCATAAGTATTAATTTTCCTGTAAAGTAAAGGGGAATAAAGAAAGATCTCTTTGAACACGTGACCATGGAGAAGGATAAACTATTTCTGGCCAAAATACCCTAAGGATAAACTCTAAATTGAGAACTGTGGGTGGTTTTCTGGGAGCAAAGTATAACACATGGTGGGAAATTTTTGTATTTTTCTTTCTTTTTTTTTTGCAAAAGATGTAGCTAATCGTTGTGCCTTATATGAAGCTATGTTAAGTAGATTGAAATATGCTTTCATATCCTCTTATGTTTTCACCCTTTCATATCCTCCACATTGTACCTTATCACTTTTATCTTTCATACTCCTTTCATCAAGAATTTCATCACGAATGAATATTCCAAATGCATACCATCTAGGAGGGAAAGAAAATGGTGTCAGAGGTTGCCTTGTTGCTCTTTATATGCACACTATTCAACACAGTGTCTATTTAGAGAAATTATCAAGTAAGACATAAACAAAGCTTTAAAAAATTGCTGACTGTTCAGAAGAAGGCATATAAATATCTAGAAAGTTAAGAAAGAATTAGGTCATGTTTACAGTCCAGAAGCTGAATTGAACATCACATAACGGGGTAATACAGCTCCTTAACCATCTCTGCACAGCTCTTATTTCTTTCCTCTGACACAAGGTACACAAATGGGACTTTTTTTTTGGTGGAACGACTGATGCTGAAGCTGAAATTCCAATACTTTTGCCACCTGATGCAAAGAACTGACTCACTGGAAAAGACACTGATGCTGGGAAAGATTGAAGGTGGGAGGAGAAGGGAACAATGGAGGATGAGATGGTAGGATGTCATCACTGACTCAATGAACATGAGTTTGAGTAGGCTCCAGGAGTTGCTGATAGACAGGGAGGTCTGGCGTGCTGCAGTCTCAAAGAGTGGGACACGACTGAGTGACTGAAGTGAACTGAACTGATGGGGCGAGGATACTCATTCTCTGGTTTTGATTTGAAACTTCTAATTTGACTGATTTGACACTCATTTTTTAAAATCTTATTTTCTGAACTTTCTATTCCATCTGGTCTTGCAGTTTTCTGCCCATACCTTCTCCTCTGCATGGGGAGTTGGCTCTCCCAATTAGTTTGCTCTGCTTAAGAAAGCATCACAGGAAAGCTCCCCAAAAGTTAACACCCTCAGTTTTTTTTCACAATTAAGTTTTATTACTTGCATTTGCTTCTTTTTCCAGCACCTACAGTTCCCTCCTTTCGTCCTTCACACAGTCAGCTTACTGAAACTAGTATTGCATGTGCATTATTAGGAAACACTGACACTAATAACTGGTTGATAATCATAAACAATGTCAAACAGTTAAATTCCCCTAAACTGCATATAGTTTTAAAAAAACATTATATGAGCTTTTATTTTCCTTAGAAGAAAAACCTATGTATTCACCTGATATCAAACCCCTTTTGAAAGGAGCACAGTTTCTACTTAGGTCATGTACCATCTTTGGGTTCATTTGATATTGATATAAATAGAAGCTTGCAACCATTCTTCACCATTCTGGATAAACTTAGTTGGAAGAATAACAACAAATACTGTTCATCTAAAATAAAAATAGATGAGGCCTATTGGACACTCACATATGCCAGGCTCTCTTTTAAAAATCAAAACCTGCAATATTCTATTTAATTCTTATAAAAATCCTGTGTGATATGTTATCCCCATTATCATCATCATTCTACACATGAGATTGCTAGAGCTAGAGAGCTTAAGCTTTCTGCATGCAAGATCACACAGCTCAGGAGAGGCAGAAGTAGGAGCTAATTTCGGTTCAGTTCAGTCACTCAGCCATGTCCAGCTCTTTGCGACCCCATGGATTGCAGCATTCCAGGCTTCCCTGTCCATCACCAACTCCTGGAGCCTCAGTTCAGTTCAGTCATTCAGTTGTGTCCGTCTCTTTGCGACCGCGTGAATCGCAGCACACCTGGCCTCCCTGTCCATCACTAACTCCCAGAGTTTACTCAAACTCATGTCCATTGAGTCAGTGATGCCATCCAGCCATCTCATCCTCTGTCGTCCCCTTCTCCTCCTGCTCCCAACCCCTCCCAGCATCAGGGTCTTTTCCAATGAGTCAACTCTTTGCATGAGGTGGCCAAAGTATTGGAGCTTCAGCTTCACCATCAGTCCTTCCAAGTGAACACTCAGGACTGATCTGCTTTAGGATGGACTGGTTGGATCTCCTTCAGTCCAAGGGACTCTCAAGAGTCTTCTCCAACACCACAGTTCAAAAGCATCAATTTTTCGGCACTCAGCTTTCTTCACAGTCCAACTCTCACATCCATACATGACCACTGGAAAAACCAAAGCCTTGACTAGATGGACAAGTACTTTGTTGGCAAAGTAATGTCTCTGCCTTTTAATAAGCTGTCTAGGTTGGTCATAACTTTTCCTCCAAGGAGGAAGTGTCTTTTAATTTCATGGCTGCAAGCGCCATCTGCAGTGATTTTGGAGCCCCCCAAAATAAAGTCTGACACTGTTTCTACTGTTTCCCCATCTATTTGCCATGAAGTGATGTGACCGGATGCCGTGATCTTAGTTTTCTGAATGTTGAGCTTTAAGCCAACTTTTTCACTCTCCTCTTTCACTTTCATCAAGAGGCTCTTTAGTTCTTCTTCACTTTCTGCCATAATGGTGGAATCATCTGCATATATGAGGTTATTGATATTTCTCCCGGCAATCTTGATTCCAGCTTGTGCTTCCTCCAGCCCAGCTTTTCTCATGATGTACTTTGCATATAAGTTAAATAAGCAGGGTGACAATATACATCCTTGACATAATCCTTTTCCTATTTGGAACCAGTCTGTTGTTCCATGTTCTAACTGTTGCTTCCTGACCTGCATATAGGTTTCTCAAGAGGCAGGTCAGGTGGTCTGGTATGCCCATCTCTTTCAGAATTTTCCACAGTTTATTGTGATCCACACAATCAAAGGCTTTGGCATAGTCAATAAAGCAGATATAGATGTTTTTCAGGAACTCTCTTGCTTTTTTGATTATCCAGTGGATGTTGGCAAATTGATCTCTGGTTCCTCTGCCTTTTCTAAAACCAGCTTGAACATCTGGAAATTCATGGTTCACGTATTGCTGAAGCCTGGCTTGGAGAATTTTGAGCATTACTTTACTAGCATGTGAGATGAGTGCGGTAGTTTGAGCATTCTTTGGCATTGCCTTTCTTTGGGATTGGAATGAAAACTGACCTTTTCCAGTCCTGTGTCCACTGCTGAGTTTTACAAATTTGCTGGCATGTTGAGAGCAGCACTTTCACAGCATCATCATCCCAGAGCTTACTCAAACTCCTATCCATTGTGTTGGTGATGCCATCCAACCATCTCATCCTCTGTCGTCCCCTTCTCCTCCCACCTTCAGTCTTTCCCAGCATCAGGGTCTTTTCAAATGAGTCAGTTCTTTGCATCAGGTGGCCAAAGTATTGGAGCTTCAGCTTCAGCATCAGTCCTTCCAATGAATATTCAGGACTGATTTCTATTAGGATGGATGGTTGGATCTCCCTGCTGTCCAAGGGCCTCTCACTAGTCTTCTCTAACCCCACAGTTCAAAAGCATCAATTCTTTGGTGCTCAGCTTTCTTTATAGTCCATCCTATTCATACGTGACTACTGGAGAAACCATAGCTTTGGCTAGACGGACCTTTGTTGGCAGCTAAATCAACCAGTTTAGTAGGAGCTAAACACACAGTTAATCCCAGAAAATATGCCCTTAGCCTCAATCTCACACTACCTATATTGTGTTTAAATATGGCTACCAGAGGAGTTATTCTGAGGATTTATTGCTTATATATGTTTGACTTCTAAAACTTTTTATTTTGGTTTCTTTGTGTCTATACTTTTTCAAAATTTTTAAATTGAAGTATAATTAATTTACAATATGTTGCTTTCAAGTGTATAGAAATTGATTCAGTTTTATATATATATAGTTATATATATATATATATATAGTTATATATATATATATATAGCTATTTCTCATTGTAGGTTATTACAAGATATTGAGTATAGTTCCCTCTGCTATTCTGTAGGTCCTTGTTACTTATTTATTGTATATATAGTAATGTGTATATATTAATCCCAAATTCCTAATTTATCTTTTCCCCTCTCACTATCCACCTTGATAACCATAATTTTGTTTTCTATGTCTGAGTCTGTTTCTTTTTTTAACATTTATTTATTTTTAATTGGAGGAACATTGTGTCAGTTTTGCCCTGTATCAACATGAATCAGCCATAGGTGTGCATATGTTCCCCTCTCTCTTGAGCCTCCCTCCCACTTTCCACCCCATCCCACCCGTCTAGGTTTTCATAGAGCACCAGAGCTATATAGCAGCTTTCCATTAGCTGTCTGCTTTACATATGGTAATGTATATATGTTTCTGTTTTGTATATAAGTTCATTTGTATTGGTTTTTAGATTCCACATATAAGTGGTATCATATGATATTTATCTTTCTCTGTGCCTTACTTCATTTACTATGATAATCTCTAGTTCCATTCATGTTGTTGCAAATGACATAATTTCATTGTTTTTATGGCTGAGTAATATTCCATTGTATATATGCTCCACATCTTCTTTATCCATTCATCTGTTGATGGACATCTAGGTTGCTTCCATGGCTTGGCTATTGTGAATACCATTGCTATTAACATAGGAGTGCATGTATCTTTTGAGTATGATGAAACTGATCCTTTTTTATGATTCTGTTCACTTAGTTTTTACATGTAGCTTACTTAGAGGTTATAAAAACATATAAGGTGTTTCATTTGCAATGGGACAAGGAATAAGAAAAGGTTATGCTTGGATAAGGGATGCTTAAATGCATGTGTGAGATAGTCTGTGTGAAGCACTACAAGGTCAGCTATGGCGTCTCTTTCTCCATCCTGGACTCTCTAGACCCATTTATATGGTCCTCCTGGGCTCCTCTACCTGGGTCTCATATTCTACCTTCTGCGACAGCTGCCACCTGCCTCCGCCTTGAACACAAACCCAAATCCACCTTTTCTTTTAGTTTTCCTTGTCTCAGTCAGTGGAACCACCAACTGCCGGAAGAAGGTGAGAAGTATCTTCATTTCCTTCCTCCTTTCCCCCAAACATCTCCTCTGAGAGATGCTCTTTCCTCTTTGTACTTCAGTGCAAGTCTTACCTGAGACCCTGTCCTGTGTTGATTAGTCATCCCTAAGAGCACCCTGAGCTTCCTTAGTGGCTCAGATTGTAAAGACTCTCCTGCAGTGCAGGATCCCTGGGTCAGGAAGATCCCCTAGAGAAGGGATAGGCTACACACTCCAGTATTCTTGCCTGGAGAACTCCATGGACAGAGGAGCCTGGCAGGCTATCATCCACGAGGTCACAAAGTCTGACATAACTGAACTAGCACTTTCACTTTCTTCTTACTTTCAAACAACAACAAAGAATACTTAGTTATCAATCCTAGTGCCTTCCAGAAAGCTACCAGGTGAAGTTCCTAACATGCAAATCCCATCATGTTATTCATTCCCTTCATTTTAGTAGATGCTCAGACCTACAGAATTAAGTTCAGACTCCTGAAACCCTTTCAGGCTTACCTCCCTAAACGTCCATACAACATAGCTTTCACTTCAGTTTCAGCAAGGCACACTCAGTTTCTCATGAGGCCAAACATTCTGTGATTTTGTTATAATCCTATGGTTTCCAGCCCCTACTTAATTGGCTGGTGACTTCTGTTCTTCCTCAGAACAAATCAATTATCATCTCCTTCTCGAAACACTTTCTTATCAAAACTTCATCTCCTTCAACTAAATTATATTCTTTCTTTGTGCTGCTACTTTACTGCTGCACTTCTATTTACTTAGTTTATAGGCTATGGAATTAAACCTTACTGTCTCTAATTGTTGTTTTTTTATGGTGTATATCTTCTCAGTGTGAGGCTGAAGAAGACAGAGTCTACGTCCATCATCTCTGGATCCTGGCACCTTGAACTGTGCCTGGCATGCTTTAAGTGCTCAATACATGTTTCTTGAATTGAACTGAAATTTTAACACATACCCTAAATGTGTGATTAACAATAAACAGAAATATTGTTGGCTGTCCTGAGCAATAAGAACAAAAGTGAAATGACAAAAAAATTGAATATTCAGAAAATGACATTCAGATGTCTGCTTGTCAGGGAAACCAAATACCTGATTAAAGAGTTGGAACTTTCAGCCCTACCTCCCACCTCCAAGGAGGTGAGAGGGTGGAGACCGAGTTCAATCATCAATGGCCAGTGATTTAATCAACTCTGCCTAAGTAGTGAAGTTGCTATAAGAAACCCAAAAGCATGGGGTTCAGAGAGCTTCCAAATTGGTGAACATATGAAATTTCTAGGAGGGTGACTCCGCTGAAGAGGGCTTGGAAGCTCCTTCCCCTTCCCCCATGCCTTTTTTTTTTTTTTTTGGCATATCACGTGAGATATGGGATTCTGGTTCCCTGACCAGGGATCAAACCCGTGTCCCCTGCATCAGAAACATGAAGTCTTAGCCATTGGACCACCAGGGAAATCCTGTGAGTTAAATCCTTCTATAGTAAATGATTTTCCTGAGTGCCCTGAGCCACCTTAGAAACTCATCAGACCTAAGGGGGGGTTGTGTGAACTTTGGTCTATGATCACTGCGTAAGACGCACAGGTAACCCCTGGACTCACGCTTGATCCTGAAACTAGAAAGGAGGGGCAGTCTTGTGGGACTGAACACTTGACCTGCATGTCTGACACTGACTTCAGGTAGATAGTGCCAGGATTAACTCATATTGTAGGACACAGTGTCTGGGGGGTCAGAGAACTGGTTGAAAAAACCCACACATTTGATGGTGTTCAGAAGTCTTGAGTCACCAAATGTCAAATGCTCTAATTCTGGTTATATGAGGTACCTAGACTAAGTCAAATTCATAGAGATGTAAAGTAGAATGGTGTGTGCCAGGGGATGGGGGTGTGTGGTAGTGGAGAGTTGCTTAATGGATACAGAGTTTCAGTTAGGGAAGATGAAAACATTTCTGGAGGTGGATGGTGGGGAAGGTTGCACAACAGTATGAAAGTACTTAATGTCACAGCACAGTACACTTTAAAAATGATTAAAATGGTACATTAAAAAATAAAGAAAATTGCTTTCAGGACTTGCTATGGCACTTTGCACATTAAATCTAACTGCCTCCATATTCTTTTTATGGATCTGTTATAATTTATAATACAAGCAATGCTCAACAATTTCTGATTATGGTACCTTAAGACATTATATCACCAAGATGCAAGTATTGCAATATACTTTATCTTCTATCACACATACCTATTATGTGTGTGTGCATATACACAAATGCAACCCAGATTACATCAACTTGGAAGTAAAAATAGAATCACAGTTATTATAAACCCATTTTCCTCTCTTCTCTAAACTGCTCTGCAGAAACCCTAGACTCCTCACAAATTCCTCCAAATAATTCTGGGAGATCTTGTGTAGGTTCCCAAGTCTGCTGAATAAACTAGTACTCATGACTACCCAAGGTACTAGTCAGGTTTCTTCTCTCCTGCTCAGCTTTCCCTGACCATGCCTCTGCACCTGTTGATACCATCTCCGTTTTATTGGTCTTTGTGTTGAGCAAGATGGTTTCTGTGCCAAGAGTAGTAATGTCCAACCCTCTCCCTCCAGAGAAAATGCTATCAAAGCCAGCCTGGATTACCCAATGGGCAGGGTAAGCACACGGTTGGAGAACTAACAAAGAAAACTTTTGTGAATCACTCATTTACTATTCAAACATTTGTTGATTTAGCTTTTACAGTCAAATCATACTTTACTTAAATTTTCTTACATTTATTTAACAGTCTGCAATTATTACCTCATGTCTGTGTGGGAGAACAGCATAGTCTTTTGAGTCTCACGTCTTCTAGAAATCTTAAGGCAGCCCTCCTTGACATTAGCACATGCTGGTGTCCAGGCAGCAGCCGCCATTGCCCAGTGGGAACAGCACCAGTATCTGCGCTTCTGTCCCCACCTCACATCTGAGGCCCAGACATGTGCTGGACGTCTCCCAGGTTTTTTTTTCCCCTTTGTATTCTATTTTTGTTGCTACTCCCTTGATGCAAGACTCATGTGTGAGTTCTTGGAGACTGAATGAAAAGCGATTCTGATAGCAGTATTCAGAGCATCCTTCTCAGACTTTGGTCTTTTCCTTGATGATCCTTTTCCCTTGGGATTTCTCTTGTTTGGGGAGAGGAATCTTGGTGTTTCTAACTAGACTCTGGATAGATGTCCCCTCCTTCCCTGTCACTCCAGGTGGGTTTAATACAAGGCTCATGGGAGCTAGGGGCCTTCCCAGGTGGTGCTAGTGGTAAAGAGGAGGAGGTGCCAATGCAGGAGGTGTAAGAGATGCGGGTCGATCCTTGAGTCAGGAAGACCCCCTGGAGGAGGGCACAGAAACCCACTCCAGCATTCTTGCCTGGAGAATCCCATGGACAGAGGAGCCTGGCGGGCTACAGTCCATGTGGTCACAAAGAGTGAGACATGACTGAGCACACATGTGAGCATGGAGCTAGGCTTCGTATGGAGATGCTGGGCCACTAGTAAGTTCATAAATATTTTTCAGTGATACTTCTTGAAAAGAAAATAACGTTTTCTTTTATTAAACTCTAGTTAACAGGACTATTCCTTATCCAGGAAATCTGTTTAACTGAGGTGTTACTGTACCATTTTAATCTCAGAATTTTAAAATAAACATTTGAGGACTTTAAAAGATATAAGAAACAAATCCTTACAAAAGATAAATTTAACTTGTATCAAAAATAATTAAAGGAGACAAGGCAGGTGAACAGTAAACAAACTTTACTAAATACTTCATAAGGCAGACAGTCTCCATCCCCAGGTATCCAGACAACTGCAAGGGGAGAAGGCAGGAGCTTTTATAGGATAAGGAACAAGAAACAAGGAAGTAATGATAGAGTTCAGAGTTGGCTGGACATTTGGGGATCGGCTGACTGGATGTGCTGTGTTTCTGGTCAAGAAGAACAACTAGAAGGGAGTGAAGTCACTGAAGTTGCAGTTTTTGGATGAGGTGCCCAAAGTGAGAGTGGCTGCCTCTTGGGCCTAGACAATTATTTTGACACATGTCACATATTGCAGGTGTCTGAACTCTCCCTAGAGAGTTGGGGGTTGAGTAGGACTTGCAGAAGTCAATGGGTGCATATACAATCCTTACCTAATTATTCCACACTCATCATTCAGGTGGCCTCATCACAAGATTGGACGATAAGTGGGTAAGGATGAGAGGATTTCCCTGTCATCCTTACCTCAGAACATCCCCATGTTTTACAGAGCTCATAGGGAGATTTTCAAAAAATATAACATTTTTTTTCTTATTAAAAACAAGAGAAGTGGCAAGGACAGTGACAGTGAGAGCCAGATTCACTTTGATTCTTTCACCAGGCCATCTGTTGTTCTCTTTGTCCTCAGTATGATAGAGTCTGTTGGGATCATTGAACAAGATAACTGAGAATAAGCAATACAGACTTCACTTCCCTAAATTGCTAAACTACATAGTCTTATTGTTTGAGAAGTCATCCAGAAGTATAACACTGAAACAAACATAGAAAACACAAGTTATTTTGTAATAGATCCTATATTGATTTGGGTAAAAGCTAAGCTGCTGTGACAGAAACAGGAAAATACAGTGGATTGAAATAAAAGATAATTTATTCCTCAATCATACAATAGCCACAGGTGAGCTGTCCGGAAGGCTCGGCATCTGCCTATTTGCTCTGCTCCTGTTTGATGTCTGCCACACCAGGTGGAACCACAGTTGGATCTGGTGGAGAAGACAGAATATTACCCAGAAATCTTAACTTTGGTTGCATGAAGAGACAGGATGAGCCTTGAGTAGCGTTTGTTGTGGGAAGAGAGTGAGTTGTGTTAGTGGAAAGAAGAAAGAGTGTGGAGTCTAGGCGGGGTGGGGGGGGGACATACAGAGGGGCAGACAGAGGGCCAGTCTCCCAGCAAACTTCTCCCCTCCTTATGGTTTGTATATAGGGTCCCTCAGCCCTTCCCTGGTATATAGAATGCTTCCCAGCTGCAAACTACAAGCCTTTCTCCCAGGCTTTCTTACAGTCATGTGAAGCTGTAAGTTCAAATTGATGAGGTAGGAAAGAGTCTGAAATGGGCCATTTCCAGGTCATCTCACAGACATTTACACTGCCTACTCCCTTTTCTGTTGTCTAGAAAGTGGTGACAACTGAGGTGGAATCAAGAGATTGCAGAGTAAGAGGATGCTGAAATCACCTCCTCTCAAAAACACAGCAAAACGTTGGTTACATACAGAACAACTCTCTGAAATCGACCTAGGGACTAGCAGGACAGCTCTTTTACAATGAAGCCTATAAAGAACCACACAGAGTCTGATGAGGGGAAAAGAGAATCAAGTTGGTTAAAACCCCCACCCTTACCAGAAGGAGGATGTTACAAGGTCAGGGATTCTCTGTGGGAAGTGAGAGAGTCAAGCCACAGTTTAGACACCCCAGCCCTGTGGTCCAAAATTGGGAAAACAAGGCCCCTTGGCTCATTTAAAAGCAGTGTGGTTTAGCAGAGGGCTGCAGGAAACTGAGATTCCACTTGTGAAGAGCACAGACACACACATTTGCTCAGTCCCAGTCACAGCACTGAGGAAGCAGTGAAAAGCGCTTGGTGTCCTAGCTGGCTTGCCAGGACACCCCAGCACGCACCCCCCAGCAAATACTGGGTTCCTACCCCAATCCTTTGCTCTAGTGCTGCTCCCCGTGAGGTGGAGGCCTCTGCTGCCAGAAGAGGGTGAACATCTGCAGGGATCAGAGCCCACTCTGTTCCGCAGAGAACCACAGCCCTGTCCCTGACTAGGGTGGAGGCCCACTGCCAGTATATCACACCCCTGAGAGGGAGCAACCTACCTCAGTAGCGTGGCTCCAACCCCTCCAGCCCCACCCAAGCCTCTAAGACATACACACCAAGGAAAAAGCAAAATCAGCACTGAAACGCAGCCCCAAGTCCTGGGGTCCAGGACAAAGCCCTAACCAAGGCAGAGACTGCCTTCATACCCTTGAGAAACCCAGCTTCCTGAAGCATCTACTGCAGTCCCCTGGGCCTTGCCTTCACCCCTCACCCCAAATAGAGCAGTAGCTTCTGTTGAGCAGATGAGAAGCCCTGGCTCACATTTAACTCTGGCTCTTACCCCTCCATCTCCAGCCCCACCTCCTACCAAGACACCCCAGCAGAAGACAGAGTCCCTCCTGACTTCAGATCCAGCTCTCCCACCTGAGCTACCAGGCACAAACAGATTTTGGGACATTCTTACACAGGGCATGCCTTCAAGATGGGGACAGGTAACTGTTTCACCTAATTTCATAGAGACAGAGAAAGTTAAACAAAGTAAGAAGACAGAAGAATATGTTTAAAACAAAAGAGCAAGATGAAAACCCCTGGAAAAAAATCTAATGATATAAAAAGAAACAATTTACCTGATAAATAAATACAAAGAAATAGTAATAAGACAATAGCTGAACTTAGAAAACAAATAGATGAACACAATAATTTTAACAAAGAACTATAAAATATAAAAAAGGATCAGTCAGACACAAAGAATAAGAAAACTGAAGTTTAAAAATACAGTAGAAATAATCACAGCATGTGATACATAAGAATGCATAAATGAACTGGAATACAGAATAAGAAATCATCCAATCAGAACAGTAAGAAAAAAAACAAATTGTAAAAATTAGGATAGCATAAGGGACCTCTGCAACACCAAGCATGCCAACATTTGCATTATCAGAGTCCGAAAAGAGAAGAGAAAGAGAGAGAAGAAATTATATTTGGTGAAATCATGACTGAATCTTTGCTAAACCTGAAGAAGGAAACAAATATGCGGGTACTGGAAACACAGGATGTTCCAAACAAGGTGAACCCAAACAGACCCACACAAAGACATATCATAATTAAAATGATACAAGTTAAAGTTAGAGAGAATTTTAAAGACAGCTATACCAAAGCAAAGGGGCTTCCCTGATAGCTCAGTTGGTAAAGAATCTGCCTGCAATGCAGGAGACCCCAGTTCAATTTCTGGGTCTGGAAGATCCGCTGGAGAAGGGATAGGCTACTCACTCCAGTATTCTTGGGCTTCCCTTGTGACTCAGCTGGTAAAGAATCTGCCTGCAAAGAGGGAGACCTGGGTTCAGTCCCTGGGTTGGGAAGATCCCCTGGAGAAGGGAAAGGCTACCCACTCCAGTATTCTGGTCTGGAGAATTCCATGGACTGTATAGTCCACGGGGTCAAAAAGAACTGGACACGAGCTGAGCGACTTTCACTTTCAGACTGCTGCCAAGTCGCTTCAGTCATGTGCGACTCTGTGCGACCCCATAGAAGGCAGCCCACCAGGCTCTGCCGTCCCTGCGATTCTCCAGCCAAGAATACTGGAGTGGGTTGCCATTTCCTTCTCCAATTCATCAATAATAAACTGACCCTAAAGAAGGGTTGAAGAGTCTTCTTTAAGTTCAAAAAAAGGCTATACCAAGAAATAAGAAATTAATGAAAGGGAAAAATCTAATGAGTAAAGGTAAATGTATACTAAAAGTTGTGGATCAACAGCTCACATAAAATAATATGAAAGTTAAAAGACAAAAATTGTAAAATCAAGTATAACTAAAACAAGGAATATGTATAAACATAATAGATAAAAAGCTGCAAAGTATGTGAACAAACATAAAACATGGGGGGTGGTATAAATATAGATATTTTATAATGGGATTGAACTTAAAGGACTACATTTTTGAAACAAGTAGATACCGGTATAAGTCAACATATATGATCACCATGGTAACTGCACATCAAAAATCTACCATAGATACACAAAAACTAGAGAAAAAGGAACACAAGCATACCATTAAAGAAAATAATCAAACTACAAGAAAAAAGATGAAAAGGACAAAACATCAAATAAGAACTACAAAAACAACCAGAAAACAAGTAACAAAATATCAATAAATATTAATATATATTTATCTATAATCACTTTAAAGGTCAGTGGATTAAATCCTCTAATCAAAAGACATGGAGTGGTTGATTGGATAAAAAACAAGACCCATCTATATGCTGCTTGGAAAAAAAAAAAAAAACAACTCACTTTAGAACTAAAGGCACACACAGATTGAAAGTGAGGGAATGGAAAAAGATGTTTCATGCAAATGGAAAATAAAAGAAAGCTAGGATAACAATACTCATATAAGAAAATGTTAACTTTTCTTGTAATGTAATGTAAATGTAAAATCACTCTTATGGCAGAAAGGGAAGAAGAACTAAAGAGCCTCTTGATGAAAGTAAAAGAGGAGAGTGAAAAAGCTGGCTTAAAACTCAACATTCAGAAAACTAAGATCATGGTATCTGGTCCCATTGCTTCATGGCAAATAAATGGGGAAACAATGGAAACTGACAGACTTTATTTTTGGGGGCTCCAAAATCATTGTGGATGGTGACTGCAGCCATGAAATTAAAAGATGCTTGCTCTTTGGAAGAAAAGTTATGACCAACCTAAACAGCTTATTAAAAAACAGACACTACTTTGCCAACAAAGGCCTGTCTAGTCAAAGCTATGGTTTTTCCAGTAGTCATGTATGGATGTGAGAGTTGGACTATAAAGAAAGCTGAGTGTCAAAGAACTGATGCTTTTGAACTGTGGTGTTGGAGAAGACTCTTGAGAGTCCCTTGGACTGAAGGAGATCCAACCAGTCCATCCTAAAGGAAATCAGTCCTGAATATTCATTGGAAGGACTGATGCTGAAGCTGAAACTCCAATACTTTGGTCACCTGATATGAAGAACTGAGTCACTGGAAAAGACCCTGATTCTGGGAAAGATTGAAAGTGGGAGGAGAAGGGGACGACAGAAGATGAGATGGTTGGATGGCACCACTGACTCAATGGACATGAGTTTGAGTAAATTCCGGGAGTTGGTGATGGACAGGGAGGCCTGGCGTGCTGCAGTCCGTGGGGTCGCAAAGAGTCAGACACGACTGAGCAACTGAACTGAACTGAACTGAACACACTTAGTACGGGGCTTCCCAGGTGGCGCTAGTGATAAAGAACCCACCTGCCAATGCAGGAGACGTAAGAGATATGGTTTTGATCCCTGGGTCAGGAAGATCCCCTGGAGGAGGGCACAACAACCCACTCCAGTATTCTTGCCTGAAGAATCCCATGGACAGAGGCGCCTGGAGGGCTATAGTCCATGAGGTGGCACAGACTCGAACATAACTGAAGTGACTTACACAGTATGCACTTAATACAGGTGCACCTAAATATATAAAGCAAATATTAATAGATATAAAGGGAGACTCTCCTGGAGAAGGAAATGACACCCAACTCCATTATTCTTGCCTGGAGAATCCCATGAACAGAAGAGCCTGACAAGCCCCAGTCTATGGGGTTGCAAAGAGTCGGTCACAAAGAGTAGGACATTACTGATCAACTAATACTTCAAAGGGAGAACATCTTTGAATGAAGCTACCAATCTCTGCTCTGTCCTTTCCCAATTCCTGAGTCATAATATCTGTGAGCCTAATAAAGTGTCTAAATATTTTGTGGTACCCTTGTTAAAGCAACTTAGTCTGTACTCTGAATGATGCAAATAATGCCAATCACAAAGTATTTAAATAATAAAACAAGACTTTTAAGTGCCCAGTGCAATCTTGAATGCTATTACAGTCAGAAAGCAATTGTTTACCTATTCATTGGGTTGGCCAAAGTTTGTTCAGGTTTTTCAAAAAGACATCATGCAAAACTCAAATGAACTTTTTGGCCAACCCAGTCTTAAGCAACCAGCAGATGAAGGCATGTCTATCAAAAATTACTCAGAAAATGAAACCTGTTCTGAAATTGGACACTCTGATATTGTATTTGGGGAATTTGATTGGCTGGGCTGACGTCATACATACTTGATTCATACCTGTACCTTCTTTCTATTCCCTTATAACTTGCTGCTCAGAGCTCTGAGGGTGCATTAGGTTTGAGTTAAGTCTAGTTTATGATGTATGTTGTTGTTTAGTCCATAAGAAAGCCCTTATGATGTATTCCTACTTAGTAAATTTGGAATTGAAAGTTTCCTATTAACCTTTATTTCTGGGTTGGTACATATTTCTATAGGCATTAAATGACCTCTTGCTTGTGAGTTTCCCTTTGAGTCTGAGAGTAAATATAAATCTATCAGCCCTTGTTGTGACAAGGTCTTCAGTAGCTGAGTGTTTCAACTCCATTTTTCAGAGGGAATGACTCTCATCTCTATTATTTTTCTTTTCTTTGTCTGCAGTCGAAGAAAACCAAAAAGATTTGGTTTTTTGTTTGTTTTTACTAAACATGTATCTATTTTTTTAAAAAATTCTCTTCCCATTTAGGTTGTACATAACATTGAGCAGAATTCCCTGTGCTATATAATAGGTACTTGTTGGTTAGCCACTTTATTTTATTTTTAACTGGAGGATAATTGTTTTCCAATGCTGCATTGGTTTCTGTTGTACAACAGTGTGAATCGGCTATAAGGATACATGTATCGCCTCCTTCTTGAGCCTCCCTCCAATGCCCCCATCCCACTCCTCTATTATTTTTCTATCTTTAGCATTGATAGAATGGAAACAAACATTATAAAGTAATATTCAGAGAGATACAGATGCAAATGACAGTACATTCCTGGACCATAGGTCACCAAAAGTATGGTCCATGAAACTATTCTCCAAGAGACTATGAGCATCAGAAATCAACACAGGGACTTGGCATTTATGGCATTTAACTTCTCTAAGCCTTACTTTCCTCTTGGACTAAAGGAGACAATTAATCTCGACTGCACATATCTCCGGGTAGTTATGAGGAAGAAATTACACAGTGTGAATTGTCCCAAGCTGCTCCAGTGAGAGATGTTCATGAAGTGTTATTATATATCCAGCAGGAGACCAGGGTAACTGAGAAAAATGAATACATGTTCCCCAACTGCACGCAGACAAAAAGGGTTAAGAAAATTTAAAATTTAAATTCCCTTTTATCTTTCTATCTATCTAGACAGATCAATAAAGTTCTAGGAAGTATTTGATGTATTGAGGGTGAAAACTCCAATGGTCACACCTTCTCATGTTTGGGGATACAGGGCATACTCAAAACCAGCTGTCTATCTGTTCATTTCTACCTTTCTATGACCACTTCTGTTTATTGACTTTTTTATTCTGATACTGTAGATGACATGAAATCCCTGCAGGTCAAGTCTTATTTATTGTACTGAATGTGAAAAGTGAAGTCACTCAGTCATGTCCGACTCTTTGTGACCCAATGGAGTATAGCCTGCTGGGCTTCTTCATCCATGGGATTTTCCAGGCAAGAATACTGGGGTGGGTTCATTTCCTTCTCCAGGGGATCTTCCCAACCCAGGGATTGAACCTGGGTCTCCTGCATTGCAGGCAGACTCTTTACTGCCTGAGCCACCAGAGAATCTGGTGAATTTATTGTACTAGTTTTTATAAAATATCTAAACAATTGAAAAACCCTTTCTTGAAGTGCGTATTCTTTTGTCTCTTGTCTAACCTGCCCAGACAACCCGATGGGTGTCTCCCATTGCAGAAGCGCCCTCCCCGTGCAGAGTGGGGCTCGCATATGATGATGCAGAGGCTGGAGACCTGGCTCCTTCTCCTGGTCTGTCACTCTCTGGTGACACTGTCCCAGTCTCCAAGGTCCAGGTTTATCACATGGAAATGATAGATTCTACTATACTCTTTTTAAGGGGTCTTCCATTTCCAAGATTTTGCAAACATATTGACTGAACAAACAGCAATTAAGAGAGTGGGATCTCAGTCCTTACCCTAGGCTAGAGTTTCAGTTCTCCCACTTCTCATCTGTGTGACATTTGGTGAATGACTTACCTTTTATGGGTTCCCTTGTGGTTCAGCTGGTAAAGAAGCCGCCTGCAATGTGGGAGACTTGCATTTCATTCCTGGGTTTGAAAGATCCCCTGGAGAAGCGATCAGTTATCCACTCCAGTATTCTGGCTTGGAGAATTCCATGGACCGTGTAGTCCATGGGGTCACAGAGTTGGACATGACTGAGCAGCTTTCACTTTACCTTTTATGTATCTCAACTATGGCATCAGGAAATGTTCCAAGAATGGTCCTGAAGAGGAACGAATGAGACAGTTTATGTAACTGGGGTCATGCATAGCCCAGGTAGGACTCATATAGCATTTACTTCTCCTGTACAGAATACATGATCCTTTATTTCAAGTTCAACATATGCTAAAGAGCTCAGAAACCCAGGACAGCAAGACTCACAAGTTGTGGAAATACTCAACCATAGGCACAGCTGACTGCAAGTATCTTGTGTTTTAAACACACATCTGCATAGTGTGCCTTATTGAAAATTCTATGGAATGCCTGTATATAACATATCCACATCTTAAGAATCATAGAATTATTTGAAAACCATAAGTTTGAACTCCTAAGTTTGTTATGCTATATTTTCCTACTTTTTAGTGTCCCTCTTGGCAGGCTTGGTAATCTGTGTTCTTTTTTGGCATTAAGAGATACTTGTTTTGTTTTTAGTTCCATTTCTGTGAAACAGGCTGAAACCCAGAGTCCAACACTTTCCTCTGGAATTTTCCCAGGGGTATGTACAGGAGAAGTTCACATTATGTCCTTATATTAGTGAAGCAGTACAGAAGTCAACAATTTCAAAGTTAACCTTTTATTCACTAGGAGAGTAGTTTTTTATTGTCCTCTTTTTCCACTTATTTTCATGACCTGGACAAAGAAGAGAGAGAAAGACATGAAGGTGAGTGATCCTGAATCAGATGGGATGGAAAGAATAAAGGACAGACTGGGGCAAAATCAAGGTAGCAAAGGGAAGTAAAACCCCATGCATTTTAATAACACTCATCACCTACCATTTTGAGCTCCAACTCCTGTGATGGGATCTAAGCTCTTCATCACTCAGAGCAGGACATATAGAATCAGCCACATCCTGGTTGAAAGTTTCAAGCCTATTTTCCCCTCTAAGAAACTAATACTCAGACAGAAATACTAAGACTGTCCCTAGCCTTCAGATATTTCAGATAATGGTGAAATGATCTGCTGCTATTTTCATTTACTGAGGAGACATTTACCAAAAAGTAACCCTGAGTCAAGTACTGAGCCTGACCCTGGTGGGGACAGAAGGCAGGTGGGGCAGAGGAGGAATCGGGGTCTGAGACATGTGTGAGACATGTGACAGGGGATACCTTAGAGTCTGGTGAAGAAGATGGATGTGCAATAACAATAATAGTAATGATACTAATAGTATTAATAATTACAACAATATGATAGCAATGTGTTAATAATAATAGTAATAACAGCAATAGTATTAATAATAGTAATAGTAATAATGATGATATTGGTCATAATAATAGTAATGACGATGATGGTAATAATAGTAATGATGATGATAGTGATAACAGAAGACAGAGACCCTGGGGTGGTAGAAAAGATCTGCCTATGGTGACAGATTGTGGAAGAATTCCTGATTGGTTTGCTGCTGCAAGTGGGTGAGTGACTGACAAGGGGCCCCACCATCTCTATCAGGGAGCATGCATGGCCCCTGCTCTTGGGAAGGGGCTGGTCAGTAGGAATCCCTTCAGTCTTCGACAGGGATTCCTAAGATCAGGCCTTGTTTGATCTACTATGGATGATGACAATCAAATCCCTCCTTTTTCTGGTGAAAAGATAGGCTTAAATGCCAAGGACAAAATAGCTTTACAGACCATGTTGCAACAATCTCAGAGTCTTTCAAACAGATGAAATCACTGCTGCAAAACAATTCATCATACTTACCAGCCCTTGCAGGCTCGCTCCTACTCCAGGTCCTTACCATCTCTTCACTAAGTTTCAGGGTAAAGGAAAATAATTTTGGGACGCACTTGAAAATAGGCCTTTTAAAGATTTATCTAAAGCATTGTCTCTGCCCTCTCAGAAAATACTTTAAATCTTTGGCCAACCACTTTCCATGTTTTTCCCTCCCCACACCAGGATATATATTTAAAATAACTTTTATTTACAAAACTGTATCTTAGCAACAGTGGCACAGCACAAGAGCGTGTTATCTAAAGCAAACCAATTCTGGCCATAAACTATACAAGAAAAGCAGCCAAATGTGATCAGTATAGTTCTCCTGTGATACCAAGAGCCTGAGGTGTCACATGAGATTAAAGGCATATTTTTCAGATCCGAAATGATCCATCATTCATGTTTAATCTAAGGGATGGGCAACACTGTTTATTCCTAATTATAGAATCATAAAGTTTTAGTGCTGAAAGAGTTATTAAAGGCTGCTTAGTCCCGTCCTGTGACATTAAAATAGGAAAAAAAAAAAAAAAATGAAAAGAAAGATAACTTGATTTCTTCAAAGCAGACAGCTGGCTAGTAGCAGAGCTGGTTTAAGAAATCAGGTTTCCTGACTTTTGGTCCAGTAACTCCAGCAACCATTGTATGAGAACAGCTATTGGGTCTTTATTTCATATGGATCCATCTAAATTCCCACTTTGAAAATAGGCATCTGAATGAATTATTTCAAAGGTATGAATATAGATTTGAAGAAGCTTTTTTTGTGTGAAAAAAATAAGCAAATGGTAATCTCAATTTGCATAATTCATAGCCCAATATTATTACCTAGGCAGAGATCATTGAAGTTAAGAACTTCCATATCAGTAAAATCTAGGTGACTCTTTGTGACCCATGATAAAATCTATTTGTATGTGCACATCTGAATTAAGAGAGATTTATCCAGTTTAGTGGAATGTAGTTACAAGTGTTCAGAATTGAACTCCTATGATATGAATCCCAGCTCTGCTTTCTAATTCCTAAAGTTGCTTTGGAAAGTTACTTAACACTTCTGTAAATCTAAAAAACTGGAGAAAAATTCATATTTATAGAAGCTTTGTGATCAGTTAGATAATTTATCCAAAGTGCTTATAACAGTTCCTGGCAAATAGCACATAAATATCTGTTAGCTATTTTAATTTGTAATTGTAAGGAAGTTATTTGGAGGATGCTAAATGTAAGTTCTGACCACATTGTCCTTTTTTTTGGTCTGAGAACCTATATTCAAATTTAAGCATATAGCTTTATTATTGAGGATGCTCTGAGTGCCCATTCCAAAAAACAATGGCAAACAGTTTTCACTCATTTCCTTTTTAAAAAAATTCCTTGATAAGCAATAGGTGTATTTTTAAGATGACTAACCAGGTTACAATCTGTGGTCTTAAAATAAAGAGAAAAAAATGACAAAAACACCTTTCATATGATTTAAGAATCTGTGAGCTTGACCCCATAATATGATGTTCAAAAAACTAAACCAGCCAGCTTAAAAAACATATACTGAAAGTTTAATTAAAAATAAGATAAAAAAGAAACAGTTCCCTAGATGTTAAACTGTTTATTCTAAGTAAAAATAAGCCCAGTCAGTCTTCAATTGCAACATCATTGCATTAAAAGGAATATTACATTTAATATTAAATATTAAAAAAGTATATTTTAAAATGGTGAAGTTTGGTAATAAAAATTATAACTAAATGTATGGAGCCTTAACACTTAATAGGTCCTGTTCTAAATGTTCATGTGTATTAATTTGTTTAATCTTAACAATCTGATGAGGTGGTGTAATTTGTTAACACAATTATAATGACATCCATAGTTAGCCAAACAGAGGGCTTGGGGTTAATTCAAAGTGGAGTTGTTAAAGGTTTTATCTGGACTGACAATTTTATATTCTAATCAAAGTAATGATTAAAATTGTATAAGAAAGTATTGCTCTGATATCTTCTTTCATGCTCTCAGTTTCTAAAATGTAACATTTTCTCATGCTCAAAACCTCATTCTTAGTTTTGTTTCAAGTCTTACCTCTTAAAAAAAATATATTCTGTTGCTTCCAATCTTTGTTCTATAAACCTTAAAAGACCCTTGGGCCAAAAGCAATAAATATTTTGTTTAATTTTCCCGCACCCTCAAAGGAATATTAAATGAAAACTTTACATTTTTAGTCTTTATTCGTGCATGAAATAAGTAATCTCTTGCTATTTTCTTACATTTTCATAAGACCTGAAGTCAAACATTAGTCTTCAGACTACAGGGCAATCTATAAAATGAAGTGAAGGTTAAGGAAAGTAAGCAACATTGATAGTGGTGTGCAGATATTTCTGTGCACTGATGCATTATTGATAAATCATTAAGAACTGTTGTAAAGACTATTGGGGTATTTAAAAATTATTACAAAAATTAAGATGGATATCTTTTACAGTTCTAAATGGAACATAGATAATAAATGAAGATTTTAAACTAACATATTTATTTTTAACTAATATAAGCTTTTTTTCTTTAAGCCTACATTGATATTTAAGAGTAAGAAGGAATGTGAAAAAAAGAAAAGTATTGTGTAATATTGTTTATATGTGGAATCTAGAAAAAATGGTGCAGATGAACTTATTTGCAATTAAGAAGTAGAATCACAGATGTAGAAAACAAATTTATGGTTACCAAAGGGGAAAGGGGAGGGCAGGAGGAAGTGAGAGACTTGGGATTGACACGTATAACAGATAACTGATGAGAACCGAAGTGTTCAGGACAGGGAACTCCACTCAATGCTCTGTGGTGACCTACATGAGAAAGAAATCTAAAAATGTGCAGATACATGTGTACATATAGGTGATCTGTGTTTCCCTGGTGGCTCAGCGGTAAAGAATCTGCCTACAATGCGGGAAAGCTGGGTTCGATCCCTGGGTCGGGAAGACTCCCCGGAGTAGGGCATGGAGCTCCCCCCCGCCCCAGTACTCCTGCATGTAGAATCCCACGCACAGAGGAGCCTGGGGGGCTATAGTCAGGTCACACAGAGGTGGACACGGCTGAGGCATAAGCAGTGGCAGCAGACCTGATCACTTTCCGTCGCAGCGGAAACTGCGTTTTGTGAGGCATTGTGAGGCAACCGCACTCCAATTAAAACGTGGACAGGAATGCTATAATCTCTTCAAAACCATGCACTTAAGTGTTAGCTGCTACCCATTAATACTGCATTGCCTCTAATCTGGGCCAGGTTCTCTAATCTGGACCAGGTCAGCCAGTAACATGTACATCGCTTACAATCATAAAGCTTACATTTGAGCACAGGGAATATATTTAATATTGTGTGATAAATCATAATGGAAAAGAATACATATATAAATAATATATAACTGAATCACTATGCTGTACAGAAGTTACCACATTGTAAATCAACTGTCCTTCAGTAAAAAAACAAAAAGATAACAACTTTTCATTTGAATTGAAAAAAGCATAAACATTTTTAAAGTATTTCTATGCGGGAGACCTGGGTTCGATCCCTGGGTTAGGAAGATCCTCTGGAGAAGGAAATGGCAACCCACTCCAGTACTCTTGCTTGGAAAATCCCATGGATGAAAGATCCTGGTAGGCTACAGTCCGTGGGGTTGCAAAGAGTCAGACACGACTGAGCGATTTCACCTTAACTTACCTTACCTTACCTTAACTTAATTACTTATCTACTTAGAAGGAAGGTTCATAAATATTACACTCTTTAATGGATGATGCAAGTGAGGGACAAAATGGAAAACTGCTTCAAAGAAGCAACATCTAGTAGTAATGGAGCCAAACTAGGATGACAGGTATTCTTAATCCCAGACCAAGGGTTTTACAGACAGTTGTGCTATCAGATCATATCCCATGTGTCCAGTTCTCTTCCCCACCCCAAGTTATTCTGCAGAATATCATGCTTCTGGCTAGGGATCAAACCCGGGTCTCCCACATTTCAGGCAGATTCTTTGTCATCTGAGCCACCAGGAATGCACAGTACCTCAACATTCCCTAATCATTACAGCTCTTTCCTTGAAGTACAAACAAAAATGACCTTCAAAAATGATACTAAGGATTTTTGCTATAAATGTTTCTGTCCCTATCCTGGACCTGCTGAATGAGATTGTTAGAAGTGGGACATTTTAACAAGCTCCCCAGATGACTCTGACACACACTGAAGACAGCCAATAGCCAGTGGGATGAGGGCCAGTTCCACAGCTTCAAATCCAGGGCCTTCTAGTATGGCCTATACCTCAAACTACTCTGAGCTGCAATTCTCTCTGCTGGACTTTGCTCCAGCAAAATCTTTCTGGTCAGAGCTCTCAGACTATACCTGTCCTTTCACCTCTCCAGGCCTTTTACTCACCCCTTCAGTCTGAAAAAAATCTGTCTGTCTCCACCCATCTCCATCTACTTGGCAGACTAATTATTCTTGAGACCAGGTCAGATTTTCCCTGTTTTTCCCTGCTCCTATTTTCCCAGGTTTTCCTCCACACTTACAAGCAAAGTCAATCACTTCTGCTGTGACGCCTTCTAAGAGCTCCTGAATTTATCTGTGTGTTTGCATCGTGTGCAACCTGGTGGCCTCAGTTCCTAGATATGAAGGAAATGGTAAACATTTGATGAAAGAATAACAAAGTTTGCAGGGATGTGTTAGCTGTCACTACGACACTTCTGCAAATCACTTGGGTTGAAATCACATATGGACTATTCAGTTATAGAGGGCCATTATGTCCAAATGATATCATTGCCATCAAAATATAAAACCATTACCTGTGATATTCATGGTGATAGAATAAAAATGTCTTCCAAACAACCTTTAGTCAATATCTATGCCAATTAAAACAATATCAGAAGTCTTTCTCTACCTTTTCCTTCTCTCTCCTTTTCTCCCCCCCTTTTTTTTTTCTTTCTGCCTTCCTTTCTCTCTTGGTATAGCCTCTTAGGGTTACAGACTGTTGCCTGTAGCATGAAAAAGCAGCTTCTATTGTTTCACTAACATTATAGAGGGATGAGACTATTTGGAAGTGCTGACTTCCCTGAAAGCCTTCAATTTTCATTCATTCTTTTGCTTTTACAAATCAGATAACTCTTTTCTGACCAGGATTATGTGAATTTTCAATTCACTTCCTTTAGAATCTGATACTGGTTTCATAGTCATTGCACTTTTAGGAAACTGTCTATGAAGTTCTAGTAGACATTCAGCTCTATATTTTGTATATTTCTCTTTTAGCCCAGAGCATTTTACACCTCAAGACTCCTAATTTTGAATTTTGAATGTGATATATGTGCAAAGAATTACAATATAAAACCCCCCAGAACCATTTATTATGAACATGTACTTGTTGGATACTATAGGCAGAAAAGTTAAGTGGAGAACAAAATAAATGACAATAAAAACTATGGAGGAAAAGTGATAAAGTCTTGGGAAATACCTTTAGTTCTATGAGCATGAAGATGGCCAAGGGTATCATCCCAGAGAAGACACTGGTTACTTTTGCAACAGTAGATTTCTTATAATATGGTAGAATGAAGGCAGAATTAAATAAATATAACAAAACATGCACAAAATATAGGAGAACGGCAGAGAGAGAGATAATACTGATTTGGAGAAATTCAGGAAGGCTACAAGGAGGAAGTTTTGGATTGAGAATGTATTTATTGAAGTATCATTGATTTACAATGCTTAAGTTCAGTTCAGTCGCTCAGTCGTGTCTGACTCTTTGTGACCCCATGAACCGCAGCATACCAGGCCTCACTGTCTATCACCAACTCCTGGAGTCCACCCAAAACTATGTCCATTGAGTCGGTGATGCCATCCAACCATCTCATCCTCTGTCGTCGCCTTCTCCTCCTGCCCTCAATCTTTCCCAGCATCAGGGTCTTTTCAAATGAGTCAGCTCTTCTCATGAGGTGGCCAAAATGTTGGAATTTCAGCTACAACATCAGTCCTTCCAATGAACACCCAGGACTGAACTCCTCTAGGATGGATTGGTTGGATCTCCTTGCAGTCCAAGGGACTCTCAAGAGTCTTCTCCAACACCACAGTTCAAAAGCATCAATTCTTCAGCACTCAGCTTTCTTTATAGTCCAACTCTCACATCCATGCATGACCACTGGAAAAACCGTAGCCTTGACTACATGGACCTTTGTTGACAAAGTAATGTCTCTGCTTTTTAATATGCTGTCTAGGTTGGTCATAACTTTCCTTCCAAGGAGTAAATGTCTTTTAATTTCATGGCCGCAGTCACCATCTGCAGTGATTTTGGAGACCCCAAAAATAAAATCAGCCACTATTTCCACTGTTTCCCCGTCTATTTGCCTTGAAGTGATGGGACTGGATGCCGTGATCTTCATTTTCTGCATGTTGAGCTTTAAGCCAACTTTTTCATTCTCCTCTTTCTCTTTCATCAAGAGGCTCTTTAGTTCTACAGCAAAGTGATTCAGTTACACACATATATATATGTATATATATTCTTTTTCAGATTCTTCTCCATTATAGGTTATTGCAAGATATTGAATATAGTTCCCCATGCTGTGCAGTAGATCCTTGTTGACTATCTATGTTGTATATGGTAGTACATATATATGTTAATCCCAAATTCCAATATATCTCTCCCATCATGTCCCCTTTGGAAGCCATAAGTTTCTTTTCTATATCTGTGAGTCTGTATTATTTTTTTTTAGATTCCACATATATGTGACACCATATGATATGAGTCTTTGTCTGGCTTACTTCACTTAATATGATAATATCTAGGTCTATCTATGTTGCTGCAAATGACATTATTTCATTTTTTATGCTAAGTAATATTCCATTATATATATGTACCACATCTTCTTTATCCATTTCTCTGTGGATGAACATTTCAGTTGCTTCCAAGTCTTGGCTATTATAAATAGTGCTACTATGAACACTGGGGTGCATCTATCTTTTAGAATTAGAGTTTTTGTCTTTTCCAGATATATGTCCAGGAGTGGAATTGCTGGGTGAGTTGAATATTTAAATAGGAACATGAATATAGGGAAGAACAAAGGAGAAGGGATCAGTGAAAGTTTAGGAATTTTATTTGAGGACCATATTTTGCCAGCATTATTCCATTTTGTTAAGTGCTAGAGATTCGTTTATAGGATAAATTGCCTTAGAGCGGCCTAGGATATTTGTAAAGTAAATTGACTACACTATTTCTTACTTTCCACAGAGTAGCAGAGGTTATGATTAGGCTAAGTTGACAAATATCATAAAAGGTGAATCTAAAAGTGATCAAGGTAGAAGGTTATAGTTCTATTAAGCAATACAACTAAATTACACACTACTTAGTTCCCCTGTTTCCTTCAAAGACAAACAAAAGAAAAAAATGCCCAGCTTTGATTTTTCTTGGAAAAATGAACTATTATTGACTAGGCAGAAATAAAAATGAAAGTGTATATAATTTATACATATCACTGCTTTCTATAAATCTAGAAACAACTCTACTGATTGAAATTGCTGCCTTGTGAATACAAGGATATCATGGACGGGCCAACATTTTCCCCTTCACAGTGCAGACACTGAGGCCCTATATTTTTAGTGTGTGTTACTGCTCTTGGCAGCTGTGACCCTTCTCCATTTTCTGCACTGTTAAGTCAGCCTTCCCAGACTACCGCATGCTCTGACTGGCTCTTCTACACCAGCCATCAATATTATTGCTTCAGGTTGGTTTTTGGCTTCATTGACATAATTAAACTCTAGCAATCACCCAAGTATTTCCAGTGCTTGTGATTTAGCTTTAGCAATGAGAACCCAGTGGAATTCTTTGTAAAGAAATTTAAGAAGCTTAGATCTCAGCAGAATTAAGTCCTGCTACTCACCTTTTGTTGTTGTTGCTGCTGGGGGGATGTCGCACATTGTGGCTTTCAGGATCTCAGTTTCCCAATCAGGGATTGAACCTGGTCTTCAGCAGTGAAAGCACAGTCTTACCTACTGGGCAGGCAGGGTCCCATCCTATTCCTCCCAACAGGGCCATGTTTGCAGTTTATTAAGTGTAGACTGAAAGAGCAGTGGCGATATTTATAAGCAAAACAATTCCATTTAAAATATATAGGGTCTGTGAGTCTATAAATAAAATGTGTTGAGGAAATGCTGTTGAGCAGTAAAGTCAAATTTGCAAAGGAATATGACAGAGCACATCCAGAAGCGTTCTGTTTCTGAGTTATAGCAAACAAGACATCTTTGGGTGTACTCCTAGTACCACCAGAGTGCATGTGACTTCAGGAGCCAGGCCATCTAACTTGAATAGGAATCGTGCGACCATCTGGACTGAAGTTTCAGTGAAAATTCAGTTTTTAATAAGTACAATCTTTGCTTTTTAAGATTCTCTGTATTAATTCATTCATAATTGTCTCCCTGTTTTTCATGACTCAAGACTGAAATAGTCACTCACTAGAAAATATCACTGCAACTGATAACAGATACTTCAGAAGCTATGATTTATCTCTTGTTAATTCCTAAAGGAGTTATTTTTAATGAGACAGAACTGAGTTAATTTTTGTGCAATGTCATTTTCATATGTGATTTTATATTTAAAAAATAAAATCTTTCAAGAACATGGTACATGTTTCCATCTGTTTTGTTGTCTTCAATTTCTTTCATCAGGGTCTTGTCATTTTCTGATCTTTCCTTGTTAGCATATAGAAATGTAAATAATTTCTATAATCTTCTATCCTGCAACTTTATTAAATTCATTGATGAACACTAATAATTTTCTCATAGCCTCTAGGATTTTTTCCATATTGTATCAATGTTGTCTGCAAACAGTGAGTTTTGCTTCTTCTTTTGCAATTTAGATTCCTTTTATTTGTTTTTCTTCTCTGATTGCTGTTGTTAGGATTTCCAAAACTGTGTTGGATAAAAATGGCAAGAGTTGGCATCATTGTTCTTAAACTGGAACAATATTTTAAAAATCATCATTTTAAAATCAATATTTTAAAAATGATCATACAACCTAAGGCAATCTACAGTTTTAATGCAATCATCATCAAAATACCAATGACATTTTTCACAGAACCAGAGCAAATAATTTTAAATTTTGTATGGAAACACAGCTCCTTGGAAGAAAAGTTACGACCAACCTAGGCAGCACATTAAAAAGCAGAAACATTACTTTGCCAACAAAGGTCAGTCTAGTCAAAGCTATCATTTTTCCAGTAGTCATGTATGGATGTGAGAGTTGGACTGTGAAGAAAGCTGAGTGCCGAAAAATTGATGCTTTTGAACTTGAGAGTTCCCTTGGGCTGCAAGGTGATCAAACCAGTCCATCCTAAAGGAAATCAGTCCTGAATATTTATTGGAAGGACTGATGGTGAACCTGAAACTCCAATACTTTGGCCACCTGATGCAAAGAACTGAATCATTGGGAAAGACTCTGATGCTGGGAAAGATTGAAGGTGGGAGGAGAAGGGGATGACAGAGGATGAGATGGTTGGATGGCATCACCAAATCAATGGACATGAGTTTGAGTAAACTCTGGGAGTTGGTGATGGGCAGGGAAACCTGGTGTGCTACAGCCCATGGGGTTGCAGAGTTAGCCATGACTGAGTGAGTGAACTGAACTGAACTGATGGAAATACAAAAGACCCCAAATAGCTAGAACAATCTTGAGGAAGAACAGAGCTGGTAGATTCAAGTTTCCAACTTAAGGCTATACTACAATGCTGCAGTAACCAAAACTGTATGGTACTGGCAGAAAGGCAAACAGAAAGATCATCAGAGCAGGCTAGAGAACCCAGAAATAAATCCATGAACTTATGGTCAATTTATCTACAACAAAGGAGGCAAGAATATGAATTGGAGAAAAAACAGTCTCTTGAATAAATGGTCCTGGGAAAAGTGGACAGCTACATATGAAGGAATCTATTCTTTTATAGGTAGACCTAATTTAACCTAAAACTTCGTACAACAAAGGAAACCATAAACAAAATGAAAAAAGCCATCTACAGAGTGGGAGAAAATATTTAGAAACTATGCAACTGGCAGGGGATTAATTTGCAAAATATACAGCTTATAAAACTCAATATCATAGAAACTAATAACACAATCAAAATGGGTAGAAAACCAAATTAGAAATTTCTCCAAGGAAGACACGCAGACAGATAATAGACACATGAAAAGATGCTCAACATTGCTAATTACTGCTGCTGTTGCTACTGCTAAGTCGTTTCAGTCATGTCCAACTCTGTGCAACCCCATAGACGGCAGCCTACCTGGATCCCCTGTCCCTGGGATTCTCCAGGCAAGAACACTGGAGTGGGTTGCCATTTCCGTCTCCAATGCATGAAAGTGAAAAGTGAAAGTGAAAGTGAAAAGTGAAAGTGAAGTCGCTCAGTCGTGTCTGACTCTTAGCGACCCCACAGACTGCAGCCTACCAGGCTTCTCCACCCATGGGATTTTCCAGGCAAGAGTACTAGAGTGGGGTGCCATTGCCTTCTCTGACATTGCTAATTATTAGAGAAATGCAAATCAAATTTACAATGAAGTACTACCTCACACCAATCCGAATGGCCATCATCAAAAAGTCTACATCAACAAACAAACACTGGAGAGGGTATAGAGAAAAGGGAACTCTTCTACACTGTTGATGGGAATGTAAATTGGTGCAGCCACTGTCTAGAATAGTATGGAGATTCCTTAAAGAACTAAAAATAGAGTTATCACATGATCCAACAATCCCATTCCTGGACATATATCTGGAAAAGACAAAAAGTCTAATTCAAAAAGCTACATACAATCCAATGTTCATAGCAGAATTATTTACAATAGCTCAGACATGGAAGCAGTCTGAGTTTCTACTGATAGATGAATGGATAAAAAAGATGTAGTGCATATATATGCAATGGACTATTACTCAGCCATAAAAAATGAAATAATGCCATTTGCAGCAACATGGATGGACCTAGAGATTATTATATTAAGTGAAGTAAATCAAAGACAAATATATGCTGTCACTTATTTGTGGAATCTAAAAATTGATGCAAACAAATTTATTTACAAACAGAAACAGACTCAGAGACAGAGAATAAGTTTACAGTTACCAAAGCTGAAGAAGGGAGGGGATTAAGTTGGAGAATTTGGAATTAACAGATACCACTACTATATATAAAATAGACAAACAATAAGAATCTATTATATAGCACAGGTAACTATATTCAACATCTTGTAACAAGCTATAATGAAAATAAATCTGAAAAAGTATATCTAAATCCATCTAGATAGCTATAGATAAATAACATAACATAACATAAATAACATAATATAGATAAATAACATAAAAATCACTTAGCTATAAACTTGAAACATTGTAAATCAACTATATTTCAATTTTTTTTAATTTAGGAAAAAATAAAATCTTTAAGATAATTTTTAAAACTGGTAAGGATGCAAGACAATTGATGAGTTAACCTGAGTATGGTAATCATATCACTGTGCTTAGTTGATGGACTGTAGTCCACCAGGTTCCTCTGTCCATGGGGATTCTCCAGGCAAGAATCTGGAGTCGGTTACCATGCCCTCCTCCAGGGGATTTTCCTAATCCATGGATCAAACCCAGGTCTCCTGCATTGCAGGTAGATTCTTTATCAACAGAGACACCAGGGAATCATTTCACAAAACTTATCAAATCATCACTTTGTACACTTTAAACCTACAAATTATTATATGTCAATTTAAATCAAGCTGGGGGTGAAGGAGAATTGGTTCCAGAAACAAGGTAAATTCCATTGCACAAAGATTATTGATCATCCCATAGCTCCAACCGAAATTTTATTTAAGAATGAATAATTCAAAGAATACAAGGCAGCCATGTGCTCCAAATTTTTTTGATAACACTGTTTCTTATTTCCCATTTAGAAATGTGTTATAACCATGGAATATTACTCAGCTGTTAAAAAGAATTCATTTGAACCAGTTCTAATGAGATGGATGAAACTGGAGCCCATTATACAGAGTGAAGTAAGCCAGAAAGATAAAGAACATTACAGCATACTAACACATATATATGGAATTTAGAAAGATGGTAACGACAACCCTATATGCAAAACAGAAAAAGAGACACAGAAGTACAGAACAGACTTTTGAACTCTGTGGGAGAAGGTGAGGGTGGGATGTTTCGAAAGAACAGCATGTATATTATCTATGGTGAAACAGATCACCAGCCCAGGTGGGATGCATGAGACAAGTGCTCGGGCCTGGTGCACTGGGAAGACCCAGAGGAATCGGGTGGAGAGGGAGGTGGGAGGGGGGATCGGGATGGGGAATAAGTGTAAATCTATGGCTGATTCATATCAATGTATGACAAAACCCACTGAATAAATAAATAAATAAATAAATAAAGGGGGGGGGAAAGAAATGTGTTATAGAAGGATTTCAGAGAAAAAAACACAGAAGAGGTAATGAACTATAATTTTTTTTAAGTATTCCTTAAATTATTCATTAAATGATGGAAAGCTATAGACTCTGGAATTTACTGTAAAATAAAATGTTGTGAGTTGAAAAGAAAGAAAGGGAGATTTTAATAACCCTCCAAATAACGTAAAACTACCATTCTGTAACAGCTGGAATTGGAGGAGATAAAAACCACCTTCCCTGCAGAGGTCTTAAATGTGGAAATTTTAGGATATGAAAACATCTTTTTCCCACAGTGTACTGTACTACTGATCATGTATTAGATATCTTTGGGTAGCACTGATGGTGTCAAAATAACAGGGATGGGGAAAGAAAGGTGACTTAGAGAATGTTGTTGTTCTTCTTCAGTTGCTAAGTTGTGTCCAACTCTTTGCAACTCCACAGACTGTAGCAGACCAGGTTCCTCTGTCCTCCACTATCTCTTCAAGTTTGCTCAAATTCACGCCCACTGAGTCAGTGGACTCATCCTCTGTCTCCACCTTCTCCTTTTACCTTCAATCTTTCCCAGCATCAGGGTCTTTTCCAATGAATTGGCTCTTCTCATCAGGTGGCCAATGTATTGGAGCTTCAGCATCAGTCCTTCCAATGAATATTCAGGGTTGATTTTCTTTAGGATTGACCAGTTTGATTTCATTGCAGTCCAAGGGACTCAAGAGTCTTCTCCAGCATCACAATTCAAAAGCATCAGTTTTTTGGTGCTAGGTCTTCCTTAGGATCCAACTCCCACATCACTACTTGATATCTTTCTTTCTTTCCTTGCTTTTCTTTTCCTCTCGCCTTCCTTTCCTTCTCCCCTCCCTCCCATTCCTCCCTCCTCCCTCCATTCCCTCCCTCCTTCCTTCATTTCCCATTTGGTTTCATCTAGTGCTGCAGGTCTTCAGAGCAGAATTAGGTCTTCAGACACACAGGAGCACGTCTTGTGCCTTGGAAGGAGCTCTTCAAGTAAACAAACATGACTGGATGTCAGGTGAACTCTCAAAATTTTAAATCATTTTACTACCTATGAACGCATTTGACAAAATTGATTTTCCTGTTGTTTAACCAAATATATTTAGAAATGGATTTGGTACAATTTTATGACATTTAAATATATTGTCAACTATTGTTTGTTAAATGCTATGTAAGTAATGATACAACTTGATTTTTTTTTTTAAATCTTAAGAAATTTATAATTTCTGATTTTAGGTCTCTCAGATTTAATGCCTTTTTAAAGTCTTAGTGACACAATAAGATAAGCATTTCAAATGTTTTTAATCCTTAATAAATAATACTTTAAAGACTCCCTTGCTATTTCACTGTTATTCTTGGGCTGGTTCACTGATTTCCAAATGTAACATATCATTGCTATTTCTCATTCCTGCCAAGACTTTCTAATACTATTCATGTCTGCTGGAAAAATGCTCTGAAATATTATTCAGTTCTTCACTAAGGAAAATATTTTCTTAACTCATGGATCCATAAACTCAGCTTATTTAATGAAGTTCTGCAGCACAAGCTTTGGTATTTAGTAGAATTTTGTTATATTTTATCATCATATATTGTACAGTACTTTTAGTAATGCCTGCTTTTCTGCAAAGCAAAAGTGTCTGATTTTTCCTTTTTTGCTGATATTCTAAAAATTATTAATTATCAAGCAAGACTTCAGTAAGAGATAAATAAAAAAAATCAATTGGTATTATTTAGATTACTAAAATCCATTTAAATATATGCCTGACAATATATGTCTTCCATGAAGGCAGAGACCTTTGCTTTGTTCATCTATATAACCTAAATGCCTAGAATAATGTTTGGCACAGATCAGATGCTCAATAAATACTGGTTGAATAAATAGTATGCATTGCTTTTGCTATGGACTGAATTGTGCTCCTCCCCTAAAAAATTCATATTTTGATGCCCTAGCCTCTAATGTAGTTGTATTTGGAGGTAGTGAATTTAGGGTATAATTAAGGTTAAATGAGGTTCATAAGTGAAGGATCCAAATCCAATAGGATTGGAGGCCTTACAAGAATAGAAAGAGTGACCTCTCTCTCTCCATGTTCATGCCCAGAGAGTCCTCACCAGACCTTGACTCAGCTGGCACCCTGACCTTGGACTTTCTCAATTTGTTGTTTAAACCATCCGCTCTATGGTATTTTGCTATGGCCGCCTGAGCTGACTAAGACGCTAAGGAATTAGAAGGGACACAATACATTGAACGATAATCATGACTATAATGCTTGCTAAGTCGCTTCAGTCATGTCTGACTCTTTGCAATCCTATGGTCTGTAGCCCACCAGGCTCCTCTGTCCATGGGATTCTCCAGGCAAGAATACTGGAGTGGGCTGTCATTCCCTTCTCCAGGGGATCTACCTGACCCAGGGATCAAACCCATGTCTCTTGCAGCTCCTTCATTGCAGGCAGATTCTTTACTGCTGGGCCACCTGGGAAGTCGCCATAAATATAATGGTGAGGGAAAAACTTCAAAAATTTAATTCTGAATTTTTGTAAGTATTTAACTCTTCAAAAAATTGAACAAATTGTTCAAATTTAAAATCTTAGTATCTCATTTGTCAGAAGGTTTGATTTGTCTGTGACTGTGAGCTTCTTAAGCTTAATTTAGACAACATCCCAACACCAGGAGTCTGTCTAAAACACATTAGGACAACAGGTGTCCTACTGGCTCATTATTAGAGGACAGTTTTTAAAATGGAACTTCTCATAAAAGACCCTTTAACTTCCAATTCAGCAATCATTCATTCAACCAGTCAAAAGTCAATTGGAGAAGGAAATGGCAACCCACCCCAGTATTCATGGCTGGGAAATTTCATGGACAGAGGAATCTAGTGGGCTACAGTCCATAGGGTCGCAAAAGAGTCAGTAATGACTTAATGACTAAGTTGTGTTATTTTTGATTGACTGTACTTTTTACATGCCAAATTATTTCAAGTGCTGGAGATATTTAGATGGAAAAGTTCATTGAATTTTATATTCTAGTGGCAAGAGGCAGAAATAAATGAGACAACATTTAATATGGTAGTTGGTGATAAGAGCTAAAAAATTAAGTCAAAAGATTGAGATACAGTGTTGGATTGGTTTAGATATTGCAGTCAGAGAAGCCAAGAACTTCATCAACCTATGGAAACTATTGGTATCTCCATTTCATGGTTTTGTCCATTAAATTCAGGTCTTGAAATTTACATCCTTTTCTAATTTGCAAGCTTATAATGGAATGCTGACTTTTTATTAGGCTGTTACACATAAATGTCATGGAGTTTGTCACCTGAGAAGTTCCATTTTAAAGGCCCACTGAGAACGATTAAGCCCACTTATTTGTTCAATGAATAATTACTAAGTGCATGTTATGTCCTACAATTTGGGTGTAGAATATTGAACTAGTGGGTTGCCATTTTCTTCTCTGGGGAATCTTCCCAATTCAGAGATTGAATCCACGTCTGCCACATTTCCTGCGCTACAGATGGTTCTTTACTGCTGAGCCATTGGAGAAGCCCCAATTCCTAGTTACTTACTCAAAAATGATAGAATAATCTCTGTTCATTTCCAATGCTAACCATTCAATATCACAGTAATCCAAGTCTATGCCCCAACAAGTAGTGCTAAAGAAGCTGAAGTTGAATGGTTCTATGAAGACCTACAAGACTTTCTAGAACACCCAAAAGAGATGTCCTTTTCATCATAGGGGACTGGAATGCAAAAGTAGGAAGTCAAGAGATACCTGGAGTAACAGGCAAATTTGGCCTTGAAGTACAAAATGAAGCAGAGGAAAGGCTAACAGAGTTTCCCCCAAAAATACATTGGTCATAGCAAACACCCTCTTCCAACAACATAAGAGAAGACTCTACACATGGACATCACCAGATGGTCAATACAGAAATCAGATTGATTATATTCTTTGCAGCCAATGATGGAGAAGGTCTATACAGTCAGCAAAAACAAGACCAGGAGCTGACTGTGTCTCAGATTATTGCCAAAATCAGACTTAAATTGAAGAAAGTAGGGAAAACCAATAGACCATTCAGGTATGACTTAAATCAAGTACCTTACAATTATGCAGTGGAAGTGAGAAATATATTCAAGGGATTAGATCTAGTAGAACTATGTGATAGAAGAACTTCTGGTGGAAGAAATATCTGATATAAGAACTTCAAAGTGCCTGAAGAAATATGGAAGGAGGTTCATGACTTTGTTTAGGAGGAAGGGATCAAGACCATCCCCCCAAATAAAGAAATCCAAAAAGGCAAAATGGTTGTCTGAGGAGGCCTTACAAATAGCTCTGAAAAGAAGAGAAGCAAAAGGCATAGGAGAAAAGGAAAGATATACCCATTTGAATGCAGAGTTTCAGGAATAGCAAGGAGAGATAAGGAAGCCTTCCTCAGCAATCAATGCAAAGTAATATAGGAAAACAATCAGATGGGAAAGACTAGAGATCACTTCAAGAAAATTAGAGATACCAAGGGAAATTTTCATGCAAAGATGAGCATAATAAAGGGCAGAAATGGTATGGGCCTAATAGAAGCAGAAGATATTAAGAAGAGGTGGCAAGAATATGCAGAAGAACTAAACAAAAAAGATCTTCATGACCCAGATAATCACAATGGTGTGATCACTCACCTAGAGCCTGACATCTTAGAATGTGAAGTCAAGTGGACCTTAGGAAGCATCGCTACAAACAAAGCTAGTGGAGGTGATGGAATTCCAGTTAAGCTATTTCAAATCCTAAAAGATGATGCTGTGAAAGTGCTGCTCTCAATATGCCAGAAAATTTGGAAAACTCAACAGTAGCCTCAGGACTGAAAAATGTCAGTTTTCTTTCCAATCTCAAAGAAGGGCAATGCCAAAGAATGTTCAAACTACTGCACAATTGCACTCATCTCACATGCTAGCAAAATAATGCTCAAAGTTCTCAAAGCCAGGCTTCAACAGTACATGAACCGTGAACTTCCAGATGTTCAAGCTGGTTTTTGAAAAGGCAGAAGAACCAGAGATCAAATTGCCAACATCTTTTGAATCATAGAAAAAGCAAGAGAATTCCAGAAAAACATCTACTTCTGCTTTATTGATTATGCCAAAGCCTTTGACTGTGTAGATCACAACAAACTGTGGAAAGTTCTTAAAGAGATGGGAATAACAGACCACCTGATCTGCCTCCTGAGAAATCTGTATGCAGGACAAGAAGCAACAGTTACAACTGGACATGGAACAACAGACTGGTTCTAAATCAGGAAAGGAGTACATCAAGGCTGTATATTGTCACCTTGCCTATTTAACTTACATGCAAGGTGCATCATGAGAAATGCTGGGCTGGATGAAGCACAAGCTGGGATCAAGATTGCTGGGAGAAATATCAATAGCCTCAGATACACAGATGGCACCACCCTTATGGCAGAAAGTGTAGAGGAACTGAAGAGCCTCTTGACAAAAGTGAAAGAGGAGAGCACAAAAGGTGGATTAAATTCAACATTCAAAAAACTATCATCATGGCATCCAGTCCCATCACTTCATGGTAAATAGATGGGGAAACAATGAAAATAGTGACAAGCTTTATTTTCTTGGGCTCCAAAATCACTGCAGATGGTGACTGCAGCCATGAAATTAAAAGACACTTGCTCCTTGGAAGAAAAGCTATGACCAACCTAGACAGCATATTAAAAAAAGCAGAGACATTACTTTTCCAACAAAGGTCAGTCTAGTCAAAGCTATCGTTTTTCCAGTAGTCATGTAGGGATGTGAGAGTTGCACTAAAAAGAAAGCTGAGTGCTGAAGAATTGAACTGCTTTTGAACTGTGGTGTTGGAGAAGACTCTTGAGAGTCCCTTGGACTGCAAGGAGATCCAACCAGTCCATCCTAAAGGAAGTCAGTCCTGAATATTCATTGGAAGGACTGATGCTGAAGCTGAAACTCTAATACTTTGACCACTTGATGTGAAGTACTGACTCATTTGAAAAGACCCTTATGTTGGGAAAGATTGAGGGCAGGAGGAGTAGCAGATGGAAGAGCATTAGATGGTTGGATGGCATCACCGACTCGATGGACATGAATTTGAGCAAGCTCTGGGAGTTTTTATTGGACAGGGAAGCCTGGCGTGTTGCAGCCCATGTGTTTGCAAAGAGTTCAAAATGACTGAGAGACTGAACTGAACTGATCTACACCACTGAGGGCTTCCCTGGTGTCTCAGATGGTAAACAGTCTGCCTTCAATGCAGAAGACTTGTGTTAGGAAGATCCCCTGAAGAAGGAAATGGCAATCCACTCCAGTATTCTTGCTTGCGAAATCCCATGGACAGATGAGCCTGGTGGGCTACAGTCCATGGGGTTACTGAAGTATCGGACAGGACTTAATGACTAAAGAGCAACAACAATATAGACCATTGAATTCTTGTGAGAACCAAGTAAACTAATCTTTTTAATAATACTTGTTATGCTTCAAAATCTGTGTGAAATATAAGGAACAAAGAAAGTGGTCCGTGCAATGATGATCTTTTCTATGCTCTAAGAGACATAAGGTGCGATTTTCTCTTTTCTCAACTTGTGTAAATTCACAAAATTCCAGAATAAGACTCTTTATGCAAATAAAACTATTTCTACTCTCCTATATGCAATTAACACTTAAAATTTATCACTGGGGTTTCTTTCTTTCTTTTTTTCTATTCCAGGATTTCAGTACATAAAACAAGCTCCTCAAGCCCTATGTGGCTTTTTTTTTTTTTTTAAAGAAAGATATTCATGTCAGTAATTCATGCAGCTAACCAAATGTGTTTGTTGTAGTAGGGAAACTGAACATTTTTGCCAGAGTCAATGTTTCCACAAATCTTTCCTCTTGGATCAAAAAAATCACGGTCTAAATAAATAGCTGGACAAAAACAAAGATTCCTAGCAATTTGTGCTACGAAATTTCAGGCTTGTTTCTATAGCCCATTGCATTATAATTTCAGATAATTGCACCTCAAATGTATCTTTCTTTCAAGTCTCCATATG
Organism: Cervus canadensis; assembly: GCF_019320065.1. Lineage (NCBI taxonomy): Eukaryota > Metazoa > Chordata > Mammalia > Artiodactyla > Cervidae > Cervus > Cervus canadensis. The sequence continues at coordinate 58,531,691 of NC_057404.1, forward strand.
GGTAGACAGTTTTCCAAATTTAAATTTCCCTCCCAGCACCCAGGTGAAATATAGTTCAAAATCATTTTTTTAAACATACTCTTACAATCCTGGTTCTGCACAAAGAAATGTGATTATATATCCGAAGGAAAGGTAAAAGTTAAAACCATTGTTTTTAATACATTCATTATTAACATAGAGACTTAGAACTGTCTTCAGTGTTCATGGAATTCTGGATATATTTTGTTCAGAATTTCTTTCCTTTGTTTGATCATATGAAATAGTAACAGTTAACGTTGCATAGTGGTAAAAGGTAATTGAATTAATATCAGCTTACTGCTGAGTTACCTCTTGAGAAGAAGAGGAACGGAGCCTACAGCATCTTATTTCTTTCAGTGCAAGGATGAGCACTGGAAATTACTAGAACAAGGTCTCATATTTTTTAGAATATATTCAGGATGTGCTTTTTAAAATGGCCCTCATTTCTTCAGTCATCTTACCTGCCTTCCCAGGTGTTTTGACCACGTTGGAACTTCATATCTGGAGCTTCTGCAATGAAACACTTGTGGACCCACGACAGTTCCCATCTCTCCAACTCCCAGGAAACAAAACCAGAAGATTCTCAGCCTTGTTCCTCAGCTCAATGAGTGCATAATCATCCACCACTGTACAGCAGAAAAGTAAAAACTCTTGGAGACACCCTATGTCTTGGTATTTACCTGATTTATTTAAAAAGATTTAATATCTTCTTAATATCTTCTGTTTTTGTTAGGTCCATACCATTTCTGTCTTTTATTGTGCTCATCTTTGCATGAAAATTTCCCTTGGTATCTAATTTTTTGGATGAGATCTCCAGTCTTTCCCATCCTATTGTTTTCCTCTATTTCTTTGCATTGATTACTTAGGTTTTCTTATCTCTCCTTGCTATTCTTGAAACTCTGCATTCAAATAGGTATATCTTTCCTTTTCTCCTTTGCCTTTTGCTTCTCTTCTTTTCAGAGCTATTTGTAAGCACTCTTCAGACAACCATTTTGCTTTTTTGCATTTATTTTTCTTGGTGGTGCTCTTGATCACTGCCTCCTATACAATGTATGCAGGTCAAGAAGCAACGGTTAAAACTGGATGTGGAACAACAGACTGGTTCCAAATCAGGAAGAGAGTACATCAAGGCTGTATATTGTCACCCTGCTTATTTAACTTATATGCAGAGTACATCATGAAAAATCCCAGGCTGGATGAAGCATGAGCTGGAATCAAGATTGCTGGGAGAAGTATCAATAACCTCAGATATGCAGGTGACACCACCCTTATGGCAGAAATTGAAGAAGCACTAAAGAGCCTCTTGATGAAAGTGAAAGAGGAGAGTGAAAAAGTTGCCTTAAAGCTCAACATTCAGAAAACTAAGATCACGGGATCTAGTCCCATCACTTCATCACAAATAGATGGGGAAACACTGGAAACAATGACAGACTTTACTTTTTTGGGCTCGAAAATCACTGCAGATGGTGATTGCAGCCATGAAATTAAAAGATGCTTACTCCTTGGAAGGAAAGTTATGACCAACCTAGATAGCATATTAAAAAGCAAAGACATTACTTTGCCAACAAAGGTCCATCTATTCAAGGTCATGGTTTTTCCAGTAGTCATGTAGGGATGTGAGAGTTGGACTATAAAGAAAGCTGAGCATTGAAGAATTGATGCTTTTGAACTGTGATGCTGGAGAAAACTCTTGAGAGCCCCTTGGACTGCAAGGAGATCCAACCAATCCACCCTAAAGGAAATCAGTCCTGAATATTCATTGGAAGGACTGATGCTGAAGCTGAAACTCCAATACTTTGGCCACCTGATGCAATGAATTGACTTATTGGAAAAGACCCTGATGCTGGGAAAGGTTGAAGATGGAAGAAGGGGACGACAGAGGATGAGATGGCTGGATGGCATCACAGACTCAATGGAATGAGTTTGAGTAAACTCCAGGGGTTAGTGATGGACAGGGAGGCCTGGAGTGGCGCTATCCATGGGGTCAGAAAGAGTTGGACATGACTGAGCGACTGAACTGAACTGAACTGAACTGAACAGACCAAAAACCAAGCGATAGATAAATTAAATATAAGTTGTTCAAGTTTGCAAAACTAATACCAGGCAAAGCTGGAATTTGAGGCCGTAACCTCCGGCTCCAGAGACTATGCACTCAAACATTAATTTGTGTTGCCTCTCCAACACATTAGTAAGTTTTATCATATCTTCTCATAATTATTTCTCAATCCTTTCTCCCCACCCCCTGCTGTCATGCTGATCAAGCACCATCATATTTCCCATGATCTTCAAACCTCTCTTTCCTCCCTCTAGTGCCATCTAACTCCAGTTACCCATGATCAGACTATGCAATTTCTCAAAGATATAATTTGATCATTTTAGTTCCTAACATAGAAACTCTCCATGGCTTTCTAGGGTAAAAGTCAACTTCCCTTGCATTGTCTACTTGGCAGTTTCTGTACCCTCCACTCCTTGTCTGTGTCTCTGAGTCCCATATAATTCCAGTTTCCTGGATGTTCTATGCTCCTTCAGAACCTCTCCAATCCCATCTTAGCCTGAGATCTCCCAACCTCAGCACCATCACTATTTTAGACTGGAAAAGAGCTCTTTGGTACAGAGGCTGTTCTGTGCATTGTAATATGTTTAGTAACATTCCTGACCTCTACACAAATAGATGTCAGTAATAACTCCCTACTTTTAACAATGAAAAAATGTCTCTAGACATAGTCAAATGTTCTCGTGTGTGTGTGTGTGTGTGTGTGTGTGTGTGTGCAAATCCTCCCTATTTAGAACCATTGCCTAGACCTTAAGTATCCTGGTCCATCTATAGGTTCATTTGTACAGTATTCACTCTGCCAAACTAAGCAGCCAAGATCACTTCTTTGAAAAAGCCTTCTCTAATTTTGGGCCAAATGTCACAGTTTGGATTCCCCAGGAAGCAGTCTCTGTGAAAGCATTACTGAAATTAGAGTCCGACGGCTCACCACTTAAAAGCCAATACTTGAGAGGCAAGGTTGGTGGAAAGTTGGCTTGATTTCAGAGGTTGGCAATGCTGGGGGTGGGGGCAGTGCTGGAGGGATGCAGGGCAGACTTGTGTACAAAGGCTGACATCCCCCACCACCAATCAGTGGGCAAGAGCTTTTAAAGAGGAATTTCAGGGGTGTACAGAGGAGGTAAGTGGGCTACATGTAGGAAAGCACAGTCAGCCCTGACCATCCCCTTGCAACTGGTCATTGGAGGTCTGACCAGGTCATCTTGATTCTTTTAAGTACCGTTGGTCTTCAGTTCCAGGGTTGGTTTGTTCCCATTTCTTTGGGGCTAATTCTCATCATTGTGGCAGCTTATGTCATGGCCACAGTCTGGTGAATATATAGTTAACTTCTTCCACCTGGTGAGTGTTTCAGCATCTACAAGACAGATCATAGGATAGAGCTCAGAATATTATCTGTAATCCTTGAAGAAGAACTGAAGGTCCTTGACCAGGCTACTGACTAAATCATTGTTATTTAGTCTTGTTGGACTGCTTTCTTTGCTTCTGGATGTTCTCATTTCTCTTATTAAACTTATCCTTTGACTAAAGTTTTTCTACAGACAAAAGGCAAGTGGATGACAAGTGGACCCTAGGGTCCTGTTCCAGTTTACAAGTAGTTTATTCCAAAGCACTCTTGGGATAAGCATCTGTGGAGGAAAACAGTTTGCACTCAAATGCCATTTCCAAAAAGGTGCCCCTTAACTCTACTAGCATCTCTGAAGTTGGGACGATCTCTCTGAGTTGTCCTCTATTGGAGTCAGGGAGCAGGGCCCTTTTATCTCCAAGTCAAGGGCTGCAGCTGTGCAGGAAGGGGCATGACCTTGGGCTTAGCAACTGTCTTTAGTGGAAACAATTTGTTGAACAAGCTGCAAGCTAGGGGCTAAGATTCAGCAGTAATTGGACATCCCAGGGAAGTAAGTCCTTCTGTTCTGAAGGAGGATCAGGATGGCACAGGAAACATGTGCTGCGGTTCACCCCTTAGACCTTCATATCCATTAATTAAGAAAAGTTCAGGGGTGTGGGGTCTTTCCTGGAGTGAGTTCAAAGAGGAAGGTCACTGGGAAAGCCATAGCCTCTGCTGGGACTATATATCTCAGGAACAAGTGTGCCTACATCATCTCCCTCTGGGACAACCATTGGAGACGTCCTCATCCAAGGCTCATATCTCTGCTCATCTCAACCTTGAATGGCCTGTGGTCGTGGCATAGACCATCACTCCAGAAGGGCTTTTGCCCTTCTTAAGCTATGGTTAGTTCCAGGTGGCCACCTGCCAATTCGGGGGTCTCAAGAGATGTGGGTTCAATCCCTGGGTGGGGAAGATCCTCTGGAGTAGGAAATGGAAACCTGCCCCCATATTCTTGTCTGGAGAATCCCATGGAGAGAGAAAATTTGCGGGCTCCATTCCATAAGGCCTCAAAGAGTCGAGCTGACTGAGCACCTGAGCACACGCGCATGGGCTGTGTTTGTTGCACTCTCTACCAAAGCCCAACAAAGGACCAAGCAGAGGGCTTGAGTCAGCGGTCTCAGTGCCAGCCATGTTCCCTGGCCCCACTGTGGAGCAGTAACAGGTGAACCCGCAACAGGCAGCATTCCCAGCACCCCAAGAATCTCTGCAGATTCACCACGATTACGTGTTTTCTATCAGTGAATTTGAATTCAGTGAATGTCAGGGTGATGGAGACCCTTCCAGTCACAATTCACAGAATACTTAATTGAAAGAGGCTAAAATTCCTGCCTGGAGAATCCCCATGGACAGAGGAGCCTGGCAGTCTACAGTCCATGAAGTTGCAAAGAGGCAGACATGACTGAGCAACTAATGCAATGACTGAGCACCGCACAATGCAACGACTACACACATTATTTTATCAGACAAGGAGCCTAGGGGCTAAGTAACCATCAAACCTAGGGGTTAGTCTAGTGGAGAATGGAGAGTGTCATGGAGAATGGAAGCTTTTTCATACTTCTCTTGGCTTTTATCCTTTTGTTTGAACCTGCCTGGTAGCTGCTAAGATACCAGGCTTGGTCGTCCACACAATGACAACTAAGCCAAAGGCTGATTTCTCTTCATGTATCTCTTTATGTCTGCTGTTAAGTCACAGCTGTCAGGGTACTTGGAAAAGTGAGCATCGGGCAATTTCAATGTCTGTCATGGTGCAGAGTTGTGACAGTGAGGGAAACGGGAGCTGGTTCCATAGGTGCTCCCACCACATGCAGGGTACCTGGTGCAGAGGAGGAGTCAGCACGTTTTCATCTACAAATTTCCCCTCATGCCTCTTTTTTCCTCTCAATTGTTTTCCTATTTTTCTAATTCTTTTCCTTTTGTCTTTACTTACCTTGTTCTTCATTTTATTCCTGTTTATTCTTCTGCTTGTAATATAGAAATTAAACATGATAATTTCTAGCATCATCAAAGTTTCGTGTTTTTTATACAAAAACAAACTGTTATATATTTCGCCATAGAAAATGAAAACAAAACTATCTGACCCTGCCCAGCCTTTTCAGTCTCACCCCTCCCATCCACCAATCACACTGCACATTCTGGCAGTTTGTTAACAGTATTTTGTTGTTGTTCGGTCGCTAAGTCGTGACTGACTTTTTTGCGACCCCATGGACTATAGCCCACCAGACTCCTCTGTCCATGGAATTCTCCAGGCAAGAATACTGGAGTGGGTTGCCATTTCCTTCTCCAGATCTTCCCTACCCAAGGATTAAGCCAAGTCTCCTGCATTGGAAGACAAATTCTTTACCACTGAGCCACCAGGGAAGCCCTAAGAGTATTTTATTTTCCTTAAATTTACTTCCTCTAAAATAGAGTTGGGAAATGCTATATATACTTCAAAATCTGGCTCAATTGCCCTTTACATTGCCAACCACAGATAATTATTTCCCTTTCAATTCCCTTAAGGTGTCTCCCTTAGAATTCTTTAGCATATAACATCTGATCAGTGTTAGTAACACTTTCACTTTATTTTTTCTATTTGTTTGTAAATACCTTAAGACAGCAGTCGTAGTTTGCTCAGAATTCACACTAATTTTAAAAAATTATTGTAGTGTGTATAGTAAAAATGTAAATGTTGTGCACTAGGATAATCTTTAAAATGTTTATAACGTTAAAATTTGCATTTGCATGCAGTTTTGTTCATGCATTTGATTCAGTTGGGTCACTGAGATGTTTTTGAATCCTAAAAAGTTGATTTTAGATGTCTTCTCATGTTTTTTCTTTCAAAGATTTCATTATTGTGTGTATATGTTTGTTCAATTAAAATGTAGTCACTTTTGAAATATATAACAGAGGTAAGTAAGATAGCCTACTCCATTTAGTAGATAATAAATTTATTTGAGCTCTGTGAATTAAAATCCATAGAGATGCTGAGTATTGTTACCTCATATCATTAGCATTTTGGCTGGAAACCTCTCCTTCTAGGCACATATGGGGTTTTTATTTTTATGCATAAATTTGCATAACTGCTTCACTATCTTTCACAGACTACAGTCTTTAGACATTAACTTGACAAATATGATCAAGTTACAAGTTTCAGTCTGGTTCAATGGGTTGGCAACTTCTTAGTGGGAGCATTTCCTTATCTCCTCAGCCTTCCCTCGTCTCTGTCTCTGTCTCAGTCTCTTATCTCTCTTCAGTAACAGGCATTTAGTCAGTAGCAACCATAGACTAACATAGCAAACATCCATTTTCAAAGATAACTTATTGGTTTTGTTGAGTATTTTCAGACTCCAAGTCAGCAGGAAATATTCAGAAACAGCTTTCTTCAGGAAATGATCACTAGTTATACAAGGCACTATCATGCCCAGGCAACAGAGTGATTGTGCTCTGGCATTTGATCGTTTAATTTTCTCCCAGCTTCATCAGCCTACACAGAAAATGTCCTTTCAACTATATTAAACTTGAATCCCTAAACTCTCATCTGCTTGACTGCCAAATTCCCCATCACCACCTCCACTCAAATATTTATGGGTACTGCTTGCTGATTTTTGCCAAAAGTCGCTGTCCTGGGCTCCCCTGCCCTGGGCACAGGTGGTCCACAGACAGTCCACCAGGAGTGGGACCTCTGCACCTGATGCTCACTGAAGATGCCAGTGGGGGAAGAATTACCTGAGCCTCGGTTCTCTGGACCTGGAATTCTCTTGACACACTTGCCAAGTGAGAAAACTCCTCTGCTCTTTCTCATACTCAGCTGGGTCCTACAACAAGTTTGCATAAGTGCCAGAGCTTTGCAGAAGCAAGGGAAGCAACTCTTTCCACTCACAGAGTCGTCTTCTTTATAAAGCTTGTAGATGCCATTAGAACCGGCCTGCAAGCTGCACTCTGAACAGCCAGTGCCATGTTTAAAGCATGGGTGATCATTCCAGATGCTTCCCTGTCTTATAGCCAGTCTAATATCAGAAACCCTGTCACCTCCCATGCATAATGACTGCCACTGGGCCTCTGTTAAACTTGTATTTATCCGAATGCTATGAGCTATGGGTGAATTCCAAGTCTTCCCCCTACCCAGGATTCCCCCCCCACTTCAAAATCTCTATTCATCAATGGATGCAAATAGATATCCAATACTTCCACCAGAGTGAAGCATCTGACTCCTATACTTCACCCATTAACTTTGGTTTTTATCATAAAAAATATATATATAATTATAACCAGTATTAGAGAAATAACCACTAAAATACAGAAGAAAAAAAAATCCTGATGTAGAAAGCTTTAAAATTATAGCTCTCAGCATAAACTTCCCAAATCAGAGCCTGACTACCAAGTTTTATATTCTTACTCATCAACTTACTACATGTATGACCTTGGGGAAATGTCAGCTATTTATTGTTGTGTAACAAACAACCACAAAATTAGCAGCTTAAAATACCCTGTGCTTATTATCCTACAGTTTTTCTCAGGTAGAAATCTGGGCAGGACTTGACTAGGTTCCTTACTCCAGACTGTTTCATAAAGTTGAAGCTAAAGGTGTTGGCCAGGGTTGGAATCTCATATGAGGCTAGACTAGGGGAAAGATACAATTCCAAGTTCACATGATTGTTAGTAGGATTCAATTCCTTACAGGTTATTAAATACGTTTCTTGCTAGCTATTAGCAGGAGCCCACCCTCAGCTCCTTGCTACATCCGCTTCTTCATATGGAAGCTTTACTTCACCAAAGTCAGGGCAGGAAAAAATCAATATGGAGAATCTGGTAGCAGGATGAGAGCTACAATCTCATACATCTTAAACACAAACATGATATCCCAACACTAGGTCATATTCTATCATTAGAAGCAAATCACAGGTCCCACCATGCTCATTACAGGAGGTAGGGTTTAACAGTAGGTTATCTAAGAGACCCTCTACCAAAATAAATCACTTATTTGTGTATCTTTCTTTTTAAACATGTAAAATAGAAAGACAAATGAAGATAACAATAGTACTCACCTCATAGATTTATGAAGACTGAAAACATAGGTCCACACAAAAAATCTATATATAGGTGTTGTATGACATAAATCATAGCAAGATCCTTTATGACCCACTTCCTAAAATAATGGAAATAAAAACAAAAATAAATAAGTGGGACCTAAATAAACTCAAAAGCTTTTGCATAGCAAAAGAAACTATAAACAGGGTGAAAAGACAACCCTCAGAATGGGAGAAAATAATAGCAAATGAAACAACTGACAAAGGATTAATTTCCAAAATACACAAGCAGCTCACACAACTCAATACAAACAAAAAAACAAGCAATCCAATCAAAAAGTGGGCAAAAGACCTCAATAGAAATTTCTTCAAAGAAGACATACAGATGGATAATAAGCACATGAAGAGATGCTCAGCATCACTCATTATCAGAAAAATGCAAATCAAATCCACAATGAGATATTACATCACACCAGACAGAATGGCCATAATCAAAAAATCCACAAACAACCTGTGTTGGAGAGGGTGTGGAGAAAAGGGTAACCCTCCTATGCTGCTGGTGGAAATGTAAATTGATACAGCCACTATGGAAGACAGTATGGAATTTTCTTAAAAAACTAGGAATAAAACCACTGTATGACCCAGCAATACCACTTCTAGGCATATACCCTGAAGAAACCAAAACTGAAAAAAAAAAAAAAAAGTACCCTAATGTTCATTGCAGTACTATTTACAATAGCCAAGACATGGAAACAATCTAGATGTCCACTGACAGATGAATGGATAAAGAATCTGTGGTACATTTATACAATGGAATACTACTCAGCCATAAAAAGTGACACATTTGAGTCAATTCTAATGAAGTGGATGAACTTAGAGCCTATTACAGAGATTGAAGTAAGTCAGAAAGAGAAAAACAAATATCAATATTAACACATATAACACATATATATGGGATCTAGAAGGATGGTGCAAATGAACCTGTTTGCAGAGCAGCAGTGGAGATGCAGACATAGAGAACAAACGTATGGACAAGGGTGGTGGAGAAGAGGGAGAGGGTGAGATGAATGGGGAGAGTAGCATGGACTCATATACGCTAACATATGTAAATAGATAGTCAATGGGAATTTGCTCTATGACTCAGGGAATTCAAATTGGGACTCTGTAATAACCGAGAGGGGTGGGAATGGACAGAAGGTGAGAGGGAAATTCAGAAGGGAGGGGACATATGTACACCTATAGTTAATTCATGCTGAAGTGTGACAGACATCAAACCAATATTGTAAAACAATCATCAATCAATTAAAAATAAATAAATATTTTTAAAAACCTACAGACAGGTGTTTATAACAGCTTTATTCATAATTGCCAAAACTTGGAAGCAACTAAGATGTTCTGAGAAATGGTGAGGGACAGAGAGGCTTGGAGTGCTGCAGTCCATGGAAACACAAAGAGTCAGACACGACTGAGCAACTGAACAACAAGACGTCCTTCAGTAGGTGAATGAATAAATTACTGTGTTACATCCAGACAATAGAATATTATCCAGTGCTAAGAAGAAAAGAGCTATCACGCCATGAAAAGACATGGGACAACCTTAAATGCACATCACTAAGTGAAAGAAGCCAATCTGAAAAGGCTACGTATGATGTGATTCCAATTATATGACATTCTGGAAAAGGCGAAACTATGGAGACAGCAAAAAGATAAGTGGTTATCAGAGGTTGGGTTGTAGGGGTGGAGGAGATGAATAGGTGTAGCACAGACAATTTTCCAAGTAGTGAAAATATTCTATATGATGCCATAATGATGAACAGATGTCATTATTATCAAACCCACAGAATATATAAAACCAAGAGTGAACTGTAATATAAACTATGGACTTTGAGTGACTATGATGAGTCAGTGTAGTTTCATCAGTTTTAACAAATGTACCACTCTGATGGGAGATGCTGATAATGGGGAAGAGATGCATGTGCCAGGGCAGGGGATAAACACATAGCATATCTCTGTGTTTACCCTTAATTTTGCTCTGAACCTAAAAACAATTTTTAAAAATCAATTAAAAAATACAAATAAGCCAACTTAAAAATTGACTAAGTAAATAAGCATTTACAAAGAAAGATACACAAATGTCCAACAAGCACACAAAAAGATGCTCAGCATTATTAGTTACAAAGGAAACGTAAATCAAAATCACAAGATATCATCCTATACCCTGAAATCATAAAATTAAAAGGAGAATAATCAGTGTTAACAAGAATATGGAAAAATGGAACTCTCCTGCGGTGCTGGTGGAAATGTGAAATAGGCCACTCTGAAATATACTTTACAAGCTCCTCAAAATGTTAAATATAAAATATCCAAAAGCTCCAGCAAGACCCAGTCATAGGTATATGCTGGGAAAACAGAAACACATGCCACATAGAAACATGCATCATGTTCACAGCAGCTCTATCCACAAAAGCCAAATGGTGGAAATAACCCAAATGTCCATCAACTGATGAATGAATAAACAAAATGTGGTCTGTACACACATGACAGCCTTTTTGTGAATAAGGCATGATTTGGTGATAAAAAGGAATGAACTACTGATATGAGTCATGCTGCAATAAAGCTGTTCTTTAAAAAATAATTGAATTGTAAACTGTAAGAAGGGCAGCTTTTACATCTGTGTAAAAAACATTTGTTGGCTAATACCACAGACTTTTTAACTTTTAATCTGTCATACATTTAGCCATTGCAGATTATCCAAACCATTGTTTGTTCATATAATTATGTCTAGATGGTTTTAAAATAAAAATGTAATTCATTCTCTTAATTCTGTTGTATCAAAACCAGTCACGCCTGTTGAACCATGATTTCTGTTACATGTGTAAACAGATTGAAGTATATTAAATTTAGCAAAAGTGCAACAAATTTCTATCAGTTACTGGACCCACGATTCTGTTAAGGTTAAAGCTGTATTAACCAAATTATATAACTTATGCAAGGTTGAATACAGGCATTCTAAATTTAAAAATAAATCATTTGTTTTGCCAGGAGTAAGAGAAAAACTGCAGCAGCAGGAATACAAATTAGTTTACCCTCACCTCACATTAGGTTCCTTTCTTCCTTTGAAAGTAACTAAGGCTATTTTTTACATGTCAGAGAATTAATTCCTAGTGGTTTTTAAACCTGAAAAATAGTCATGGACAGTTTGTTTCAAATATCATGGAACTCTTCTATCTAATGATGATCTGCTTATTTGTTAGCCACCTGGGGACTGTGGGTGGCGTGGGTTGTCCAACTATCTTTCGATTATGTCCTTGGAAAGAAATAGTAGCTACCATGCCAATGTTCCTTTGGTATTCTCTTAATGCCAAATAGCTCTTGCTTTGAATTTCTGTCAGTCTTCTCCCTTAGTAATGGTGAATTCAGCTCATAGCCGTTAAATATGACCGGGACATACATGAGCAGTTACCACAGGGCTCGCAGATCTGTGGCCAGAACAGCAAAGCAGGCAAATGGCAGCAAGCTCCAGCGTCCTTGTTTCCCTCGTAAATCGCATGGCACATCTATCTAACCCAGCAGCAATGTGAATGGCCCTCTCTGGGGTCCATTAAGAATTTCCTGTAAGGATCATGTTAACGAAATATTTCAGCCATAAAAATATAAGGTAGGACTCTCAATTCTGTCTTATATGAGTATGCATATCTCACATTGATTCATTTAATTAGCTACTTTAAATGTCATATATCCACCCAGAGGCCTTTGAATTATGATTTTGGCCTTAAAAAGATAGAATAATAAAATCAATGACCCCATCAGCAAATATGTTTTTAACATTTTTCAAAATATGTCTTTTATTTTTTACTTATGCAAACTTAGAATAATGTTGAGAGTAATTATATTGAAACAGCTACATAATTGAGTGAAAATACAGCAGATTAATAAGGGGAAAATGTCTTTCTATTCGGGCTATGTTAAAAAGTCAAAATAAAATTTATTTTCAAACTTTGTAGTAGATTAACTTTCAGAGCAAAACTTAGAAGGGCCTGAGACTTCAAATTAAAAATAATAATAACTAAATCAATATTTATTTGCCAAGTGTCTATATACTATTCATGGGATAACTTTGAATATTAACTATAAAATCCATTTTAATGCTGATAAAGTTAACATTTGAGCACTTTATTATATTGAGTGATAAAATTAACCTTTAAGCACTGTTTAGCGCTATTCCCATTTCATAGATGTGAAACACAGAGAGGCTAAGTCACCTGCCTAAGGTCACACAGGTAGAGATGCAGAACTGTGATTCTAACAGAGGCAGCCTGTCTCTGAAGACTTCATGCTTCACCACAAAGCCATCCAGCCATTCCACCCTTGAACTAAACTTGCCGCTACATTTGGTTTTCTCCTCCCCTCCTCCCCGTCCTCTCCTCCTCTGCCTTACCCCCTTCCCCTTCCTCTTTCCCCCTGCACCTCTTCTTCCTCTTCCCCCTTCTTCCCCTCAGCCCTCTGCTCCCCTTACTCTTCTCCTCTTGCTTCCCCTTCTTCCTCCTCCTTCTCCTTTCTTCCTCTTTTTCTTCTCCCTCCTTCCTCTTTCTCACCCTCTCTCTCCAGCTGTAGAAATACATAGCGTTTCTTTCATTTCTTGGTAGTTTTAGACTTTCCTTTCTATTTCCCCTCTCACCCGTTTACTGTTAGTGGAAGCTCCCCTATTTTCAGATCATGTTGATATCAAGTACACCATGCATCCTTGACCATGCCTCCTTTTCCTGACCCTCTTTTTTCTTTTTCTACATGGTTCCTGAGGCTTTGAAATGGTGAGAAGCTTGTGCGACTGGCAGATGAGTTCACTGACTCATCAATGACTTGAGCAGTTTGAGCAACTAGCAAATACCTTAGTATTTGTTCATCCTGACAGTGTGGCCTTCGTGTGCAGAGCAGTTCATGCATCAGGTGGGAATAGTTCCAGTCAGTATTCCTTACTGATATTTCCAGAAGACCATCCATTTTCCCAAGGATTGTGATCATATTAGTCACACAGATCAAAATGTCATGCTTCTTTTCTAAATAAAAAGCAAAAGACATTATAATTCCCAAGGCAAACAAGCTTCAACAAGAGCAAAATGGATTTTCAGAAACTTCGTGGAAATTAATTGTACCATAAAGTAGATAATACTTTATGTTTTTGAAATGTGTCACAACTTGTGAAATTTTTAATCAGGGGAAACAAATGTACTTTTTGTTTCCATGTGAAAAAGTAACACAAATGACAGCTATTAAATTAAGATGAAGAATAATCAGGAGAAAATTTGTATTTAGTATTGTCATAACTTTACAAAAGTTAATAAATATTTTTTCTTTGTTTTTTATTCTTTTCTGTTGGAAATAAAAATGCATATATTTTTTAAAAATACCCTATTCTTTAACCTATTCTGAGATGATTAACACTGTTAACACTATGCCTATCATACATTTTTTATGGCAGGAGAGAAAGGGCCTGCACATATGTTATTTTGACCCCACTATCACCAAGAGGAACAGGAGGACTATGGACGTTATAGGTGTTCATGGTCAGTCTGCTAGAAATCAGAGATTCAGGTAGCGAACACCCTTCTCCAGTCCCTTAAGTTGTGCACTTTCTACCCACTGACTTGCCTCTAAATGCATGAGGAAGACAGGTAATCCCTTCCTTGCTTTCAGGGCTGTGGCTCTATCATTGAACCTAAGGTCATGTGCCTGATGCTCAGTGAGGCCAAACAAACCAAGCTGTTAGAGTTTGGAGCCGAGAAGAATTTATTGCAAGGGCCGTGCAAGGAGAATAGGATGGTTTAAGCTCAAAATCCCTGATGGATTTCAAGGAATACATTTTAAAGGCCGGGGGAGGGAGGGGAGGCTCAGGATGTGTGATCAGCCCATGAACAATCCTCTGCTTAGTTGATGGTGAGGTAATAAGACAGGGTCACAGGGGTTAACATTGTCAATCCTCAGGCTACACACTCAAGGTCTTCAAGTAGTTAACTTCTTCCATTTGCTGGAGGCTTTAGCATCTGCAGAACAGCATCTGTGTATCAGATATTGTTATCTAGGTACTTCAGGGAGGAACTAAAGATTCTGTGACTGCCATATGGCTGATTTGCTATTTAAATTGTCGCTAGTTCTCCTGGCCCAATTGCTACTTTTGTCATTATGCGTTCACATCCTTTCAATCCCTGAAGTCATAAGTCAGGCTTTTATGACTCAAAGGATGCTGGGAGACGACACCTTTTCTACAAACGAGAGGCAGGAAGAGGACTTGGGGAAAGTGGTCTGCCCTAGGATGGCCCTATAGGTTCCTGCTCAGTTACGCTCAAAAACTCAAGTGCACAAAAATGATCAAAATATGTTTCGTGACACTTTGTCTTAAAATTCAGGACTGGAGTCAAATAATCTGCATTTTGATACTCATATCTATTGTTTCAACTACAAATTCAAAGGCCCAAATTAAAAATTTTCTTATGTTCTAATTCTATAATACTTTTAAAATTGCTTATAGGCAAATTACAGAAACCATTAGATAAGAAATATGACAGCCAAGCATTGAAGTCTTAGGACTAAATTCTGTAGCAAGGGCAGTTACTGAACTAGAGTGAGAAGAGTAATTTAATTGTTAAAACTACATTTCAGATGTAAATTTCTCTCTACAAACTATGATTTTTGATCTTACTATCACTGTTTTTATCTAAAAATCTAAAAATAGCATTCTAAACTGGGCTAGAAATTTGAAAGCATGTTTCTTCACAACACTTTCATCCTCACACAAACCCCTACATTTGGAAGGAATGTCTGTGACATGTCATCTTTGATATTTCTAATCTTGTTCCTGGAGGAAATTGGCAGTATAAAGTAATAAAATGGAAATTTACAAATTTCAATAATCAAATGAAGCTTGATTTCTGTCCTGGAAACAGACAGGCCATGTTAAGAATTTTTCCAAGCCATTTATTTTCTTAATATTTGTTTAAACTTCTACTTTGGAAGATTTATTTCTAGAGTTAATTAATGATTTAGAGCTGTTTCCTAGTCATCTCTAGAAAGTAGTTCATCTTGGAAACACTTTTGTTCATCTTGAACCATTAAAGTTCATCTTGGAAATTTAGCTCTCAATGTTATACTTTATGAATGGGAGTTTTGATTAAATGTTGAAATTACTTTGTGACTGTGGTACTCTTTAGTTAAATTACAAAACTTGACCTTGAGATTATGATTTTAAGCTGTAATTTTGATGTACACAGAATATCTTTGCTACTGACCAACCACTTGTATTGAAATCAGCTATAATTAATTGATTTACTATTACTCAGAAATGATCAGGCTATTCTTAACACTTATAGACAATAAGCGTTTCAGATTGAGGGCCTGTGTCTGATTCATCTATGTGATCTCCCTAGTAGGTTGTATACAAACAGGATGTCAAATAAACAAGTAATTATTTTCTGTTATAAGTGAGTTGGAGACAACAGACAGCAATTTGATTCTGAGCTTGCCGCTTAATCACTTTAGGCAATTAGTCAACCTCTTACTTTCATCATCTCTGAAGAAGTAATTAAAAAAAGGAAAATCAGCCCCCATAGAGTTACCTTGAGAATTGAATAAGATAATGTGTGTCAAGCAACATTGTGCCCAAATCATTCTAAGTACTCACCTGCAGTTCGCTATCAATAAACAAACAAACAAAAAAATGCTATTCATGATCACATGTATAATAGAGTGGTGAACTATAGTGAAAAACCTAAATATCATCTAGAGGAAATCGGTTGAAAAAATACATAGACTATTATACCATCAGCCAAATGGATAAGAAAATGTTTTAGGTACTGATATGGAATTCACTACAAGTAATGCTATTATCTAAAAAAACTGGAAATAGAACTGCCATATGACCCAGCAATCCCACTTCTGGGCATACACACTGAGGAAACCAGATCTGAAAGAGACACGTGCTCCCCAATGTTCATCGCAGCACTGTTTATAATAGCCAGGACATGGAAGCAACCTAGATGCCCATCAGCAGATGAATGGATAAGGAAGCTGTGGTATATATACACCATGGAATATTACTCAGCCTTTAAAAAGAATTCATTTGAATCGGTTCTAATGAGATGGATGAAACTGGAGCCCCTTATACAGAGTGAAGTAAGCCAGAAAGATAAAGAACATTACAGCATACTAACACATATATATGGAATTTAGAAAGATGGTAACGATAACCCTATATGCAAAATGGAAAAAGAGACACAGAAATACAGAACAGACTTTTGAACTCTGTGGGAGAATGTGAGGGTGGGATATTTCAAAAGAACAGCATGTATACTATTTATGTGAAACAGATCACCAGCCCAGGTGGGATGCATGAGACAAGTGCTCTGGCCTGGTGCACTGGGAAGACCCAGAGGAATCGGGTGGAGAGGGAGGTGGGAGGGGGGATCGGGATGGGGAATACGTGTAAATCTATGGCTGATTCATATCAATGTATGACCAAAAAAAATTTAAAAAAAATAAATAAATAAATAAAAATCCAAACCAGGAATTTCCTGGTGGGATGGTGGATAGGAACCTACCTGCTGATACAGGGAACAGGGGTTTCACCCCTGGTCGGGAGGATTCCATAGCCACGGAGCAACTAAGCCCATGTGCCACAATAACTGAGCCCATATGCCCTGGAGCCTGTGCCCTGCAACAAAGGAAGCCATTGCAACAGCAAGCCTGCCCACCGCAATGAAGCACAGACCCTGCTCTCCACAGCTAGAGAAGGCCCACACAGCAGTAAAGATTCAGTGTATCCAACAACAACAACAAAAAAAAGTTAAAAATGGGGGACACATGTACACCCAGCGCTGATTCATGCCAATGTATGGCAAAACACACTACAGTACTATAAAATGATTAGCCTCCAGTTAAAATAATAAAAGTTTTTTTTTTTTTTTAAAAGAAACAAATTGTAGTGCAGAGTGGGCATATATGCTGCCATGTATGAAAAAGAAAAGGAAGCAACTCATATGCACTTTCTTCAGGCTGGAGAGATCACATAGATGAATGAGATACAGACTCACATCTTCAGGAGTTTGTTGAATGTGTTAAAACAGCCTGGCCATTTCTGAGTAACAGGATATAACTATATCTAGATATATCTATATCTAGTTCAAGAGGAAGACATTTGCTTCTGGCTTTTAGGTTCTAAGAATTAAATTCACATGAGAAAGATTGACAGGAGAAAGTTAAACAAAGTTTGATAATATGTATACATGGGAAAGACCTAGAAAAATTTGAAACTCACCCAAACACCTGAAATCCTCACCTTAAACACCATCTTCAGCTAAAGACAAAAGAGGATTTGGGGGGTAGTGGTTTGGTACTTCAAAGGTGAAGAAGGCAATTTACCTGGAGATGAGAAAGCAGATGTTTGGTAAACAAATGTTTGCTGGGCCAGGCAGATTACCATGGAACAAAGAAGGAACTAATGGATTGACTTTGTTGCCCTACCACACCCAGCCATATTCTCTGCAGATATCTCTGGTGATCACTCTATTCTGGGAACAGACCCATTATCTAATTTTTTTAGACAAGACAAGGGGGAGATAACAAGAAAACTTTCTAGAGATTTCTGATACTTAAAAATAACCCACCTAGATTAATCCTCTTGCTAAATAGACATATTTTGGGGTGGCAAATTGCACTGCTTACAGTCCCACCTGGACTTATAGAAACTGCTCCAAAAGGCTTACAGTCCAGAAGCTGAGTTGATAACTTATTCCATCCCATTGAACTGGTCTATTATTCCTGACAGCAGGTCAGTCCAGTTAAATTCATTTCAGGAGGTGGTAATGGAGATGGGCTCTGAAAGTTAGGCCCATGTGGCACTAGAAACCAGGTATTTAATAAGAGATATCTCTATGGAGACAAAAGAAAAACAAGATTAATGGTTAAAGCAAATTATACACATTTCTGAGCCCAAGAGCTTTCCAGGTGGTTCAGTTCAGTGAGTTCAGTTCAGTTGCTCAGTCATGTCTGACAATATGTGAGCCCATGGACTGCAGCACACCAGGCCTCCCTGTCCATCACCAACTCCTGGAGTTTACCCAAACTCATGTCCATTGAGTCAATGATGCCATCCAACCATCTCTTCCTCTGTCATCCCCTTCCTCTCCCGCCTTCAATCTTTCCCAGCATTTGGGTCTTTTCTAATGAGTCAGTTCTTCCAATCAGGTGGCTTAAGTATTGGAGTTTCAGCTCTAACCTCAGTCCTTCCAATGAATATTCAGGACTGATTTCCTTTAGGATGGGCTGGTTTGATCACACTGCAGTCCAAGGGACTCTCAAGAGTCTTCTCCAACACCACAGTTCAAAAGCATCAATTCTTCTGTGCTCAGCTTTCTTTATAGTCCAGCTCTCACATCCATACATGACTACTGGAAAAATGATAGCTTTGACTAGACTGACCTTTGTTGGAAAAGTAATGTCTCTGCTTTTTCATAAGCTGTCTAGGTTGGTCATAACTTTCCTTCCAAGGAGCAAGTGTCTTTTAATTTCATGGCTGCAATCACCATCTGCAGTGATTTTGGAGCCCAATAAAATAAAGTCTGCCACTATTTCCACTATTTCCCCATCTATTTGCCATGAAGTGATGGGACCGGATGCCATGATCTTAGTTTTCTTAATGTTGAGCTTTAAGCCAACTTTTTCACTTTCCTCTTTCACTTTCATCAAGAGCCTCTTTAGTTTTTCTTCACTTTCTACCATAAGGGTGGTGTCATCTGTATATCTGAGGTTACTGATATTTCTCCCGGCAATCTTGATTCCAGCTTGTGCTTCATCCAGCCCAGCATTTCTCATGATGTACTCTGCATATAAGTGGTAAATAATCTGCCTGCCAATGCAGGAATCACAAGAGACTCTGGTTCAATCCCTGGATCAGGAAGATCCTGGAGTAGGAAATGACAACCTGCTCCAGTATTCTGCCTGGAAAGTTCCACAGACAGAGGATCCTGGCAGGCTACAGTCCATGGGGTCACAAAGAGCTGGATACAACTGAGCACACACATCACCTTCACCATCTGAACCCATGGAGCAGCCAGCAGGCAAAATTTCTAGATGTCAGAGTCCAAGTACCTTTTGCTGTTTGAAATGTTCCTTATGATGTCATCAGGTGTTCAAGTAAACTTTTGAGTCATTCACACAGCAATAGGCATGAAGATTGTGTAAACATGTGCTATTGTGATCATCTTAAGTTTAAATCAAATTGTTCAGCTTCAGCTTGCAGGGTTTCAGGAAAAGGATACTAATTTCATTCAAAAGGGGGGGAAAAAATGGATTTGTTGGTTTGGAGAGCTGTAGTCAAATATTTGAGAAAACTAGGAGAATGCAGAATCCAGTCCAGTTTATAGGTGGGAAAAAAAAAAAAAAAAAAACTTCAGAGATGATTAGCAGAACTAGAATCTAATATCCACAACTGGATATTATAATTCTACTTAAACACATTTTTTTTCTCTAAAATCACCCACATTTCTACCAAAGATACACAAGTGAAGACTAATTTTTTTGCAAAATAATCTTAGTTTCACTAAACTTACATATTTACATAAGTCCAGCAAGAATAGTGGGCTTCCCTGGTGCCTCAGATGGTAGAGAATCTGCCTGCAATGCAGGAGACCTGGGTTCAATCTCTGGGTCAGGAAGATCCCCTGGAGAAGGGAATGGCTACCCACTCCAGTACTCTTGCCTGGAGAATTCCACTGACAGAAGAGTCTGGCCGGTTACAGTCCGTGGAGTTGCAAAGAGTCGGACACAACCGAGCGAATAATGTACATAACAAAGCAAAAATAGTAACTGACCCAATGGACATGTTTAAATATGCTTTGCTGGAACTTGTCATAAGGAATCTCCAGATCGAAATTTTAACAGTATTTCAAGATCAGGAAACCATGCTAAGGAATTGCCATCAGACTCACCTGTAATAGATTTATGTTAATTCCTCTCTTCTTGAGGTCCCCCAAATATCCCTAGGTTTCTGCACCTGCAGGAAGTGACCTTCCTTACTCAGCTGGTAAGGCTATTGGGAACCCTGTATACAGGGGGTTTTATGGAGCCATAAAGTCAGTCTTAGTTCCTTGAAGCTGTCTGGTCATCTCTGAGTCCATGTGTACCTGTTTTCAGTACAATATTTTGGTCAAAGCCTTGGTAATATAACCAATGTTTCCAATTATGCCCTGTTACAAGGAGAACAGATTCTTAGTATATTTATGCAAATAAGTATATTGTCACGAAAATAAGAATACTCACTAAGAGTTTCCAAATTCAGGAGGGACCAGGCAGGGAGACTAAATCTAAATGTTTCAATTCTGTTACAAAGATATAATTCAGCAAATTGCTATAAATCATAGTTAGCTTAAGAGAAAATGTTTCCTTATATTAGGAAAGCAAAGATTAAAAAGATGTGGTATTTCAGATAAGAGTCATAAAAATTATAATCATATTCATCATTTCATTCAGCCCTGGGTAATTAATTCTTGTTGATCTTGACCTTTTGCTAGCAGTTTTTTATGAAGCTGTCTATTTTTCTATTGTGGATGTGCGTGCACCTTTACATAGTTTAGTGGTATGACCTAATATTTTTTAAAGCCCTTAATTGTCAAGAAGCACTTGCTATGAATCCTTTTTGAAGATGAAGCATGTTTTATAAAGGCATCAGAGCAAAACAGTAAATGGCAAAAGGCATGGCTATAGATATGATTATAATGCAACAGACAAGGAACTTAGTTATTTCTGTAACACACATTTTAAACTAACTAGAATTATTATTGATAACATTTTGCCAGAATATGCAGATTTGGGGGAATTACAAATGATTTTCACAACACATATTGCAAATATTAATCTATGCAATATAACCTAAGAAGACTTATTGTTACTTATTTGACAATGCTTCCCATTTAATTTGCCATGCCAAATAGTTCTAATTAGTTTAATATCTCTCTTTGAGATTTTTCAGGGATCCTCCAAAAAAATCCCAAAGTTAGCTAAATATCAAAAGTATTTATTTAGTGTTTGATTTAGGGAAAATTATCAAAGATATCAAAAGGTCTTAAAACACTTGGACAAATAGGATCATAGATCACTGTGAAATAATACTTTATCCACTTAATGAAATTGATAATAAGAGATTTCAAAAGCAAATACAAAAAATTATAGCATATTACTTCAAAGACAAAGAAACTTTTACAGTCTGTTATAAAAGCAGATTGATAGTCCAATATAACTTTGTCCTCAATAGAAAGAAAACCAAATTCTAGTTTTACATCAGCTTACTTTTGATGTTAAAAATTATTCAATTAAATTAATTCTAATCTTAACCACTCTTAATCATACACAAATCTCTTTTCTCAGGGTTCCTTTTCCAAAACCTTCTATAGCTTTCCTTTTATATGCAGCTTTTGTCCTATGCTTGATCTCCCTGCCTCTCTCTTCCTCTTTCTCTCCATCTATCTATCTCCATCTCTCTCCATTTTAACCTCTCTTTAGGATAAAATTACTTTCCTCCCCTTAACAAAATGTATTTCCATTCCTTATACTTTAAAAAAAATTTACTTGTGTACAAAATTATTTCCTTGTTAATTTTAATAGAATGTGAAGTCAAGTGGGCCTTAGGAAGCATCACTATGAACAAAACTAGTGGAGGTGATGGAATTCCAGTTGAGCTATTTCAAATCCTGGAAGATGATGCTGTGAAAGTGCTGCACTCAATATGCCAGCAAATTTGGAAAACTCAGCAGTGGCCACAGGACTGGAAAAGGTTAGTTTTCATTCCAATGCCAAAGAAAGGCAATGCCAAAGAATGCTCAAACTACCTCACAATTGCACTCATCTCACACGCTAGTAAAGTAATCCTTAAAACTCTCCAAGCCAGGCTTCAGCAATACGTGAACTGTGAACTTCCAGATGTTCAAGCTGGTTTTAGAAAAGGCAGAGGAACCAGGGATAAAATTGCCAACATCCTCTGGATCATCGAAAAAACAAGAGAGTTCCAGAAAAACATCTATTTCTGTTTTATTGACTATGCCAAAGCCTTTAACTGTGTGGATCACAATAAACTGTGGAAAATTCTTAAAGAGATGAGAATACCAGACCACCTGACCTGCCTTTTGAGAAACCTGTATGCAGGTCAGGAAGCAACAGTTAGAATTGGACATGGAACCACAGACGGGTTCCAAATAAGAAAAGGAGTATGTCAAGGCTGTATATTGTCACCCTGCTTATTTAACTTGTATGCAGAGTATATCATGTGAAACTCCAGGATGGATGAAGCACAAGCTGGAATCAAGATTTCCAGGAGAAATATCAATAACCACTGATACACAGATGACACCACCCTCATGGCAGAAAGTGAAGATGAACTAAAGAGCTTCAGGATGAAAGTGAAAGAGGAGAGTGAAAAAGTTGGCTTAAAGCTCAATATTCAAAAAACGAAGATCATGGCATCTGGTCCCATCACTTCATGGCAAATAGATGGGGAAACAGTGACAGATTTTATTTTTTGAGGCTCCAAAATCACTGCAGATGTTGACTGAAGCTCTGAAGTTAAAAGATACTTGCTCTTTGAAAGAAAAGTTATGACCAATCTAGATAGCATATTAAATAAAACAGAGACATTACTTTATCAACAAGGGTCCATCTAGTCAAAGCATGGCTTTTCCAGTAGTCATGTATAGATGTGATATTGGACTATAAAGAAAGCTGAGTGTTGAAGAATTAATGCTTTTGAACTCTGATGTTGGAGAAGACTCTTGAGAGTCCCTTGAACTGCAAGGAGATCCAATCAGTCAATGCTAAAGGAAATCAGTCCTGAATATTCATTGGAAGGACTGGTGCTGAAGCTGAAACTCCTACTTTGGCCACCTGATGTGAAGAACTGACTCTTTGTAAAAGACCCTGATGCTGGGAAAGATTGAAGGTGGGAGGAAAAGGGGACGACAGAGAATGAGATGCTTGGATGGCATTACCAATGCAATGGACATGAGTTTGGGTAAATTCCAGGAGTTGGTGATGGGAAGGGAGGCCTGGCGTGCTGCAGTCCATGGGGTCACAAAGAGTCAGACATGATTGAACTGTACTGAACTGAATATCTGTTTTATTCATCTCATTTCTTAATAACCATCTAAATATCTCCACCCTGCTGTGATGGGTGCAGTGATTCTTCACGGTTATGGGGACATATAAATGAAAGGGAAGAATAGTCACTGGAGCAGAAAGGGCATGGGGGAGATAATCCCTGATTTCCTTCCCAGCCCCACCTTCCAGATGGGAGGGGGGATTTTTGCCTTTATTTAGCTTTGATCAGAAGTGTCATGGCTTTGGTGAGTGTCGGAAACTTATTTACAATGCTAATTTTATTGTAATGAGAGTATAATGAGCAACAGATTACATTCAGATGCAGGAGATTCCAGCCTTTCCCATTGTTTGCCTCCAGTTATCACCCAAAATATGTGGTTTCCTATCAGTCCTGAGATTCCAACTTTTCTTTGTCTGCCTGTGGACCCCTGCTGTTTACAAGATGGGTGGTTTCCTGCAACCTGGCCCCTGCCCCTAATTCTCTGCTCACACCTAGCTATCTGTCTGCTGGAACAACTTAATGTTCATCTAACCTGTTTCATGACTAACTTATCCTATCATGGATGCCTTCCTAAGTTGGGGACTGGCCTAATGACTCAAATGCTCAACTTGTATCCACCAACTGTGTGGCTGTTTTTCTAAGGTGTCCTTTAACAATCACCTTTACCTCATCATGGGCATAACAACACACAGCAGAGTGTCCAAACAGACAACAGTCTGGTGAGACCCACAAACTCATCAGTCTTTGGGGCTAGCCTGAACAACAGGCTTACAGGGTGTATGTCTGCATCCTACCGGACAGAATTTCCTTTTTATGAACAAATGACACATAGACAGAGTCTAAGGAAAACAGTTACCATGTCTGGAAAGAGAAGGATCAGTAAAGACAAGAGTGACAAGAACAGAATAAAGGGACAAAGTAGGTGATTAAATAGTTAATCCCACTAGGGGATTGTAAGTACAGAAAGTATGGGAGTCCCCTGTAAGTTAATGATCACTCAAGAAAGCAAGTTTGCTTAACCACAAAGCCAAGCAGCCTTGCTTAGCAGCAAAACCATGTAACAGAAGCCCCGAAACCATAAAACAATGGTGGCATGAGACCCACATCTTATCCAGTGAGGTCAGTAAATTAATGGTTCCAGGACATGCTCTTTGCACACATGAAAAGCACTAATTTGTGGACCTAACTTGACCATGCAGGGACAAGAAAACTGCCCAGCTTCGAGGAGGGGCTGCTGCTGGAAGTGTGATGTCTACTCAAGAAAGACAAAGAAGGTCTTCTCCCCCTCCCCACTTTTTCTTTGATTATAAAACTGCAGCCCTGCAAGTTTTGGGGGTGTAGCATCTTCTCACCCATCTACTTGTAAGTTTCACAATCTTCCTATTCTAATAAATCACTTCTCATTTATCACTTTGCCTCTCACTGAATTCTTTCTGGGCTTCCCAGGTGGCTCAGATAGTAAAGTGTCTGCCTGCAATGTGGGAGATCCGGTTTCGATCCCTGGGTCGGGAAGATCCCCTGGAGAAGGAAATGGCAATCCACTCCAGTATTCTTGCCTGGAAAATTCCACGGATGGAGGAGCCTGGTAGGCTACAGCCCATGCAGTTGCAAAGAGTGGGACACGACTAAGTGACTTCACTTCACTTCACTTCACTTCGAATTCTTTCTGCACTGAGACATAAAGGACCAAGGCTCTTCAGAGCCCCCCAGAATGATACCTAACAATTTCAAGAGTATTTTTACCAAACTTATCAAGAGTCTCTTAAGTTTAAAGAACTAGCTGCACAAATATTTTCTCCAGCTAATCTAATTTTAGAGAAGATAGAAAGGACTCTTACCCCTCTCCTTTCCAACAAACTACACAGGCAGAGCTCCAGAAGACTAATTGACAAGATAAAAATTCTTTTTTTTAATTCTTAACTTCTGTCAGTTTTTGTCAGCTGTCCCAGGATGTCTGAGCGGCAGCAGCCCTGGGGCAGGTAAAGTCCAGCAGGCAAAGTCAACGCCTGCTGGATTTGCCAATTGTCAGGGAGGAAGCGATTTCCTTCTCTCCCATTCTTCTGGCTGGTCTAAAAATTAAACTGACATGAGATAGATTAACAAGATAAAATCAAGCAAATTTTTAATAACATGAGAGAGACACAGGAAAACTGAGTAACTCGGCAAAATGACTGAAATCCTCACCTTAAATACTGTCTTCAACTAAACACAAAAGATGTCGTGGGTAGTGTTTTGGGACTTCAGAGGGGAATAAGGCAATTCATGGAGATGGAAAAGCAAATGTTTGGTAAAAAATGTTTGCTGGGCCAGGCAGAGATAATGGGACACAAAGTTGACTCTAATATCCAGACTCCGTTCCCCCTCCACACCTGGCCATATTCTTTGTGCATGTCAAGGAGATCGCTATACACTAAGAACAGACCCTTTATCTGATATCCTCTGTTCAGTTAAGGGAGAGGTAACAAGAAAAACTTCTGACTCTTCTACTTCTTAAAAATAATCAGCCTAAATTAATCCTCATGCAAAAAAGACACATTGTGAGGTGAAAAATTTTGTCCCTTTAAAGCATTTTTATATAATTTGTACATATTTTCTTGTATATGCATAAACTATTCTGTAAAAATACACCAAAAATAATACTATATACTGCCTAGGGGAACATCTAGGGTCTTGGAGACAGAAGTAAGTAGGTGTTTTTCTCTGTATTTGTTCTTGTATTTTTGAATAAAAAAACTATTAATAAATAAATAAATAATAATAAAGAAATAATAAAAAACTATTCAAATTATGCATAAATATGATTAAAATTGTTTGAAATGCCAAACCAGAGAGCTTATTTAAACCAAAACTATAATGAGAAAATAGAAACAATTACTAAGAAATATTAGTTATTCATGCAAGAAAAAACCCTCAATTATTTAGACAGTGGTCTATTATGGGAAACTTAAAACCTTTAAAAAGCAGTTTCTTTCTTTGGCTGCATCGGGCCTTAGTCACAGCACACAGGACCCTTTACTGTGGCACGCGAGCTCTCTGGTTGTGGCACCTGGGCTCCACACATTGAGCCCGGGTTGTTGCGCTTGTGCTTCAGTAGTTGCCATTCCTGGGTTGGCTTAATTTGCCAACCCAGGTCTTGTAGCGTGTGAGAGCTTAGTTCCAGGAATCAAACCTCTGTCCCCTGCACTGCAAGGTAAATTCTAAACTACTGAAAAACCAGAGAAGTCTCGGAAAATTAAAATTTTTAGCATACTTCTGTGGAAATTTTAATAAAAATACCTGTCCCTTTGTGTTTATAGGTTTTATTTTCCCCTAGTTGTACAGCAGAAATACTCTTCATATTTTCAGGTAGTAAACATTTTTGGAATTGCTCATACATGTTGGCTCTATTACAGTATCTTTAACTTATTATACTTCAGTAAATATTTACAGTTAACTAGTGAAAGCTGACAAGATTGCCCATGTGTAATAATCTTTTCATTAACTATTTACTTTCCTTCTGTGCTGGATGATTGTAACTGACATGATCTTTAAGGTGTTTATAAAGAAGTAGTAAGAGTGCAGTGTTAGAATTCACTCACTCAAGAATGCAGTGATGGAATTCACTCAGAATTCATCCCTCCATGTTTTCTCCAATATGCAGTGTATACTTATAAGTGATTGTCTAAAGATGATTTCAGAAAGATATTACTTAAATCTTTAAGGGATAAGTTACTTTCCATTTTTATTTAAATATATATATATATATATATATATATATATATATATATGTATTTTATTGAAGTCTAGTTAACTAATGTTTCAGGTGCACAGCAAGGTGACTCAGGGATACAGCTATATTATTTTTAAAACTATTTTCCATCATAGGTTATTACAAGATATTGACTATAGTTCCCTATGCTATACAGTAAATCTCTGTTGATTGCTAGATATCTATTTTTTTAATTAGAAATCTAGCCTTGCATTCATACTAAGTCAACTGGAATCAAAATGTCATAATATTTTTAGTCAGGTAAAAATTTATGTTTTATTATATATATGTGTGTGTGTGTATATATATATGTATACACACATACATATCATACATATATAGATGTATACAAAAAAGAAAAAGAAAACTGACCTTCAGAAAAAGGTCAGTTTTCATTCCAATCCCAAAAAAAGGCAATGCCAAAAATGTTCAATATACTGCACAATTCCACTCATCTCACACACTAGCAAAGTAATGCTCAAAATTATCCAGGCCAGGCTTCAACAGTACATGAACCATGAAATTCCAGATGTTCAAGCTGGATTTGGAAAAGGCAAAGGAACCAGAGATTAAGTTGCCAGCATCTGTTGGATCATCAAAAAAGCAAGAGAGTTCCAGAAAAACATCTATTTCCTGCTTCATCGATTACGCTAAAACCTTTGACTGTGTGTATCACAACAAACTGTGGAAAACTCTTTAAGAGATGGAAATATCAGACCATCTTACCCGCCTCTTGAGAAATCTATATGCAGGTCAAGAAGCAACAGTTAGAACTGGACATGAAACAATGGACTGGTGCCAAATTGAAAAAGGAGTACATCAAGGCTGTATATTGTCACCTTGCTTATTTAACATATATGCAGAGTACATCATGCAAAATGCCAAGCTGCATGAAGCACAAGCTGGAATCAAGATTGATGGAAGAAATATCAATAACCTCAGACATGCGGACGACACCACTCTTGTGGAAGAAAGTAAAGAACTAAAGAGCCTCTTGATGAAAGTGAAAGAGGAGAGTGAAAAAGCTGGCTTAAAACTCAACATTCAAAAAACTATCATCATGGCATCCAGTCCCATCATTTCATGGCAAATAGATGGGGAAACAATGGAAACAGTAAGAGACTTTATCTTTTGGGGCTATAAAAGCACTGCAGATGGTGACTGCAGCCGTGAAATTAAAAGAAGTTTGTTCCTTGGAAGAAAAACTATGACCAACCTAGACAGCATATTAAAAAGCAGAGACATACTTTGCCAACAAAGGTCCATCTAGTCAAAGCTATGATTTTTCCAATAGTCATGTATGGATGTGAGAGTTGGACTATAAAGAAAGCTGAGCACCAAAGAATTGATGCTTTTGACCTGTGGTAATGGAGAAGACTCTTGACAGCCCCTTCGACTTCAAGGAGATCCAACCAGTCCATCCTAAAGGAAATCAGTCCTGGATATTCATTGGAAGGACTGATTAATAGCAAACTATTTCAGTATTCTTGCCTTGAGAACCCCATGAACAGTATGAAAAGGCAAAAAGATGTGACACTGAAAGATGAACTCCCCAGGGAGGTAGGTGCCCAATATGCTGATTGAAGGCAGGAGGAGAAGGGGATGACAGAGGATGAGATGGTTTGATGGCAACACTGACTCGATGGACATGAGTTTGAGCAAGCTCTGGGAATTGGTGATGGACAGGAAAGCCTGGTATTCTGCAGTTCATGAGGTCACAAAGAGTCGGACACGACTGAATGACTGAACTGAACTGACTGGTATATATACAAAAGCTTTTCTACTATACTTGTTAAAGGCTTTAGAAAGAACATCCAAAAAAAAAAAAAAAAAAGGGAAGAGAAGGAGAAATTGGAGAACATAAACTGAATGAAACAGGAGCACTGAATATGAAATAGAAAAAGTGAAACAAACTAGATAAAAATAAAAGATCATCATATGATCCAGCTGTTTTTAAACATGACTGCTCATTAGAAACATACCTGGAGCTTTGGAGAAAAAAGACCAATACCTGAGGGTTGATATTTTTCAAAATATTTCAAGATAATTCTGATATACATCTGGATTTTAAAAAGTGATTACAGGTTTTACTATTAGATCCTGTTTTGGTGATATAAAGTTCTATAATTTTCTGTTGACCAATCATAATACAATGGTATTAAGTGAATAATAGTTACATAATCACAATAGTAAAATATGTTTAGCATTTTTCACAATCAATAGCCAGGCAAAAAATAAAAGATAATTATAATTACAAGCCATAATGGGAACATGATTAACTTAACAATATAAAATAATGACATATAATTTGAGGAGGGGTCAAGCAGATTGATGTGGTAAGCGGAAGTGCATACATGCACATGTTTTCTTCCATCCAGCCAGTCTACGTCTTTTAGTTGGTGCATTTAATCCATGTACATTTCAGGTAATGTATGATCCTATTATGGTTTTCTTGATATTCTGGGTTTATTTTCTGCAGATCTTTTCCTTCCTTTGTGTTTCCTGCATAGAGAAGTTCCTCTAGCATTTGTTGTAAAGCCGGTTTGGTGATGTTGAATTCTCTTAACTTTTGCTTGTCTGGAAAGCTTTTGATTTCTCCATCAAATGTGAAAGAGAGTCTTGTTGGCTAGTGTATTCATGGTGTGGGTTCTTCCCTTTAATCACTTTAAATATATCATGCCATTCCTTTCTGGTTTTCAGAGTTTCTATTGTGAAATCAGTTGATAGCCTGCTGGGAGTTCCCTTGTACGTTATTTGTTGTTTTTCCCTTGTTGCTTTTAATATTTTATCTCTGTCTTTAATTTTTGCCGGTTTGATTACTATATGTCTTGGTGTGCTCCTCCTTGGATTTATCCTTCCTGGGATTCTCTTTGCTTCCTGCTTTTGGTTGACTATTTCCTTTCCAATGTTTGGGAAGTTTCCAGCTATTATCTCTTCAAATATTTTTTTCAGGTCCTTTCTCTTTCTTCTCCTTCTGGAACCCCTATAATTCAAATATTGATGTGTTTAATGTCATCCCAGAAGTCTCTTAGCTGGTCTTCATTTCTTTTCTTTTTATTCTATATTCCGTTCTGCAGAAGTGATTTCCACCATTTTGTCCTACAGGTCGTTTATCCATTCTTCTGCCTCAGCTACTCTGCTATTGATTTCTTCTAGTCTATTATTCATCTCTCTTTGTTTGTTATCTTTAGTTACCCAAGGTGTTTGGTAAATATTTCTTGCATCTTCTTTGCCTCCATTCTTTTTCAAGATCCTGCATCATCTTCACTATCATTATTCTGAATTCTTTTTCTGGAAGGTTGCCTATCTCCACTTCATTTAGTTGTTTTTCTGGGGTTTTATCTTGACCCTTCGTCTGGGACATAAATTTCTGCTTTTTCATCGTGATTAACTTTCTGTAATGTGGTTTTTGTTTTAGCCACTGTGATACTGTTCTTCTTGGTTTTTCTGTCTGCCCTCTAATGAATGAGACTAAAAGGCTGTATAAGCTTCTTGATGGGAGGAATTGGCAATGGGAAAAACTGGGTCTTGTTCTGGTCGGCAGGGCCTTGCTCAATAAAGTTTTAATCCAAGTATCTGCTGATTGGAGGTGTTGCCCTCCTCCCTGGTAGTTGCTTGGCCTAAGGCAACCCAGCCATGGGGGTCTATGGGCTCTTCGGTAGGGTTAATGGTGAACTTCAAGAAGGCTTAGCCAAGGGGGACCTTCCAGTGCCCCCGTCCCTGTGGTGAACCCCTGACAACCCATGCCACCCACACCTCCACAGGAGGCCCTTCCACTCTAGCGGCTAGCTTTGGTTCAGTCTCCTGTGAGGTCACTGCTCCTTTCCTCTGTGTATTAGTGTGTGCAAAATTTTGTTTGTGCCCTTCAATACTGGAGTCTCTGTTTCCCTCAGTCCTCTGGAAGGCCCATAATCAAATCTCACTGGCCCTCAAGGCCAGATTCTCTGATTCCCAGTCCCTTTGTCAGATCCCAATGCTGGGAAGCATGACATGGGGTTCAGAACCTAAACAGTAGTGTGGGAACTTCTTTGGTATTAGTTGTTCTCCAGTCTGTGGGTCACCCACCTGGTGGTATGGGATTTGATTTTATTGTGATTGCATGTCTCCTATCATCTCCCTGTGGCTTCTTCTTTGTCTTTAGACATGGGGAATCTTTTTTGGTGGGTTCCAATGTCCTCCTGTCGATGGTTGGTCAACAGCTAGCTGCAATTTTAATGCTCTCACCAGAGGAGATTAGCATACATTCTTCTACTCTGCTGTCTTGAGTCAGAACTCAGCTTTTGCTTCTCTTTAAGGATAGCAAAGACTGGAAGCCATACAACAAAAGTGGTTGTTTTAAGGAACCAGAATTTTACACTTGAGGATTCTTAAAGAATGCAAAAATTTAGTTTAGGGAAAAAAAAAAAAAAAATTCTAGTCTTCTTGTGACCAAAATTGGCCTTATAATAGGGTATGTTTTTTTTTTCTTTTATAAAATTTATTTAAAATTTTTTATATGATTTTGAAAGGTGACTTTCCCTTTGCAGTTTAACAAAATATTTGCTATATTACCCATGTCATACAATACAGCCTTCAGCCTATTTACATCCAGTAGTTTGTATGCCTACCACTCCTTCACACCTGTTTTGTCCATCTTTCTCTTTTGGAAACTACTAGTTTGTTCTAGTTTAAACCACTAGTTTAAAAGACTCTTGCTCCTTGGAAGAAAAACTATGACCAACCTAGACAGCATATTAAAAATCAGAGATATTACCTTGCTGACAAATGTCCGTCTAGTCAAAGCTATGGTTTTTCCAGCAGTCATGTATGGATGTGAAAGTTGGACTATAAAGAAATCTGAATACTGAAGAAATGATGCTTTTGAACTGTGATGTTGGAGAAGAGTCTTGATAGTCTCTTGGACAGCAGGAAGATCAAACCAGTCAATCCTAAAGGAAATCAGTTTTGAATATTCATTGGAAGGACTGATGCTGAAGCTGAAACTCCAATATTGGCCACCTGATGTAAAAAACTGACTCATTGGAAAAGACCCTGATGCTGGGAAAGATTGAAGGCAGGAGGAGAAGGGGACGACAGAGGTTGGATGGCATCACCAACTTGATGGACATGAGTTTGAGCAAGCTCCAGGAGTTGGTGATGGACAGGGAAGCCTGGTGTGCTGCAGTCCATGGGGTCGCAGAGTCAAACACGACTAAGCAGCTGAGCTGAACTGAGTTTGTTCTCTGTATATATGAGTCATATTATTTTTTGTTATATTCACTAGTATGTGTATTATTTAGATTCTACATATAAGTTATATCATGAAGTATTTGTCTTTTTTTATCTGGCTTTTTTCACTGAGAATAATTCCTTCCAAATCCATCAGTGTTGTTGAAAATGGCAAAAGAAAGCTTTTTACAAATGGCTGTGTTTCATTATAAGTTTGTGTGTCTATATATACACACTTCGTATATCTGTACACATATATACATGTATATCTACATATATGTGTGTGCTGCTGCTGCTGCTATTTAGTTTCTGAGTTGGGTCTGACTCTTTGAGAACCCATGGCCAGCATCTTATTTCCATGGAATTTTCCAGGCCAGAATACTGGAGTGAGTTGCCATTTCTTTCTTCAGGGAGTTTCCCAACCCAGAAATCAAACCTGTAACTTCTGATTGGCAGGTGAATTCTTTACCACTGAGACACCTAGGAAAGTCCCACATATATGTATCCTGTTGCTGTTTTTCAGTCACTCAGTCATGTATGACTCTTAGTGACCCAATGGCCTGCAGCATGCCAGACTCTCCTGCCCTCCACTATCTCCTGGAATGTACTCAAATACATGTCCATTGAGCCAGTGATGCTATCTAACCATCTCATACTCTGTCACCCCTTTCTCTATTTGCTTCAATCTTCCCCACTCTCAGGATCTGTCCCAGTGAGTTGCGTCTTTGCATTGTGTTGCAAAGTGTTGGAGCTTCAGCTTCAGCAACAGTTCTTTCAATGAATGTTCAGGGTTGATTTCCTTTAGAATTGACTAGTTTGATTTCCTTGCAGTCCAAGGGATGCTCAAACATCTTCTCCAGCACCACAATTTTAAAGCATCACTTCTTCAGTGGTCAGCCTTCTTTATGGTCCAACTCTCACATCCATCCATGACTACTGGAAAAAACCATAGCTTTGAACTGTATGGACTTTTGTCGACAAAGTGATGTATCTGCTTTCTAATATGCTGTCTAGGTTTGTCTTAGCTTTTCTTCCAAGGAGCAGTGTCTTTTAGTTTCAGGGCTGCAGTCAACATCCACAGAGATTTTTGAGACCAAGAAAATAAAATCTATCACTCTTTCCATTTTTTCCCCTTCTATTTGCCATGAAGTAATGGGACCAGATGCTATGATCTTAGTTTTTTATTGTTTAGTTTTAAGCTAGTTTTTTCACTCTCCTCTTTCACCTTCATCAAGAAGCTCTTTACTTTCTACACACTTTCTGCCATTAGAGTGGTATCATCTGCATATCTGAGGTTATTGGTATTTCTTCCGGCAATCTTGATTCCAGCTTGTGCTTCATCCAGCCCAGCATTTCACATAATGTACTCTGCATACAAGTTAAATAAACAGGGTGACAATACACAGGCTTGACATATTCCTTTCCCAATTTCAACAGTCCATTGTTCCATGCCTGGGTCTAACTGTTGCTTCTTAACCCACATACACATTTCTCAGGAGACAGGTAAGGTGGTCTGGTACTCCCATCTCTAACAATTTTTCACTTTGTTATGATCCACAGTCAAAGCTTTTAGCATAGTCAATGAAGCAGAAGTAAATGTTTTTCTGGAATTCTCTTGCTTCCTCTATGATACAATGAAAATTGCCAATTTGACTTCTGATCCCTCTTTCTTTTCTAAACCCAGCTTGTGCATCTGGAAGTTCTTGATTCACATACTGCTGAAGCCTAGCTTGAAGAACTTTGAGCATAATCTTGTCAGCCTGTGAAATAAACATGGTAGTTTGAACATTCTTTGGCATTGCCCTTATTTGGGATTGGAATGAAAACTGACCTTTTCCATTCCTATAGCCTCTGCTGAGTTTTCCAGTTGAGTGCAGCACTTTAACACCATTATCTCTTAGGATTTTAAATAGTTCACCTGGAATTCCATCACCTCCACTAGCTTTGTTCACCATAATGCTTCCTAAGGCCCACTTGACTTCATGCTTGTCTGGCTCTAGGTTAGGAACTACACCATCATGGTTATCAGAGTCATTGAGACATTTTTCATATAGTTCTTCAGTATATTCTTGGCACTTTTTCTTAATTTCTTCTGCTTCTATTAGGTCCTTATCATTTCTATCCTTTATCATGCCCATTCTTGTATGAAATGTTCCCTTGATATCGCTCAATTTCTTAAAGAGATTTCTAGTCTTTCCCATTTTATTGTTTTCCTCTATTTCTTTGCATTGTTCATTGAAGAAGGCCTTCTTATCTCTCCTTGCTGTTCTCTGGAACTCTGCATTCACTTGGGTGTATCTTTCCTTTCTCCTTTGCCTTTTACTTTTCTTCTTTCTTCAGCTATTTGCAAAGCCTCTTTAGACAACCACCTTTCCTTCTTGCATTTCTTTTTCTTTGGGAAGGTCTTGGTCACCATTCCTGTACAATGTTACAAATCTTCATCCATAGTTCTTCAAACACTTGTTCTACCAGATCTAATCACTTGAACCTATTTCCCACCTCCACTCTAAAAGGGATTTGGAATTGTATAAGGGATTTGATTTAAGTCACACTTGAATGGCCTAGTGGTTTTCCCTACTTTCTTTTATTCATGTTGTGTGTTTATTCACTCAGTCGTGTCCAACTCTTTGCCACCCCATGGACTGCAGCCTGCCAGATCCTCTGTCCATGGGGATTCTCCAGGCAATAATACTGGAGTGGGTTGCCATGCCCTCCTCCAGGGGATCTTCCCAACCCAGTGATTGAACCCAGGTCTCCCACACTGAAGGCCAATTCTTTACCATCTAAGCCACCAGGAAAGACCTCTTTTATACATATATATATACACGAAAATGAAAGTAAAAATGTTAGTTGCTCAGTAGAGTCTGATTCTTTGCCATCCAATGGACTGTAGCATTTATCCATGAAATTTTCCAGGCAAGACTATTGGAGTGGGTAACCATTCCTTTCTCCAGCAGGTCTTCCCAACCCAAGGATCAAACCAAGGTCTGCCTCCAATGTATGTATATGTGTATATATATCTATAGATATATAAAACATAATATATCTATAGATATATATATCTTTATACATATGCATATATACACATATATGTTTATATAAACATATATATGCATAATATATCTATAGATACATATCTATATCTATGTTTCATATATATATATATATATATATATATAGCAGCTTTGCGTTTTCATCTGCTGCACACTAAGGTTTTCATTTCCTGGCAATTATAAATAAAGATGCTATGAACACTTAAATGCTTGCATGTTTTTGAATTAGTGGCTTAGTCTTTATATACATACATACATATATATATACCCAGGAGTGGAATGGCTGGGTCATATTGTAGTGCTACTTTTAGTTTTTTAGGAAATCTGCATACTGCTTTCTGGAGTAGCCACACCAATTTATGTTCCCACCAATAGT
The DNA here is from genome assembly GCF_019320065.1 of Cervus canadensis. Classification (NCBI taxonomy): domain Eukaryota; kingdom Metazoa; phylum Chordata; class Mammalia; order Artiodactyla; family Cervidae; genus Cervus; species Cervus canadensis. The sequence goes on from NC_057404.1 coordinate 58,567,670, forward strand.
ATATGGGGGGTTACCTTTTCTCCACATCCTCACCAGCATTTATTATTTATGCTCTTTTGGATCATGGCTACTCTTATAGGTGGGAGGGGATATTCCACTGTGGTCTTTATCTGCACTTCTCTGATTTTGAATGATGTTGAGCTGTCTTTTTGTGTGCCCGTTGGCCTGCAGCATTTCCTCCTTTTGAAAAATGCCTATTCAGTTCTTCTGCCCATTTTTTAAACAGGTTGTTTAATTTTTGAATGTTGAATTGTGTGAGTTGTTTTTATATGTTGGATATTAATGGCTTAAATTATACCATTAGCAAATATTTTCTCCCATTCAGTGGATTGTCTTTTCATTTTGTCAGTCATTTCCTTTGCTGTGCAGAAGTTTTTAAGTTTAATTAGTTTCCATTCATTCATTTTCTGTTTTTATTTCCTTTAGGAAATTGATTTTAAAAGTATTGTTATGATTTATGTCATATATCTATCTATTACAGATTTTTGGTTTCCAGTTACCTTGAGTGCTTTTTAGTAGCAGTTTCTCTATATATATGTGAACATTTTGAGTTGCTGATCTCTTAATTTCAAATGCATTTTTTAAACCCTGAATTTATACTCTCCTCCCCTCATGATTACTGTTTTTGATTTAATATTTTACATCTAAGTGCTTCTGTACCCCTTAACTGCTTATTGTGAATACAGATGACTTTACTAATTTTATCTTCTAACCTCTCTACAGGTTTTGTGTGTGAATGATTTTCTACTTTTACGTATGCTTACCTTTATCAGTGAGCTTTTCATTTTATAATTTTCTTGTTTCTAGTTGTGGCATTTTCTTTTTCACCTTTAATATTTGTTGTAAAACTGGTTTGTTGGTGCTAATTCTCTTAGCTTTTGCTTGTATGGAACACTTTTGATTTCTGCATCAAAACTGAACAAGTGCTTGTTTAGAGTATTTTTGGCTGTTTTTCCCTTTCATCACTTTAAGTATATCATGCCACTTTCTTCTGGCCTACACAGTTACCATTGGGAAAAGCAGCTGAGAGTTTTATGGGGATTCGTCTGTATGTTATAGGCTTCCCTGGTGTCTCAGATGGTAAAGCATCTGCCTGCAATGTGGGAGACTGGAGTTCGATCCCTTGGTCAGGAAGATCCATTCCATTACTCTTGTCTGGAAAATTCCATGGACTGAGGAGCCTGGCAGTCCATGGGGTCGCAAAGAGTCAGACACGACTGAGTGACTTCACTTTCACTGTGTGTTATATGTTACTTTTCCCTTACTGCTTTAAATAGTCTCTCTTTAACTTTTGTCATTTTATTTAAATGTGTCTTGGCATGTTCCTGTTGAGTTAATTCTGTGTGTAATCATTGGTTCAGGGACTTCTGTGACTTTTTCTTTTCCCAGGTTAGTGAAGTTTTCAGCTATTATATCTTTAAATATTTGCTCAGGCTCTTTCTCTCTCTCTTCTTCTCTAGGATTCCTATAATGTGAATATTAGTTTGCTTGATATTGCCTCAATTCAGTTCAGTTCAGTCACTCAGTCGTGTCCAACTCTTTGGGATCCCATGAATCACAGCAAACCAGGCCTCCCTGTCCATCACCAACTCCTGGAGTTTACTCAAACTCATGTCCATCAGGTCGGCGATGCCATCCAGCCATCTGATCCTCTGTCGTCCCCTTCTCCTCCTGCCCCCAATCCCTCCCAGCATCAGGGTCTTTTCAAATGAGTCAGTTCTTCCCATCAGGTGGCCAAAGTATTGGAGTTTCAGCTTCAGCATCAATCCTTCCAATGAACACCCAGGACTGATTTCCTTTAGGATGGACTGATTGGATCTCCTTGTAGTCCAAGGGACTCTCAAGAGTCTTCTCCAACACCACAGTTCAAAAGCATCAATTCTTCAGCACTCAGCTTTCTTCACAGTCCAACTCTCACAGCCATACATGACCACTGGAAAAACCATATCCTTGACTAGATGGACCTTTGTTGGCAAAGTAATGTCTCTGCTTTTTAATATGCTATCTAGGTTGGTCATATCTTTCCTTCCAAGGAGTAAGTGTCTTTTAATTTCATGGCTGCAGTCACCACCTGCAGTGATTTTGGAGCCCCAAAAAATAAAGTCTGACACTGTTTCCACTGTCTCCCCATCTATTTCACATGAGGTGATGGGACCAGATGCCATGATCTTAGTTTTCTGAATGTTGAGCTTTAAGCCAACTTTTTCACTCTCCTCTTTCACTTTCATCAAGAGACTTTTTAGTTCCTCTTCAATTTCTGCCATAAGGGTGGTGTCATCTGCCTATCTGAGGTTATTGGTATTTCTCCCAGCAATCTTGATTCCAGCTTTAGGGGTCTCTTAAACAGTCTCATTTCTTTCTTTTTTTTTTTTTTATCGTCTCTCTCTCTCTCTCTTTTGTTTTGTTTTTTTATCTTTTTTCCTGTTTATCAGCAGTGATTTCCACCAGAGAGTCTTTATATGTTAGGCCTAAGCAGTGATGTCACTTATTAAAAATGAATGAGAAAAATAGGTTCAATATAGTTAATGAAATATTCTTTAATTATAGGTGTCTGTGTGGAAGAGGAAACTTCCTTTCATATACTCCAAAGATCTTGATCTTATCTTTAACAAAAATAAAGATTATTAAACTCATTATCATATGTTAGAAACACTTTACTTGTCCCTAGATACAGTTTAATCAATTCTGTTGATTTAACTCTAAAAACATTGCAAGTTAGGGAAAGATTCTTAAACATGAACTGAGTAAAGTGGACTCTCAAACAAGGTGGGTTTTAAGAGTACCTACTGCCCTTCACCCCTCAGTCTCCACAGCCCAAGTCTAAGTATCACTGTCTCTGCCTCAAAAACAAAGGAATTGCTATAAGACTTACCCAAGGGCAGAAAATTGAAACAGTTTAGATAGAATCAGGACCCAGACCCTAGTTCTTTTTATTTCTCATATTGTGTTCCTTAATGGAATACTTTCCCCCATACTTAATTTAAGTATCTGTAAAATGAAAATACTATATTGGGGGTGGGGGAGGGGGGAGCGGAAAGCCCTGTATAAATGGGCCTGCGCAGTTTAAATCCATGTTATTCAAGGGTCAACTGTGTATCTCAAAGTGCAAGTATTTTTACATCTAACTATATCAGATTAACAAAAATTCTGTATAAAAAAATTTTCTGTATAAAAAAAATTTGGCCAAAACCAAAATTAAAATACAAAAACATAAATTCATATGAAGCCCTTAGAAACATGCCTCATGCATTTTAAGGGCTTAACATATGTTAATATTACCAGGGTTTTTTTTTGGTTTTTTTTTTTGCACTAGAATAAGAAACATAAAGAAATATAAACTCATAGAAAAGCTAAATCACATCTTTCTTCAGTAATATTTAACTGAAATATACATGCAGATGGCCTCCCTGGTAGCTCAGATGGTAAAGAATCTGCCTGCAATGCAAGGGACCTGGGTTCAACTCCTGGATTGAACTCCTAGAGAAGGGAATGGCTAACAAAAGTATGCAAAGTACTTTCCCAGTGTACAGCTTAATGAGTTTCTACCAAGTAAGCTCACCTCTCCAGATCAAGAAATAAGTATCATCAGACTCCAGAAGGCCACACAAAGTGAACGTGAAAGTGAAGTCGCTCAGTCGTGTCCGATTCTTTGTGACCCCACGGACTGCAGCCTCCCAGGCTCCTCAGTCCACAGGATTTTCCAGGCAAGAGTACTTGAGTGGGTTGCCATTTCCTTTTCCAAGAAGTCCACACAGACCCACCCAATTATTACCCTCCTTACTTCCCAGAGATAGCTGTATTTTATTATTTAAACCATAGTTCAGTTTTGCCTAGTTTTGAGCTCCATATAGATGAACTCATACTGTATATAGTCTGTGTAAAAATGTCACACTTTAATGACTGAAAACAATATGAATTTATTATCTCACAGTTTCCATAGGTCAGGAATCCTGCATTCGGGGACTGGATTCTCTGCTCAGAGCCTCACATAACTGAAATTTATCTGGATTCCTAGATTCTAAAGCTGACCTATATCAATAATGAAGTAGAAGTGTTCCAGAAGCCCATAGAGCTTTGCTAAAAATAAGAGCATTGATTTTAGGTCAAATCTATTACAGGACAGAGCAGTACTTTTTTTGACTAGTATTAGAGCACCATTATTATATAAAATTTGTATTCATATATGGGTAAGAAAAACTCTCAAAAACTTGAAATTGATCCAAAATGTGTTCTTCTATTTTTTTTTTTTCTCACTCTTTCATCATTTCAGCACTCTCTTGATGCCCTACAAGTTATGAGTACATAACAATGCAAAGATCCTTCCTCATAGAAATGCAAATCAGTTGTTCCAGGTGGAGTGGAATTTATTGCTACTTGTGAGCAGACTCATTGTGCATCTATTTGTAATTTTTTTTCAGCATATCATATTTTCCTACATATGAATTGCTTTTTGAATTTTCCTTTGAAACTGATTGTAGCATCTCACTAATTTCATTTGACAAGGAGTTAAAATCTATGATGTGTTCATTTTATATTTATATGAGAGTCATCATTTTACCTTTTAAAATGTATTCTTCAAAATAATTTAATAATAACTTGATTATTGTGCATTATATATATGTATATGTATATATAAGCTTATTTGTAGAAGCCAGGATGCATTTAAATGGATTCAAAATTTCTGTGTATTCCAACTTTGATTTAAGATAAAATTTTAGTCATTTTAATAATTACTTTTGAGTTCTTCATCAAGAATGGACTTGGCCTTTATGTTACTGTTTTGATGGATGGCAGAGTCTGTTTAAAAGGTCCATCTATGAGGCAGTTAACAGTGCAAATTTAATCTTATGAATTGTTTCTCTAAAACTTTTCAGTAATTTTCCATTACTCTTGTGATAAAATCCCACATATTAACTGGTCCCAATCTTCCTTTTCTGAAAGTTTTCCATGCTTCATAGAACTTACTAGTCATTTTTCAAACTTTCTCAAACATAATCTGTAATTTCCTGAATTCAGAATCTTTGCATATGCTATTGGTTCTGCCTGGAAAGCCATTCCCCACCATCTCCCTTTGTTCCTTCCTATCTCCTGCCTCTTCTTACTCTTTCTTTCCTTCACATCCTGCCCACTTCCGTGCTTTATTCATTTGTATTCAACTTTTTTTTTCTTTCATTTATTTTTATTAGTTGGAGGCTAATTACTTCACAATACTGTAATGGTTTTTGCCATACATTGACATGACTCAGCCATGGATTTACATGTGTTCCCCATCAACAGATCACCAGCCCAGGTTGGATGCATGTATTCAACTTTTATATTTCAACTCAATTTCTCCCTCTTAGGCAAATTTTCCTAATTCCACCAGAATAAAGTGGGTCCCTTTATAACACTCTTGGCACCAGCTTTTTCTACTTTTTAACACTTAGCCCACTTTATTATAGGTGGTGTGATTACTCACCTAGAATTAAACATCCTGGAGTGTGAAGTCAAGTTGCATCACTACAAACAAAGCTAGTGGAGGTGATGGAATTCCAGTTGAGCTATTTCAAATCCTAAAAGATGATGCTGTGGAAGTGCTGCTCTCAATATGCCAGCAAATCTGGAAAATTCAGCAGTGGCCACAGGACTGGAAAAGGTCAGTTTTCATTCCAGTTCCAAAGAAAGGCAATGCCAAAGAATGTTCAAACTCCTGCACAATTCCACTCACATCACATACTAGCAAAGTAATGCTCAAAATTATCCAAGCCAGGCTTCAACAGTACATGAACCATGAACTTCCAGATATTCAAGCTGGATTTAGAAAAGGCAGAGGAACCAGAGATGAAGTTGCCAACATCCGCTGGATCATCAAAAAAGCAAGACAGTTCCAGAAAAACATCTACTTCTGCTTTATTGACTATGCCAAAGCCTTTGACTGTGTGGATCACAACAAACTGTGGAAAATTCTTAAAGAGATGGGAATAACAGACCACCTGATCTGCCTCCTGAGAAATCTGCATGCTGGTCAAGAAGCAACAGTTAGAACTGGACATGGAACAACAGACTGGTTCCAAATCGGGAAAGGAGTACATCAAGGCTGTATTTTGTCACCCTGCTTATTTAACTTACATGCAGAGTACATCATGAGAAATGCCGGGCTGGATGAAGCACAAGCTGGAATCAAAATTGTCAGGAGAAATATAAATAACCTCAGATATGCAGATGACACCACCCTTATGGCAGAAAGTGAAGAAAAACTAAAGAGCCTCTTGATGAAAGTCAAAGAGGAGAGTGAAAAAATTGGCTTAAAGCTCAACATTCAGAAAACTAAGATCATGGCATCCGGTCCCATCACTTCATGGGAAATAGATGGGGAAACAGTGGAAATAGTGGCAGACGTTATTTTATTGGGCTCCAAAATCACTGCAGATGAAATTAAAAGACACTTTCTCCTTGGAAGAAAGGTTATGACCAAACTAGACAGCATATTAAAAAACAGAGACATTACTTTGCCAACAAAGGTCCATCTAATCAACACTATGGTTTTTCCAGTAGTCATGTATGGATGTGAGAGTTGGATTATAAAGAAAACTGAGGGCTGAAAAATTGATGCTTTTGAACTGTGGTGTTGGAGAAGACTCTTGAGAGTCCCTTGGACTGAAAGGAAATCCAACCAGTCCATCCTAAAGGAGATCAGTCCTGAATATTCATTGGAAGGACTGATGCTGAAGCTGAAACTCCAATACTTTGGCCACCTGATGCAAAGAGCTGACTCATTGGAAAAGACCCTGATGCTGGGAAAGGTTGAAGGTGAGAGAAGAAGGGGTCAACGGAGGGTGAGATGGTTGGATGGCAACATAGACACAGTAGACATGAATTAGGGTAGACTCTGAGAGTTGGTGATGGACAGGGAGGCGTGATGCAGTCCATGGTGTTATAGTCATATACAACTGAGCGACTGAACTGAACTGGATATTATATATATATATCTCACCTCCCTTTTGAGCCTCAGCAAATATCATATATTAACACACATACATGGAATTTAGAAAAATACTAGTGATGAACATATTTACAGGGAAGGAATAGAGACAAACCTGTGGGTGCAGCAGGGGAAGGAGAGGATAGGACAAATTGAGAAAGTGGCATTGACATATATACACTATCTTGTGTAAAATAGATAACTGGTGGGAAACTGCTGCATAGCACAGGGAGAACAGCCTGATGCTCTGCAACTACCTAAAAAATTAATTTTAGCTTTCTTTTATTTTAAATGTATTTTCATTATTAAAAATATTAATAAAGCAGCACATATTTACATTGTGAGAGTTCTCCATGTTTCTATACAGTTTATTTTCTTTGTGATCTTCAGTATTTTCTTTTATATATTTAAAACATCATGCTGAGAAGAAGACAGTAGGATTCCACAGACTGCCAAAGGAGTCCATGGGAAGGCAAATAAAGATATAGATCCTGAGGTAGCACACCTGGGCAGGGAAAATAAGAAAGATCCAATAGACAAGAAAGTTTCTGAAGGAGAGAGAAGAAAAGGAAAAGGGGACAGGATCCAGAGCATCACAGTGGGTTGACTTTCCTGGGGAGTAGAAACAGTTATTCCTTTGTGGCATGAGGGAAGGCATAGATGCTTTGAACAGGGATGCATGTGGCTTTATTGATATATTGATTATGTCTGGTTTTGAGTATTTTTACAGTAAAGTAAAAAGTGGGTGAATCACAAATGTGAATGAAGAAAGTAGTATTAGAAGTTTGAAGAGAGAAGGCATGAAATAATAGGATTTGGGGGCATGTTTGAATACCTGTTTGAGGGCTTCATTGTATATTCTATCATGAGTTATATGAGTATATATTTTCTTGTAATCAATGAACATAGCTGATTCAAGAAAGGTTGGACATAATTTTTTAGTCTATATAACAGAGGGAAAGCAAAAGATTTTAGTGTGTTTGCATGAAAGTGGTATGATGAGCATCAGACATGAGTCAAATAGACAACTGAAGAAAGAAGGGAGCATGATAATGAAAAGGCAGTAAAACATTGGGCTGATTGGATTATTGCAGTAATTGAGCTGGTAGAAGTTACCAGAATGAGATGTTAACAGGCCAAAGCTTGAGATGCTTGAAATAGAAATGTCTGTGATGGTGTATTGATAGGGTCTAGGGTAGGAGTTGGAGAAGGAAATGGCAACCCACTCCAGCATTCTTGCCTGGAGAATCCCAGGGACAGCGGAGCCTGTTGGGCTGCCATCTATGGGGTCGCACAGAGTCAGACACGACTGAAGCGACTTAGCAGCAGCAGCAGCAGCAGGGTAGGAGTGTTACGGAACTCAAATTCGGCTCCTTGCCACTTGAACCCAATAATTTAAGAAGCCAAATGTCAGTAGAAAGGGAAGATGGTTTAATTAGAAAAGCTGGCAATCCGGGGAGAAGGTGGATTCATGTCTTGAGACCAAATCCAAATATTTTGTTCACTTGGGACAGTTTTTCAGGGGAAATATGGGAAGAATCTCAGTGAATCACAGAGGCAGGAGCCTGGGTTCTGTATTCGTCTCCATTGCATGAAGGCTGACTGGCTGTCACTATGGATGTTATTTTGCCTGTGTGATCTGCCTGCAAGATTGCTAAGGAGGCAATTGAGGGTAGAGAGCTTGTCATTCTTTACTTAATTCTTCATTCTTACTTCTATCAACAGGATATCAAAGAATCAACAGGTTAATTAGGTTCTTTCAAGGTTAGAAGGGAACAGAAATGGGCAAATAGGAAATGGGAAAAAGAGCTGTTTTCAGGAGGGAGGATGGGAGTGCCTAGCAAAGATGAGGGCAGGGAAAGACTGAAAACAACTAGGTCACACCACTGAGAGGCCAATACATTTACCTGAGAATGACCATATGAAAGATGAGGATTCCTATCTTCATGAACGAAAGAAAATGACCTAGAAAATGGCTATGACAGAAACGAAGGAAGTTGGTGGGTGGTATATCAAAATGCAAAAGCTTCAAAGAAGCTACGGATTTTGAAGGAAGGCAGCAGGAAGAAAGCCTACTGACCCCAGAGCCTCACTGTAAGGCACTATAAGAGTGAGCTATGCTTTATATTAATACTTGGAGTTCTGGCCTTAATAAATGTGAGCTTCATGAAACTAAAATTTGATAAAATGAAATTTGGTTACTGATCAAATAATTTTCCTCCAGAAGTTCCTTACATTGTTCCCTTGGATCAGCCCCACAGTCTAGGCTGCTGCAGATTACATCTTACTGAGTTCAAAAAAATAAAATAAAATGAATTGATGTGCTATAGAAACAGAGGACAGGAGAACAATTCTTGGAATTTGTTTTGTGGCATGATACATTTTACATATCTAAGTATTTAAATTATCTCTAATGAAAAGCAAAAAGATTTGGGAAACTTGGTGACAATGTGAGAGCCTTGTTTCTGCCTAAGATTTGGTGAAGATTTTCAGAAGGAAAGATTCCATTTCTGGCAACAAAGAACTTATAGGTTCAGAAGAATCTTTCCACTACAGCACATACAAAATACAGAATATTTTTAAGACATTCTTTATAGAGCAAAAAAGTAAGAAAATCCTCTTTGAATAAAAACAACAAAGCAAAAATCCCTAGGAGCACATGAGTGCTAAAGCCAACAATGGCCCTGAGCTATTTCCTCACTCTCTCTTTTTTTCTCCTTTTCCCCAGGTCTCTTGGTATCTTTTCTGACTTTCCCTTCTATCCAGGTGTTTACATTGTGCCCTTGTCTTTGCTGCTTGTGACTTTGCAGCATCAGTGATGCTTTACCATCCTGGCTCAACCAAGCAAATTAAAACCCTCATAGAGTCTGTTTTGTTTTTACAAATACAATGCTATTTCCATGATTATCCTAAATCTTTCTTTGCAATTTTCCTTTTACTTCTTCTGAAGTGACTAAAATGAATTCCTTTTATCTGAAGATAATAGGTAATGAAAAAAACTACCACTGTTCCAGTATTCTGCAACATTATCCTATACTTTTGGTTTTGCTACATACATTCAATGGATTGGAGGTGTTTGTTTTATCCATACTCTTTTAAAAAAACTTTTTTTTAATTGAAACATAGTTTATTTACAAGGCTGTTTTAGTTTCAGGTGTACAGCAAAGTATTTACATATGCATATATTCTTTTTGGGCTTCTTTTTCATCAGAATTTATTATAAAATATTGAGTATAATTTCCTTTGCTATAAAATAGATCCTTATTGATTATCTATTTTATACATGGTAGTATATTTATGCTCTTTTAGATATGCATTTTGCTGCTATTCATTTTTAGGTGTTTGTTGTATGCGAGGATTTCTATTTGGGTGTTTTACTGGCAAGAAGACAACATGATGCACAATATTTATGTGAGTGCATAGGAGTACCTTCATTTTATTCCCTACATAATATTTCTAGTACATCAGGAATTTTCTCTAATATTAAAAATAATGAAATGATTGAAGTATTATTCTGTACTACATTATGAATTTCTATATTCTAATGCCTATTAATCAATTTCAAAATACTATAATTCAAGACAATAATTGCAAACATGCTCAAGAACAAATTCCTACACTTAATGGAAACTAACTGAAGTTGCCTACCAAAAGTGAGGTTCATTGAGTCTGAAGAGCCCTACAGAAGACTCTGTTTTGGGGGGAGGAGGAAAGGAGTTACATATTTTATTTGAATTTTTTCAAGTTCTAAAATTATAGGGTATTTCAAGCAGATTTCATAAAGAAAGGACCCAGCTGCTTCCCAGATTCCATTTAAAGATTCATAAAGACCAAGATAAGAAGGTCCAGAAGCCCAAGGATGACTTTATTTTTTCCCCCTTCATGAGCAAAAAGCACAGAAAATACTGATGGGTACGCTTTAACAGCATTTCTAGTTAGACACTGAGGTCAATTAAACTGCTGTCCAGCAAGTATCTATTCCTTAACTCCAAATTCTCTTTGGCAGAGGATGCTTTCCTGTGATTTGGATGTTGGCCTTCTCCATGCAATTTGTTTTGGTCAATGGACACAGGTGGAGGTGAGACTGTAAAAGTACAAGTGAAGATCTGAAATACCATTGTCTATTTACACTTATTCAGAAGTGACTCTGACCTCTCTCAAAGTAGCTACTATTCCTACTTCCTAGATCCCAGAATGAACTCCCATGGTATGGAGTCCCTTCAGAACCAGAGTCACAGAGATTGGTCTATGTGATCTCCAGCATGAGAATAAATGCTTATTTTTATAGGATATAGCAAGGGTGAGGTTGTTTTGTGTGAAGACAAGACACACCCATGACTAGGAATTAATCAGAAGGCTTCTTGTTTACTCACCACAGCCTTGATCATTGGACACTTTTCCAGCTACAATCTAAGTCCCTCCAATACTGGGATTGAATAGGTGCTAATTTTCTCTTAAGAATTACTGTGTCTCCTTTAAAGATTCCCATCCATTGTTTCTCCAGTTCTGGACTTTCTGGACCCTTACTGGTCCTTATCTTACATCCTGACTCATTCAAATTTCTTTTTTTAATTGGTATATAGTTGCTTTACACTGTTGTGTTAATTTCTGCTGTACAAAGAAGTGAATCAGCTATCTCTCTCTATAGATAGATAGATAGATAGATAGATAGATAGACAGACAGACAGACAGATAGATAGATAGATATAGATATCTCCTTCCTCTTAGACCTCCCTCCCATCCACCCTATCCCACCCTTCTAGGTCATCACAGGGCACTGAGCTAATATCCCTGTGTACATAGCAGCTTCCTGCTAGCTATCTATTTTACACATGGTAGTGTATCTGCATCAATTCCTATCTTCTAATTCTTCTCATCCCCCTTCCACCACCCTCTTGTATGCACATCCATTCTCTATGTCTGTGTCTCTACTCCTATACTGCATAAAGTTTCATTGGTACCATTTTTCCACATATAAGTGTTACTATATGATAATTGTTTTTATCTTTCTGACTTACTTTACTCTGTATGACAGACTCTAGGTTTTATATTTGTTAAAATTCTCTATTTCTGAGAATATTTGTATCTTAGTACAGGGATCCTGTTGGGATAACGTAACTTAAAATGATATTTATATAAGAGAGAGATAACACATGCAAATATCTGACCTAAATGAGAGAAAGGGAATGCAGAGTAAATAAAATAAACACTTAACAAATGGCAAAAAGATTTAAATTCGAACATGCATGAGTGCTCCCATTGCTCAGCTGTGTCCAATTCTTTGCAACTCCATGGACTATAGCACACCAGGGTTCTCTGCCCATGAGGATTTCCAAGCAAGAACACCATTTCCAAGCAGGTTGTAATTTCCTATTCCAGGGGATCTTCTCAACCCATGGATTAAACCCACATCTCGCTAAGATGGCAGAGGAATAGGATGGGGAGACCACTTTCTCCCCCACAAATTCATCTAAAGAACATTTGAATGCCAAGCCAATTCCACAGAACAACTTCTGAATGCTGGCAGAGGACATCAGGCACCCAGAAAGGCAGCCGATTGTCTTTGAAGGGAGGTGACGTCTTGAGGCTACCGTAAGAATAAGACTGAAAAGCAGAGGCAGGAAGCTTAAGTCCAAATCCTGAGAACACCAGAGAACTCCTGAATCCAGGGAACATTAATTGATAGGAGCTCATCAAACATCTCCACACCTACACTGAAACCAAGCACCACCCAAGGGCCAACAAGCTTCAGAGCAAAACATACCACACAAATTCTCCAGCAACACAGTAACATAACCCTGAGCCTCAATATACAGGCTGCCCAAAGTCACACCAAACTCACTGACATCTCAAAACTCTTTACTGGACACTTTATTGCACTCCAGAGAGAAGAAATCCAGCTCCATCCACCAGAACACTGACACAAGCTTCCCTAACCAGGAAACCTTGACAAGCGACCTGTCCAACCCCACCCACAGTGAGGAAAGGCCACCCCAAACACAGCAATCTAAACAAGATGAAAAGGCAGAGAAATACCCATCAGGTAAAGCAATAGGATAAATGCCCACCAAACCAAACAAAAGAGGAAGAGATAGGGAATCTACCTGATAAAGAATTCCAAATAATGATAGTGAAAATGATCCAAAATCTTGAAAACAAAATGGAATTACATATAAATAGCCTGGAGACAAGGATCGAGAAGATGCAAGAAAGGTTTAACAAGGACCTAGAAGAAATAAAAAAGAGCCAATGTATAATGAATAATGCAATAAATGAGATAAAAAACACTCTGGAGGGAACCAACAGTAGAATAACAGAGGCAGAAGATAGGATAAGTGAGGTAGAAGATAGAATGGTAGAAACAAATGAAACCAAGAGGAAAAACAAACAAACAAACAAAAAAGAATTAAAAGAAATGAGAACAACCTCAGAGACCTCTGGGGCAATGTTAAATGCCCCAACATTCGAATCATAGGAGTCCCAGAAGAAGAAGACAAAAAGGAAGACCATGAGAAAATACTTGAGGAGATAATAGTTGAAAACTTCCCTAAAATGGGGAAGCAAATAATCACCCAAGTCCAAGAAACCCAGAGAGTCCCAAACAGGATAAACTCAAGGTGAAACACCCCAAGACACATATTAATCAAATTAACAAAGATCAAACACAAAGAACAAATATTAAAAGCAGCAAGGGAAAAACAGCAAATAACACACAAAGGGATTCCCATAAGGATAACAGCTGGTCTATCAATAGGAGCTCTTCAGGCCACAAGGGAATGCCAAGACATACTTAAAGTGATGAAAGAAAATAACCTACAGCCAAGATTACTGTACCCAGCAAGGATCTCATTCAAATATGAAGGAGAAATCAAAAGCTTTACAGACAAGCAAAAGCTGAGAGAATTCAGCACCACCAAACCAGCTCTCCAACAAATGCTAAAGGATCTTCTCTAGACAGAAAACACAGACAGGGTGCATAAACTCAAACTCAAAACAATAAAGTAAATGGCAATGGGATCATACTTATCAATAATTACCTTAAATGAAAATAGGTTGAATGCTCCAACCAAAAGACAAAGACTGGCTGAATGGATGCAAAAACAAGACCCATATATATGTTATCTACAAGAGACCCACCTCGAAACAAGGGACATATACAGACTGAAAATGAAGGGTAGGAAAAAGATATTCCATGCAAATGGAGACCAAAAGAAAGCAGGAGTAGCAATACTCATATCAGATAAAATAGACTTTAAAACAAAGGTTGTGAAAAGAGACAAAGATGGACACTACATAATGATCAAAGGATCAAGTCAAGAAGAAGACATAACAATCATAAATATATATGCACCCAACATAGGAGCACCACAATATGTAAGACAAATGCTAACAAGTATGAAAGGAGAAATTAACAATAATACAATAATAGTGGGTGATTTTAATACCCCACTCATACCTACGGATAGATCAACTAAACAGAAAATTAACAAGGAAACACAAACTTTAAATGATACAATAGACCAGTTAGACCTAATTGATATCTATAGGACATTTCACCCCAAAACAATCAATTTCACCTTTTTCTCAAGCACACATGGAACCTTCTCCAGGATAGGTCACATCCTGGGCCATAAATCTAGCCTTGGTAAATTCAAAAAAATTGAAATCATTCCAAGCATCTTTTGTGACCATAATGAAGTAAGATTACATGTCAATTACAGGAGAAAAACTATTAAAAATTCCATCATATGGAGGCTGAACAACACGCTGCTGAATAACCAACAAATTACAGAAGAAATAAAAAAATAAATCAAAATATGTGTAGAAATGAATGAAAATGAAAATACAACAACACAAAATCTATGGACACTGTAAAAGCAGTGCTAAGGAGAAGGTTCATAGCAATACAGGCTTACCTCAGGAAACAAGGAAAAAGTCAAATAAATAACCTAACTCTACACCTAAAGCAAGTAGAAAAGGAAGAAATGAAAAACCCCAGGGTTAGTAGAAGGAAGAAAATCTTAAAAATTAGGGCAGAAATAAATGCAAAAGAAACAAAAGAGACCATAGCAAAAATCAACAAAACCAAAAGCTGGTTCTTTGAGAAGATAAATAAAATTGACAAACCATTAGCCAGACTCATCAAGAAACAAAGGGAGAAAACTCAAATCAACAAAATTAGAAATGAAAATGGAGAGATCACAACAGACAACACTATATCAGCAACTATATGCCAATAAAATGGACAACTTGGAAGAAATGGACAAATTCTTAGAAAAGTACACTTTCCAAAATTGAACCAGGAAGAAACAGAAAATCTTAACAGATCCATCACAAGCACAGAAATTGAAACTGTAATCAGAAATCTTCCAACAAACAAAAGCCCAGGACCAGACAGCTTCACAGCTGAATTCTACGAAAAATTTAGAGAAGAACTAACACCTATCCTACTCAAATTCTTCCAGAAAATTGAAGAGGAAGGTAAACTCCCAGACTCATTCTATGAGGCCACCATCAACTTAATACCAAAACCTGACAAAGATGCCACAAAAAAAGAAAGTTACAGGTCAATATCACTGATGAACATGGATGCAAAAATCCTTAACAAAATTCTAGCAAACAGAATCCAACAACATATTAAAAAGTTCATACATCATGACCAACTGGGTTTTATCTTAGGGATGCAAGGATTCTTCAATATCTGCAAATCAATCAATGTAATACACTACATTAACAAATTGAAAAATAAAAACTATATAATTATCTCAATAGATGCAGAGAAAGTCTTTGATAAAAATCAACATCCATTTATGATAAAAACCCTCCAGAAAGCAGGCATAGAAGGAACATACCTCAACATAATAAAAGCTATATAAGACAAACTCTCAGCAAACATTATCCTCAACAGTGAGAAATTGAAAGCATTTCCCCTAAAGTCAGGAACAAGACAAGTGTGCCCACTTTCACCACTACTATTCAACCTAGTTTTGGAAGTGTTGGCCACAGCAATCAGAGCAGAAAAAGAAATAAAAGGAATCCAGATTGGAAAAGAAGAAGTAAAACTCTCACTGTTTTCAGATGACATGATCCTCTAAATAGAAAACCCTAAAGACTCCACCAGAAAATTACTAGAGCTAATCAATGAATATAGTAAATTTGCAGGATATAAAATCAACACACAGAAATCCCTTGCATTCCTATACACTAACAATGAGAAAACAGAGAAATTAAGGAAACAATTCCATTCACCATTGCAACGAAAAGAATAAAATACTTAGGAATATATCTACCCAAAGAAACAAAAGACCTATATATAGAAAACTATAAAACACTGGTGAAAGAAATAAAAAAGGACACAAATAGATGGAGACATATACCATGTTCATGGGTCAGAAGAATCAATATAGTGAAAATGAGTATACTACCCAAAGCAATCTATAGATTCAATGCAATCCATATCAACCGGTATTTTTCAGAGAACTAGAACAAATAATTTCACAATTTGTATGGAAATACAAAAAACTTCAAATAGCCAAAGCAATCTTGAAAAAGAAGAATGGAACTGGAGGGATCAACCTGTCTGACTTCAGGCTCTACTACAAAGCCACAGTCATCAAGACAGTATGGTACTGCAACAGAGACAGAAATATACATAAATGGAACAAAATAGAAAGCCCGGAGATAAATCCATGCACCTATGGACACCCTATCTTTGACAAAGGAGGCAAGAATATACAATGGAGAAAAGACAATCTCTTTAACAAGTGGTGCTGGGAAAACTGGTCAACTACTTGTAAAAGAATGAAACTAGAACACTTTCTAACACCATACACAAAAATAAACTCAAAATGGATTAAAGATCTAAATGTAAGACCAGAAACTATAAAACTCCTAGAGGAAAACATAGGCAAAACACTCTCCAACATAAATCACAGCAAGATCCTCTGTGACCCACCTCCCAGAATATTGGAAATAGAAGCGAAAATAAACAAATGGGACCTAATTAAAATTAAAAGCTTATGCACAACAAAGGAAACTATAAGCAAGGTGAAAAGACAGCCCTCAGAATGGGAGAAAATAATAGGAAACGAAGCAATGGACAAAGAATTAATCTCAAAAATATACAAGCAACTCCTGCAGCTCAATTCCAGAAAAATAAATGACCCAATCAAAAAATGGGCCAAAGAACTAAACAGACATTTCTCCAAAGAAGACAGATGGCTAACAAACACATGAAAAGATGCTCAACATCACTCATTATCAGAGAAATGCAAATCAAAACCACAATGAGGTACCATTTCACGCCAGTCAGAATGGCTGCTATCCAAAAGTCTACAAGCAATAAATGCTGGAGAGGGTGTGGAGAAAAGCAAACCCTCCTACACTGTTGGTGGGAATGCAAACTAGTTCAGCCACTATGAAGAACAGTATGGAGATTCCTTAAAAAAACTGGAAATAGAACTGCCATATGACCCAGCAATCCCATTGCTGGGCATACACACTGAGGAAACCAGAATTGAAAGAGACGTGTACCCCAATGTTCATCGTGTCATTGTTTATAATAGCCAGAACATGGAAGCAACCTAGATGTCCATCAGCAGATGAATGGATAAGAAAGCTGTGGTACATACACACAATGCAATATTACTCAGCCATTAAAAAGAATACATTTGAATCAGTTCTAATGAAGTGAATGAAACTGGAGCCTATTATACAGAGTGAAGTAAGCCAGAAAGAAAAACACCAATACAGTATACTAATGCATATATATGGAATTTAGAAAGAAGGTAATGATAATCCTGTATGTGAGACAACAAAAGAGACACAGATGTATAGAACAGTCTTTTGGACTCTGTGGGAGAGGGCGAGGGCAGGATGATATGGGAGAATAGCATTGAAACATGTAAATTATCATATGTGAAATGAATCACCAGTCTGGGTTCGATGCATGATACAGGGTGCTCGGGGCCAGTGCACTGGGATGACCCAGAGGGATGGGATGGGGAGGGAGGTGAGAGGGAGGTTCAGGATGGGGAACACATGTACACCCATGGTGGATTCAAGTCAATATATGGCAAAACCAATACAATATTGTAAAGTAAAATAAATTAATGATAAATAAACCCACATCTCTAGCATCTCTTGTATTGGCAGAAGGATTTGTTACCACTGCATCACCTGGGTAGACCCAGTTCAAACATAAACATTATTAATATAAATGAAAATAAATTAATTTCTCCAATTAAAAGACAAAAATGATCACATGTGCATGCTAAGTTGCTTCGTGGCATGTCTAACTCTGTGTGACTGTATGGACTGTGGTCCCCCAGGCTTCTCTGTCCATGGGGATTCTCTAGGCAAGAATACTGTAATGAATTGCCATGCCCTGTTCCAGGGAATCTTGCCAACCCAGGGATAGAACTCCCATGTCTTACATCTCCTACAATGGCAGGTGAGTTCTTCACCACTAGCACTACCTGGGAAGCCCAAAAATGATCATAGTGGACAACAAAGCCAACTTTATGCCATTTACAAGAAGTTCACATAAGATATAAAAACACTGAAAAGTAAGGGAAAATAGGATTGAAAAAAATGCACCATGTAAACAATACCTAAAAGAAATGTTTGTATCCATATTAAAATCTAACCAGTAGAATTTCAGGTAAAAATCCTCCAAAACATTAGTTCAAATAAAGAGGAATATATATATACACACACACACACATTAAGATTAGCACAATGTTGTATTGGTATAACAATGTATGCATAGACAAAGGAATAGAGATCACAAAAATATATCCACAGATATATATGAATGCCTGACATAATACAGGTGACACTCTTAAGAAAGCCAATATTCCAGTGAACAGTTGGACCAACTATTGAGAAGAAACTTAACTATGTATATAGTAAAACTAGGTATTAATTTTCTAATAATAGGGGAAGATAATTTACAAAAGAAAGATAAGTAAATGTAATTTTTAATAATATGGTTTCTAAACCTAATTGAAAAATATTTACAAATATATCTCTCTAAAATGAAACTTGAATTAAAACGATTTCCCCCCAAAATCCTACACTGTCTTAGCAGAAGGCAGTTACTTAGCTGGGTTTCAGGGAGAAGATGGTGGTGGGAGAAGCATGAATATGGCCACCCAGGTTTGTATGATCTGGTCTCCAGATGAGGGTCATGATGCTGAGGTTCAGAGATAGGACATGGCATTCAGGCAGGCCCAGCATATCCTGGAGCTGGGCACAGTTTGTAAACAGCACTCAGGTGTCCAGCAAGGAAGTCAATCAGGATTACCTCCTTATCCTGGAGTCTTAAACTCCAGCTGTTTCTTCCCAGAGAAGATATGTGACCTCAGTCACTTCAGCTGTGCCTGTCTCTTTGCCATCCTGTGGACTGTAGCCCACCAGACTCCTCAGGCAAGAATACTGGAGTGGGTTGCCATGCCCTCCTCCAGGGGATCTTCCCCACCCAGAGAGTAAACATATGTCTCCTGAATCTCCCACATTGCTGGCAGATTCTTTACCCACTGGGCCACCTGGAAAGCCCCCCAGAAAACACACATTTTGCTAATTCACACAGAAACGTGCTAGATGCTCTGCAACCAAGGCAAGTGGTAATGGTAAGACATGGGCCCAATCCCAGCGGATATATGAGTAAATTTCTGGTCTTGATTATAGGAATAAAGTAATAGCCAGATTACTAAATTTAGGGCATAAATTCTGAGTGAGAGGAGCAGCAGGGTGAACCTAGTTCTGTCCCTTGGACTCTCAGATCTCCTTCTTAACTATTTCTGACTGTAGATAGATTTGGTCTCAAGTCCCAGGGCGAAGGCTAGACTCAAGTGGGAATCAAATGACTCCAATACAAGTATAAAATAAGCAGGGGGAGTGGGCAATGAGGGAGGCCATTATGTCAGTGGTTTGCCTCCACCCCAAAACTCCAGATTAATGGGCAGCAAAACATTGTCATGTGCCCATAAAAGCAGCCAATGACTGATTTCCTAAATCTGGTGTGACCTACTCAAATGCATCCTGCAAATCAGAGCCACACCACGGCAGCCTAAGCACATGCCTCCTTTGCTGAAAGCTCTTTGCTGTTTCCCCACTATGTATAGAATAAACCCTAAAGTGGCTTATAAATGCATCCATGATATATGCATGCCTATTTCTTAAACCTTATTTCATTGAGGTTTCCACACACTTCAACTTTATAGCATCAAATGAATTTCCCCTAGAAATTCCCAATCAGCCTATTTTCCTGAAATGCCAAACTTGTTTCCCATTGGCTCAGGTGGTACCATCTAGAGACCTAGCAAGTCTCTCCTGATGTCCCTTCCCTTGTGTTCTCCATGTCCATATGTATCTCCATCATTGCCTTTATAATTATTCATTCTTTCTTTTTGTTCTGTTTGTGTGTGTGCTATACATCTACATATTATTTTTCATATTCTTTTCCATTATGGTTTATCACAGGATATTGAATATAGCTCCCTGTGCTATACAGTAGGATCTTGTTTATCCATCCTATATAGATTAGCTTGCATCTGCTAATCCCAGCTCCCAATCTTTGCTGAACAGAAGAAACTACACACAATATTATAAATCTGCTACACTCCAACAAAATTTTAAATAAATAAAATAACAAAGGTATAGATGGATTTATTTTCTATTCTTTATTTTCCAACAGCTTTGAAATTTGATTATGCTACTTAAAGAAAACATTTTATTTTAAAATTTAGCATAAAGTAACTTGAAATTGATGAACTCCATGTGAGAGCAAACTGCAGTCAATTCTTAATTATCCATGTGCCACTGAATTCACAAAGTATTTAATCTACACTTGATTTTTTTTCATCCAAATGGGACTCCCTTGGTCACTAAGAATACTCTGTGGCTGCTTCAATCAATCCCTCCATCAAAAAATGTAATTATGTATAATATTTATTTGGAACTGTGAGTTCAGGATTGTAGAAAAATCTTGGGAGATATGAAGGGTTCTGGTCCTGCACTGTCACAGGAAAAGCCAGACTAACAGGTGACAAAATACTGTATAAATGAGAAACTGGCTGTGACTAAAGAGCCAAATTGCAGGGAACAAACTCTAGAGATGAATGAATGCCCAGTAACAATATTAGACTCATTCATTCTTAAAGTGTCCACTATGTCATATATTCACGGTACTCACTGCACTGAGAGGTAAAGATAACAGAAAGGAATGTCAAGCAAGACAAAATGGTGATGACTCTTTTTCATTCAGTAAAGAAAATAGACAATGATATTACAATAAAGTGTGATGATAGCTACAACAGCACAGGGTCTTGTCATTATTTGGTTTTGCTTTTTCTCCCATTGAATAACAGTATTTTATTAACTTCTATATCTCTAAAATCTAGCATACTGTCAGTAAGCACACTGTAACTGATAAGTGCTTGTTGAATGATTTTCTTTTCCAACCATTTCCAAATTCAACTAGTTTGTCCATATTTAAATGCTTCCATTATATTCTCCCACTGGAGCCCTCTTATTCCAGTGGGATACATCTTCTCACTGCCTACCCACTCACTTTTCACTGATCATGCTGTCTCCTGCTCAAGACCCTTCAGCGTCTTTCAGTGACTTTAGACTAATATACAGCTGTCCTACGTTGGCGTATAAAGCTCTTTGTTTTCTAAGTCTTGATGCAATCACAACCTCACTTCATTCCACCATACCCCATTGCTCTAACCACATCTTTGTCTATTCCTCAAACACACTAACCATCTCCATATAGGGTCTTTGCAGCTTTACTCACACTGCCTGGAAGTCCTCTGTCCCAGCGTCTTTAGGTATCTGCATCTTTTCATTCAGGCTTCTCTTCACACATCACGTGCTCAGAGAGACCATCCCTGACTTCCCCAGCTAGAGTAGCCCTCTATTCTCATCTTTCTGTATTCCCTTACCCCTTCTTTTTTCCTTCTTAACAGTCATCACTACCTGATATTATTGAATATCTGTCATGCTCCAGAAATAATTCTAGGTGACAGGTATACTTGTGTGAAGAAACAAACAAACAAAATACCTGCTTGGAGCCTACATTTTAGAGGGAGGAAAGAGATATTAATTTTTTAAGATGAATTAACTTGTATATCATATGGTTGCAAGCACTGTGTAGTAAAACAAAGCAGGGGAAAGACTAAGAGCACTAGGACTTGAGGGAGAAATTTTAAATAAGGAAATCAGAGAAGCTGATCTGATTATCAGTATGGTAGTTAGATAGTGCGGAGAAGCAATGGCACCCCACTCCCGTACTCTTGCCTGGAAAATTTCATGGACGGAGGAGCCTGGTAGGCTGCAGTCCATGGGATCGTTAAGAGTCAGACACGGCTGAGTGACTTCACTTTCACTTTTCACTTTCATGCATTGGAGAAGGAAATGGCAACCCACTCCAATGTTCTTGCCTGGAGAATCCCAGGGACGGTGGAGCCTGGTGGGTTTCCATCTATGGGGTCACACAGAGTCGGACATGACTGAAGCAACTTAGCAGCAGCAGCAGCAGAAGTTAGATAGTGACAAGCAGATCCCTAACCCAGTCTCATGCCTCAGGGTTCCTCATAATTTGAATCCCCTTGAAATGTTCCAAGTTCCTAACATTTAGGATTTCCTGGGGCCAGGTGTTCCATGGAGGGACTTGAACCATGGTTCCAATCTCTTCTCTTTGAAGCATTATCTAACTTCCAAACCTAGGCGTAGGGTTGACAAGGTGCTTCAAGGAACCTGAGCCTCTGTCATCCTTGGGGTCACATGATCAAGCTCCAGCTTAAGGAGGATGGCCTGATAAGAAATGACTTCAACTGGCCCATGCAGCATTTCTTCCTTGGGTCAAAGGGACTGAACCACCAGAACAGTGCTGACATACTGGTTTGATGTGACTCTAACATAGACCAGACATTGAACTATGAATCTCCATGTGCACTGATTGGACAGGAAACAAACTCTTCATTGACAAATCACTTTCCTCACCTGGGCCCACGACTTTTGTAATCCATTTCCTAATCAAACAATTTCTATAGACAAAGGACCCACAATAAATATTTCCACATGCCCTACCAGCCGCCTTGCCAGTTATCTCTAACTGCATAAAAATTACCCCAAAACTTAGTGGTATAAGACTACTATTATCTCAAGAATATGTGAGTCAAGAATTTGGATAGGACACAGCAGGAATAGCTTGTCTCAGAAAGCTTGTTAGACTTGAAAGCTGAATCAAAATTTTCTGAAAGTTTGCTCTCTCAAACATCTGGCAGTTGATGCTCCAGCACTTATACACAGCATGGCCTCTCTTCATGGTTTGGGCTGGTTCACAAAATAGTAGCTGAGTTCCAAAGCCTTGGATCCAAAGAAATCCAAGGAGAAACCATTAGTAGTCTAGTTTTGAAGTGTCAATGTTTCTATTTGCTGAGGTATTTGCAAAGGCATGCTAGTTTCAAGGGGTTGGATAGATTCTGCCTCAGAACTTCCCAGGTGGTCAGTAGTTAAGACTCCACACTTCCACTGCAGGGGACACAGGCTCCATCCCTGCTCAGGGAACTAAGATCCCACATGCTGGTAGTGTGATTAAAAAATAAAAGGTTTTGCCACTAGCCAGGTTCTGGAAGAGGATAAGGGACTAGAAATAGTGCTATTTCATTTTAGAAAAAATATAATCTGCCATTGAAAGCTTTATTGAAAGCCTTGCCTTTGAACAAGGAATTGACATGACATTTGAACAAATGGAAAAACTTTCCAGACAAAGCAGGGGCAGAACTCTTCAGATGGGAGCATGGCTGACACATTCAAGGAAGAGCCAGGACACCAGTGTCATACAGCACCATGTAACTACTGTCTCTGAAGGCCTGTCACCTCCCTGTTCAATTTACTCACAAAATACAGGGCTTTGTCCTGTCTCAAGTCTTAGGGAAAGCCTTTCCAGCCCAAGCAATGTCCTCATTCTGGCTACTTTGAGCAATTTATATCTTAGTGTGGGAGTAGGAGAAACAACTGTGATGTGGCTCAGAGCCATAATATTCTGACCATTGCATAGATCGATGCCTCCATTAAAACTTTAAATAAGCTTTAATCAGTTTATGATGTGACTTACATCCATACAAACAAGGCAATTTAATGTGAAATACAGATTTTTGTCAATTTTGTTTCTATATCATGTCTTTTTAAAATGTGGTCAAAAATGTTTATCAAGCATATCTAGTATCTTTCTTAAAGTCACACAACAAGCCAATTTTTTCAAACTAAAGATGCACATCTGGACTCCTCTAGTGGCCCAGTGAAATATGCACTTCCATTGAGGAAGGGCATAGGTTCAATCTCTCACAGAGGAATCAAGATCCCACATGCTGCACAGTGCAGGAAAAAAAAAAAAAAAAAAAAGCACTTAAAAATATTGGCAGCTTACTCTTTTTTATTGAATACAGTTATTTGTACATGGAAAATTATTTCTACTTCTCAAACCAAGTTGTATCAGTGGGAGCATGTTTTGTTCACTACAATAAAATTGTCTAGATCAAGTTAAAATTTTTGTTAATATAAATTTGTTTAGATATGTTAGCAAAATTTCTCAATCTTTGTTTTTATAAATTTAAAATAATTAATTATGGGAACTATCAGCATTTTAAATATATCCTGAGTATCATATTTTAAGTAATATTCTTATTGAGAACCTAAATACAACAAATAGATTTTCTCAGGAAAAATTTCTATTAATACAATGTTAAACAATTTTCATATTTTGTGCATTTGGGAAAAAATTATATGTTTCAGAAGGTAAAGTGGTCTTATAAATGTAACCACAGATCATACAAAGCTTACAAAATATCTAAAAGCCAATAAGAGATAAGATTTTACGTATCCAGAAGAGCTTAGAGTTTATAAAAGATATGGACAGGATTCCTTAGCTCTAGAAAGGAAAACTTTATATCTTAAAAATAGAACAGATGGAAAACCTCTGAACTGTCTGTCTGAAAGTTACATCCAGACATCTGTGAATGAAAAGAAAATTGGGTAAGGTGAACTGTGAGACCATTTTCTATATAAATTTTGCAGTCAGTGACCATCATTAAAAGTAGGGGCTCAGAGGAGGATCAAGATTGCAGAGTAGCAGGATATGGAATTCAATTCCTCCCATAAACACATCAAAAATACTACTACTGTGGAACAATTCTCATGGAAAACTAACTGTAAACTGGTAGAAGATCTGTACAACAAAAGCTTCAAGAAAGATAACCACATAACTAGATAGGAAGGAGAAAAAGTCATCCTTGAATGACTATCAGTTTAAAGCTAGTACATATAGTTATGGGTTGATATACTTGAACTTCATGTTAACCACAAATCAATACCATATAATGGGTTAACAAAAATAAAGGAATTCAAGTGTACCACAAAAACGTCATCAAACCACAAAAGGGAAAACTAAAAGAAGAAATGAACAAAGAAAAACTACAAAACAATTGGAAAACTAGGAGTGTATGGGAGTAATATATACCTACAAATCATTATTTTAAATGCCAATAGAATAAATGCTCCAATCAAAATACACAGAGTGGCAGACTGGATAAGAAAACAAGAACCTACAATATGCCACATACAAGAGACCATTCCAAGGCAAAAGACACAAGGATTGAAAGTGAGGGGATGGAAAAATATAGTTCATACAAAAAGTAATAAGAAAGTGAGAATAGTGGATGCTTATATCAAATGAAATAGAATTTAGAACAACGTCCATAAAGAAAAAGAAATGTATTATATAATGATAAAGGGATCAATAGAAAAATAGGATATGACGTTCATTAACTTATATACACTCAATGTAGGAGCACCTAAATATATAAAGCAAATATGAACAGACATTCAGAGATAAATTGATGATAGGAAACTTTAATAACAGGAAACTTCAACACCCTGCTGACATCAATGAATAGATCATTCAGGCAGAAAATAGATGAGACAGCCAAGATCCTAAATAACACAACAGACCAGGTGAAGTTAATTGATATATGCAGAACACTGCATCTAAAAAAAAAAAAAAATTAGAAAATGCCATTTTTTTCAAGCATGTGTGAAATGTTCCCTATGGTCTAAAACATACTGTGTTCAAAATAAGCCTCAGCAAATTTAAGAGGATAGAATTTGCTTCCAGTATGTACGCTGATCACAACAGTATGAAATTAACCACAGGAAGAAAAAAGGAAAAGAAATAATACTTGGAGACTAAAAAATATTTTACTGAAATGTCAGTGGGTCAATGATGAAGTCAAAGAATAAATAAGAATATATATCTTAAGACAAATGACGATGAAAACACCTTAAAAAATCTATGTGATGCAACAAAAGCAGCTCTAAGAGGGAATTTCATAGTGAAACAGGCCTTCCTCAAGAAACAAGAAAAATCTCCTTCCTAAAATACTAACTAGCAAAGAAAAAATAAACAAGCAAAACCCAAAGTCAGCAGAAGGAAGGAAATAATAAATATCAGTGAGAAAATAAATAAAATGGAGCTTAAAAAATAGAAAAGATTAATAAAACCATGAGCTGGTTCCTAGAAAGGGTAAACAAAACTAACAAACTTCTGGCCAGACTCAACAACAACAAAAGAGAGAGGATCAAAATAAACAAAACTAGAAATGAAAGATGAGAAATAGCAACTGATATCACAGAAACACACACAAAAAACCATAAGATAATATTATGAACAATTTTCTGTTGTTCAGTCACTCAGTCATGTCTGACTCTTTGCAATGCCATGGAATGTAGCATGCCAGGCTTCCCTATCTTCACTATCTACTAGAGCTTGCTCAAACTCAGGTCCATCAAGTTGTTGATGTCATACAAACATCTCATTCTCTGTGGTCTTGAATCTTCCTGTCTTCAATCTTTCCCAGTATCAGGGACTTTTCTAATGAGTCAAATCTTTGCATCAGTTGACCAAAATATTCAAGGTTCAGCTTCAGCATCAGTTCCTCCAACGAACATTCATGATTGATTTCCTTTAGGATTGATTCTATGCCACCATCACAGTCGCTGTGCATCTGGGTCACCATCACAGTCAGGGGTGGTGGCTGAGAGGAGCTACCCCATATCCAAGGTAAGGAGCAGCAGCTGCACTTTGCAGGAGCAGCCATGAAGAGATACCCCATGTCCAAGGTAAGACAAACCCAAGTAAGAAGGTAGGCACTGAGAGAGGGCATCAGAGGGCAGACAGACTGAAACCACAATCACAGACAACTAGCCAATTTGACCACATGGAACACAGCCTTGTCTAACTCAATGAAACTAAGCCATGCTGTGTGGGGCCACCCAAGATGGATGGGTCATGGTGGAGAGGTCTGACAGAATGTGGTCCTCTGGAGAAGGAAATGGCAAACCACTTCAGTATTCTTGCCTTGAGAACCCCATGAACAGTATGAAAAGGCAAAAAGATAGGACACTGAAAGATGAACTCCCCAGGTTGGTAGGTGCCCAATATGCTACTGGAGATCAGTGGAGAAATAACTCCAGAAAGAACGAAGGGATGGAGCCAAAGCAAAAACAACACACAGTTTTGGATGGGACTGGTGATAGAAGCAAGGTTCGATAATGTAAAGAGCAATATTGTGTAGGAACCTGGAATGTTAGGTTCATGAATCAAGGCAAATTGGAAGTGGTCAAACAGGAGATGGCAAAAGTGAACATTGACATTCTAGGAATCAGCAAACTAAGATGGACTGGAATGGGTGAGTTTAACTCAAATGACCATTATATCTACTACTGTGGGCAAGAACCCCTTAGAAGAAATGGAGTAGCCATCGGCCATCGTAGTCAACAAAAGAGTTCGAAATGCAGCACTTGGATGCAATCTCAAAAACAACAGAATGATCTCTGTTTGTTTCCAAGGCAAACTGTTCAATATCATGGTAATCCAAGTCTATGCCCAACCAGTAACGCTGAAGAAGCTGAAGTTGAATGGTTCTATGAAGACCTACAAGAGCTTTTAGAACTAACACCCAAAAAAGATGTCCTTTTCATTACAGGGGACTAGAATGCAAAAGTAGGAAGTCAAGAAACACCTGGAGTAACAGGCAAATTTGGCCTTGGAGTATGGAAGAGGAAGGGCAAAAGGTAATAGAGTTTTGCCAAGAAAAAGCAAGGGTCATAGCAAACACCCTCTTCCAACAACACAAGAGAAGACTCCAGACATGGACATCACCAGATGGCCAACACCGAAATCAGACTGATTTGCAGATTCTTTGCAGCCAAAGATGGAGAATCTCTATACAGTCAGGAAAAACAAGACTGTGAGATGACTGTGGCTCAGATCATGAACTCCTTTTTGCCAAATTCAAACTGAAATTGAAGAAAGTGGGGGAAAACACTAGACCATTCAGGTATGACCTAAATCAAATCCCTTATGACTATACAGTGGAAGTGAGAAATAGATTTAAGGGACTAGATCTGATAGACAGAGTGCCTGATGAACTATGGACAGAGGTTTGTGACATTGTACAGGAGACAGGAATCAAGACCATCCCCAAGAAAAAGAAATGCAAAAAAGCAAAATGGCTATCTAAGGAGGCCTTAAAATAGCTTTTTTAAAAAAAGGGAAGTGAAAAGCAAAGGCGAAAAGGAAAGATATACCAATTTGAATGCAGAGTTCCAAAGAATAGCAAGGAGAGATAAGAAAGCCTTTCTCAGTGATCAGTGCAAAGGAATAGAGGAAAACAATAGAATGGAAAAGACTAGAGATCTCTTCAAGAAAATTAGAGATACCAAGGGGATATTTCATGCAAACATGGGCTCAATAAAGGCTGGAAATGGTGTGGACCTAAAAGAAGAAGATATTAAGAATAGGTGGCAACAATACACAGAAGAACTATATAAAAAATACCTTCATGATCCAGATAATCATGATCATATGATTACTTACTAGAGCCAGACATCCTGGAATGTGAAAACAAATGGGCCTTAGGAAGCATCACTATGAACAAAGCTAGTGGAGGTGATGGAATTCCAGTTGAGTTATTTCAAATCCTAAAAGATGATGCTACACTCAATATGCCAGCAAATTTGGAAAACTCAGCAGTGGCCACAGGACTGGAAAAGGTCAGTTCTCTTTCCAATCCCTAAGAAAGGCAATCCCAAAGAATTCTCAAACTACCTCACAATTGCACTCATCTCATGCTCTAGCAAAGTAATGCTCAAAATTCTCCAAGCCAGGCTTCAGCAATATGTGAACCGTGAACTTCCAGATGCTCAAGCTGGTTTTAGAAAAGGCAGAGGAACTAGAGATTAAATTGCCAACATCCGCTGGATCATCAAAAAAGCAAGAGAGTTCCAGAAAAACATCTATTTCTGCTTTACTGACTATGCCAAAGCCTCTGATGTGTGGATCACAATAAACTGTGGAAAATTCTGAAAGAGATGGGAATACCAGACCACCTGACCTGCCTCTTGAGAAACCTGTGAGGAAGCAACAGTCAGAACTGGACATGGAACAACAGATGGTTCCAAATAGGAAAAGGAGTATGTCAAGGTGTATATTGTCAAAGTTCTATGCAGAGTACATCATGAGAAACGCTGGGCTGGATGAAGCATAAGCTGGAATCAAGATTGCCGCGAGAAATATCAATAACCTCAGATATGCAGATGACACCACCCTTATGGCAGAAAGTGAAGAACTAAAGAGCCTCTTGATGAAAGTGAAAGAGGAGAGTGAAAAAGTTGGCTTAAAGCTCAACATTCAGAAAACTAAGATCATGGCATCCAGTCCCATCACTTCATGGGAAATAGATGGGGAAACAGTGGAAACAGTGGCTGACTTTATTTTGGGGGGCTCCAAAGTCACTGCAGATGGTGATTGCAGCCATGAAATTAAAAGACACTTACCTCTTGGAAGGAAAGTTATGACCAACCTAGACAGCATATTGAAAAGTAGAGACATTACTTTGTCAAAAAAAAAAAAAAAATACATCTAGTCAAGGCTATGGTTTTTCCAATGGTCATGTATGGATGTGAGAGTTGGACTATAAAGAAAGCTGGGCACCAAAATATTGATGCTTTTGAACTGTGGTGTTGGAGAACACTCTTGAGAGTCCTTTGGACTGCAAGGAGATCCAACCAGCCCATCCTAAAGGAAATCAGTCCTGAATATTTATTGGCAGGACTGATGCTGAAGCTGAAACTCCAATTCTTTGGCCACCTGCTGTGAAGAGCTGACTCATTATGGGAAGAGCTGACTCATTTGAAAAGACCCCGATGCTGGGAAAGTTTGATGGCAGGAGGAGAAGGGGATGACAGAGGATGAGATGGTTGAATGGCATCACCAACTCAGTGGATATGGATTTGTGTGAACTCCGGGAGTTGGTGATAGACAGGCAAGCCTGGTGTGCTGCAGTTCATGGGGTCACAAAGTGTCAGACACGACTGAGAGACTGAATTGAACTGAGGATTGACAAATTTGTTCTCCTTGCAGTTCAATCTTCAACAACACAGCTCAAAAGCATCAATCTTTTGGTGCTCAGCGTTCCTTATGATCGAACTCTAACATCCATATATGACTACTGGAAAAAACATAGCTTTGACTAGACAGAGCTTTGTCAGCAAAGTACTGTCTCTACTTTTAATATGCTATTTAGATTTGTCATAGCTATTCTTCCAAGGAGCAAGTATCTTTTAATTTCGTGTATATAGTCACCATCTGCAGTGAGTTTGGAGCCCAATAAAATAAAGTCTTCATGGCTTCAATTGTTTCCCCATTTATTTGCCCTGAAGAGATGGGATCAGATGCCAAGATTTTAGTTTTTTGAATGTTGAGTTTTAAGACAGCTTTTTCACTCTCCTCTTTCATTTTCATCAAGAGGCTCTTCAGTTCCTCTTTGATTTCTGCCATAAGGGTGGTATCATCTGCATATCTGAGGTTACTGACATTCTTCCTGCAATCTTGATTCCAGTCTGTGCTTCATCCAGTCTGGCATTTTCTACATATATGATAAACAAGCAGGGTGACAACATACAGCCTTGGTGTACTCCTTCCCAATTAAGAACAAATCTGTTCTATGTGTGGTTCTACCTGATGATTCTTGCCTGCATACAGATTTCTCAGGAGGCTGGAAAGGTAGTCTGGTATTCCCATCTCTTGAAGAATTTCCCACAGTTTCTTGTGAGGCATACAGTCAAAGATTTTAATGTAGTCTATGAAGCAGAAGTAAATGTTTTTCTGGATTTTTTTTTTTTTTTTTTTTTGCTTTTTCTATGATCCAATGGATGTTGGCAATTTGATTCCTGGTTCCTCTGTTTTTCCAAATCCTGCTTGAACTTCTAGAAGTTCTCTGTTCATGCACTATTGAAGCCTAGCTTGGAGAACTTTGTGCATTACTTTGCTAGCATGTGAAATGCATGCAATTATGCAGTAATTTGAACATTCTTTGGCATTGCCTTTCTTTGAGAAGGAATGAAAACTGAATTTTCCCAGTCCTGTAGCCACTGCTGAGTTTTCCAAAATACTGGTATATTGAGTGCAACGCTGTCACAGCATCATCTTTTAGAATTTGAAATAGGTCAGCTGAATATCCATCACCTCCACTGGCTTTGTTTGTAGTGATGCTTCCTAAGACCCCCTTGCTCTAGGATGTCTGGCTCTAGGTGAGTGATCACATCATCATGATTATCTGGGTCATGAAGATTTGTTTGTAGAGTTCATCTGTGTATTCTTGCCCCCTCTTTTTAATAACTTCTGCTTCTGTACCATTCTGTTCAGTTCAGTTCAGTTGCTCAGTCGTGTCTGACTCTTGCAGCCCCATGGACTGCAGCATGCCAGGCCTCCCTGTCCATCACCAACTCCCAGAGTTTACTCAAACTCATATGCATTGAGTCAGTGATGCCATCAAACCTTCTCTATTGTCCCCTTTTTCTCCCACCTTCAAACTTTCCCAGCATCAGGGTCTTTTCCAATGAGTTAGTTCTTCTCATCAGGTGATCAAAGTATTGGAATTTCAGCTTCAACATCAGTCCTTCCAATGAATATTCAAGACTGATTTCCTTTAGGACAGACTGGTTGGATCTCCTTGCAGTCCAAGGGACTCTCAAGAGTCTTCTCCAACATCACAGTTCAAAAGCATCAGTTCTTCGGCACTCAGTTTTCTTTACAGTCCAACTCTCACATCTATACATGACTACTGGAAAAACACATTGCTTTGACTAAACAGACCTTTGTTGGCACAGTAACGTCTCTGGTTTTTAATAAGCTGTCTAGGTTGGTCATAACTTTTCTTCCAAGGAGCGAGTGTCCTTTAATTTCATGGCTGCAGTCACCATCTACAGTCACTTCAGAGCCCTCCCAAATAAAGTCTCTCACTTTTTCCATTATTTCCCCATCTATTTGCCATGAAGTGATGGGGCCAGATGCCACGATCTTAGTTTTCTGAATGTTGAGCTTTAAGCCAACTTTTTCCCTCTCCTCTTTCACTTTCATCAAGAGGCTCTTCAGTTCTTCTACACTTTCTGCCATAAGGGGGGGGGGGTGTCATCTCCATATCTGATGTTATTGATATTTCTCCCAGCAATCTTGGTTCCCGTTTGTGTTTCATCCAGTCCAGCATTTTTCATGATGTACTCTGCATATAAGTTAAATAAGCAGGGTGACAATATACACCCTTGACATACTTCTTTCCCAATTTGGAACCAGTCTATTGTTCCATGTCCAGTTCTAACTGTTGCTTCCTGACCTGCATACAGATTTCTCAGGAGGCAGGTCAGGTGGTCTGTTATTCCCACCTGTTTAATAATTTCCCACAATTTGTTGTGATCCACACAGTCAAACGCTTTGCATAGTCAAAGAATTTTGGCCAAGATTTCTGTTAGGTCTGTCCTAACATTCTGGTAGCATTCTGTTACCATTTCTGTCATATGTTGTGCCCATTTTTGCATGAAATGTTCCCTTTGTATCTCTAATTTTTTGAAGAGATCTCTAGTCTTTCCCATTCTATTGTTTTCCTCTATTCCCTTGCATTGTTCACTAGGAAGGTTTTCTTATCTCTCCTTGCTATTCTTTGGAACTCTGCATTCGGATGGATATATCTTTCCCTTTTTCCTTTGTCTTCAGCTTCTCTTTTCTCAGGTATTTGTAAGCCCTCCTCATGCAACCATTTTGTCTTTTTGCATTTCTTTCTCTTGGGGATGGTTTTGATCACTGCTTCCTGTACAATGATACAAACCTTCTAAATGTCTCTTCAGGCACTCCCTCTGTCAGATCTAATCCCTTGAATCTATTTGCCACTTCTATTGTATAATTGTAAGGGTATTGATTTAAGTCATACCTTAATGGCCTAGTGGTTTTCCCTCCTTTCTTCAATATAAGTCTGAATTTTTCAATAAGGAGCTCATGATCTGAGCCACAGTCATCTCCCAGTCTTGTGTTTTCTGACTGTATAGAACCTCTCCATCTTTGACTGCCTAGAATACAATCAATCTGATTTTGGTTTTGACCATCTGGTGATGTCCAAGTTATCTCTTATGTTGTTGGAAGAGGGTGTTTGCTATGAGCAGCGTGTTCTCTTGGCAAAACTTTGTTAGCCTTTGCCCCGCTTCATTTTGTACTTGAAGGCCAAACTCTCCTGTTACTCCAGGTATCTCTTGACCTCCTGCTTTTGCTTTCCAGTCTCTTTTGATGAAAATGACATTCTTTTTTTAGTGTTATATCTGGAAGGTCTTGTAGGTCTTCATAGAACAGTTCAACTTCAACTGCTTTGGTATTAGTGTTTGAAGCATATACTTGAGCATATACTGTGATATTGTACGGTTTGCCTTGGAAATGAACAGAAATCATTCTGTCACTTTTGAGATTGCACCCAAGCACTCCATTTTGGACTCCTTTGTTGACTATGAGGGCTACTCCATTTCTTCTAAGGAGGTCTTGCCCACAGTAGTAGATACAATGGTCGTCTGAATTAAATTCCCCCATTCCACTCCATTTTAGTTCTCTAACTCCTAAATGTTGATGTTCACTCTTGCCATCTCCTTCTTGATTACAACCAATTTACCTGGATTCATGGACCTAACATTCCAGGCTCCTATGCTATGTCATTCTTTACAGCATTGGACTTTACTTTCTCCAGCAGACACATGCACAACTGGGTATTATTTCCAGTTTGGCTCAGGATCTTCATTCCTTCTGGAGCTATATTTCCCCTCTTCACCAGTAGCATATTGGGCACCCACCAGCCTGGGGAGTTCATCTTTCAGTGTCATATATTTTTGCCTTTGCATACTGTTCACGGGGTTCTCAAAGCAAGAATGCTAAAATGGCTTCCCATTTCCTCCTCCAGCGGAGCACATTTTGTCAGAACTTTCCAACATGACTCATCTGTCTTGGGTGGTCCTCCACATCATGACTCATAGTTTCACTGAGCTCACAGTTTCATATGAACAGTTATGTGCCAACAAATTTGACAACCTAGAATAAATGGACTAGTTTCTAGAAACATGGTCTACTAACACTGCATCAAGAAGAAACAGATAAGTTGAACAGACCAATCACTGGAAGTCAAAAAGGGTCAAAAGCAACAACAAAACAAACACAAACAAACAAAAATAAAACGGACAAGCAAAACACCTCCTTGCAAACAAAAAACAAAAGTCCAGTATCAGATTGCTTTGCTGGGGAGTTCTACCACAAAAAAGAAGAACTTGGACCTATTCTTCTCAAATTATTCTGAAACACTGAAGATGAGGGAACTCTCCCAAATTCATTTTATTGGGCCACCATTATCTTGACACTGAAACCACACAAAGGAACTACCAAAACATAAAATTACTGGCCAATATCTTTGATAAATAGAGAATCAAAAATTATCAACTAAATTTTAGGAAATCAAATCCAAAAAACAGAAAAAATAATTATATATTATGATCAAGTTGGATTCATTCCAGAATTGCAAGGATAATTCAACATCAATCAATATGATGCATCATGTGTAACAAAAGGAAAGACAAAAAAAAAAAAAAAATCTCAATAGACACAGAAAGAGCATTTGGAAAATTTAGTATCCATTTATGATAAAAAGTCTCAACAAAGTGAGTACAGAAGGAACATATCTCAACATAATAAAAGTTATTTAAGACAAACCCACAGCTAACATAATACTCAATGGTGAAAAGCTGAAAGCCTTCCCACTAAATTCAGAAACAGGAAAAGGAAACCTTTTCTCAGTACTTCTATTCAACATAATATTGGAAGTCCTAGTCACAGCAACCAGACAAGAAAATGAAATTATATTTATCCAAATTGGAAAAGGGTCACTATTTGTAGAAGACATGGATGCTCTTTATAGAGAATCCTAAAGTCTCCACAAGGAAAAAAAACAAACAAACAAACTATTAAAACTAATAAATGAACACAGTGAGGTAGAAAGATAAAAGGTTAATATACAAAAATCTGTTCCATTTCTTTAGATTAACAATGAAATATCAGAAAGAGAAAGCCAAAAAAAAGTTTGTGTTTAAAATCATGTCAAAAAACCCCCAAATACCTATAGGAATACACTTAACCAAGGAAGTTAAAGATCTTTATACTGAAACTCCAAAAACTTGATAAAGGAACTTGAAGATGATTCAAAGAAATGGAAAGATGTCCCTTGCTCTTGGATTAGAAGAGTCAGTATTGTTAAAATAGCCATACTACCCAAAGCAATATATATATTTAATGCAATAACTATTAAAATTCTTTGACAGTTTTTACATACCTAGAACAAATAATCCTAAAATTTATATGGAACCACAAAAGACCCAGAGATGCTAAAGCAATCCTGAGGAAAAAGAACAAAGCTGAAGGTATAACTTTCCAAAATTTCAGGCTATACTACAAAGTTAAAGTGGTCTAAACAGTATGGTATTGGCACAAAAATAGACATATAGAGCAATGGTGGAGAATAGAGAACCCAGAAATAAACCCACACACTTAGAGTCAATTAATCTATGACAAAGGAAACAAGAATATATAATGGAGAAAAGACCAACTCTTTAGTGGGCAGGTAAAGCTGGACCACCACATGAAAATCAATTAAGTTAGAATACACCCTCACATCATACACAAAAATAAATTAAAAATCGTTTAAAGACCTAAATATAAGAAATGGGCATGCGTGCTCAGTCAGTCGCTCATGTCCAACTTTTTGTGACCCCATGGACTGTAGCTTTCCACGCTCCTCCATTGATGGAATTCTCCAGGCAAGAATGCTGGAGTGAATTGCCATTTCTTACTCCAGGGGATCATTCTCTGACATTTTCTTACTCTAGGGAAAATATTCTCTCACATAAGTTGCAGCAATATTTTCTTAGATCAGTCTCCCAAGGCAAAATAAATGAAAGTAGAAATAAACAAATAGGAACTAATCCAAAGATTCTGCATAGCAAAGGAAATCATCACCAAAACAAAAAGACAGCCTACTGAAAGGGAGAAAAAGTTTGCAAATGATATAACAGATAAGCAATTATATTCAAATTATGCAAACAGCTCATCCAACTCAATACCAAGACAATGCAAAACTATCCATTCAAAACTGAGCAGACGACCTAAATAGACCTGTTTTTCCAGAAAGATATGCATATGATCAACAGGCACATGAAAAGGTGTTCAACATCACAAATTATTAGAGAAATGCAAATCAAAACCACAAACTAGGAGTATGGGATATTTTGCTGAAAGTTTTCACTTTCATCTCAGGTTCAAAGGATTTGTTAACAAAATAAGCCACTCATTATACACAAATAAATAATACCAGTATTTATTAGAGAATTATCTAGCTTACTTTCAATATACTAACATTAAAAGAAAAGGGAAATAGAAACAGTAGAGGCAATATCACCAAATTAAGTTTTGATGAACATCCAGACTTAAACACACTGGGAAATCCCATGACGCAGCACATCTAAAGTCCCAGTTGGGAAAAGGTCCCAGGCAACACGTCCACTCTACTTCACAATCCCAGGATGCAAACTGGTATCATCATCAATCTATGAGCAAACCACAGCAGTTCTGGTTTCATGTTAATGTTCTGTCTTATAAAACTTGGAATGTTGTTAAGCCTGGGACTTGGGTGGCCAGGATCCCTCCAGAGGCTCAACAATTTCAAGGTTTATCCCTTATCTCATCTCTGGTAAAACAAGTCTTACACTCACAGCAGGAAAGGCACTCATAATAAATGCAGTATCCAGGAAGGTTAGAAGCAAGGTCAGAGGTCTGTTCTGCTTTGACTCTGAAGCCTAAGCAAAACTATTTACTTAATTTCCCTAACAGGGATTAGCAGATACAAACTACTATGCATAAAGTAGATACAAAGATTTACGGTATAGAACAGGGAATTATATTCAATATCTTGTAATGATATAATGGAATATAATCAGAAAAATTTCAATAACCTCAGATACGCAGATGACACCACCCTTATGGCAGAAAGTGAAGAACTAAAGAGCCTCTTGATGAAAGTGAAAGAGGAGAATGAAAAAGTTGGCTTAAAGCTCAACATTCAGAAAACTAAGATCATGGCATCCAGTCCCATCACTTCATGGGAAATAGATGGGGAAACAGTGGAAACAGTGGCTGACTTTATTTTTTTGGGTTCCAAAATCACTGCAGATGGTGATTGCAGCCATGAAATTAAAAGACACTTACCTCTTGGAAGGAAAGTTATGACCAACCTAGACGGCATATTGAAAAGCAGAGACATTACTTTGTCAACAAAGGTCTGTCTAGTCAAGGCTATGGTTTTTCCAGTGGTCATGTATGGATGTGAGAGTTTCTTTATAAGAAAACTGAGTGCTGAAGAATTGATGCTTTTGAACTGTGGTGTTGGAGAAGACTCTTGAGAGTCCCTTGGACTGCAAGGAGATTCAACCAGTCCATCCTAAAGGAGATCAATCCTGGTTGTTCATTGGAAGGACTGACGCTGAAGCTGAAATTCCAATACTTTGGCAACCCAATGAGAAGAGCTGACTCATTTGAAAAGACCCTGATGCTGGGAAAGATTGAGGGCAGGAGAAGGGGATGACAGGATGGGATGGTTGGATGGCATCACAGACTCAATGGACATGAGTTTGTGTAAACGCTGGGAGTTGGTGATGGACAGGGAGGCCTGGCATACTGCAATTCATGGGGTTACAAAGAGTCAGACATGACTGAGCAAGTGAACTGAACTGAATCAGAAAAAGTAACTGAATCATTATGCTGTACAATATAATAAGTTAAGCATCAATTTAAAAAATTGGGTCTCAGATAAACAGTCAGGTCAAAATTTCTAAATGTCTACAGATCCAAATATCCTGCCATAATCAAGTCTGTAGGCTTTCTTATGGTTGAGTGGTATGCCATTGTGTGTGTATATATATACATATATATATATATATATATGTATATACCCACATCTTCTTTATCCATTTATCCATGCATTGAGACTTAAATTGTTTCCATATCTTTGATATTGCAAATAATGCTGCAATGAACTTAAGGATGCATGTATATTTTTGATTTAATATTTCCATGGTCTTTGGATAAATACCCAGAAAATATACAGGTTGGTCACACAGTAGTTTTTTTTTTATTAATTTTTTGAGAAACCTCCATACTGTTTGGTACAATAGCTGTACAAATTTACAATAACACTACAGTCTACAACTGTTTGCATTTGATGACATTATAGATGAACCTTGAGGGTATTATGCTAAGTGAAATAAGCCAGATGGAAAAACACAAATACTGTATGATTTCACTTATAGTGGAATACAAAACATAACAAAAGCAATGAACAAGCAAAATAAAACAGAACAAAGCTCAGATGAAGAAAACAGTTTAGTGGTTACCAGAAGGAAAGGGAGACAGGTAAGGTGTCTGATATTCCCATCTCTTTAAGAATTTTCCCATCTCTTTAAGACTGTGTGATCTACACAATCAAAGGCTCTGACATAGTCAATAGAGCAGAAGTAGATGTTTTTCTGGAACTCTTTTGTTTTTCCTATGACCACCTGACCTGCCTCCTGAGAAACCTGTATGCAGGTCAAGAAGCAATAGTTAGAATCAGACATGGAACAATGGACTGCTCCCAAATTGGGGAAGGAGTCTGTCAAGACTATATATCGTCACCCTGTTTATTTAACTTATGTGCAGAGTACATGATGAAAAATGCCAGGCTGGATGAAGTACGAGCTGGAATCAAGGTTGCTGGGAGAAATATCATTAACCTCAGATATGCAGATAACACCATCCTTATGGCAGAAAGCAAAGAGGAATTAAAAGGCCTCTTGATGAAAGTGAAAGGGGAAAGTGAAAAAGTTGTCTTAAAGCTCAACATTCAAAAAACTAACATCATACCATCCGGCCCTATCACTTCATGGCAAATAGATGCAGAAACAATTTAAAGAGTAACAGACTTTTCTTGGGCTCCAAAAATCACTGCAGATGGTGACTGCAGCCATGAAATTATAAGATGCTTGCTCCTTGGAAGAAAAACTATGGCAAACCTAGACAGCATATTAAAAAGCAGAGACATTACTTTGCCAACAAAGGTCCATCTAAAGAAAGCTATGGATTTTCCTGTAGTCATCTGGATATGAGAGTTGGACCATAAAGAAAGCTGAGCACTGACGAATTGATAGTTTTGACCTGTGGTATTGGAGAAGATGCTTGAGATTCCCTTGGACTGCAAGGAGCTCAAGCCAGTCAACCCTAAAGGAAATCAATCCTGCGTATTCATTGGAAAGATTGATGCTGAAGCTGAAACTTCAATATTTTGGCCACCTAATACAAAGAACTGACTCATTAGAAAAGACCCTGATGCTGGGAAAGATTGAAGGCAGGAAGAGAAGGGAATGACAGAGGATTAAGTGGTTGGATGGCATCATCGACTCGATGGACATGAGCTTGAGCAAGTTCTGGGAGCTGGTGATGGACAGGGAAGACTGCCATGATGCAGTCCCTGGGATCACAAAGAGTCAGACATGACTGAGCGACAGAACTGAACTGCACTGAGAGGGAAGAGGGTGAGTGAAATGCGTGAAAGGGTTCAACGTTATGGTGATGGATGGCAACCACTCTTGTGATGATGATCTCTCTGCCTATATACAGATGTTGAACTCAGTGATG
This sequence comes from Cervus canadensis, assembly GCF_019320065.1. NCBI lineage: Eukaryota > Metazoa > Chordata > Mammalia > Artiodactyla > Cervidae > Cervus > Cervus canadensis. Next base: position 58,607,779 of record NC_057404.1, read on the forward strand.
TATGCCTGAAACATTTATAACATTTTGCATTCTGCATTAACATTAACACTCTGCAATCTGAAGTAACCTCACTGTCTGCCATCCTATTTAAAATTGCTACAGACCCTTTCAAAGTTTATTTTTCTCTGTGGGCTGTATCACCTCCCTCCCCCTCATTTTTTATTGAGCTAAAGTATATAAAATGTAAAATTTACTACTTTAATTTACTATTTAACCATTTTTTAAAAATGTATACTTTTAGTGATATTAAATACATTCATGTTGTTGTGCAGTGAAAAATCACCATCCATCCTAATGGGTTTTGTATCACTTTTTAACCACTATAAAACATGTGACAAATTATCTTGTTATTTTTTCACTCCCTTAAAAAGTTAAACTACATGAGTATAGGCTTGCTTTTTTCCTGTTTGTTCAGTGTGCTGTATACAGGGTGTAGACAGTGCCTGGCAGGTGTTAAGAAAATAACAGTTGGAAGAATGAATGAGTTAATGAATGAGTGAGTGTGTGAATTGGGTTAAATTTTATTTTCTTATTGATATATTTGTTAACCACAAGATTATGGTGGATTAACAATTTAAAGATTTGGGAGAAGACAGATATTCTGCAAAATTAAATTTTTGTGTTTAGAAAGGAAGTAAGCATTAAAATCTTTTATACTAGTATTTTTAATAAGAATTTGATTATTATAATGAAAGTCTTGTTACTTCAATTTACTATGTGAAGTTAAAGTATTTACTTATCTAATTTATTAGATTTGTAAGACCTGTTTAAGTAATTGGGCAAGATCTATTTGAAGACAACTGATGTGCTTAAGGGAAAAATAAGAGTTGGTGATGGCCAGGGAGGCCTGGCGTGCTGCAGTTCATGGGTTGCAAAAAGTCGGACACTATTGAGCGACTGAACTGAACTGAACTGAACTGAAACTTGTACATGCAATTTGAAATATTGAAGACATTTAACTGCCTAAGCAGTTCCAAATATTATTCAAAAATCTCTCAAAAATGGTTATTAAAATTTACTTGTCTTACAAGTAAGACTTATAAGATCATGAAGTGAACTTAATTGTTTAGGAAGAATCAGGGTTTTAAAATGGGAAAGTTGATAGATGGATTATACACATGGTAAACTTCTGAAGTTTCTTTTCTACATATAAAACTATTTGTTAGGACACCATAAGAACTCAAATCAACTGTACCAAATATAGTACTTTGAATTATGCTTTTCAAGGAAAAGTGTAAGTTTTCCCATTAAACTCTGTATGTTCAGGGAATATCTATTTGGAAGATTTCTTTCTTTAGATAAAACCACCATCTGTTGTAGTAAAAAGAAGACTATTTGTAATATTTTCTGTCTGTTTATCCTAGTTCAACAGTTCATCATATGTTACTGAATACAATAAAACAAGGAAATCTTGTTTAAAATAAAACTATCAAAATTTCAATAAACAGAAATCATCATCCATGCTAAATATTTTTTAACAAAGATGCACATTCTTCTTAAATTACCCATTATTCTTTTTATCACTTTTAAAAAAATTTTAAAGAGTAGATAGAATGCAATAAATAAAATAAAATGTGTTGCAATAGAAATAATACCATGTTAATTAATATCTTTACTAGGCTGAAAATGAAGTTAGAAGTTATTAAATGTTTCCCAAATTTCTACTTTGCCAATATACTCATGTTTAGTTCATCTTTGCATTTTTCAGTATGTAAATTATAGGAAGATAATTACTACAAAAGCTTATCATAATTCTAAGGTTGGAGGGAAGTACAAGAGAGAGGAGACATATGCATTCATATGGCTGATTCATGTTGATATTTGGCAGAAACCAACTCAATTCCATAAAGCAATTATCCTCCAATTAAAAACTAAATAAATTTAAAATTAAAAGAGAAGTTTGCCATAATTCCAGAGATATAATAAATTATTGTGGAAATAGTATAAACTGAGTTTGGCACTGATTTAAGACATACAAACCTTCGGAAATAAGTGCTGAAGGAAAATAATTGTGTGAACCACAGGCAATCTAGTTCTTCGTTAACCTGAGTTATTGTATGACTTATATTCTTAATATTATTCTTTCTACCATTTTTCTCTGGGAATTAAAAAAAAAAAAATACCCAGAATTTCAGAGGTGATCGCTTTGCCTTACTTGATATTTGTAAGAATACAGATAGAATATTGTGCTCAGTTTGAGAACATTGAAAATCTAAAGAATGCCTTATGTTTTCATTAATTCATTCACTCATAAGTACTTCAAGCACTTATTGAACATTTACATGGTCCAGGAAACATAAAAGGCAAGTTAAAGTGGGGGACATCCTTTCTTAGAAGTTTGAAGTCTATTCAAGGCAACTTTGGAAATCTTGCTCATTTTCCCCTGGGATGACTTCTAGATTTAAGATCAGTAAAGGGTATTATCAAAATTTATGTAATCATGAAATGGAACACGCTATCTGCAGAATCTTCAAGAGAAAGCCATCACCTACAGAGTATGCTTAACCACACAATTCCCACAGAGTTGTGTTTAACTCCACAGGCTTGCAGTTGCTACATGTTATAAACTTTTGCTCCCTTAGCCAGAACTAGTTTTTGCCAGAAAAATTCAAAAAGAAGCTCTGTACATAGCACATTAGATAGATATTGGTGAAATTTTAAAGAATATGTTATACAAGCTAGCTGATTTACATTGCTAGTATTCTGCCAAAAAAAAAAAAAAAAAGAAAAAAAGAAAGAAAAGAAAGCATACATATACTGTATCTGGACCAGACCTTATTTGATACTTCATTATGGGGCCAACATTTTAGATCATTAAAATACAGAGACAAAAAGTAAATGCTTTGACCCTTTATGGTCCTATTAAAAAAAAAAAAAAGTATTTTCAGTAATTCTAATCCTAACTAAGAATTAGATGTTCTGGACAAAAGTAACATAAAACAAAATAAAATCCATTTGAAAGCTTCATATAAAATCCAGTGGAAAGCTTCCAAATAGCAAGTATTTGTGAGACCAAGGTCCTAAGGAGAATGGAAGTTCAGAGGTTTGGTATAGTATCTGTCAATTCGAAGAGTAAAATTGTGAGCTGCAAAATGAGACTGAACATGATGCTCCAGTTTAAAAAAAAAAAAAAGTGGGTTTTAGGGACTACAAAGTAAGAAGAAGTCTAGCAAACATTAAAGGTTCTATGCTATGGCCCTGGATGGTTCTACCCTAGAAATCAAGGATGAATAAGAAGTAAGGCTCAAAATCATTTCCTGAGTAGATTAAGATGACCTGGGATCCCTAGCACCTTAGTAGAAGAAAAATCATCTAGAGATTCAAACTACCTGTACTTTTCCATTAAAATGTTTGACATTAAAAGAAAAGTCACCAGGTATTACAGAATCAAAAGAGAATAAATGAATCAAAATATAAGTCAGAAAAAAAAATCCAAACTGAAGTACGAGGGACAAATGATAGAAAAAACATAAAAGTTCAAAAGAAACGTGTGGCATGGTAAAAGGGTCCACCATATGTGAAACTGGAGTCTCAGAAAGAGGAGAGAAGCCATGGGGTAGCAGTAATATGTGAAGAGAGAATGCCTGAGACTTTTGCCAAGACTGGTTCTCATGATGAAGATCTGAGAAAAATCTCCTGTGGCTTAGATAGAAAGAAGGAAAGAGTAATCCTCTTGAAAAACACTGAACGCATTCTCCATAACCTACTCTCTAGAGGAAAAAAACCTCAGCAGAGCTTTATCCCAAGTGAGGGAAGGGCACTTATATTTCACTGTAGTCCCCTCTAGAATTTCTGTCTCACATACAGGAGAAATCTCTTGGAAAGGTGACCCTCCAAGGACACAGATCCACACAAAGACTGAGATTTAATTTTAGAATTACAGAATACTTCCCCTTCCTTCCCCACACCTTGATGGAACATACCATCAAGGTTGCAATATAGCAACAGTGGCTTATGCTGCAAAAGCTGTGAGCCACAGACACTCTTTTTTTTTTTTTTTTTTTTTTTTATTTCAACTACAGAGGGCAGGTCTTTATTCCCAATCCCGATCCCCCCTCCCACCTCCCTCTCCACCCGATTCCTCTGGGTCTAAGAATGACTATGGGGAGGCAGCCCCAAGATGGTGGAGGAATAGGATGGGGAGACCACTTTCTCTCCGACAGATTCACCAAAAGATCATTTGAATGTGGGGCAACTTCCACAAAAAAACTTTTGAATGCAGTCAGAGGACACCAGACACCTAGAAAGGCAGCCCAATCTCTTTGAAAGGATATAGGACAAAATATAAAAGATGGAAAACAGAGACAAAGTATTTAGGGATGAGACCTGTCCTGGGGAGGGAGTCGTGAAGGAGGAGAAGTTTCCACACAATAGGGAACCCTCTCACAGACAGTCAGTGGGGAGTTCTGGAATCTCAGAGGGCAATGTGATGGGGGGAAAAAAAAAAAACCCACAGAATACCTGCCTAACCACAATTACCAATGGAGAAGCGGCTCAGACTCTCACTTCCACCAGCATCAAGAGGGGGCTGGGTAGATGCGCGGGCTGCAATCTCAGCCTCAGAGACCACATCTTCTGCCAAACTGTAAGCAGGCTCCCAGTTGCTAACCACATCTTCCTGGGATCCTGGATGGTTCACATTGGCCGGGAGTGTCACAACATGAGATCAGCTCCAACTATGCACCTGGACCGCGCCCTCTCAGTGCACCCAGGAAACTGACAACTGCTAGAAGTGACTGGTGCATCAGATTAAAACCCTGCAGTTAATGCTGAAACTGTGCATTTGAGGAGGAACTATAGACTTTGAGAACAATTACAAGCCCCAAAAGAGACAATCTGACCCTGAATTGACCCCACACTGCCCACAACAGCTCCAGAGAAATTCCTGGATATATTTTTTACTTTTATCACTTTTAAAATTTAGTTCTTTAACTTTCACTTTTATAGCCTAATATTACATTTAAAACTTACTTTTTAAAAACACTCCATACTTTTTTAAATTTATGTGATTGATTTTTTTGTTTTGCATTTTTATACTGTATTTTTGAGAGTCTAATCTCTATTCTAGGTTTTTAATCTTTGCTTTCGATATTTGTTTTCAATTTTGTGCCTTTAAGAATCTAATCTTTAGTATCTATTTTCACTTAGGGATTTGATTACTGGCTTGACTGTTCTCTCCCCTTTTGACTCTCCCTTTTCTCCTCCTGGTCAGCTCTATCTCCCTCCTCCCTCTTCTCTTCTCTATATAATTCTGTGAATCTCTCTGCGTCTTCCTGGTTGTGGAGAGCTGTTTCCCTATTAACCTAGGGTTTTTATCTTCTGTGTTGTGTTGGTGGACAAGTCTTGAAGCTACTGTAAGACAGGGACCAAAATCTAGAAGCAGAATGCTCAACTCCAAAACTTCAGACCATCATAGAACTCCTGATCCCAGGGAATATTAATAGAAAAGAGCCCATCCAAAAGTCACTATTCCTACACTGAAACCAAGCTTCACCCAAGAGCCAGCATGTTCCAGTGCCAAACACACCATGCTAATTCTCCAGCAAAACAGGAACACAACCTTGGGCATTAAAAGATGGGCTGCCCAAAGCCATGCTATACCTATGGACACTGCAAAATTCACCACTGGACACTTCATTGCACTCCAGAGAGAAGATCCAGTTCCACCCACCAGAACACAGACACAGTTCCCCCAAGCAGGAAACCTTGACAAGCCACTGGTCCAGCTGCACCCACAGGAAGCAGGCTCAGAAATTAAGAGGAGCCATGGCCCTCCAGCCTGAAGAAAGGGGACCCCAAACACAGCAATCTAAACAAGATGAAAAAGCAGAGAAATATCCAGCAGGTGAAGGAACATGATAATAATCCACCAAATCAAAAGAGGAGGAGATAGGGAGTCTACCTGAAAAAGAATTCAGAATAATGATAGTAAAGCTGATCCAAAATCTTGAAAACAAAATGGAGCTACAGATAAATAGAGACACAGATTGAGAAGATGCAAGAAATGTTTAACAAGGACCTGGAAGAAACAAAGAAGAGTCAGTCAATAATGAACAGCACAATAACTGAGATTAAAAACACTCTGGAGAAAACCAATCATAGAATAATTGAGACAAAAGAAAAGATAAGTGAGGTGGAAGATAGAATGGTGGAAATAAATGACGCTAAGCAGAAAAAAAGAAAAAAGAATAAAAAGAAATGAGGACAACTGCAGAGACGTTTGGGAAAATGTTAAACACCCCAACATTTGAATCATAGGTGTCCCAGGAGAAGAAGACAAAAAGAAAGGATATGAGTAAATACTTGAAGAGATAATAGTCAAAAACTTCCCTGAAATAGCCACCCAAGTCCAAGAAACTCAGAGACTCCAAAACAGGATAAACCCAAGGTGAAACACCCCCAAGTTACATATTAATCAAAATATCAAAAATGAAACAGAAAGAGCAGATATTAAAAGCAGCAAGGGGAAAGCAACAAATAACATACAATGTAATCCCCATAAAGATAACAGCTTATCTTTCAATAGAAACTCTTCAGGCCAGAAGGGAATAGCAGGACATACTTTAATGAAAGAAAAGCCTACAACCTAGATTACTCTACCCAGCAAGGATTTCGCTCAGATTTGGAGAAATCAAAAACTTTACAGACAAGCAAAAGCTGAGAGAATTCAGCACCACCAAACCAGCTCTTCAACACAAAACAGGTTTATAAAAATGAACGCAAAACAACAAAGTAAATGATAACAGGATCATACTTATCAATAATTACCTTAAAAATAAATGGGTTAAATGCTCCAACCAAAACACAAAGATTGGCCAAATGGATACAAAAACAAAACCCCTATATATGCTGTCTACAAGAGATCCACCTCAAACCTAGGGACAGAGCTGGAAAAAATATTTCATGCAAATGGAGACCAAAATAAAGTGGGAATAGCAATATTCTTATCAGATTTAAAACAAGACTTTGGTTTCCTCAGGGTGTATGCCTAGGAGTGGGATTGCTGGGTCGTATGGTGGTTTTATTCTTAGTTTTTTAAGGAATCTTCAGGGTTTAAAAAGACACATGTATCCCATTGTTCATTGTAGCACAATTTACAATAGCTAGAACATGGAAGCAACCTAGATGTCCATTAACAGATGAATGAATAAAGAAGTTGTGGTACCTATAACACAATGGAATATTAATCAGCCGTAAAAAGGAATGCATTTGAGTCAGTTCTGATGAGGTGGATGAACCTAGAACCTATTATACAGAGTGAAGTGAGTCAGAAAGAGAAAGATAAATATCATATTCTAACACACACACATAGAATATAGAAAATATATTTTATATATATTTTCAGAATACAGAAAAATGGTACTGAAGAATTTATTTACAGGGCAGCATTAGAGAAACAGACATAGAGAATAGACTTATGGACATGGGGAGAGGGGAAGAGAGGGTGAGATGTATGGAAAGAGTAACATGGAGACTTACATTACCAAATGCAAAATAGATAGCCAAGGGGAATTTGCTGCATGGTTCAGGAAACTCAAACAGGGGCTCTGTATCAACCTAGTGGGGTGGGATGGGGAGGGAAATGGGAGGGAGGTTCAAAAGGGGAGGGGTATATGTATACTTATGGCTGATTCATGTTGAGGTTTGAGAGAAAACAGAAAAATTCTGTAGAGCAATTATCCTTCAGTAAAAAAAATAAATTAAAAAAAAAAGGACTTTGAAATAAAGACTGAGATAAGAGACAAAGAAGGACACCACATAATGATAAAGGGATTAATCCAAGAAGCAGATATAACAATTATAAATATATATAAACCCAACATAGGAGTGCCTCAATACAGAAGGCAAATGCTAACAAGTATGAAAGTGGAAATTAATAGTAACACAATAATAGTGGGGGACTTTAATACCCTACTTATACCTATGGATATATCAACCAAATAGAAAATTAACAAGGAAACACAAGTTTTAAATGATACAATGGGCCAGTTAGACCTAATTGATATCTAGAGGGCATTTCATCTGAAAACAATGGACTTCACCTTTTCAAGTGCACACAGAACATTCTTCCGGATAGATTACATCCTAGACCACAAATCTAGCCTTGGTAAATTAAAAAGAAGAAAGAAAAACTGAAATCATTTCAAGCGTCTTTTCTGATCACAATGCAGTAAGATTAGATATCAACTACAGGAAAAAATGAAAATAAAAAACACAAACATATGGAGGCCAAACAACACCTTCTGAATAACCAACAGATCACAGAAGAAATCAAGAAAGAAATAAAAATATGCATAGAAACAAATCATAATGAAAACACAAAAGCACAAAACCAATGGTATTCAGTAAAAGTAGTGCTAAGAGGGAAGTTCATAGCAATACAAGCCTACCTCATGAAACAAGAGTAACATCAAATAAACAATCTAACCTTACACCTAAAGCAACTAGAAAAAGAAGAACAAAAAACTCCCAAAGTTAGTAGAAGAAAATAAATCATAAAAATCAGAGCAGAAATAAATGAAAATGAAATGAAGGGGACTATATCAAAGATCAATCAAACTAAAAGTTGGGTTCTTTGAGAAGATAAACAGAATAGAAAAACTGTTAGCCAGACTCACCAAGGATAAAAAGGAGAAGAATCAAATTAATAAATATTAGAAATGAAAATGGAGAAATCACAACAGACAACACAGAAGATCATAAGAGACTACTATGAGCAACTATATGCCAATAAAATGGACAACTTGGAAGAAATGGTCAAATTCTTAGAAAAGTGTAACCTTCCAAAATTGAACCAGGAAAAAAATAGAAAATCTGAACAGACCAATCACAATGGTTTTGGAAATCAAAACCGTAATAAAAATTCTTCCAACAAACAAAAGCCCAGAACCAGGTACCCTACTCAAACTCATTCTATGAAACCACAATCACCCTGAAACCAAAATCAGACAAAGATGACATATACATAGATCACACACACGCACACACACACACATACACAGAGAGAAAGAGAGAGAAAGAAAGAAAACTACAGGCCAATATCACTGATGAACATAGATGCAAAAATCCTCAACAAAATTCTAGCAAACAGAATCCAACAACATATTAAAAAGATTGTACATCATGACCAAGTGGGCTTTATTCCAGTGATGCAAGGATTCTTTAGTGGTCACAAATCAATCAATGAGATACACCACATTAACAAATTGAGGAAAGGGAGAGAAGAAGATGGAGGAGCAAGACGGGGAGATCACCAGCTTTCTCCCAAATACATCGAAAACCCATGAAGTTATGTAACAACTCCTATGAAGCAACCTCTAGGCAACAACAGAAGACCCCAGGCCTCCATGGGTGAGAGGGTAACAGGCAGGAAGGCCAGGGGTCACCAAATGGAGGAAATAGGCTGCAAGTGCCAGACACTTTTATCTCTCTTAAGCGTCAGGAGGAAAGAAACAAGTGATATTATTTTTTCCTTCTCTATACAAATTTAAAAGGAGGTTTCTCTTAAAATACTGTGTTGCCATAGTGACACCTAGTTTCACCTGAAGCTAACTATTCTCAAACCTTGGGTTCAGTGCAGTTCAGTTCAGTTCAGTCACTCAGTCATGTCTGACTCTTTGTGACCCCATGAATCACAGCACACCAGGCCTCCCTGTCCATCACCAACTCCAGGAGTTGACTCAAACCCATGTCCATCAGGTCGGTGATGCCATCCAGCCATCTCATCCTCTGACATCCCCTTCTCCTCCTGCCCCCAATCCCTCCCAGCATAGGGTCTTTTCCAATGAGTCAACTCTTCTCATGAGGTGGCCAAAGTACTGGAGTTTCAGCTTCAGCATCAGTCCTTCCAATGAACACCCAGGGCTGATCTCCTTCAGGATGGACTGGTTGGATCTCCTTGCAGTCCAAAGGACTCTCAAGAGTCTTCTCCAACACCACAGTTCAAAAGCATCAATTCTTCAGCACTCAGCTTTCTTCACAGTCCAACTCTCACATCCATGCATGACCACTGGAAAAACCATAACCTTGAGCAGATGGACCTTTGTTGGCAAAGTAATGTCTCTGCTTTTTAATATGCTATCTAGGTTGGTCATAACTTTTCTTCCAAGGAGCAAGCATCTTTTAATTTCATGGCTGCAATCACCATCTGCAGTGATTTTGGAGCCCCCAAAAAATTAAAGTCTGACACAGTTTCCACTGTCTCCCCATCTATCTCCCATGAGGTGATGGGACCAGATGCCATGATCTTAGTTTTCTGAATGTTAAGCTTTAAGCCAACTTTTTCACTCTCCTCTTTCACTCTCATCAAAAGACTTTTTAGTTCTTCTTTACTTTCTGCCATAAGGGTGGTGTCATCTGCATATCTGAGGTTATTGATATTTCTCCTGGCAATCTTGATTCCAGCTTGTGCTTCTTCCAGCCCAGTGTTTCAATACATTTTTCTTACGGAAATATTTGTCTTGAGCTATGTTAATGTATCATGCATTTACCCCACACTCTGTCTTCAAGTTGGTTCGCCTAATGGCTCAGAACCTACTTGACAAACCAGTATGTTATACTCAGATATTGTTCCCCTAATCTATGTAAATGAAACTATTTGTATGGTAATCTGCCCTTCTACAAGATTCAAGTCAATCATTTTATGGCCTGGGATGAATTATCTGGTGACAAGACTATCCCAAAATGCATCTTATGGATAAGGGGCCTGGTGCCATTCTGAGTTTTAAGACATTCCTTTCTTTTCATTAGCAGACTGCTAGTGACTGTATAACATACAGCTGAAGACTAGCAGGGGATACTCTTTCTGCGCCTTCTGATGCCTATGTCACAAGCTTTCTCTATCTCCTTTATACTTTAATAAAACTTTATTACACAAAAGCTCTGAGCGATCCAGCCTCATCTCTGGCTCTGGATTGAATTAATCTCCTCCAGAAGCCAAGAATCCTGGCATCTTATCATTCAGCAGCAACCTTTCAGAGGGACAGGCTAAGCTCCCTGAAATGAGGTAGGAGAGAGTTGGGAGACACAAAAAGGAAATGATGGAGAACTGGGAAGGAGCTTGTGCCCCAAGGAGCGGGGAGGAAGCCCTGAAACAGGAGTTCCGGGGCACAGGGAAACTCCCTCACAGGAGGGCCCAAAGGGGAGTCTTGGAAAACCAGGCAAAGCAGGGACTTCGAGGGCAGTAAGCAGAGAACGCTGTACTTCTCAGCTCTTTCACAGCTCATGGACAGCAGCTTGGGGAGCTGAGAGTGGTGCAGCATACACACCCAGCCAGCACACACAACTCTTGCAGCACAGAGGGCGGGCCTCAGTGGCTGAGTGTGACGGGGCAGACAAACCTGGCTAGCAGGCATCACAGAGGGCAGGCCCAGTTAGCAAGCAGACAAAGACAGCTGACGCAAAGGGCGGGAATGGGGTGCCATTAGAGGGGAGGCGTACTAACTTGGGCAGCGTACACGACCCTCCCGGCATAGCCAAAAGAAAAAGAAATAACCCCAGCTACCAAGAGTGAAGGCAGTGAGACGAAACGAGGGCACATAAACGCTGCGACACGGAAGGCGGGCATGGGGAGCCAAAACAAGTCCACACTAGCCCCGTGATGCAGAGACCAGCCCGGGGAGCTGAAACAAGCGCACCCAAGCCCATGACACAGAGGGTGGACCTCGGGAACTGAGAGTCAAGTGCGCACAACCTGCAACACAGAGGATGTGCTTAGGGGGCTGAAGGAAGCCTACACAAGTTGCTGCGTCGCAGAAGGATCCACAGAAGCACCTACCTAGCAAGTTTCAGCCTGCAGTGAAGGGAAGGACAGGGGAACAGAAGCATTGGCAATGATCCCAGAGACAAGCAGAGGACTGGTGGCACTGCAGTTATGCTGAGAGAGCCACTTTGGAGCAGCTGTGGACACAGACATGCCTAATACCCTGAAAGCTAGAACAACTGCCCAAAATCATACTGGACCCGTGAATACTCCAAAACCTACTAGTGGGCACTGCACTGCCCTTCAGAGAGACGAGATCCCACTCCATCAACCAGCACACAGGTACAAGCTCCGCCAACCAGGAGCACGTACAAGGCACTAACCCAACCCCATCCACAGGGGCAGACTCCACAGCCAAGAATTATGACCTTGAAAACCCTTTTTAATTTTTTTCCTTGTTTTCTTTTTCTTTTCTTTTTTTTCTCTTATACATCACACTGTTTATTCCCTCAACATATCTTCACCTTCAGACTAGCATTTAGCAGTGCTGTGGAGTTTTCCTTTTTGTTTTTCTTGTTATTAAAAAAAAAATCATTTTAAGATTGTTTCTTCTTATAAAGTACATTGCTTATTCCCCAACATATTTCCACCATCACATTAGTTTCTTGCAGTGCTGTGGAGTTTTCCTTGTTAAAAAAAAAAAAAAAATCATTTTAAGATTTTTTTCTCTTTTTTTCTTATAAATCACGCAGTTTATTCCCCACATGTTTCCACCCCCCATATTTGCCTTTTATGGTGCTGTGGAGTTTTCCTCTTTGTGTGTCATGTCAAAAAAAAAGCAAGGAAAAAATTCATTTTAGCTTATCTTTTTTTCTCTTCCTCACTTTTGTTTTTCTTTGTCCTTGATGAGCTTTTTGGATTTTGTTTTGGATATATTCAACTGCTTTTCCTACTGTTCTTTACTGGCTATAGCTATTCCTGAATATAGATAAATCTTTTCCACAAACATCTATTCATCTTTGCTTTTCTATTTTTTATTTTCTCTCTCTCTCTTTAAATTTTTTAATCCTCTTCTCCACCCCTTCCTTTTCTCTTTTCCCTCCCTTCTCCTCTTTCTTTTATCTGTCTCTTTTTTTATTCTCCCGTTTTTCCTTCACTTTCTTCTTTTTTTCTTCACTCTTTCTTCTTTTTTCCCTTCACTCTTTCTTTGCAATTTAACAATGTAAGTTAAATTGCTGAGCTCTCTGTGCTGTATGCCCCAGGTGGCCCTCTGCTCATGCTCAGATCTCCAGATTGAGCATTAGCTAACTCTGTTTTCAATTGGTTGATATCACCTCTGGTTTCCCTAGCTCACCAAGTCAATGTCCTGAACTTTTTATTAGAACACTTTGGTTATAATTGTATGTGTGGAAGTGTGTGTGTGTGTATCCCAGTATTTCTGTAATTACCTGCTTGATCTCCTTCCACTAGAACACAGACACAAGTCACCCCCAACAAGAAATCAACATAAACCACCCAACCAACATGTCCTTCCAAGGGCAAAAATCAAAAGAAAGAAGTAATATAAGCCTAAAGCCTGGGAAAAGGAGACCTCAAGTGGAGCAAGTTGGGGGTGGGGGGAAGATGAAAAAACAGAAATACAACACAAATGAAAGAGCAACGTAGAAACTCACAAGACCAAATAAATGAAGAGGAAATAAGTAATCTCTCTGAAAAAGAATTCAGAATAGCAATAGTAAAGATGCTCCAAAGACTTGAAAATAGAATGGAGAAAATGCAAGAAACATTTAGCACAGTTAATACAATCACCAAGGAAATAGAAGAAATAAAGAATAAGCAGAGACAAATAATACAATTACTGAAATTAAAAATACCCTAGAAGGAACCAATGACAGAATATCTGAGGCAGAGGAACGGATAAGTGAGCTGGAGGATAGAATGGTGGAAATAACAGCTGAAGAGCAGAATAAAGGGAAAGAAATGAAAAGAATTGAGGAAAGCCTCAGAGACCTTTGGGACAATATTAAACACACCAACATTCGAGTTATGGGGGTCCCAGAGGAAGAAGAAAAAAAGAAAGGTACTGAGAAAATATTTGAAGAAATTATAGTTGAAAACTTCCCCAACATGGGAAGTGAAATAATCAATCAAGTCCAAGAAGTGCAAAGAGTCCCCTACAGGTGAAACCCAAGGAGAAACACATTGAGACACATATTAATCAAGTTAACAGAGATTAAGCACAAAGAAAGAATATTAAAAGCAGCAAGGGAAAGGCAACAAGTAACATACAAGGGAAAACCCATACGATTCACAGCAGATCTTTCAGCAGAAACTCTACAGGCCAAAAGGGAATGGCAGGATATATTTAAAGTACTGAGAGAGAAAAACCTACTACCATGATTACTATACCCATCAAAGATCTCATTCGTGGAGAAATCAAAAGCTTTATGGACAAGCGGAAGTTAAGAGAATTCAGCACCACCAAACCAGCCTTGCAATAAATACTACAGGGACTTACATAGCCAGTAGCACAAGAGAAAGGAAAGACCTACAAAAACAAGCCCTAAACAATCAAGAAAATGCCAATGTATCAATAACTACCTTAAATGTAAATGGATTAAATGCACTAACCAAAAATACAGACTGACTGAATGGATACAAAAGCAAGACCCATATATATGCTGCTGCCAGGAGACCCACTTCAGACCTAGAGACATATACAGATTGAAAGTAAAAGGATGGAAAAGATATTCCATGTGAATGGAAATGAAAAGAAAGCTGGAGTGGCAATCCTTATTTTAGACAAAACAGACTTTAAAACAAAGAATATTGTAAGAGACAAAGAAGGACACTACATAATGATCAAGGGATCAACCCAAGACATAACAACTGTAAATGTCTATGCACCCAACATAGGAGCACCTTAATACATAAGGCAAACACTAACAGGCATAAGAGGAGAAATCGACAGTAACACAATATAGCAGGTGACTTTAACACCCCACTGTCATCAATGGACAGATCATCAAAACAGAGAATCAGTAAGGAAACACAAACCTTAAGTGAAACATTAGACCAAATGGACCTAATTGATATCTTCAGGACTTTCCATCCAAATGCAGAAGAATACACTTTCTTCTCAAGTGCACATGGAACATTCTCCAGGATAGACCACACCTTGGGTCACAAATCAAGCCACAGTAAATTTAAGAAAATTGAAATTGTATCAAGTATCTCCTCTGACCACAATGCTATGAGACTAGAAATCAACTACAGGAAAAAAAAAAAATAGCAAAAATCACAAACTCATGGAGATTAAACAAAACATTACTAAATAACTAAGAGGTTACTGAAGAAATAAAAAAGAAATAGAAATCAAAAGATTCCTACAAACAAATGACAATGAAAACACAACGACAAAACCTATCAGACATAGCAATAGCAGTTCTAAGAGGGAGGTTTATAGCAATACAGTCATACCTCAAGAAGCAAGAAAAGCATTGAATAGACAGCTGAACTCTACATCTAATGCAGCTGGAGAAAGAAGTACAAAAAACCCCAAAGTCAGCAGAAGGAAGGAGAAATAATTGAATTCAGAGCAGAAATAATTGAAAAAGAAATGAAAGAAACAATAGCAAAGATTAATAAAGCTAAAACCTTGGTCTTTGAGAAGATTAACAAGACTGACAAACCACTAGCCAGACTCATCAAGCAAAAAAGGGAGAAAAATCAAATCAATAAAATTAGAAATGAAAAAAAGGGAGGTTACAACAGACAATGTAGAAATATAAATGATCATAAGAGAATGTTATGAACAACTATATGGTAATAAAATGGACAACCTAGAGGAAATGGACAGATACTTAGAAACGATCAGCCTCCCAAGACTGGACCAGGAAGAAATAGAAATTATGAACAAAAAACACTGAAATTGAAACAGTGATCAAAAGTCTTCCCCAAAACAAAAACCCAGGGCCAGATGGCTTAAGAGGGGAATTCTATCAAACATTCAGAGAACAGCTAATGCCTATTTTTCTGAAACTCTTCCCAAAAATTCCAGAGGAAGGAACACTTTCAAACTCATTCTACGAGGTCACAACCACCCTGATGCCAATACCAGGAAAAGGCAACATGAAAAAAGAAAATTACAGGCCAATATCACTGGTGAACATAGATGCAAAAATCCTCAATAAAAATTCTAGTAAACAGAGTCAAACAACACATTAAAAAGCTCATACACCATGATCCAGTCAGGTTTATACCAGGAATATAAAGATTCTTCAATATATGCAAATAAATCAACATGATACACAACACCAACAAACTGAATGATGCAGAAAAAGCCTTCAACAAAATACAGCATCCATTTATTATTAAAAAAAAAAAAAAGCTTCAAAAAATGGGCATAGAAAGAACCTATCTCAACATAGTAAAGGCCATATATGAAAAGACTACAGCAAACATTGTTCTCAATGGTGAAAACCTAAAAGTTTTCCCTCTAAGATCAGGAACAAGACAAGGGTGTCCACTCTCATCACTATTATTCAACATAGTTTTGGAAGTCCTAGCTATAGCAATTAGAGAAGAAAAATAAATAAAAGGAATCTAGATCAGAAAAGAAGTAAAACTCTCACTGTTTGCAGATGACATGATACTATACATAGAAACCTCCCCCCCCCAAAAAAAAAAAAAACTATCAGAAAATTACTAGAGCTAATCAGCAAATTCAGCAAAGTCATGGGATACAAGGTCAATACACAGAAATCACTTGCATTTCTATATACTAACAATGAAAAATGAGAGAAATTAAGGAATTAGTACCATTCTCCACTGCAACAAGAAGAATAAAATATCTAGGAATAAACCTACCTAAGGAAACAAAAGACCTGTATATGGAAAAGTATAAGACACCAATGAAAGAATTCAAAGACAACATAAACAGATGGAGAGATATTCCATGTTCCTGCAGGGGGTGGGGGGGTGGGAATCAATATTGTGAAAATGACTATACTACAAAATGCAATCAACAGATTCAATGCGATCCCTATCAAATTACCAAAGACTTTTTTCACAGAACTAGAACAAAAAAATTCACAAATCATATGGAAACACAAAAGACCCCAAATAGCAAAAGCCATCTTGAGAAAGAAGAATGGAGCTGGAGGAATCAACCTTCCTGACTTCAGACTATACTACAAAGCTACAGTCAACAAGAGAGTATGGTACTGGCATAAAAACATGTATATATAGACCAATGGAACAAGATAGAGAACCCAGATATAAACCCACGCCCCTATGGGTACCCTATTTTTGGCAAATGAAGCAAGAATATACAATGGGGCAAAAACAGCCTCTTCAGTAAGTGGTGCTGGGAAATTGGAGAGATCGAAATTAGATGGTGATCTAACACCACACAAAGATGAACTCCAAATGGATTAAAGACCTAAATGTAAGATCAGAAACTATTAAACTCTTAGAGGAGAACATAGGCAGAACACTCGATGACATAAATCAAAGCAAGATCTTCTATGACCCACCTCCTAAAGTAATGGAAATAAAAACAAAAATAAACAAGTAGGACCTAATTAAGCGTAAAAGCTTTTGCACAGCAAAGGAAACTACACACAAGGTGAAAAGACAACCCTCAGAATGGGAGAAAATAATAGCAAGGGAAACAACTGATAAAGAATTAATTTACATAATATATAAGCAGCTTACACAACTCAATATCAAAAAAGCAAACAACCCAATCAAAAAGTTGGAAAGGGACCTGAAGAGACATTTCTCAAAAGAAGACATACAGATGGATAACAAGGACATGAAAAGATGCTCAATATCACTCATTATCAGAGAAAAGCAAATCAAAACTGCAATGAGATACCCCCTTATACCAGTCAGAATGGACATCATCAAAATGTCTACAAACAATAAATGCTGGAGAGGGTGTGGAGCAAAGGGAGCACTCTTTCACTGCCATTGGGAATGTACACTGATGCAGCCACTATGGAAGATAGTATGGAGACTCCTTAAAAAGCTAGGAATAAACACATCATATGACCCAGCAATCCCACTCCTAGGCATATACCCTGAGGAAATCAGAACTGAAAAAGACACATGTACCACAATGATTGAGGGCAGGAGGAGAAGGGGATGACAGATGATGAGATGGTTGGATGGCATCACTGACTCAATGGACATGAGTCTGGGTAAATTCCGGGAGTTGGTGATGGACAGGGATCCTGGTGTGCTGCAGTCCATGGGTTGCAAAGAGTCGGACATGACTGAGCAACTGAACTGAACCACAATGTTCACTGCAGCTCTATTTACAATAGGTAGAACATGGAAGCAACCTAGATGTCCATTGATGATGGATGGATAAAGAAGCTGTGGTACAATGGAATACTACTCAGCCATAAAAAGGAATGCATTTGAATCTGTTCTAATGAGGTGGACAAAACTAGAGCCCATTATACATAGTGAAGTTAGTCAGAAAGAGAAATATAAATATTGTATACTGACATATATATATGGAATCTGAAAAGATGGAACTGATGAATTTATTTTCAGGGTGGCAATGGAGAAAGAGACATAGAGAACAGACCTATGGACAGGGTGGGAGGGGAGGAGGGAGAAGGGGAGATGTATGGAAAGACTAACATAGAAATTTACAATACCATGTGTAAAACAGGTAGGCAATGGGAATTTGCTGTATGACTCAGGGAACAGTCTGAAGGGTGGGGTGGGGAGGGAGATGGGAGGGAGGGGACATGGGTGTACCTGTGGCTGATTCTTGTTGATGTATGACAGAAAACCACAAAATTCTGTAAAGCAATTATCCTTCAATTAAAAATTAGATGCAGAGAAAGCCTTTGACAAAATTCAATACCCATTTATGATAAAAAAAAAAAAAAAAAACTCTCCAGAAAGCAGGCATAGGAGGAACATACCTCAATATAATAAAAGACATATATGATACGCCTACAGCAAATATTATCCTCAATGGCAAAAAACTGAAAGCATTTTGTCTAAAATCAGGAACAAGACAAGGGTGCCCACTCTCACCACTACTATTCAACATAGTTTTAGAAGTCTTAGCCACAGGGAGAAAAAGAAAAAGAAATAAAAGCTATCCAGATTGGAAAAGAAGAAGTAAAACTCTGTTTGCGGATGGCATGATCGTCTACATAGAAAACCCTAAAGATATCACCAGAAAATTACTAGAGCTAATCAATGAATATAGTAAAGTTTCAGGATATAAGATTAATACACTGAAATTCCTTGCATTCCTATACTCTAACAATGACAAAACAGAAAGAGAAATTTAAGAAACAATCCATTGCAATGAAAAGAATAAAATCCTTAGGAATAAATTTACCTGATGAAATAAAAGACCTATATATAAAGAAGTATAAAACACTGAAGAAAGAAATCAAAGATGACACGAATAGATGGAGAAATACACCATGTTCGTGAATTGGAAGAATCAATATAGTGAAAATGACTATACTACCCAAAGCAATCTATAGATTCAATGCATTCCCTTTTCAAGCTACCAACAGTATTTTTCAGATAACTAGAACAAACAAACAATTTCACAATTTGTATGAAAACAATAAACCTCAAATAACCAAAGCAATCTTGAGAAGGAAAAATGGAACTGGAGGAGTCAACCTGCCTGACTTCAGGCTCTACTACAAAGCTACAGTCATCAAGACAATAGTATGGTACTGGAACAAAGACAGAAATATAGATCAATGGAACAAAATAGAAAGCCCAGAGATAAATCCACACACCTATGGACACCTTATCTTTGACAAAGGAGGGGAAAATATACAATGGAGAAAAGATAATCTCTTTAACAAGAAAGTGTAGTTGCTCAGTCGTGTCCAACTCTTTGTGACCCTGTGGACTGTAGCCCACAAGGCTCCTCTGTCCATGGGATTCTCCAAGCAAGAATACTGGAGTGGGTTGCCATTTCCTTCTCCAGGGGATCTTCCCGACCCAGGGATCAAACCTGGGTCTCCCGCATCACAGGCAGATGCTTTACCCTCTGAGCCAACAAGAGGTGCTGGGAAAACTGGTCAAGCACGTGTAAAAGAATGAAGCTAGAACAATTACCATATACAAAAATAAACTCAAAATGGATTAAAGATCTAAATGTAAGACCAGAAACTAGAAAACTCTTAGAGGAAACATAGACAGAACACTCTCTGACATAAATCACAGCATGATCTTCTATGACCTACTTCCCAGAGTAATAGAAATAAAAACAAAGATAAACAAATGGGAGCTAATTAAACTTAAAAGCTTTTGTACAACAAAGGAAACTATAAGCAAGGTGAAAAGACAGCCTTTAGAATGGGAGAAAACTGTAGCAAGCAAACCAACTGACAGAGAATTAATCTCCAAAATATACAAGCAGCTCATACAGCTCAATACCAGATAAACGAACAACCCAATCAAAAAGTGGGCAAAAGAACTAAATACAGAAGCTAATAAACACATGAAAAGATGTTCAACATCACTTATTATTAGCGAAATGCAAATCAAAACCATAATGAGGTATCATTTCACGCTGGTCAGAATGGCCATCATAAAAGGCTGCAAACAATAAATGCTGGAGAGGTTGTGGAGAAAAGGGAACCCTCTTACACTGTTGGTGGGAATGCAAACTGGTACAGCCACTATGGAGAACAGTGTGGAGATTCCTTAAAAAACTGGGAGTAAATCTGTCATATGACCCAGCAATCCCAGTGCTGGGCACATACGCCGAGGAAACCAGAACTGAACGAGACACTGTACCCCAATGTTCATTGCAGCACTATTTACAGTAGCTGGGGCATGGAGGCAACCTAGATGTCCATCGACAGGCAAATGGATAAGGAAGCTGTGGTACATATACACAATGGAATATTATTCAGCTATAAAAAGGCACGCATTTGAGTCAGTTCTAATGAGGTGGATGAAACTAGAGCCTATTATACATAGTGAAGTAAATCAGAAAGAGAAACACAAATGCTATATATTAATGCATAATATGGAATTTAGAAAGATGATAATGATGACCCTATATGCAAGGCAGCAAAAGAGGCACAGACGTAAAGAACACTTTTAGACTCTGTGGCAGAAGGTGAGGGTGGGACAGTTTGAGAGAATAGCATTGAAATATGTATATTACCATATGTAAAGTAGATGACCAGGACAATTTTAATGCATGTAACAGGGCACCCAAAGCCAGTGCTTTGGGACAACCCAGAAGGATGGGGTGGGGAGGGAGATGGGAGGGGGTTCAGATTGGGGGGACACATGTGTACCCATGGCTGATTCTTCTCAATGTATGGAAAAACGATCACAATATTGTAAAGTAGTTATCCTCCAATTGAAATTAATTAATTAATTTTAAAAAAGAGAGAGAGAGCAAGTATTTATGAAAGCCAAAGCCAAAACAGGGGAGAAAAAAAAAAGAGATTGTAGAGAAATTTGAAGCCTCTGGTACTTAATACCAGACGGAAACATTAAACACAAGTGAGTTTCTAGCTAGACTAATACAACACCTCACACACTGGAAACTGCTCTGTTGTTGTTCAGTCACTAAGTCATGTCTGACTCTTTGTGACCCCATGAACTGCAGCACATATCAGGCTTTTGTTTCCTTCACCATCTCCTGGAGCTTGCTCAAACTCACGTCCATTGAGTCACTGATTCCATCCCACTATCTCATCTTCTGTCTCCCCCTTCTCCTCCTGCCCTCAATCTTTACCAGGATCAGTCTTTTCCTATGAGTCAGTTCTTTCCATCAGGTGGCCAAAGTATTGGAACTTCAGCTTCAGCATCAATCCTTCTAATGAATATTCAGGGTTGATTTCCTTTAGGATTGACTGGTTTGATCTCCTTGCTTTCCAAGGGGCTTTTGAGAGTCTTCTCCAGCATCACAATTTGAAAGCATCAGTTCTTGGTGCTCAGCATTGTTATTTGATATATCTTGTCTGTCTTTTAACAACAACAAAAAAAATTACATGGCATGCTAAAAAGCCAGAAAAAGCAGTTTTGAAGAAGTAAGACTAGCATCAGAATCAGACTTAGATATGGCACAGATGTTGATATTATGAAACAGGGAATTTGAAATATCATGATGAATATGTTAAATGCTCTAATGGAAAAAGTAGAAAACATGCAAGAACAGATTGGTAATATGAAGAGAGATGGAAAGTCCAAGAAATAATCAAAAGGAAATTCTAGAAATAAAAAACACTTAGAAATGAAGAATGCCTTTAATAAGCTCATTAGTAGACTGGACATGAGAAGATCAATGAGCTTAAGATAGGTTCACAGAAACTTCCCCAAACAAAATGCAAAGAACAGAATAACACATCCAAGAAGAGTGGGACAATTTCGAGGGGTGTAACACATGTGTAATTGGCATGCGAAACAGAGAAGAAAGAAAAGATGGAGCAGAAGAAACATTTGAAGTTATACTTGATAAGAACTTTCCAAAAGTACTGACAGACAGCAAATCAAAGTTCTAGAAAGCTCAGAGAATACCAACTGGTTGTATTCCCCCAAAGGGGCAGGTGTGACAATCCACTGAGTAGGAACAAATAAAGCTTTAGTTTCCCTTTATATATATTTTTAATTACAAATATTTTGGAAAAAAGCTTTATAATATTATCTATATATTGACCTTGGTGCCCTCATTCTGTCTTTAGACTAGGACTAATTTCCCTGTAATCAGAGAGTTATTTGAGGTGAAAAATATGGTTCTCTAACACAGGGGCTTTATAAGAGAGTGATCACTGTCTCTTTACTTTAGTTATATGGTACCACATTGATATTTAAGTGTGGATTCATGACTGATAAATGGATTATCATTTGTGATAGATGAAAAATGGTTTTAACTAAAGTAGCTCTCATAATGTATACACACAGCTTTAAAAGATAATTCTAAGAAATGAGGCATAGTAGTGATACTAGTGAAGCAAGCAAGGAAGCAAGAAGACAGCAGAGCTGAGCATCATTTTTCTTAGTAAGAGCTCTTTTCATAGTTAAAAATATGTGTTATATAATTCAAAGCAACTAAGAGACCAGAACTTAAATGTTCTCAACACACATAAAAACATGATAACTTTGTGAGGTGATTGGAGGTATTAGGAGGTATTAGCTAAATCTAAGATGGTCATCACATTGCAATAGATAAAAGTATACTGTTATCAGGCCCCTGCTGCTCACTGATCAAAGATCAATACTCAAGAGAGAGACAAATGTTTGTAGAAAGTAAAATTACTTTCAGTCAGAATGCTGGTAATCTGGGGTAGACTCAGGGTTCTTCAAAATCATCTCTGAAGATTCTATCGGGCCATGAAAGCTTTCAAAGGACAACAGGGAGGTGATCTCAGCTAATCACTGAGATGGGGGGTCAGAGTTGTCACCATCCCCCACTGTGTAAAAGCTTGTCACTTCTTGTGGTCTTCTTTAGATGTTATCTTGTTCATACAGTTTATGAGATTACTGAAGAGGAAGATGGGGAGTAGACCCAGTCATCTGTTAGTTAATTATTCTTCATTTCTATTTCTTTGATCTATGGAAAGAACCAACAGGCAAGATATTGTGTGATCAAAAGATTTGAAAGGTGTTCTTGGGCTGGAGATGAACAGAGCATGGGAGGTCCCTGGTTTAAGGTTAGTGACAAGACAAAAGTGGCTTCCTGCAGATAGCTCTTTCATACCAAAAACTGCTTACAAAATCAATTGCACATCTTACACTTACACAGTGTCATATGCCAATTATAACTAAATAATTTAAAAAAAAGAATTTTTTTGTCAACGTATTATAAGATGAAAGCACAGCAGTCTAATTAGATTTTATAAACTTGGACAAAATATTCAAAATTATCAAGCAAACTCTTTAAAATATGCTTTCACGTCTATTATCATTCATAATTTAACTTACTCTAAATGTACAATGTACATTTTTTAATATTATGCCTTTGCAATGCTCTGTTTCAACTATCACAGTAATGAAATCACAAGTACCCATATAATCCCAATTGGCTGTAAAATCCATAGTGCAGAAATATGAATAATGCCAAGATATTTGACAATATTAAGAATTTTGTGTTAATTTTTCTATGTTAATAATATGGTTTATTTTAAAAAATACATATCCTTTAAAAGTACATATTGAAATATTTACAGATGAGTTATGGTACCTAGAATTTGTTTCAAAATAATTTAGGGTAGTGGTCAGGGGGAGTGTATGTATAAACCAAAATTTTTATGAACTGATAAGGATTAAAATGGTTGAAGAATATAGAGGGGTTTGTTTTGGTATTCAGTCTACTTTAGTATTCAGTCTACAACAGAATGGGAAAGGCTAGAGATTTCTTCAAGAAAATTGGAGATGTCAAGGGAACATTTCATGCAAGGATGGGCATGATAAAGGATAGAAACTGTAAGAATCTAACAGAAGCAGAAGAGATTAAGAAGAGGTGACAAGAATATACAGAAGAACTGTACAAAAAAAAATATTAATGACTCAGATAATCACAGTGGTGTGGTCACTCACTTAGAGCCAGGTTTTCTGGAGTGTGATGTCAAGTGGGCCTTAGGAAGTGTCACTACAGACAAAATAGTCGAGGTGACAGAATTCCAGCTGAGCTATTTAAAATCCTAAAAGATGATGCTAAGTGCTGCACTCAATATATCAGCAAATTGGAAAACTCAGCAGTGACCACAGGACTGGGAAAGGTCAGTTTTCATTCCAGTCCCAAAGAAGAGCAATGCCAAAAAATGTTCAAACTACCACACAACTGCACTCATTTCACATACTAGCAAGGTAATGCCCAAAATCTTCAAGCTAGGCTTCAGAGGTATATAAACCAAGAACTTCTAGATGTACAAGGTGGGTTTCTAAGAGGCAGAGGAACCAGAGATCAAATTGCCAACATTCATTGGATCATGGAGAAAGCAAGGGAGTTCCAGAAAAAACATTTGCTTCTGCTTCATTGACTACAGTTAAGCCTTTGACTGTGTGAATCATAATAAAACGTGGAAAACTCTTAAAGAGATGGGAGTACCATCTTACCTGGCTCCCGAGGAAACTGTGCAGGGAAGAAGCCATGGTTAGAATCAGACATGGAACCACTGACTGGTTCAAAGTTGAGAAAGGAGTGCGACAAGGTTGTATATCGTCACTCTGCTTATTTAACATCTATGCAGAGTCCATCATGTGAAACTCCAGGCTGGCTGAGTCACAAGCCAGAATCAAGATTGTTGGCAGAACTATCAGCAACCTAAGATACACAGGTGACTACAGCCATGAAATCAGAAGACACTTGCTCCTTAGAATAAAAGCTATGACAAACCTAGACAGCATATTACAAAGCAGAGACATCATTTTGCTGACAAAGGTCCATATAGTCAAAACTATAGTTTTTCCAGTAGTCATGTACAGATGTGAGAGTTAGATCATAAATAAGGCTTAGCACCAAAGAATTTATGCTTTTGAATTTGCTGAAGAAGACTTGAGAGTGCTTTGGATAGCAAGGAGATCAAACCAGTCAATTCTAAATGAAATCAACCCTGAATATTCATTAGAAGGACTGATGCTGAAGCTGAAGGTCCAATACTTTGGTCCCCTGATGTGAAGAGCTGACTCATTGGAAAAGACCCTGATGCTGGGAAAGATTGAAGGTTAAAGGAGAAAGGGGCAGCAGAAGATGAAGTGGTTAGATAACATCACCGGTTCAGTGGACATGAATTTGAGCAAATTCCAGGAGATAGGAGGACAGAGGAGACTGGCGTGGTACAGTCCATGGAGTTGGAGAAAGTCAGACATGAGTTAGTGACTGAACCACAATGACAACAACTGCTTTTCTTTGCCTCAAGAACCCCATGAACAGTATGAAAGGCAAAAAAACTACTTTTCTACCTATTAACAATTTTCATTTATAAAAGGTTAAAAGGACTCACCTGATGATCCAGCAGTTAAGACTTCATGCTTCCACTGTAGGGGATGTGGGTTCCATCCCTGGTTGGGGAACTAAGATTATAGATGCCACACAGCATGGCAAATAAAATAAAAGGTTACAAAAATCTTAATTTAGAGTCAATTTGTTGTATCACAAAATGGTGACACTGTTAGGGAACTGCCTTGCCCAAGCAGGACGATTATCAATTGCCTTGAGCTGTGTCACGACAAGAGGTCCCAATAAAGAATGTGGTACTGCCTCAGAAAAAGTAACTGGGAGAATTCAGGAGGGGCTGAAAGGAGTGAGGACATGCCAGGGCATAGTGTGTCTTGTAAAACTAACCTATAAGAGTTCAGGAGGGGCCAAAAGAGGGAGGAGACGACAAGCCTCCCAGAGTCCTTATCGCTGGAACCTTGGCTGAGAGATGCCCGGCCACCAGAAAGGACCCATCTCCAAACATGGGTCAAGCAGGAAGACTGGCTAGAGGCAACCCAGAAACTAACCCTGTTACCGTGAACTCGAAGCATGCGGGCCATGTAGCAGAGGTTCTCTCTTACCCTGCTGTTCTCCCCCACTGCCACCTCCCAGGCACCCCCTCCCAATTAATTCTTTTGCATCAGTAAGTGTTTCTGAGTATTAGACAAGAGCCCATTTCAGGTCCTAAAAGGGGACTCCCTTCCTACAACAACACAATACTTTTAATAATAAATAATATTCAATTGCTTTGCTGTCATTAAATTATTACTAAAGTTGACACATATTCAACAGAAGCAAAACATTTTATATGATTAATTTTAAAGTTTTTATTGCTTTTAAATTTTAGTGTACTTCATTTCATCTAAAGTATTATCTAAAATTCATCATTTTCTAATTTCTATCTGAATGCACTTAGTATAATATTAATGTAGGGTACACACATAATTCATAAGTAAATGTATATGCATATTTTAGGGGCATGTACTTCCAAATCATTTTCTGATAAATTTTGTATCAAAAATATTTAAACTTTTCTGTATAATGCTTTGACATCATAAAGAAAAAAAAATTTTTTTTTCTACTTGAAAGCAAGTGTCCTTCCAAGGCTAGCCAGTTCTGGGAGACAGCTTCCTGCTAGGAGTCCAGAGTCACTAGCCTAGAGTCAGACCTGCTTTGCACCTGGAGGCAACATTCTTCAGTCTCAATCATTTCAGGGTCTACTTCTGCAGATTTCCACTCCTGAGATACTCACACTAGCCCACAGGTTGCTTATGCAACCCTGTCCTGCTTTCTCCATGGAAGCACCAACAAGGATTATGTCCTGCCTCTCCCCTCCCTCCTGGTCCTCTGCCTCCTGACAGCCGAAGAGGCTTTCCCAGGTGGTTCTGTTCAGCATGCTGTTTCTCCTGCCTCCAGAACCTATGAGTATAATAAACTTTGCTGTTTTCTCAGCCTCTCCTCTGTGTTTTACTGTAGCACACCTGACTGGCCATCTCAAAAGAACACAAAACTTACAGGTACCAAAAAAAAGAAAAAAAAAAAAAATTTTGGAGATTACTATCCCAGAAGTCATCTAGTCCACCTTCAAGCTCAATATAAGATTTTATTCAATATCCTCTTAGCCTCTGCTTGAAATAATAATAAAAAAAAAATACAGTATGGTTTTAAACTTACTGCCTCCAGAAACAGCTGACTATATTGTTAGATCCTGCTGTGAGAAACAAACAATTCTTAATCTGGGCTTGCCAGGTGAGAGGAGACACTACATACAGGTGGTAGGATTGCTACTTTTATCTTACCATATGATTCAGAAGTGCTGGAAACTGATTTATCTCCCAGTCTCTGAACAAATTGATATACTCCTGCCTTCCTCACAAGGGCTCCAGAGTGTCTGACAAAAGGATTCCAGCCCAGTTAGGCCAAAGCATATTTTCCTCACTCCATCACTCAAATATCACCTTCTTATGATATATGCAGTAAATAATCCACTGATTGCCATCATCACTTAAATCAGAGAATTCAATGAGAATACTCGAGTTTGGAATCCAGAGGAAAACAACGTGTTTCTAATAAGAACTTTCCCTAAGGGGGGGAAAAGAAAAAGAGAGAGAGAGAGAGAGAAAGGACTTTCCCTCCATCATTGGTAAATCCCATCAAGGAAGCATGAAAATAATTTTCTCTGACCCAGCAAACAAAAAACAAACCATAAAACATACGTTTTTACTGCTTCTTCCCCAAACTGAAGATGATGACAGCTGCTACCTTCTAATTGGCTGGGTCATGGAGTCGTTCAACTATTTATTGACCTCTGCTTAACTTTCACATTGCTTTGTTTAAAAGAAAATATTTCTCTTGGGAGAGTAAAATCATTTTCAATGACTTCAAGATTGAATTATAGGCAACAAATAGAAATACTCAATATTTGCCTGTAAAATAAACTTTAGATGTAGGGTAGTATAAATCCTGGCTTAAGACAAAACTGAAAGTAATAAAAAATGAAGTGTAAGAAATTTGTTGAGTGTATCCTTTACACCTACCTGAGTTATAACAGTTCCAAAAATACTCAAAGCTTCTTTTTCTTTCTGCTTAAAAAAAAAAAAAAATCGGCTTTAGAGAGGTATGATTGACATATAAAAATGACTCAGGGCTTCCTGGCAGCATCCTCATTTGTGTGTCCTCTCGCCTGCCTGCTTCAAATGCAGCCCATGAGGCACAGGTGAGCCCGGTAGGCAGCAGCTCGGCTCACAGTGATAACCCCTGGGTTAGAGGTGATTTGAGGTCACGTAGTGATTCTGACTTCCCTGGTGGCTCAGCTGGTACAGAATCTGCCTGCATTGCAGGAGACCTGGGTTCCATCCCTGGGTTGGGTAGATTCCCTGGAGAAAGGGATGGGCTACCCACTCCAGTATTCTGGCCTGGAGAATTCCATGGACTATATAGTCCATGGGGTCACAAAGAGTTGGACATGACTGAATGACTTTCACTTCAGTGATTCCTAAGTAGCATTAACCTAGGTAATTCTGAACTGTGTTGTTGGGATAGAGAGATAACATTTAATAGGGTCAAAAGTGTACAAAGAAATATAATAATGGATGCAAAGTCTGATGCAACGGGACTGAAAGAAAATGACAAAGAGGTTGCCACAAGAACAAAGAGTTAAACAAAGATAGATGTAGAATATGGTTTGGGTCTAGCAATTCATTATGTCTAAGATTCCCCTTCTAACCTGGAGCCCAAGTCTGCTGTGGAAGCCAGCTTGCAAGGAAGGCATCCTCGCCCCCCTGACCCCCACCCCCCAGCCCCTCCTCTGTGCTGGACTTGAGGGCCTGGGAGGAGGAAGGAGACCCTGGCCATGCCCACACAGGCCCCTCATCCAACCAGGCCCTGACGCTGAGCATCAGGACTGGCTTGGGACAGAGCGGGGAGACAGCTTCCAAAAGTTAGGCATAATCAAGACAATATACAAGGTGAATGACTCCAGGCAAGAAAGTGATGAGATGGCTTGCACTGCATCTCTGGTTTGGGTCAGGGACTCAGCCTTCTACTTTGCAGCAGCTTTTGTGCATTTGAAATATTTTGGGCTCTTAACCAAGTGTGCTTTTCTACACCTTGGTAAGGGGTGTGTGGACTTGGCTATAAAAGAGTGCAGCCCTGTGTGACTCTTCCAGGTTCAGGGGAAAAATGGCTGGAAAGTGTGGGGGCTATGACTGTGTAGCAGTGCTTTGAACTGGCAGATTCATTCAGTTTAATCCAAAGAGCAGCTGTGCTTCTGTGTTCCACGTTCTTGTTGCATCTGCCCAGTGGGAGTCCACCTTCTGTCTGGGTGAGCACTCCTTTCCTCAGACTATTATGCTCAGTGCAATTAGAGAATGTCCTGTCATCTTCTAAAGTGGCAAACACAGCCACAGCTCACAAAAGCAACGTGTCCCAGATGATAATCCAAACTCTACATCTGATTTCTCATCTCTCTCCATCTGAAGTCTTTTTCTTGGAGCAGATTATTGACAGCAGGAAGAACTGTAATCTGTAATCTCTCCATATTGGATGTTACTTTTACCTTAAACTTTGTGTTCTATTGCTTTTGCTACTAGTTAAGAATGTTGCCTATAGTCCAAAATACACAGGATAACCCATTCTCAAAGTTTTGACCTTTAATGTTGTAACACTTTTCCATTCACAGAGAGATAAAAATTTGCAGAACAGAAAGTAGCATTTGTCTTGTTGGACTTTTACAGGAACATTGTGAACATATCTTTGTGCGCAGCAGCAAGAACAAAGGGATCTGACACCAACAAGCTTGCAACAACCAACCACGCCCCACACCTTTTAGTTTAAAAGAAGCCTGAATTCTAACTCAGGTAAGATTGTTCTTTGGGACACTTGTCCACCATCCTGCCTTTCTGCGGGCTTTCCAAAGTCACTATTCCTTGTCTCCCAACAAATTTGGGAGAATTATATATATATATATAGAAAACAAATTTTCTATAGATGTATTGGCCTTTTTCATGGGGAGCAGGAAGAGCTTGGACTTGGTAATGGAAGTACCTGGTCTTCTTTACCCCTTTCTCCTGTCCTACTGTTTCTTCTTTCCCAGCTTGTTATTTTTCTAGGTTTTATGGTCCTTCCTGTGTTGATAGGAGACAGCAGAGAGGAGAGGTAATGGGAGTTAGGATAAGAGGTGACAATCACAGCCATCCATCTAGTTTCTCCTCCAAAACTTTCTCCATAAAATTATTTGACTGCCCATCCTTCTGCTTTGTCATATTTCTGATGTGAGGGAGGGAGTATAAGGTTTTCATAAATGAACTGGCTGTTTCATTTGAAGTTTACCACTTCCTTGAAGGCAGAACCACATGTACTGTGATGCTTCATTCAAAAGCCCCAGTTTAATAAACTGTTACAACTGTGTCCTGGAGTGTTGGTCTTCTAGTCAGTCTGAGTTGCTGTAACAAAGTACCATAGCCTAGGTGGTTTAGAAACAATAAAATTAGTTCTGAAGCCTTGAAGTTCATGATCAGTGTGCCCACCTGTTCAGGTTCTGAAAGGACCTCCTTCCTGTTTGCAGATGGTCAATTTTATTTTTATCTCACATGGCCGAAAAGCAAGAGAGCACTCCCAGGTCTCTTTTATAGGAACACTAATCTCATTCATGAGCTCTCTTCCCTCATAATTGAATAGCTTTCTGAAGGCCCCACTTCTTAATACCACTATATTGGGAGTTAGATTTCAACATATGGTGCTCACTTCAGCAGCACATATACTAAAAATTGGAAAGATTTCAACATATGCATTTTGGGACACCAATTGTCAGTCTCCAGCAGTAGGGTTTATGAAACTTCTATTGCTCACCACGTGACTGGTCAATAGATGGAGAGACAAGTCACTGGGACAAGGGATTGTGACTTTATTTGGAAAACCAGCAGGCTGAGAAAACAGTGGACTAGTGTCCCAAAGAAGCATTCTTCCTCAGTTAGAATTCAGGCTTCTTCTGGACTAAGAGGGGAAGGGGCATAGTCAGTTGTTGCAAACTTCCTGGTGTTGGAATCCTTCGTTCTTGCAGCTGTCCACCGAGGTCAGGTCACAGTGTTCCTGTTATTCTGTTTTGCAACTTTAAAAAAATCTCTGTATGAATGGAAAAGGGTTATACCTTTAAAAATCAGAGCCTTGAGAATGGGCTATCATGTATATTTCAGGCTATAGGCAGTATTCTTAACTTGTAGCAAAAGCAATAGAACATACAGTTAAAAGAAACAGATCTGATATGGAGTCAGATTTGTTCTTCCCTACTTGTAAATCAGGAAGAGAAAAATAATTCTATTAACACACCTACAGCATGTACAGATGAACCTATTTGCAAGAATAGAGATGCAGCATAGGAAACGGATGTGTGGACTGGGGGTAGGGTAGAGAGGGGGATAAATGAGGAGATTAGGACTGACATGTGTGCAATGCCATGTATAAAACAGATAGCTGCTGGGAATCTGCTGTATTACACAGGACACCCAGCTTCGTCCTAGAGGGGCTGGGTGGGGGTTGGAAGGAAGGCTCAAGAAGGAGGGGATATACGTATACATAGAGTTGATTCACTTCATTTTACAACACGGTGAAGCAACTCTACTCCAATAAAAATTTTTCATTAGGAAAAGAAAAAAGAAAACAGTGAGCTATAGAGTGGCTGACAGTCTGAGGTCTCAGACTGGGTGGTCTGGAATGCCCTATCTAGGGTACAAAGTCTGAGCAGAGATGTGAGAATAATGGGGAAATGAACCATGCTAACATGAGGAGAGGACAGCAAAGTGAAAACGCCACATGAAAAATGTGTTGGAGGGAGACTCAGAATACCAGTGAGATGGATGGCACAGGGAAGGAACAATGCAGGAGGTAGACACTGGAGAGAAAAGTAGCAGTTGGATCACGCAAAGCTTTAGGGAGCAAAGCAGGGTGTTTAGATTTTGTCTTAAGCATCGCTGCAAATATTTAGGGTGTTAAGCAGTAATTTACAGAATCTTATTTATTTTCCCTGTGAAAAACTAATAAACAGAAACCATAATTGAATAGAGTTGAGAGGCTAGAAGATGAAGCTCTCTGAGTCCTGTGTAGATGGGAGAGCCAGACAGTAAGGGAAGGTCTTCCCTTCTTTCCTGACAAGGTTATTCAGCCAGTGAAAAGCCATGGACACTGTTTATGACAGTCCCCTCCACCCCCTACATCTTTATCTCCTATGTGAAGGAATTCTCCTATTCATCTGTGCTGGGGACTTGCAAGTGGCTTGCCATAGTTGCAGATCCCAAATTGCAATTCTCTGCCAAACCCAAAGAAACCCATCTTTGCTGGAGAAATATCTGGAAACACATTTGTTTTAGGTCGACATTTTGGGGCACAGATGAAGACAAGAGGAGACGCCCAGTGGCTCTGAGGTTGGCTGGCTTACAGGAGTGGTACCCACGCTGAGCCCATTGGGCTCCCTGATTTCTCATCAACTCAGGAGCTTGAAGGTATGCCCTCCTGAATTCAAGCTCATGCCCTCTTGCTTTCTTCGTGTTTGGACCTCCCCAGGCTTTACTCAGGACCTATTGAAAGGTTATATTTTTCTAGCACTCATTTGGCACTTTGGTCTGATCTGAGATCAGACTCTTTCATGGAAACTGGTTGAAATGGTCTTTGGCACATCCCCTTTGGAACAAGGACTGTTTCTCTGAAACAGCTGTTTTTTCTCTCATCAAACTTTCTTCTCCCCCTTAAACTCTCCATTCTTTTTCCTTTTGAACTTGCCAGAACCCATCCCTTTAAAATGAAGCTTTCTGAGGATCCAGGGGCTAAAGTCTAAATTTCTTATGCTCCATGGACTAAAGTTGAACTGTGAGCCATACTCAAATATTTTTTCCCAAATAACCCCACATTCTCCCAGATTTGGTGAGGAATTTAATATAGTCATTCAAATGTAACAACCTGGTTGATCTGACTTACATCAGCTGGTTTACATACTTTTTGGTGAAGGCCAGGTCCAGCATTCAATGAAACCACTAATTGGGAAAGTCCAGAGGGGTCTCTAGAATTATACCTGGTAGAAAAGTTGCTAGCTTATATGATCAGGCTCAGGCAACTGCTAAGTGAGTTCATCACATTTTTCAAAGCTCGTTAATTCATGACTATTACAATCAACCTCAAATTATTTTTTTTCATTTATTTTTATTAGTTGGAGGCTAATTACTTTACAATATTGTAGTGGTTTTTGTCATACATTGACATGAATTAGCCATGGATTTACACGCATTCCCCATCCCGATCCCCCCTCCCACCTCTCTCAAATTATTTTTAAAGAAAATTCTGATCTTCCCTTGGATGTTGGTTCCATCCAAGTGGCTTTTACCTCTATGTTTATTTGGGGGCTGAGCTGAGACCTTTTATTTCTTTTAAATAGAATAAGGATGCAATAAGAAATTATGTCCACTCCAGATTCAATTAATCCAGCAAAGCAACTCTCTCGTCCACTAGATGTGTTTCCTCAGAGGAAGACCACCATGAATGTTAATCTTCAAATCCATCAGAGAAAAGCTCCTGGATGAAACCAAAACTCTCCTAGTTTTTGCTATTTCTGCAAAGAGCTAGGACATGGGAAAACTGACTGTTACAACTCTAAGGTGCCTTCAGCCCTTAGAGTTTCCAGCATCCTCCCAATTCTAAGGATGCTAAGGAATGAGGCTCTGCAGGGGCTCATCTCAATCCTAACTCTTAACTGGTTTGGAGAAACATTTCTCCAGATTGGGGATGAATCTCTTTCAGTCCTAGCTGATGTGAGAGCCACACCCTTGGTGATCAACCCCATCACTGTAAAGCAGCCTCAGCCTCGGAGGACTAAAACAGCTCCAGTAGTGGGGATTTCTAATGAACCTAAAGAGGATCCTGTCTCTGAACCCAATCCCTTTTGTTTTGACTCTTTAAGAAAAATATTCCCCTTACTCCTTAGTTACTCTGCCCCTATCTATTTATTAGGCTAATTGGAACACTATCATGCTGGAATTTCCTTCTCCCAAAGAGGGAAGTATTCTAGAAATTAACAGTAGTCATCGAAGCAACCAATCAAGTGAAATAAATGATCCTTTGACACCTTTTATTTGCTCCATCTGTGAAGTGACTCAGTAGTAAAGAATCTGCCTGACCATGCAGAAGATGCCGTAGATGTGGGTTCAATCCCTGGTCTGGAAGATCCAATGGAAGAGGAAATGGCAACCCACTCCAGTATTCTTGCTTAGAAAATCCCACGGACAGAGTAGCGTGGTGGACTACTGTCCATGGGGTCGCAAAGAGTCAGACACGACTGAGCAACTGAGCACACGATCATTGATCATTTGTCTTCATTGAATCAGTCACCGCCCTCCTTATGGGCAAAATCTCCAACTGATATTACAAAATTTACAGCACACTTCCCATCGTAATTCAGTTTGTTATTGTTCAGTCATCAAGTTGTGTCCAACTCCTTGTGCCTCCACGGACTGAAGTACGCTAGGCCTCACTGTCCCTCACCATCTCCTGGAGTTTGCCCAAGTTCATGTCCATTGAACCAGTGATGCCATCCAACCATCTCACCCTCTGTTGCTCTCTTCCTCTTCTGCATTCAGTCTTTCTCAGCATCAGGGTCTTTTCCAATGAGTCGGCTCTTCCCATCAGATGACCAAAGTATTAGAACTTCTTCCAGTTAATATCTAGGGTTGATTTCCTTAGATCCCTCAAGATCTCATCCCAGAATTAGTTAATACCGTATAGGGTAAAGAGCCCTTTAAGGCATAAAGTGTCCTTTAAGGCAAAAACTAGCTGCTGAACAACCATTGACAGGAGGATGTTGGAATCCACCATAAAAAGATACCTTTTGTTCAAGGACAAAAGAGAAGCTGCAACAAGATGGCAGGACAGGCGAAATCAATTATAAAACTAAGCCTAATACCTGCCAGAGACTCTTGGAGGG
This sequence comes from Cervus canadensis, assembly GCF_019320065.1. NCBI lineage: Eukaryota > Metazoa > Chordata > Mammalia > Artiodactyla > Cervidae > Cervus > Cervus canadensis. The sequence continues at coordinate 58,642,885 of NC_057404.1, forward strand.
CACAAACAAAACCATGTGCATGCCAGGACCCAGGGGGCGCAACAATGACCCCCACCAGGGACTGAACCAGACCTGCCTGAGTGTTTGAGGGTCTCCTGCAGAGGCATGAGTCAGCAGTGGCCTGCTCCAAGGACAGGGGCACTAGCAGCAGCAGTCCTGGCAGGCAGAGTATGTGGCATAAATCTTGGGAAGGTCTCCATTAGTCCCACCATAGAGCTGCCAAGCAGACGATCCACAAGCTGGAGAACAGCTAACCAAAGAAGTTCTCGCTGCGGGCCCTACAACAAACTTCCCAGCATGGGACCTGGCAAAGGGACTAGGAATTCTCAGGGAATCTGACTTTAAAAGTCAGTGGGATTTGATTACAGAATTTCCACAGGACTGGGGAAACAGACTCTTGGAGGGCACAAGCAAAATCGTGTGTGCACCAGGACCCAGGAGAAATGAGCAGTAACCCCACAAGAGATGGAGCCAGACTCACCTGTGAGTGTCCAGAAGTCTCCAGCGGACAGGTGAGTGAACAGTGGCCAGCCACAGGATCAGGGGCGCTGGCAGCAGCAGTCCTGGAAGGTGCACGTTGGCACAAGTCCTCTTGGAGGAAGTCCCCACTAGGTCTAACAAGGACTACAACCCTTCCATGGAGACTACAAGACTCCAGGACTGGGCTTCTCAGGTCAATTTACAGGGAAGGAGTACAGCCCCACCCAGAAGCAGATAACTGGATTAGAGATTTACTGAGGATGGCCCTGCACACCAGAGCAAGATCTAGTTTTCCTCACAGCCAGTCCCTTCCATCAGGAAACTCGCACAAGCCTCTGACCACATCTATCAGAAGGCAGTCCAAAGGAAAACCACAATTACAGAAAACTAACCAAAATTATCACATGGATCACAGATTTGTGTAACTCAATGAAACTATAAGCCATGCCATGTAGGACCACACAAGATGGATGGGTCTTGGTGGAGAGTTCTGATGAAACGTGGTCCCCTGGAGAAGGGAATGGCAAACCACTTCAGCATTCTTGCCCTGAGAACCCATGTAAAAGTGAAAGTGAACAGTATGAAAAGACAAAAAGATATAACACTGAAAGATGAAAGCCCCCAGGTCGGTAGGTGCCCATTAAAACTAGAGAAAAGCAGAGAAATACCTCCAGAAAACATGAAGAGGCTGAACCAAAACAAGAAGGACACCCAGTTGTAGATGTGTCCGATGGTGAAAGTAAAGTCAAATGCTGTAAAGAACAATGTTGCATAGGAAACTGGAATGTTAGGTCCATGAATCAAGTGGTCAAACAGAGGATGGCAAGAGTGAACATCCCATTTTAGGAATCAGTGAGCTAAAATGTACCAGAATGGGTGCATTTAATTCTGATGACCACTATATTTATTACTGCGGGAAAGATTCCCTTAGAAGAAATGAAGTAGCCCTCATAGTCAACAAGAGAATCGAAAATGCAGTACTTGGGTGCAATCTCAAAAAAGACAGAATTATCTGGGTTTGTCTCCAAGGCAAACCATTCAACAACACAGTAATCCAAGTTTATGTTTCAACCACTAATGCTGAAGAAGATCAAGTTGAATATCTCCGTGAAGATCTATAAGACCTTCTAGAACTAACATTGAAAAAAGATGTCCTTTTCATCATAAAGGACTGGAATGCAAAAGATGGAGGTCAAGAGATACCTGGAGTAACAGGCAAGTTAGGTCTTAGAGTACAAAATTTTAAACAGGGAAAAGGCTAATAGAGTTTTGCCAAGAGAATGCACTGGTCATAGCAAACACCCTCTTCAAACAACACAAGCGACAACTCTACACATGGACACCAGATGGTCAATACTGAAATGAGACTGATTACACTGATTACATTCTTTGAGGCTGAAGATGGAAACACTCTATACAGTTAACAAAAGCAAAGCTGGGAGCTGACTGTGACTCAGATCACAAGCTTCTTATTACAAAATTCAGACTTAAATTGAAGAAAGTAGGGAAAACCACTAGGCCACTCAGGTATGACCTAAATCAAATCCCTTATGATTATACAGTGGAAGTGACAAATAGATTCAAGGGATTAGATATGATAGAGTGCCTGAAGAACTATGGACAGAGATTTGTAACATTGTACAGTAGGCAGTGACCAAAACCATCCCAAAGAAAAAGAAATGCAATGTGGCAAAATGGTTATCTGAGGAGACCTTACAAATATCTGACAAAGGAAGATAAGCAAAAAGCAAAGGAGAAAGAGAAAGATAAATCCATCTAAAAGCAGAGTTCCAAAGAATAGCAAGGGGAGAAGGAGAGATAAGAAAGCCTTCCTAAATGAACAATACAAAGAAATAGAGGGAAACAACAGAATGGGAAAGACTAGAGATCACTTCAAGAAAATTAGAGATACCAAGGGAATATTTCATGCAAAATGAAAGTGAAAGTTGCTCAGTCCTGTCCAACTCTTTGCAACCCCATGGACTATAAAGTTCACGGAATTCTCCAGGCCAGAATACTGGAGTGGGTAGCCTATCCCTTCTCCAGCGGATCTTCCCAACCCAGGAATAGAACTGGGGTCTCCTGCATTGCAGGTGGATTCTCTACCAACTGAGGTAACAGGAAAGTCTGATTTTATGCAAATATGGGCACAATAAAGGACAGAAACAGTATGGATTTAAAAGAAGCAGAAGATATTAAGAAGAGGTAGCAAGAATAGATAGAAGAATTATACAAAAAAAGGTCTTAATGACCTGGGCAACACGATGGTATTGTCACTTACCTAGAGACAGACATCCTGGAGTATAAAGTCAAGTGGGCCTTTTTACTGAGAACAAAGCTAGTGGAGGTGGAGAAATTCTAGCTGAGCTATTTAAAATCCTAAAAGATGATGCTATTAAAGTGTTGCATTCAAAATTCCAGCAAATTTTGGAGACTCAGCAGTGGCCACGGGAGTGGAAAATCTCAATTTTCATTCCAATCCCAAAGAAAGGCAATGCCAAAGAATGCTCAAACTACCGCACAGTTGCACTCATTTTACATGCTAGCAAGGTAATGTTCAAAATCCTTCAAACTAGGCTTCACAATATGTGAGCTGAGAACTTCTAAGGGACAATCTAGATTGAGAAAAGGCGGAGGAACCAGAGATCAAATTGGCAATATTAATTGGATCACAGAAAAAGCAAAGACATTCCAGGAAAACATTTCCTTCATTGACTACATTAAAGCCTCTGACTGTGTGGATCACAACAAACTGTGGAGAATTCTTAAAAAAGATGGAAATGCCTGACCACATTACCTGCTTCCTGTGAAACCTGTATGCAGGTCAAGAAGCAACAGTTAGAACCAGACATGGAACAATGGTCTGGTTCAAAATAGAGAAAGGAGTACCTCAAGGCTGTGTAATGTCACCCTGCTTATTTAACCTATATGCAGAGTACATCATGCAAAATTCCAGGCTGGATGAAGCACAAGCTGGAGTCAAGATTGCCAGGAGAAACATCAATAACCTCAGATACAAAGATGACACCTCCCTAATGGCAGAGAGCAAAGAGGAACTAAAAGCATCTTGATGAAGGTGAAAGATGAGAATGAAAAAAACTGGCTTAAAGCTCAGTATTCAGAAAGCTAAGATCATAGCATCCAGTTCTACCACTTCATAGCAAATAGATGGGGAAAAAGTGGAAACAATGACAGATTTTATTTTCTTGAGCTCCAAAATCATTGTGGATGGTGACTGAAACCACAAAATTAAAAGATGCTTGTTCCTTAGAAGAAAAGCTATGAGGAACCTCCACAGCCTATTAAAACTCAGAGGCATCACTTTGCCCACAAAGGTCCATATAGTCAAAACTATGGTTTTCTCAGTAGTCATGTATGGATGTGAGAGTTGGAGCATAAAGAAGGCTGAGCACAGGAGAATCGATGCTATAGAATAGTAGTGCTGGAGAAGACTCTTGAGAGTCCCTTGGACAGCAAGGAGATCAAACCAGTCAATCCTGAATGAAATCAAGCTTGAATATCATTGGAAGGACTGATGCTGAAGCTGAAACTCCAGGATTTTGGCCACCTGATGGGACAAGCAGACTCATTGGAAAAGACCCTGATGCTGCAAAAGATTGAGGGTGGGACGAGAAGGGGGTGACAGAGGATGAGATGGTTGGAAGGCATCACTAACTCAATGGATATGAGTTTGAGCAAACTCCAGGAGATAGTGAACTATAAGGAAGTCTGGCGTGCTGCAGTCTATGGGTTGCAGAGTCGGACACGACTGAGTGACTGAACAACAAAGGCATAAAGTTCTCAGTAGAAAATTACAGGTCTCAAGGCCTCTTATCCCTTGTACAAACTCTATAACTTTTCTAAAATAGTAAGGGCCAAGGATGGAGGTTTGTCTAGGGCTTCTGAGTGGTAAAGGACATTGCTATCCTTTGACACTTAATTTTTTCCAACCTCATTTGTTACTGACATCCAATCCCACTGGAAGTAATTTCTGCACTGTAAATCATTTGTGCAGTGCATTCTTCTGGATGCAGTTGATGACACTAGTCAATATTGTTTTTGTCTTCACGTGGGAAAAGAAACATTCGTCCATATACTGAAAACTAATAAAATGCTTTAAATCCATTATACATTCTCAACTGAAACAAAAAGGTACAACCTGAAAGTTGAGAATTATGTTTATTTTGTGGACATACAAAAGACTTAAGCCCAGAAGACACCCTGTTAGATAGCCCCAAGGGACTGATCTGAAGATGTAAGGGATGAACCAGGATATATACATATTTTTGAAAAAAAAATCAAAAAACAAAATAACTACCCCCACCCCCCCAAAAAAAAACAGGTAGTTGAAATTCAAAAGATGATTGCTAATGAAAGAAAACCAGACATCTCAAGCTAATAAGTGTAACACTTTTCTGTGAGAGGGAAGATGCCACAGTCTAGGCACCCTGAAATCATTCATTTGATGTGCACTTTAACTCTCTAGGGCCAGTGTCAGGCTTTTCTCCATCCTGAATCCTTTCGAGATGCACATTCTGGGGTTGCTGCAGTGGCTGATAGTTTGAATGTTAAAACATCCCTTTGCTTACTGATGTAGCAGTCAATATTTTTCATTCACAACATCAATTAAAAAAAAAAAGAAAAGGAAAGAAAAAGAAAAAAGAGTACAAATATAGAATCAGACCTCCCTGGGGTGACATGCCAACTCCTATCTTACAAGCTCTGTGATCTTGGGCATGTTTATTAATCTATCTAAGCCTGTTTCTTTGTGTGTAAAAGAGGATAATGATACTCTGTGTGTGTAAGTTGTGGCTGACTCTTTGCGATTCCATGGGACTATAACCTGCCAGGCTCCTCTGTCCATGGAATTCTTCTGGCAAGAATACTGGAATGGTTAGCCATTTCCTTCTTAGGGGATCTTCCCGACCCAGGGATCAAACCCAGGTCTCTGGTATTGCAGCCATTTTTTCATAATTTTATGCTTCAGACTTACTTCATCTTATTTAGTGCTTTATACTTAATGCACAATGCTTGGAATAATTGTGTTTTTATATTTATTTCCTATGTTAAGAATGATGTTTTTAAATTTATTTACTTTTTAATTGAAGGATAATTGCTTTACAGAATTTTGTTGCTTTTTGTCAAACCTCAGCACGAATCAGCCATGAAAGTGAAAGTTGCTCAGTCGTGTCTGACTCTTTGCTACCCCATGGACTATACAGTCCGTGGAATTCTCCAGCCAGAATACTGGAGTGGGTAGCCTATCCCTTCTTCAGCAGTTCTTCCCAACCCAGGAATTGAACCAGGGTCTCTTGCATTACAGGCGAATTCTTTACCAACTGTGTTATCAGGGAAGCCCATGACAAACCTAGACAACATATTAAAAAGAAGAGACATCGCTTTGCCAACAAAGGTCCATCTCGTCAAAGCTACAGTTTTTCCAGTAGTCCTGTATGAATGTGAGAGTTGGACTATAAAGAAAGCTAAGCTTCAAAAAATTGATGCTTTTGAACTGTGGTATTGGAGAAAACTCTTGAGAGTCCCTTGGACTGCAAGGAGATCCAACCAGTCCATCCTAAAGGAGATCAGTCCTGGGTGTTCATTGGAAGGACTGATGTTGAAGATGAAGCTCCAATTCTTTGGCTGCCTGATGCGAAGAGCTGACTGATTAGAAAAGATCCTGATGCTGGGAAAGACTGAGGGCAGGAGGAGAAGAGGATGGCAGAGGATGAGATGGTTGGATGGCATCATAGACTTGATGGACATGAGTTTGAGCAAGCTCTGGGAGTTGGTGATGGACAGGGAGGCCTGGCATTCTGTTGTCCATGGGGTCGCAGAGTTGGACATGACTGAGTGACTGAACTGAGCTGAACTCACTTGTTCCACTTGTCTGAATTACCACCCAGGGAAGCCTGTTCATATTGCTCTTAGACATTTTAAACTACCTAATGGACAATTTCCTGGTGGCTCAGATGGTAAAGTGTCTGCCTGCAATGCAGGAGACCCGGGTTCGATCCCTGGGTCAGAAAGATCCCCTGGAGAAGGAAATGGCAATCCACTCCAGTACTCTTGCCTGGAAAATTCCATGGACAGAGGAGCCTTGTAGGCTACAGTCCATGGGGTTGCAAAGAGTCAGACACGACTGAGTGTCTTCACTTCACTTCACTTCAATGGACAATTTAAGGTCTGGAAAATGAATTTCATATAACTTCCTCCTCTTATGGATTGAAATATGTTCCTTTTGGTGTCTCTTCTTTTCTCAGCTACTTGTAAGGCCTCCTTAGACAACCATTTTGCCTTTTTTGCAGATCCAGAATTGCAATTCTCTGCCAATCCTGATCCATCTTGCTGAAGAAACATCAGTCATTTCTTTCACATCAACATCAATATGACATCTTCTACTTTCTTCGATTCCTGGTTCTCTTTAAAATTCCAGTTAATTTGCTATGCTCATTGTAAAGCCTTCTTTACTCTCTATCGTTTTCTGATTAATATTCCTTTGGTTTATCTCTCTTCTGTAGTGCATGCCTGTGCTACAATTCAGTTCTCTACTAAAGTACTTATCCTTTGTTTTCAACTTGTCTTTTCTACTAAACTGTTAACTACTTAATGGCAGGGCCTGTGTTTAAATCACCTTTCTATCTGCCCAGTTCATGATGTGAGCACGGGCACACTAGTCAGTGAATGATCACTGAGTGAACAAATAGGCATCTGGATTGCTCCCAAACCTAGGCTTCTGGTCTTGACCTTTCTATTCAACTCCTCTCAAAAACTATGGGTAGTTTTCAATTGTCCAGTTCTTCTTCAAATTCAACATCACAAACTCATTATCTTGTCCAAGTCCTTCATGGTTATTAGTAATGTCAACTTCTTGCCAGTTTTCTCAGTTAGACAGTTTAGAGGACTTTGATTCTTCTGATGCTCTGGATTTCCTTTACTCTGTTTCACTGACTGTATCATTCATTAAGACTTTTGACACTCAATTCCTGGAAAACTCAAGATTTTTTTGGCTAACTGGAGGATCCCTCTGACCCAAATTTTTTCTCTGCTTAAAATTATACTGCACATATCTGCAAGATCATCATCAGTGAAGCATCATTTTATTCATATCCATGTATTATTTTATTTTCCATTGAATTTTGTGCACTAAACATGTATATGACACATGCCATTCTTTTGTATAAAACCTTAATTAATATTCATATGAACTAAATGGATAGTTGAGTCTTGACTGTGTGGATCACATCAAACTGTGTAAAATTCTTAAAGAGATGGGAATACCAGACCACATTACTTGCCTCGTGAGAAACCTGTATGCGGCTCAAGATGCAACAGTTAGAAGCAGACCTGGAACAACAGCCTAGTTCAAAATTGTGAAAGGAGAACTTCAAGGCTATATATTGTCACCCTACTTATTTAACTTATATGCAGAGTATATCATGCAAAATGCCTAGCTGGATGAATCACAAGCTGGAATGAAGATTTCTTGGAGAAATATCAATAAACTTAGATATGCAGATGACACCACCCTAAATGGCAGAAAGCAAAGAGGAACTAAAGAGCCTCTTGATGAAGGTGAAAGAGGAGAGTGAAAAAGTTGGCTTAAAAGTCAGCATTCAAAAAACTAAGGTCATGGCATCCAGTTCTATCACTTCATAGCAAATAAATGCAGAAAAGTTGGAAACAGCAACAGATTTTATTTTATTGGGCTCCAAAATCACTGCAGATGGTGACTGTAGCCATAAAATTAAAAGATGCTTGTTCCTGGGAAGAAAAGCTATGAGGAAACTTGACAGCATATTAAAAAGCAGAGACAGCAATCACTCTGCCCACAAAGGTCCGTCTAGTCAAAGCTATGGTTTTTCCAGTAGTCTTGTATGGATGTGAGAGTTGGACCATAACAGACGGCTGAGAGGGGAAGAATTGATTGCTTTTGAACTCTGGAGCTGGAGAAGACTCTTGAGAGTCTCTAGCATTGCAAGGAGATCAAACCAATCAATCCTAAAGGAAATCAACCCAGAATTTTTATTGGAAGGACCGATGCTGAAGCTGAAGCTCTGATACTCTGGCCAACTGATGTGAAGAGCTGACTCATTGGGAAAGAATCTGATGCTGGCAAAGACTGAGTGCAGAGGAGAAAGGGGAGACATTGGTGGTCTTCGAAAGGGGAGATGGTTGGATGGTATCACTGACTCAATGCACATGAGTTTGAGCAAACTCCAGGAGACAGTGAAGGGCAGGGAAGCCTGGCCTGCTGGAGTCTATGTGGTTGCAAAGAGCTTAGGCATGACTGAGCAACTGAACAACAACAAAATTGAGATAGTATTTTTACCTCCATTTTATAGATAAGGAAAATGAAAGTTATGCCAGGCTTTCTTTCCAAATCAGTTAAACCAACATGGCAATAGTAGAGCTAATATTCAAACACAGGTCAATTCAGCTGGACATACTGAGCTTAATTTGTGCTTAATCACTGTATTAGCAAGTATTACCTGGATTTTAAATTCCTGCTTCTGCTTGGAAGAGTTCTATGATACATCTTGTCAGTCTTTAGCTTTCTATCACCACTGAACTAGCAAATTCTATTCCACATTTCAAGTATCTCTATCTCCTGTGCATTGACCTTTTCATTTCAGTCAAACGGTAAACTCCTTAAAACCAGAGACAATGTATTATTCTTGTCATAGGTTCTATGAAGGTCTGGTACAATGGAGAGCACATAATGAAACTGCGTGAACACTGATAGTGTCTTAGGCACAGTCCTTGGCACATATGCGCGCTTACTAAATGGTCACAATGATTACTATTTATTATTATCTGAGGGGCTAATACATCAAATTGAAGTTCTAACAGAAAAAAGGGAAAATTCTTATCTCTTCTTCAATCTTAAGAACTTCTTGCTTGCCCCTCTTAAGACATAGAGTAATGGTTTCTCAGGCCATTAGTCATTTCAACCCCATTCCACCCTTTCTATGAAAGTGTCAACTAAAACATCAACAGACAGCAACATGTTTCCTCCACGATTAGTGCTCTTTAAATTGGGAGCACTTTGGAGAAAACAAACAAAAATATGAGCCATAATTTTGGGGGTGGATAGTCATTGAAGGAGTCTTTTGGGCCTAGAAAAGAGAACAACAGTCTCAAAGGCCCCTTGCTGAATCATCTAGCTTCGGAGAAAACAAAGCATAACTTTAGTTCCATCCTGATGCTCCAGGCCAGTTGCATCTATCTGGGACTTATCACCCCCTGTCCGGAAACCTACCACCCCCTACACCCGCCCAGAAGACTTATCACCCCCTGCCCAACTACAAGTGTCATCTCAACAAAAGAATACTCAAAATATCCCGCCTGATTGACGTTTCCCTTATCGCTTCCACAAACCTCCCTATAAGTATGAAGCCTCCCTGATCCCTTTCGGCGCTCAGCCTGGTCGTTAGGCCGACTGTCGCCCCTCCTTGCCTGAATAAAGGTAACCTACTTCTGTTGAGGTCGTCTTTCCTTTTCTGCCTCGCCGGAACCATGCCTTACATTTTTGGTGCCGAAACCCGGGAGGGGGCGAGGCACTCGTCTCACTCTCTCTCACTCTCCCTCCCTCTCACTGTTTTCCCCCCCCCCCACCCCCGGAGTCTGGGAGCGCAAACATCCTCTGAGCTCACTTCTCTGCCAGGACTCTTAAGTTCCCCTCGGGGACGCCTAGTGCCTTCGTGAGCGGTGCAAGTCTTGTGCTAAGGCTTTATTGATGATTTGAGTACCCCCAGGCCTCAGCTTTACCCCCTTTTCTTTCTCTCTCTGATGACCTCCAGAATAGGGACCTCTTGCCATTTGACCACTCTACATGCAACACTCCACTCAAGCCGGCCCCGAGATTAAGGTAAGATCCGATTCGAATGGAGTTCTAGAGGCGCCCTAGAGCTCAGTCCTCTCTGGGTCCCAGGGACCCCTGGCCCAGGGCCATTCTGCAGGCAACGGTGGGGGACGCTCCACCTCAACACAGAGCTCTCTTCTCATAACTCCTATTGCGACTACCCAACAGGAGCCTCTGCTTGCCTTTCAATTATGGGGTCTGGCCAATCTGTCCCAAAAGATTCCCCTCTGGCCTGTGTTCTCAAAAATCTCAAACCACTCTCACTCACTGAACTCAAAGCTAACCGCTTAAAGTAACTCTGTACACAGATTTGGCCTCAATACCAATTAGACAATCAAGACCGCTGGCCTGAAGTCGGCACATTTGACTTTAACATTCTCCAAAAGCTCACTGACTTCCTTAAATAGAATGGCAAGTGGTCGGAGATCCCCTATGCCCAAGCCTTTTGGGCCCTTGGGAGCAGGCCCTCCCTATGCCAGGCCTGCTCCACCCATGAGGTCCTTCTATGCACCTTGCCTCCCAAGCAAAAGGGCTCTTCTTCCTCAACTAACTACAACCTTCCGCACCCCTGGAGTTCGACCCCTCAGACGAGCCCCCTCCCTACCCTCCACCCCGCCAACCTCTCCTTCCCCTTCATCCAACTCACCTACTGGCACCGAAACCTCTCCTGACTCCCCCTCAGCCCCGCTACCCCATCTCCCCGACTCCCCCTCCCCCCTTCTTTCCCCACCTGCCACACGGTCACGTACCCAGCACAGGTTTCCCCTGAGAGAGGTGGCAGGACCAGAGGGCCCCACCCGAGTCCATGTGCCATTTTCATTGCCAGATATGAGCCCCTCTTTAATCCCTCCTTGCTGGCCAATCCTCTTCACCAGCTCACCCAGAGCCTCCTCCGAGTGCCAACTCTCCACCTGCCAGATCACACCTGACCATTCTTTCTCTTTGCACATTCCAAACAAAGACAGGCCCTGGGGCTTCTATGTCAGCAGGCTGGAGACACCTGGGTTCCCATAGCCTATCTATCAAAACAGCTGGACATGGTGACCAAGGGGTGGCCTCCCTGCATACAGGCCATGGCTGCTATCACAGCCTTCGTACCTGAAGCAAATAAACTCTCTAGACATGCCCCTTTATCCGTCTGTTCTCCACACACCTTCCGAGACTTGCTGTCACATCTGGCTTTCCTCTCCCTTCCCCCTTCCAGGGTACAGGTCCTACATGCCTTTCTCCTCGACCCTCAGCTCTCATTCTCCCCCTGCTCTCCTCTTAACGCTGCCAGCTTATTACCCATGTCCTCTACAACAGACTCCCTCTTACATAGCTGCAGCCTAACAGTAGGTCTTACCCAAAACCCCTGTCAAACATGTCAATGTACTAACCCTCGAGGTACATCTGGATTGGACTAAACTTTTACCAATTGTTCTCCTCAGAATACTGGCTTTGCCCAGAAAGCCCCTGGGGCTGAGCCCCTTTGAGGTGATGTATGGACGGCCCATGCTCCCTCCTGGACTCCCCCCCTGAACCTCCTCCCATACCAAGCTTCCTACACTCCCCTCTGCTGGCGCAACTTTGCAATGCCCTCTGGAGATACGTCAACCACAATCTGCCTGCCCCTGACCCCCAAGCCTCTCTGCCCCCTTTACAAATTGGGGACATGGTCTATCTGTCTGATAATCCCCAGGGTGACCTAACCCCAAAGTGGCAGGGACCATTCAAAGTCATCCTCCTTACCCTAACTGCAGCTAAACTCGAAAAGATCACCTCCTGGGTACACCTCTCTCGTCTAAAACGGGTCACCTCCAATCCTGCGCTGCCCTCCTTAAATGACACCTATCAGGTCTCCCTCACAGGACCCACCTCCTTAAAATTCACCTGGCGACAACCCTGTCAACTATCAGAGAGGACACTGAATGACCTGGACTCTCTTCAACCTACAACTGTTCCTGACCCAACTACTACAAGACCCCTGGACCAGCGTCCTGACAGGAACCTCCTTCAAAGACCTGACTACACTGGTGTCTCAACTGTGGCTCCAGGGAACCTTCTACAACCTGACTCCAGACGAAATTGATTTCTTTACTTTCATTCTCTACATCATTCTACATCCTAATGAGCACTGTTCCTACTCAGATTCAAACAACCACCAACTTGGGGCCTTCTGCCCCTCGCCCTGACTGGCCTCTGCCTGTCTCTCTAACTATAACTGCACTCTTAATCTTAATCCTTGCTATAGGCCTAGTAACTGTCTCCCCTCAGGACTGGCCACCTATCCTTCGTCTTTCCGTGGGTATCGCCTAGTTGCTAGCTGTGTTCTGCTCCTAGGGCGCTATTTCCTCTGCACTGCCTAACCAACAGCCCATGACTTCCCTGCTCCTTATCCTTGCTGCACTCCCCAGCCTTCTGGCCACTCCCTGCCCCTGCTCAGACATTTATTCCTACGTATATTCCTCATGTTATAATACAGCTCTAAAACCATGCACCATGAACCTCGGGGGCGGGAAGTCCAAATCCCTACTCACTGTCAAAGTACAAAAGAGAGGGAGTTTTGTGAGTACCTGCCATAAGCCAAATGGAAGAAACATATGTTTTATCCCATTACCCACTGGAGGTACTCAGATGGGGGTGGGGTACTAGATCAAAATTGGGAAAAGAAACAAGAACAAGTCATAAAGAACATAATTTCCCAGATACAGGTGATCTCTGAGCCTTATAAACATCTAGACCTCCTTTCCCAATTACGGCCTCTCCTAAAACCTCCCTCTGGCAACCAACACCTTACCCGCCTTCTCAACTCTTCCTTCCAATTCTTCCAGTACACACAACACACATCCCAGTGTTGGATATGCATGTCACTGTCTCCCTCACCACACATAGCAATTCCCTTACCCTCAACCTAGCTGTCACAGGGCAACCATACCTCCCCTTCCCAACAGAAAGCTACACAACTCATTGGGCCAGTCTCTGACAATGTCCTACTCTCAGCCTCTTCAAACCTAACCTGTATTAACTACTCTAGTCCCAACTACACTGGTCTTACAAACTCGGCTCCCTCCTTCTGTTCCACTTGGGTTCTCTGGAACAGCACAAATAATTGCACCAACCCAGGAATCTTCATTCTCTGTGGGACCTATGCATATTCATGCCTCCCCTTAGACCCCCCTGGACCCTGCATCTTAGTCTTCCTGACCGCAGGCCTAACATTCCTCAAAGAGGAAAAGATAGAACAAATAGTTTATCCCCAAGGGGAACTTTCCCACAGAAAAAGACAAGCTTTCATAGCCCCCCTCCTGATTGGGACTGGCATAGCAGCAGCCCTAGGCACCAGGATTGGAGGCATCTCAACCTCTGCGCATTTCTACTACAAGCTGTCCCAAGAACTTAATAAAGACATGGAGAGGTAGTAGAGTCCTTCGTTTCAATCCAAAAACAAATTAACTCATTAGCTTCTGTGGCCCTACGAAATAGGCGAGCCCTGGACCTTCTCACCGCAGAAAAGGGAGGGACCTGCCTTTTCCTAGGAGAGGACTGCTGCTATTTTATTAATGAAACGGGCATAGTCCAGGGCCGAGTCAAAGAACTTAGAGACAGAATTGAACGCCGCACGAAAGAGTTACAAAACCTTTACACTCCCCAAAACCTGTTCCAACAGATACTCCCTTGGTTACTCCCTTTCCTGGGACCATTGGTACTTACCATTCTATTCCTCTTATTTGGGCCCTGTCTCTCTCAAAGGTTTCTCCAAGAAGGGAATCGGGCCATCTCTCGAGATCAGGTCAAGACCATCCTTCTTCTCGAGAGCCTCACCTCAAGCTCAGAAAAAAGAGACTGTGAACCCTAGGATGATCCTCCATTCCAGACTCAAAACTGTCGCCCCTATCTAGCAGGAAGTAGCCAGAGAGATACGGCGACCTTTTTCCCTTTTTTTAAAATGATTTCAGGGTCTGGAATGAAGGAGTCTTTCGGGCCTAGAAAAGAGAACAACAGTCTCAAAGGCCCCTTGCTGAATCATCTAGCTTCGGAGAAAACAAAGCATAACTTTAGCTCCATCCTGATGCTCCAGGCCAGTTGCATCTATCTGGGACTTATCACCCCCTGTCCGGAAACCTACCACCCCCTACACCCGCCCAGAAGACTTATCACCCCCTGCCCAACTACAAGTGTCATCTCAACAAAAGAATACTCAAAATATCCCGCCTGATTGACGTTTCCCTTATCGTTTCCACAAACCTCCCTATAAGTATGAAGCCTCCCTGATCTCTTTCAGTGCTCAGCCTGGTCGTTAGGCCGACTGTCGCCCCTCCTTGCCTGAATAAAGGTAACCTACTTCTGTTGAGGTCGTCTTTCCTTTTCTGCCTCGCAGGAACTATGCCTTACAGTCATTGTGTTTGTGGCCTATCCACGGCTGTAACTCCATTTAACTTTAATAAAGTTTCCTGTAAGTGTTGGTTCAAGGCTTCGTGACTCAAGTTTCCAATGTGCAGGGCCTCGCCCCATCAGGCGTCTCCCAGTTCTGCCTTATCTCCTTCCCATCTCAGCCTCTGTGTAACTCCCTCAGACCTGGCAGCAGGAAAGTCTGTCTATCAGGCCTCTCAGAGTGAACGGCGTTTCCCAGGACGCAGGGAAACCAGCGGCTTTAGGACCGCGCGGTTCCGCGTGCAAAGGCCTTCGGACCGCCCCGCTTCCAGGGATCGCCGGTGCGTCCCGTTACGTCACACGCTGCCCGGAAGTGCCGCTGCGTCGGCTGCGGGGGCGCGTCTCTGGACGGCTCCGCGTGTGGTTACCCGAGCAGCGCGTGAAGCGGGCCTGTGCTTCGTTTTCGGAGCCGCTGTCGGCCAGGTGGTGCGTCTCCCGGCGCGAGCGTCCTAAGTTTGCGCCATGGAGGTGGTGGAGGCCGCCGCCGCTCAGCTGCAGACACTGAAATTCGGTGGCGCCGGCGTCGGAATTGGCCAAGATCTGGCCGCGCCGGCTCCGGACCCCGCTCCGGTCGCAGCGCCGCCGGCGGACGAGGGGGCCCCGGAGTCTGCGGGCGAACAGTCGCCTCAGCTCCTGCCGCCGCCGCTCCCGGGGCCGCCTCCGGAAGGGAGCGGCCTGGAGACGTCGGACTCGGACTCCGACTCAGATTCGGACTCGGACAGGTCGTGCCCCCGGCGGCCGGGCGCGCGGGGCGGCTCTGGTAGCGGGAGGCCTGGGCCGAGGAGGCAGGAGGGCCCGGGAGCCGGGCGCGTCCCTCGCTGCCCCTGCGGTGCCCCTGGGAGGGAACGTGGCCGTCGGGGCCCTTCGTCTGAGGCTGGGGGTCCGAGTGTCCTCTGTGGACAGTTTGTCGTTTTCAGTTAGAATGTAGAAAACCTGAGACTGGGGGCTTATTCCCGTGACCACTCGACGTGGTGTGTCCTTGGGGTTATAATTTAAAGTTTGTGGCAAATCTTTTTCTCAAGTTTCTCTGGTTGAACCAGATAAATGGAGCATCAGATAAAGGATTTTCTCTTTTCAGATTGACTCCTGGCAGTTTTGTTAGTTTGTAGAATTTCTCTGGTGATGAATTTTTCTTTAAATTAGGGGAAAGTGATTCAACTATTACTACCTGCTTTGCGTAGCTTTTTTGAGGCTTTTCCCGCCCTACCTCCTGTCTTTTATATAGGAAAGTTCTGTGGTGGGAGGCGAGTTCACTGAACCAGGCTGAACCTTGTCTACAAGTGTTTGAGTGTATTTTATGCCATGCTGTGTCGGTGAACAATATAGACACGATCCTTGCCTTACATTCTGGTGAGAGGGACGAAAAATGAAGTTAAAAAAAAAAAAAAAGTGAGTTGAAAATTACAAGGAAGGAACAAGCGAAGCACTTGTAGTAGGAGAACCCAACCAGGTAGGACCCTCTGGCCATGTTAGTTTTAATTCTAACTGCTAGAGAAATTTGAAGAATTTTAAGCAGATGATTTACATACTCAAGTTAGCATTTTAATGTTTTACTCTGTGGAGAAGGAACTGAACTGTGTTCAAGAGTGAAAGCGGAGTGGTTGGCTTGGTGTGAAAGCGATGGGAAAGATGGTGTGTTAGTCCACCGTGTGACGGTGTTTGGATTGAATATTTTGAAACTTCCCGGATTTGGATCGCTAATAGACGTGGTAGTGGCCTACGAAGAGGGGCATCAACTGGGTGGATGGCGGGGCTGTTTACTGAGATGGGGAGAAACCTTTCTGGGATGGGGGCTGTAAACCAATAGGAATGCTAAATTTAGAGAGTTAATTTGAGATTTCACTGTCAACAAATTGGAGATGTCAGGGAAGCAGTAGGAGGACAGTTCTGGTGTGGAAATGTAAATTTGAACATCAGATTACAGGTAAAACTTACTTTAACCTTTTTTTTTTTTTTAAATTCGTATTTTTAAATTTATTTACTTTTAATTGAAGGACAATTGCTTTACAATGTTGTGTTGGCTGGTTTCTGCCGTGCATTGACATGAATCAGTCCTAGGTAGACATTTGTCCCCTCCTTCTTGAACCTCCCTCCCACCTTCCACCCTATCCCACCCTCTGTACATCAAACTTTTTATTGTGGACATTTTCCAACTCAGAGTAATATAATGAATGTACACATAGCCATCACCAAGTTTGACAGTTTCCATTATTTCCTAGCTTTATTTCGTTATTTTTGGCTGTTGTGCAGGCATGGATTTCCTCTAGTTAGGCGAGGTTGGGGGGCGCTGCTGTTGATTGTAGTAGGTGAGCTTCTCATTGTGGTGGCCTCCTGTGGAGTGTGCAAGCTAAGCAGTGGTGGTCCACTGGGCTTACTTGCTCCACAGCATGTGGGATCCTCCTGGGCAGGGGACTGAACTCATGTCCCTTCATTGGCAGGTGGGTTCCCAATCACCGGGGCACCAGGGAAGTCCCCTTAACTTTGTTTTACCTGACATTTCTAACTTTTTCTTTTAACTTGATAGTTTTAAAACAAGTCTCAGACAGCATGCCACCTTCCCTGTAAATTCTTTACTGTGCATTTCTGATAAAATACTTTTTACATAACAACCATGCTGTAGTAGAGTGAACCCTAATCCCTTAATGTCAGCTAATAGCACTCTGTATTTAGATTTTTCTAGTGGAATAGGAGTCATATTTACCAGTTTCATCACTGACTGAGCATGCAATACTTTGATACAGTTCCAAGGTTTCTACCTCTAGTGAGGATTCAGGACTAAACAATTAAATGCAATAGAAACTGAAAGAGAGAAACAGAACTAGTAGGGAGAATGCACTGTTTTTAACTTGTGAGTGTGTAGGTCATTAATTCGGCAGTTGTTATTAAGAGTTTAGGGGTGGAGCTTAGGGATATCAAGACTGAAGATTTAGCAGTTATCTGCACATCGGCAATGATTGAACTCTTTGGAGGTCATACTTGGAAAGAGTACCGGAGAGAAGAGAACATGAGTATGGGACTTGTAGAAACAGCCCATAACAGGAGCTGAAGAGGATACCAGCAAACAATCCAAGCTAAGAGGATAGTTTTTTGCTCTGAGAATTGTTGTGGAAGTCAAGGGCTAAAGGGGTTTTCAGAGAGTGGAGTGTTTAGCATGGATGGTAACTTGGAAAAGTTTCCAAATTGAAAAACTGAGAAGAAAGTCTCTTTGCTTTGATCTGATCCTTGGTAACTAATAAGACAGGTGCCTGACCCAGGATTCTTTTCGGTCAGTGATTTGTCACATGCCTCAGACTGATGCATGATGTAAGAGCAGTTGTAAAAAGAGGGTTTGGGTTAGAGCAGGGGTTTTGTGATCAGTGGATTAGAGTGCTTTCCAAACACCATAGTCAATTTCAAAATGCTAGCTTTTGAATTATACCAGCAACCATAAACATCTAGTAAAGCAGATATTTTCTAGTTGAATAATCATGTTTTAATACCATTGTAATAATGCTTTTGTATTGTTTTCAACTTTTTCTTCTTTATAGTGAAACAGATACTGATAGTTCAAGCTCCTCCTCTTCCTCATCATCGTCCTCGTCGTCTTCCTCTCATATGTCCCTTCCTCCAGTTCTATCAGATGGAGAAGATGACTTACTAGTTGAGAAGGAAAATAAGAATTTTCCTCTTAAAACAAAAGATGAGTTACTTCTTAATGTAAGTACTTAGATTTGTTACTAAACTTAATTTATATGTTCTAACATATTTTATGATACTGATATAATCTCATTTGGCCTATATCTGCTCCATGAATTTGAAGACCACTCTCAACTTTTACTGGTCTTACTTTTGCCATGCCTTGACTTTCTTAAGTGAAAGAAAGGATTGATTGTGAATAATTTCTCAGGTTACTTCTAATGCTAACATTTGATAATGTGCTAGGCATCTAGTTTAACTTGCTGCCTTTCGTTCTGACCTTCCCTAACAATTGTAAAGATGTTCCATTTCTTTTTTTGGGAAGGGGTCCAAAACGCAGAGAAACTTTAGTTCAGTAGCAGTTGAAACTATTTTTTTAATCGATTGCATTTGGAGAAATAGAAAGTAAAATTAGGTCAGTTGCACTTTTGAGGATTTCTGTTTACTGGAAGATTTTGGAGTGTTTTTATTACAGTTGGAGAAAACTTGTTTATTGTGGATTATTATTTATTGGCATTTGAATGCATGGTTATTTCCTCTTAGACTGTATGCTGTTCCTAGGAGGTTAATGATAGTCTGGTTGAAGCCTTATGATATAAGAGGAAAGTCTTTTCAGAATTTCCCAGTATGGGCTGTATTGCCATATGTTTATTCTTTCCACTCCCACGTGTAATTTTAGTTACTATTAATGTTTTAAGAAATTTAATGGTCCCTAATTATAGTTATAAAACACTTAAACCAGTGAAGTAGTAAAGGAAGATTTGAGAAAAATTTTTAAAGCCTAGGAGACATTCAGGAAGCTTTTCATGACCATACTGGATTGATATTATTTCCTTTTTCTTTACTCGTAATAAGAAATTTTCTATCTCAATATGCCTGTGTATTGAGAACCCTGGAATTTGTGTGCGAATTCATCAGTGGTTTATGTTTCCATACTGCAGACCTTAATCCCAGTGGTTTTCTTACACAGAGGCTCTCCCAACTTGTGATTATTTTCTGAAGTTATTGGCAGATTTGTTTGGTCTTATCCCTGTATCTTAATCACTTTTCTACTTAAATCTCTCTTAGAATATAAGAATCAACAAATAAAGGATCATAGTATTTTGGTGTGTACATGTGTTTTGTTTTCTTATTTATCCTACTAGATCTGAAATTCTTCCTTGGGAATTCATTGAAATTTAATGCAAAATCTTAGTCAAGTTATTTAGGTATTTTTCTGGATAGAGTGCCCATATTTTCATCAGAAAGTCAAAAAGAGTCTGTGTCTGCATTTTTGAGGACTGGTTCGTAGCTGATCTTTGTGGCTCATGTAGTGCCCAGCAGAGTGCTTTTCAGATACCAAACTGTTAGTCAAGAGTAATATGTGACTTGTGGAATGGGTGAGTTGAGTGGGCATCTGACATTCACTCACGTTTAAACTATCACAACACACCTGCCATGTGCCAGGTGCTGGAAGCAAGACCCATCTGGTTTCTACTCTAAATACACCTCCTGGAGAGGCAGACAGTAAATGACGGAGAGAAGTGCTGGAAGTGCTATTGAATTGTGTGAATGTATGCTTAGCTCATATCAAAAGTCCTCTTTTGCTGGGAAAATATGTTAGTTTTTAAAACTTGAAATAGTGAGAGGGTCTCTTCCTTTTTGTGCTAGTTCTGAAGGATCTTTGGGAAGGCTGGAAGGGGCAATTGTAGTCTTTTTTTTTTTTTTTTTTTTAATTTTGGATTCTTAACTAGCTCCTCACATTATTTTATATTCTTATGATTAGAAAGCAAATGTACTAGAAGTTCCTACTCCTACATATGGTACTGGAGATATGTAGAGTTCCCTGGTCTGCCGTAAATCTTTAGGGCTTTAGAAGTGTGTATGAGGACTCCTTCGGGACTTGTGCTCTCAAGTTCAAGGGAAGAGAATGACTTGGCCCTGAATCTCAAGAATGGTGTGGCTACAAGTTCTCATTGTCTTTAGGATCTGCTGTGCTGTTCAGGAGATGTTTCTTCAGTTGGCTGGCAGCTTGGCCTCTGATACTCCTGAATGAATGTCGTGGACAGAACTTGGATTGGTTTACTGGGGGCCTGGTTCATGGGTCTGAACAAATAATTGAAGCTAGTGAGATGGGTATTATGATTGCCTGGACATGAGTTCCACGGTCACTCCGATACTCTCGAGTGGAAAGTGTGTAGGAAAGTGCGCTTGAGAGAAAGCGTATGGGTGAGTGTGAGGGTGGGAGTGGGTTAGATAAGTGACAGGGAGTGTGAAAGTGTGTGAATTTTGAAGAGCATAGGTAGTATCAACCCCATAGAAACCACAAGGGATGAGTTCTCTATCACGGGAAGGGGAGGCTTAGAACATGGCAGCTGTTGTTCAGTCAGTAATAGTATTTATCTTCTGTGGAGGGAAAGAGGGAAATACGTGGAAGCAGTGAATCACATATGACATAGATTGGACTCTTGGAGCTGCAACAGAAACCAGATTAAGAGAAGGGGGATTTGCTGGAAACTTACTTGGCTGGGAAAGCCATTGGGAACCAAGGTAGCTATTGAAGATGGCTCTGCTGTTTTCTTGTATGTGCTGCTTGGCATTCTCATAGCTCTGTCATTTTATTTTCTAACTCACTTCTGTTTGCCTGTAGATTCAATCATTTTACCTCTAGCTTGCACTTGTATTTCTTGTTCCTGGCTCTGTAGAACATTTGATATGTTCTACTTTCACCTTCTCCATGAACTGGCTATTCATGCCATATTCTTTTCTAGGACGTTTGAGACAGTCCTATTACTTAGCTTTGAATTTGTCGTCTTTCAGATGACAATTCTTGCTTCCCGGGAAGTGTCCCCTCCTTTGTTACATAAAGTAGTTCTAGCTGGTATTGAGTGTGCCTTTGTTCAAGTCTGCTGGTGTGTATCTTCTCAGGCAGCAGGGCTGTGCAGTGGAACTGTTTGCTGTGTGTAGTCTACTAATTTCGTAATGAAATTCTGAGGAAGACCAGTGAAATATTCTGTGTTGTCTTTGCAAAAAGATGTACATAAATTCAAATGGGTCAAACATTTAGTACCAGTTTCAGAGTTTGTGATGCATCTATGAGATCTTTAGAACAAAGACCAGTTTTACTGGTTTTATGGCCTAACTCTTCATATTCTGGACTGTTTTCCATTGTTGAGGCATTTGTTGTTGTTCAGATGCCAAGTCACATCCCACACTTTGTGACCCCATGGACTGTATAGCACACTAGGATTCCTTGTCCTTCTCTATCTCCTAAAGTTTGCTCAAATTCATGTCTGTTGAGTTGGTGATGCTATCTAACCATCTTATCTTCTCTTGCCCACTTCTCCTCCTGCCCTCAGTCTTTCCCAGCATCAGGGTCTTTTCCAGTGAGTCAGCTCTTTGCATCAGGTGGCCAAAGTATTGGAGCTTCAGCTTCAGCAGCAGTCTTTCCAATGAATATTCAGGGTTGATTTTCTTTAGGATTCACTGGGTTCATCTCCTTGGAATCTTAAGAGACTTTGAAGTGTCTTCTCCAGCACCACAGTTCGAAAGCATCAAATAATTCTGCGCCACTCAGCTTCCTTATGGTCCAACTCTCACATCCATATATGACTGCTGGAAAAACCATAGCTTTGATTATATGGACCTTTGTCAGTGAAGTGATGTCTCTGCTTTTGAATATGCTGTGGAGGTTCCTCATAGCTTTTCTTCCAAGGAACAAGCGTCTTTTAATTTCATGGCTGCACTCACCATTTGCAGTGATTTTGGAGCCTCC
The DNA here is from genome assembly GCF_019320065.1 of Cervus canadensis. NCBI lineage: Eukaryota > Metazoa > Chordata > Mammalia > Artiodactyla > Cervidae > Cervus > Cervus canadensis. Next base: position 58,665,072 of record NC_057404.1, read on the forward strand.
TAAAATAAAAGTTGTCATTGTTTCCAGTTTTTCCCTTTTTATTTGCCATGAAGTGCCATGATCTTTGTTTTTTGAATACTGAGATTTAAGCCAGCTTTTTCACTCTCCTTTTTCATTCATTAAGAGGCTCTTTAGCTCCTCTTTGCTTTTTGCTGTTAAAGTGATATCATCTGCATATCTGAGGTTGTTGATATTTCTCCAGGCAGTCTTGATTCCAGCTTATGATTCATCCAGTCCGATATTTCACATCATGTACTCTGCATATAATTTAAATAAGTAGGGTGACAGCATACAGCCTTGACATACTGCCTTCCCAATTTTGAACCAGTCTGTTGTTCCATGTTTGGTTATAACTGTTGCTTCTTGATCTGCATACAGGTTTCTCAGGAGACAAGTATGGTGGTCTGGTGTTCCTATCTCTTTTAAGAATTTTCCAGTTTGTTGTGACCCACACAGTCCAAGGCTTTAGCATAGTCAGTGAAGCAGAAATAGATGTTTTTCTGATATTCCCTTGCTTTTTCCATGATCCAAGGAATGTTGGCAATCTGGTCTTTGATTCCTCTGCCTTTTTTAAATCCAAGTTGTACCCCTGAAAGTTCTCAAGTACTGTTGAAGCCTAGCTTGAAGGATTTTGAGCATTAGCTTGCTGGCATGTGAAATGAGCACTATTGTATGGTACTTTGGATGTTCTTTGGCATTGCCTTTCTTTGAAATTGGAATGGAGACTGACCATTTCCAGTCCTGGGGTCACTGCTAAGTTTTCCAAATTTGCTGACATACTGAGTGCAGCACTTTAATGGCATCATCTTTTAGGATTTTAAATAGCTCAGTTGGGATTCCATAACCTCCACTAGCTTTGTAGTAATGCTTCCTCAGGCCTACTTGACTTCATATTCCAAGTGTCTGGCTCCAGGTGATTGACCACACCATCGTGGTTATCCAGGTCATTAAGACCTTTTTGTATAGTTCTTCTATGTATTCTTGCCACCTCTTCTTAATATCTTCTGCTTCTCTTAGGTCCGTACTGTTTCTGTCCTTTATTGTGCCCATGTTTGCATGAAATGTTCTCTTGGTATCTCCAAATTTCTTGAAGAGATCACTAGTCTTTCCCATTCTGTTGTTTTCCTCTTTCTTTTCATTGTTCATTTAAGAAGGCTGTCTTATCTCTCCTTACTGTGCTCTGGAACTCTGCATTCAGTGGGGTATATTTTTCCTCATCTCACATCTCTTCTTTTCTCAGCTGTTTGTAAGCCCTCCTCAGACAACCATTTTGCCTTTTTGCATTTCTTTATCTTGAGGATGATCTTGGTCACCACCTCCTGTACAATATTATGAACCTGGTTTGTCCATAATTCTCCAGGCACTCTGTCTACCAGATCTGATCCCTTGAATCTATTTGTCCCCTTCACTGTATAATGATAAGGGATTTGATGATTTAGATCATACCTGAAAGGTTTAGTGGTTTTCCCTACTTTCTTCAATTTAAGCCTGAATTTTGTGATAAAGAGGTCACGATCTGAGCCACACTGAGCCCCAGGTCTTGTTTTGCTGACTGTACAGAGCTTATCCATCTTCAGCTGTGAAGAGTGTAATCAGTCTCATTTCAGTATTGACCATGTAATGATGTCCATGTGTAAGTTGTCTTTTGTGTTGTTGGAAGCGAGTATTTGCTATGACCAGTGTGTTCTCTTGGCAAAACTCTGTTAGCTTTCGTTTAGGCGTGCTGAGCTTAATTTTTACCTCTTTAGTCTGTTTGTTAAGCAGGAATGTTGCCTTCCTGGATCTAGCTTTTTAAAGCTTTTCCATTGTTGGACAGTTAGATCCTGATGATCTACCTACTATTGTAGATTTATATTTGTAAGTATGTAGGAACTAAAGTGAAGTGACGTCAAGATTGTCCTTTTAGAGTTAAATAGAGTTGCAACGGTCCTTTGGGATGACAAGATGTTGTTATAACCTGATTTTAAATAAGTTGAGAGAAAGAGGAGAAAAGAGGGACTGGTCAGCCATAGACACATTAGAAAGGAGGGTAGTTGTAATTCTCTCTTTTCTTAGTGTAGGAATGCAGTATAGGACTTAAAGTTAACCAAGGGGAATCATTCTTTTAAAACAAACACTTCAAAAGCAGAGAAGGTTTATATATAATCTATGCAATAAATGTAAAGCAGCACACATATTACAGTTTTAGAACTACAGTTAAACCACATAGGGTTTATGAAGTGTTTCAGTGAATTGGAAAATTAGATTCTTTTTGAAGAATATTCTCTCAGTTCTCAGTTGAGAATGCCAGTTTGGGGAGAACTTTAAAAACTGAGGAAAGTGGAACAAAGCTATCTAACCACTTTCTTTCAAATAAATTAGATGTCATTAATGTTTAGAATCATAAGAATATTTATAGGATTGTGACATTTCTAAGTCTTAATCAGAAGTTAATTATATAAATTAGTGCCTGTTGTTTTCTATTCTGAAAACCTGAAGTTATATAATATTTAAAAATTATGATTGCAGTGTTTATGGGGATAAAACATGAATAATAACTGCAGTAGAGATAATGTGTATTTATGTGTGTAATATAGCATGAACAAGAAAAACATTAAGTACTTGTAGGTAACTCTTGGTAAATTTACTTTCATAATTTAGAGACTGCCTATATTATACATATACAGAGTATACAGTAGGCAATATAATTATGCAGTATAATTAGGTTGGCAGTTTGTGTAGTTGTAGTTAGGGTGAGTACAGTTTTTCTCATTGTGACAGTGAAGACCCATATCATGAAACTTCCTAATGTGAGGATCTGGAAATACCTAGGCCACCTGAAGTGATCAGAAGTTTCAGGGGTTTATTTCAGTTTTTTTTTTTTTTTCAACTTCTCACAATCTTGAAGTTGTATTGCACCTTGTTCTACTCTTAATATCGTTGATTGACTGTGGTGTTTTCAGGGCCTAACTTGATTTATAAGTATTGTCTTAAATGTGTAGACCTTATTTAGCTTCAGCTTTTGTTGAGTCTAGTATATGTGGAATTATCATATCATACCTTAGACTATTGATGACACTTATTAATATTATTCTCAAAATGCCTGATATTTAAATGGCTTATATACTTGAAAGGAGGTAGGTTTTCAGTAATATTTGGTGCTTTTTAAAAACAGTGCTCACGTTTTTTTTAAAATTAAAATTTCATACTTCATTGCACAGTTATTTCAGTAAGCTTCTATGAAGCACAAATGATCCTGGATAAATACTGATTTATTCAGTAGAATATCCATATGTGTCTTGCGTATATACATGTATATGATCATTATTACAGAAAAACATTCTATTAGGTTCCCTGACCCCTGTAGATTTAATGAGTGAGTTGTGGCTGTTTTTAGAGGATAAAGACCAATGTCTGTAAAGAAGACTCCAGCTGGAGAGTGAGCGTACACAATTGGCTGAAAGCAGAATAGCACCAGAGAGCTGACCGCTGATTGACTTGTAAATGGTTCAGATACTGGAAGCTGAAGGATGGAGGGAAAGGGGAGTTAACTTGCGTTGTAGTGGTGGGGAAGGCATCGTGGCTTGACCTGAGATTGAAAGGTGGGTAGGATCTCCATGGGAACGGACAGGTGAACAGAACAGGAACTTTGCCAGGGAGGACCAAGTCTGCTGCCAGAGTTCCGTTTCCAGTGCCAGTTACGTTTAGGGGCTCAGGGCATGTTTCTTTTTCATTTATCTTCCCTGCAGTTAAAATGTCAGTTCTAAAATGGACACTTTTTAACCCTTGACCACTTCTGAAAAGTTGATACTAATAATTGTTGACAGTGCTTAGCTTTACAGTTACTTGGTAGTGCTTTTATCTTGGTGGTACATGAAGTCAGTGTCTTAGATTCTGTGAGGTATGGATTCCTCAGTTGACATAAAAGGTATGTTTAGGGCTATATTCATCATTGAAAGTTTTTTCTTATGGATATGGATTATGGTTTTATTTTATGTTCATGTCAGTCTGCTTTTGAAGGTATTCTTTTGAACTTTGTTTTTTGTGATAGTAATTTTAGAGAAAAATGGGATGAGAACATTGTATTTTATTAAAAAAGAAAAACAGGAAAACACTTCAAAGAAATGGTACTTTCATTTATTAGGTGAAAATATTCGATGAGCTAGTATGAATCTTAGTGTCATATATGATAGAATTGATGAGGACAAATTAATGACTGTTGGTGATAGTTTAAAAAATAGCTGAATTCTATGGAATGTTGTAAAAATAATTTCCCTGGAGAAGTTGGTGAATTTGACTAAATATTTTATGTAGTCATAGTTGACACACAGTGTACAGACCTAATCCATTCTTTTTTCCAACGTATTTTACCAACTGTAGGGAAAAAAAAGTTTCCAATCATGTCTCTCAGTACTCTAGGGATTGGATCCTGCTTTCCAACCATATTTGAAAAGTGAGGGCTCCCCTGTTAGTATCAGGTGATTGGCTGCCACATGCATGTCCTCTATTCTTGGGTAACACGAGAAAGTGGTTGGATAGCTTTGTTCCACTTTCCTCAGTTTTTAAGTTCTCCCCAAATTGGCATCAAATGGGTTAGTTGCCATTTGGAATGTTTGATTTCTTTCTCACTATTTGCTGCCCTTTTTCTGTGTTTGTGAGTGAAAACCCAAATCAAGGTTCTTTAGATAATTTTACCTGAAAAGATTATGAATTACTGATTTTTTTTTCCCCCTTCCCCAGTGATAAGCCTTCCTAGAGCTAGGGAAGTCAGGGCCATTGTAAGATATTGTTTTTTTTCAGAGGGCCATTTCTGACCAATTAGCTTCTTCTGTTTTTGTGATGGAAATCTTAGACACCATTTTTTGACTGGCATGTCTACAGTTTAATTTTTAATAGGATGAATTTTTAATGTTAAATGCTACACATTTGAATATTTTGTTTAACTGAGCAACTGTGTAGGCCATACAGATTTCCAAGAATCAGAATATAATCATATTCTCATGACAGACAGACAATTGTTGATCTTTCACGGTTACTTGAGATGTGATTAGGACCTTGCATTTCTTTAATGCCATAGCTGAAGATCATAACATCTGTTCTTCAGAATCAGAGTAACTTTGTTCAAGTCTGTTATGTAATTTCTATATTAATGTTCTGTCTTTTTGATTGCATGCTGTTAAACATTTTTCAAAATCGTACTATTAATCACTTGTATGAATTGTTGAGAACTTTTTTTTTGCTTAGTTTCTCACTACTTATAGATAAGAAAACTGACCCCAAGAATGACTTTCCTGATGTAGTGAGTGAGGAAAAGCAGATTCAGAACTGGCATCAGATGAAGTCTAGTCAGTTCTGTTTTTCAGTTCCTGCGGAGGCCTTTTTCACAGCACTGGAATTTGATCATTTGAACTTCCCGATTATTTGGTTTTTGAATAATGAGCATAATTTGTAATGATGAAAGATGATTCTGTCATCTAATTTAAGCTTTCCTACATTATTGTAAGAAACCCTCTGTTGCCCTTTAATAAAGCCTTTGACTTGGATGTGTAGATGTGCCAGAAGTAGAGGATTGGATTTCATTAGTATGTCGACTTTCAGCATTTTGCTGAATGCTGTGACTTTTTTTGGTGACTCAGTGGTAGAGAATCTGCCTGCCAATGCAGGAGATGTGGGTTCAGTCCCTGGGTCAGAAAAATCCCCTGGAGTGGGAAATGGCAACCCACTCCAGCATTCTTGCCTGGGAAATCCATGGACAGTGGAACCTGGTGGATTAGAGTCCATGGGGTCGCAAAGAGTCGGACACAATGTAGCAACTAAGCACACATGAAAGCATAGATATTTATATTTGGCTGCAGATAGTATATATCCAAAATAAGTTGTTAGTTTCTTTTTAATTTTGGAAAATAACAAATAACAGTAATGACAAAGATTTATCACACATCTTCATTTCCCAGGTATTCAGGTTAACATGAAGACCTAATATGATGCATACTGTTACAATGTGGTCTTAAAATTATACTTGTATTAATGGCTAAAAATAGATTGGTCCTCTTATACTTGGGTATATATTTAGTAATGGAGGGCTCTTTGAATGTATGGGAATGTAAAGCAGTGCTGTCCAGCCGGTCCTCTTGCAGTGATGGACATGTGCTATTATATTAACCCTGTCTTCATACCACAGCAACAGAGCACTTGAATGTGGCTAGTGCTCCTGAAGACTGCATTGTAAATTTTATTTAATTAATTAAATTTAAATAATCAAATTAATTAATGTCTTGTATTAGATGAGCAGAGTAGGAGTCTTTCCTACTCACTCATTAATCTTTCTATAAGAGTCATAGGTAAACCAGGCTCATGCTTTAATCTTGCTAACTAGCTGTAAAGAGCCTTCTTGCCTTTTGTTTTCGTGACACTTGGTTTGTTTATATGATGAAGGGCCCAGATTTCCCTCATCATCTCTACCTTCAGTTTTTTAGTTTATTGTTGCTATATGTCTTATTTCTGATTCTTTATATACTCTGTGCACTGTCAAGGCACTAGTGTCGTTTACTGTGTGTTTTGGTCCCTTTCTTTTGTTTTTTGTCACTGGAGTGTGTTTCTCCTCGTCTCTATCACACGTACACATCCTTTCTCCACTTGTGGAAAACAAAGGTACTGGTTTTTGTTTGAAGGAGGTTATGAGACTGAGCAGGTGTATTCCTTATCTTACCAGGGCAAGTGCTGTATTACTCGGGGGCCAGGTGTCACTCTCCCGGCTACAGTGACGCTTGTTGCTGCAAACCCGAGGTGCCTGCGTGTCAGTTCTGTGCAGTGAGGCTTAATTGGAAGCCGCCGTTTTCTGCTTTCTTTTTGAGAAGGCTGGGTTCAGATCCTTTTCATTCCTTAAGGATTATGTTTTGAATTTTAAGAATTGTAGTTTCATTATCTGATTTCTGCTTTGACTGAAAAACTCCAATTTAAAATTTTTGTTTGTTTGTTTTTAGCTTGGATTGATGAGCTCAGTAAACCCATTTATTTATTTATTTTTAATTAATTAATTAATTAATTAATTTTACTTTACAACATTGTATTGGTTTTGCCATACATTGACTTGAATCTGCCATGGGTGTACATAAATATATACTAAACACCTACTTTGTGATAGTCATTGTTCCTACCGTAGCAAGAAGCAAGGCAGACCTGGTCCTAGTTTTTGTTGGATTTGTTGTCTAGTTTGGGACATAGACTTTAAGCCGGTAAAAGAATTCATTTGAACCAGTCCTAATGAGATGGATGAAACTGGAGCCCATTATACAGAGTGAAGTAAGCCAGAAAGATAAAGAACATTACAGCATACTAACACATATATATGGAATTTAGAAAGGTGATAACGATAACCCTATATGCAAAACAGAAAAAGAGACACAGAAATACAGAACAGACTTTTGAACTCTGTGGGAGAAGGTGAGGGTAGGATATTTCAAAAGAACAGCATGTATACTATCTATGGTGAAACAGATCACCAGCCCAGGTGGGATGCATGAGACAAGTGCTCGGGCCTGGTGCACTGGGAAGACCCAGAGGAATCGGGTGGAGAGGGAGGTGGGAGGGGGGATCGGGATTGGGAATACATGTAAATCCATGGCTGATTCATATCAATGTATGACAAACCCACTGGAAAAAAAAAAAATAATAATAATAATAATAATAAAAAAAAAAAAAGAATAGTATGTTAGACAGTAATATATTCACAAGAAAGTAAAACCACAGGATAATTTGATAAAGAGTGACTAAGCTTGGTGGTGGTGCAGTTCTTTAGTGGTTAGGGAAGTTAAGATAACTTAAGACATCTACATATCGAGACAGGATCTTATACTGATGGTCTGACATTGCAGTCCAAGAAACTTTCCCTTTGAACTTTCTAAAATTATGCCTTCAGTCTTCATGGAAAATCTTCATGGAAAGCACATCCCTTGGATGAATTGTTGAGGGAGTTGGGGAGATTTTTGCCTCCTTTATCCTTTATCCCTTGTTTCCTAGCATGCTTAAAAAGGACAAATATCTCTTTTCTCTCTTGATTCAGTTTCCAGAATGTCTGCCATTTCCAAAGCAAATATACTGGTTGGCTTAACTAGACTTTCAAAAGCAAATTCCAAAACAGGCTGTTAACCTGGAATAGTAATAGGCCGATTCCATTTATCTCTTAAGTTATATGTACTATACATACCTTTTGTGTTTTGCAGAGGGTCTTTTACCATCAAGAAGCAATTGAGTGCCTTCATTGGCCTTCTGTAGGAATCACAGAAAACTGTATACATTCCCATGTTTCAGAGTACTGGGGTCAGTGAGCTGGAATTAGAAGTATGATGTCTGTATTCTAAGTTTGGTTCTATATGAGATCAGAAATCCTCCCCATTAGTAGGCAAAACTTGCTGTTTTTTTTAATACATAGGTTGGAAATGGGGTAGCAACCGGAGTTCAGGGAGCCTGCCAGCCTGTGTTTTGACCACAGGTGTGAGTCCCCACCTCACCGCAAACAGTCTGGCTTTTTTTTTTTTTTTACCTTCCCTTGTCTCTCATGCTGGCTGTCTCACAGACATCCTTGGAGCAGGATGTCAGGACTCAATCAGACCCTGTATAGTCTGACATGCTCAACTTAGAGTGATTTATGTGATAATGATCTCAAAAGATGATGAAAAGACATTTGGTAAAGTTTAACAGTCATCATTTCTTACTTAAAAAAAAGACAGAAATAGGAATATATGGATACTTTTCTTAACCTTATTAAAAAAAAATCCCAATCAAAATGCATTCTTAATGCTTGCCATTTGAAACATTCCTGATAGAGATATAAGCCCATGATCATGACACTTGCTTGACATTTGTATTGTAGTCATACCAACCACGGTTATTTGAACAGTGCAAAATACAATGTGCTAATATTGAAAAGTAGGAGAACTTATTTTTTTGAAAAGTGGTAATAGAGTGACTACACAAGAAAAGCACTAGACATAAATTTCAGCATGATAGTGTGTTCATGTAGTTTTATTTTTTGATAAGAATACTTTTATGATTAATTGAAGGATAATTGCTTTACAGAATTTTGTTGTTTTCTGTCAAGCATCAGCATGAATCACCCATAGTTATACGTATGTCCCCTCCCTTTTAAACTTCACTCCCGTCTCCCTCCCCACCCCACCCCTCTAGGTTGATAGGAGCCCCTGTTGGACTTCCCTGAGACAGAATGCAAAGTCCCATTGGCATGGAAATGTGTTTCCAAAGTGAAACTAAAGTAAGGAAAGGAACAATTTTTCAAAACTGATCTTGTTATAGAGGTCTTTATAAATGTGATACAAGGTTAAAATCAAAAAAAAGGAAAAGATATATTTGGGAGATAAGGGAGTGGATATTTGCTGTATAGTTGATAACAGGCAAATGTTCTTAAAAACCCCAAATTTTCTTACAAATTGAATAAAAAGATAAACCTTTCAGAAGAACTATATGTATACAAACAATTCATAAATACATTCAGATAGTCAGGAAGCATGTTGTCCTGGTTAATAAATTTAAATTTAAGGCAGGATACTATTTTGGACCTATCGGATGGGCAAAAGTTTGCTTCTGAGTGATGGCATTGATAATAGGAAAATACCTTCATACATCATTCATGGAAGTGTGCATTGATGCAGCCTTTTTGAAAGGAGATTTAGCAGTATTTGTCAAAATTAAAGATGTTTATACCTTTGGATCTAGCAGTTCCACTTAGAATTTATCATGAGAATTACACAAAAGTATGTATTAAAGAATGTTCATTGTATCATTTTGTGTAATAATAAAAATTAAAGCTGTGCAGATTATTATTATATAGGATGATTGGCATACTAAGTTATATATAGTCCATCTATATAGTCGAACACCGTAAGAATTTAAATAAAATAGATACTTATTTTTTGTAGAAAGATGTGCAAGATATAACATGAAAAGGATAGATTATATTACAATATGGATATTTTATTTGAATGAGACATATTAAAGTTAAATGTAAAGTTTGTGTCTGCCTAGGAAACATATTTGAAAGACTGTTAACCGCTATCTATGGAGAGGAATTGGAAGAAGGTTGAAAGGAATAGGGTAGGGGAGCAGTCACCATCTGTAGGGATTTGAGAGCCCAAGAAAATAAAGTCTCTTACTGTTTCCATTGATGCCCTATCTATTTGCCATGAAGTGATGGGACCAGATGCTCTGCTCAGTGCTCAGCCTTCTTCATGGTCCAGCTCTCACATCCATACATGACCACTGGAAAAACCATAGCTTTGACTAGACGGACCTTTCTTGGCAGAGTAGTGTCTCTGCTTTTTAATATGCTGTCTAGGTTTGTAATAGTTTTTCTCCCAAGGAGCAAGTATCTTTTAATTTCATGGCAGCAGTCACCATCTGCAGGGATTTGAGAGCCCAAGAAAATAAAGTCTCTTACTGTTTCCATTGTTGCCCTATCTATTTGCCATGAAGTGATGGGACCAGATGCTATGATCTTCGTTTTTTGAATGTTGAGTTTTAAGTCAAGTTTTTCACTCTCCTCTTTCACTTTCATCAAGAGGCTCTTTAGTTCTTACCTTTCTGCCATCAGGGTGGTGTCATCTGCATATCTGAGGTTATTGATATTTCTTCCATCAGTCTTGATTCCAGCTTGTGCTTCATCCAGCCTGGCATTTCTCATGATGTACTCTGCATATAAGTTAAATAAGCAGAGTGACAGTATACAGCCTTGACGTACTCCTTTCCCAATTTGGAATCAGTCTGTTGTTCCATGTTCGGTTCTAACTGTTGCTTCTTGACCTATATACATGTTTCTCAGGAGGCAAGTAAGGTGGTCTTGTATTCCCATCTCTTTAAGAATTTTCTGCAGTTTGTTGTGTTCCACAAAGGCTTTAGCATAGTCAATGAAGCAGAAGTAGATATTTTTCTGGAACTCTCTTGCTTTTTCTGTGATTTTAGCAGTTGATCTCTGGTTCCTCTGCCTTTTCTAAAATCAGCTTGAACTCTGGAAGTTCTCAGTGCATGTACTGTTGTTGCCTAGCTTGGAGAATTTTGAGCATTACTTTGCTAGCGTGTGGAGTGAGTGCAACTGTGCAGTAGTTTGAGGATTCTTTGGTATTGCCTTTGGTATTGCCAAGATAGGTATTGCCTGTTCTCTGGTAATCCCTTTCTTTGGGATTGGAATGAAAACTTAACCTTTTCCAGTCCTCTGACCACTGCTGAGTTTTCGAAATTTGCTGGCATAGTGAGTGCAGCACTTTTAACAGCATCATCATCTATTTGAAATAGGTTAACTGAAATTGCATCACCTCTACTGGCTTTGTTCATAGTGATGCTTCCTAAGGCCCACTTGACTTTGCACTCCAGGGTGTTTGGTTCTAGGTGAGTGATCACACCTTTGTGGTTATATGGGTCATGAAGATCTTTTTTGTAGAGCTCATCTATGTATTCTTGCCACCTCTTCTTAATATCTTCTGCTTCTGTTAGGCCCATACCATTTCTGTTCTTTATTTGCCCATCTTTGCATGAAATGTTCCTTTGGTATCTCTGATTTTCTTGAAGAGATCTCTAGTCTTTCCCATTCTGTTATTTCCTTTGTTTCTTCACATTGATCAGTTAGAAAGGCTTTCTTATCTCTGCTTGCTAGTCTTTGGAACTCTGCATTCAGATGGATTTATCTTTCCTTTTCTCCTCTGCCTTTTGCTTGTCTTCTTTTCTCAGCTATTTGTAAGGCCTCCTAAGACAACCATTTTGCCTTTTTGCATTTCTTCTTCTTGGAGATGGTTTTGATCACCACCTACTGTACTTTGTTATGAACCTGCATCCATAGTTCATCAGGCACTCTATCAGATCTAATCCCTTGAATCTATTTGTCACTTCCACTGTATAATTGTAAGGGATTTGATTATGTCATACCTGAATGGCTTTGTGGTTTTTCCTTACGTTCGTCAATTTAAGTCTGAATTTTGCAGTAAGGAGTTCTTGATCTGAGCCACAGTCAGCTCCTGGTCTTGTTTTTGCTGACTGTATAGAGCTTCTCCATCTTTGGCTGCAAAGAATATAATCAGTCTGATTTCGGTGTTGACCGTCTGGTGATGTCCATGTGTAGAGTCGTCTCTTGTGTTGTTGGAAGAGGTTGTTTGCTAAGACCAGTGCATTCTCTTGGCAAAACTGTTAGCCTTTGTCCTGCTTCATTTTATACTCTCCAAGGTCAAACTTGCCTGCTACTCCAGGTATCTCTTGACTTCCTACTTTTGCATTCCAGTCACCTATGATGAAATGGCATCTTTTTTTGGTGTTTGTTCTAGAAAGTCTTGTAGGTCATCAAAAAACTGTTCAACATCAACTTCTTTGTCATTAGTGGTTGGCACATAAGCTTGGATTACTGTGATGTTGAATGGTTTGCCTTGAGAACAAATAGAAATCATTCTGTCGTTTCTGAGATTGCATCCAAATACTGCATTTTGGACTCTCTCTTTTGACTATGATGGCTACTCCATTTCTTCTAAGGGATTCTTGCCCACAGGAGTAGATAAAATGGTCGTCTGAATTAAATTTGCCCATTCCCATCCATTTTAATTCACTGATTCCTAAAATGTTGATGTTCACTTTTGCCATCTTCTGTTTGACCTCTTCTGATTTACTTTGATTCATGAAACTAACATTCCAGGTTCTTATGCCTATTGTTCTTTTATACCATTTGACTTTACTTTCACCACTAGACACATCCACAACTGGGCATCCTTTCCACTTTGGTCAACCTCTCATTCCTTCTGGAGCTCTTTCTTTGTACTTCTCCAGTGGCATATTGGGCACCTACTGACCTGGGGAGTTCATCTTTCAGTGTCACATCCTTTTGCCTTTTCATACTGTTCATGGGTTTCTCAAGGCAGGAATGCTGAAGTGGTTTGCCATTCCCTTCTCCAGTGGACCACATTCTGTCAGACCTCTCCACCCTGACCCGTCTGTCTAGGGTGGCCCCACACAGCATGGCTTAGTTTCACTGAGTTAGACATGACTGTGGTCCTGTGATCAGATTGGATAGTTGTCTGTGATTGTGGTTTTCATTTGTCTGCTCTCTGATGGAGAAGGATTAGAGGCTTGTAGAAGCTTCCTGATGGGAGGGACTTGCTGTGTGGCAAACTGGGTCTTGCTCTGATGGGATGGGCCATGCTTCCTAAATCTTTAATCCAATTTTCTGCAAATGGGTGGGGCTGAGTCCCTCCCTGTATGGTAGGGGTAATGGCAGTAATGGTGACATCCTTCAAAAGCACCTCTGTCAGCATGCCTGGACTCCCAGGACTGTTGTATTCTGTGCCCTTTACCCTGTGGCAGGCCACTGTCAAACCCATGTCTGCCAGAGACTCCTGGGCACTCTCAGGCAAGTCTGGTCCTGTCTCTTTTGGGGTCACTGTTCCTTTCTCCTGGGTCCTGGTTGTGCACAAGGTTTTGTTTGAGCTTTTCAAGAGTCTGTTTCCCCTGTACTGTGGTAATTCTATAACCGAATCCCACTGGCCTTCAAAGTCAAATTCTCTGTGGGTTCTCTGTCCTTTTGCCAGATCCCCAGGTTGGGTAATCTGTTGTGGGACCTAGAACTTCTTGCAACAGGGCAAGAACTCTTTGGAATAGTGTGAGAACTCCTTAGTATAATTGATCTCTAGTTTGTGGGTCGTCTGCTCGGAGGCTCTGTGTTGGGGCTAATGGCAGCCTCCTTCAGGAGGACTTAATGCCGCACACTGGACCTCCCAGGTCTGCTGCAGCCAGAGCTGCTACATTAGAAAATGCCAATCACCACTCATAAGAGGTGCCATTCCCAGAGCCCATGTGAGACCCGTGTCAGCCCTCAGTACTACACAGTTCTCTAGTTGCATATTTAACAGGGTGTGGGGTTTCTGCTTAGCTTGGAACTTCTTAAAAAGATTGTCCTGTCACATTTACCAACTTGTTCTAACAACTGAACTCCCTTCTCTATTCTGATACACACCCTGTTTGAACACTTTCATACTTTCTTACCTAGAAAAGGACTCCATATTTAATATGATAAAATGACAAGTAGTTGTCCTTTCCCTAGAAGTACTCAGAAAGATTCTGATATGTAAAATATAGTCATTTCCTTCAACACAGGCCAGAGTAACCATACAGAGGTAAGTCTTCTGCGCTGAGTTGGTTGAGATCCTCAGTGTGCTCTTCATAACTAGTCCTTGATCAGAAAGCAGCATCCGCAGAAGAAAGTTATGCTTCAGTTCCGGTTGGGTGATTTTTGTTAAAAACCTCAACTGGAGATCCTGTAGAGGAAAATGAGTACCTGAGATATGCTCATCTAAAATGCTCTGTATGATTTAGGTTTTCCTGTCTTTTTAAACAGTTCTCCAAAAGTCATCTTTTCTTTCCCAGACTTAACCCTAATATACCATTAATAGGATCTTTGCACTTTCCTTAAGCCCTTCTTAGGGAAAAACTTTGCTGGGAGAGTCAGTTGTTATCATTTGACAAAGGTGAACAGAAAGCTCTGTTTATTTAATTTAAAACCTAAGGTCTGCTTTCTTAGATTTTTCTTCAGCATCCTCTCCACTTCAATATCTAATTTCTGTAGCAACTGACAAACAGTTAGCACCTGGGTCAGAATGTAAAGAAATTTGGTTTTAACCTAGACAGGGAAGAAGATAATCAGGCAACAGCTTCACAGCTTCTTGAGCTGAAACTTGGTACATTGTTTCCAGGAATTATGTATTTTGTCTTGAAGAGACTAGAAATTCATCTTCTTTTCACACACAGACTTAGAAAAGTTAGCTGTTCCTCTGTTAAATTGTTTAATCATAGTCAAATTAATTAACTAACCACATTAAGACAGATCAGAGAACTCTCCTGTGGAGAAATCAGAGCCAATAGAATTAATTCTCTTCAAGTGGAATGTCTCTGGGAGTTATTTTATATTATCTCTTTTAGGATGATCTCTTGTTCAAGTTGATTGGAAAAATCTAGAGTGGTATTTAGGTCTGTGTTATGGGTTAGGGTGTAGATACTAGATCTCTTGAATCACTTAGGTGGGGAGATGTTGAAGGGGGGAGAAATGCTCAGACACTAGAAAGGATGATATCCAAGAGATGATAAATACTTAATGTCACATCTCAGAAATAGATGCAGCACACTACATGGAAACTGTCCTTTTTTAAAAAAAAAAGTTAAGTCCTTGAAGCTGGAGGAAGATTACTGCTTTTTTATATTACAGGAACTACCTTCTGTTGAAGAACTCACTATTGTTCTGCCTGAAGATATTGAATTAAAGCCTCTTGGGATGGTTTCAAGTATTATTGAACAATTAGGTATGTATATATTTTTATTAATATTAATATTAATAAATTATAATTTATATCCAAGCATATTCTAATAATCAAAGACTTATGGGTAGGGAATTTTCTCCAAAATATGTAATAATACTTCATTTTATAGCTGTTAGGTTTGAACAGATAAATTCAGCTTTTACTTACACAAGTAGTACATAAATACAGTGTCTTTTTAAAAATTTAAAGTGTGCTTTTACTGACATAGAAATTTCTCTCAAATTTATTTGAATGATACATGTGTTTTCTATTGCTGTTAAGTTACTACAGATTTAGTGGTTTAAAACAACACATTTATTACTTTACAGTACTGTGGGCCAGAAGTGTGATGGGTCTCACTGGCTAAAATCAAGGGGTCCTTCAGGGGCAAGTTGCTCTCTGGAGGATCTGAGGGAGAATGCATTTCTTAACCTTTTCCAGCATCTGGAGGTCTCTCACATTCCTTTGCTCATGGCCCCCTCCCTTCATTTTCACAGTCCATAATGTAGCGTCTCGCTGACCTTTTCTATTGTCACATTTTCCTCTGATGGATCACACAGACTGGAAAGATTCTCTGCTTCTAAGGACTCCTTAGATTGAGCCTACCCACTGTTAAACGGGGTAATTTTGCACTGCAAGGTGCTTAGCCTTATTCACATCGGCAAAGTCTCTCTTTTTAATACAAAATGGCATTTACAGGTTCAGGGATATGGGTGTGTGGGTATCTTTTTTTGTGGTTAGAGAGCAGTTACTCTGCCTACTGCCTTTGATTTTATCTTACAAACAAGTAAATTAGAAAGTTCTATGGTTTTAACACCGACATTAATGTCATGAAATATGAACCCATTGGAGTATATGGGAACTAAATTTTACAGCTTTCTTTTAGCCCCAAGATATGATGTCAGTACAGGAGAGACTTTGAAATTAATGTTGTTACTATTAACTCTAGTAAGTGACACCAAAAAATAGGACTCCAAGTTGACAAAGTCATAGGATTTTTGAACTGAGAAAAGGGCCTAAATGGTCCACCAGTCCTTAGTTTATGACTTAAGGGACATAGAAGAATTTGAGTCACTTGCTCCTGTGATCTGTCATATAATCAATCAGTGATAGAAATGAAAATTTAGCTTTTGATCTTTTTAAAAAAATTCTTTAAAAAAATTTTTTTTAATACCAAAAGCATTTTGTACTGGGGTATAGCCAGTTAACAGTGTTCTAGTACTTCCAGGTGACCAGGGAAGGCACTCAGCCATTCATACACCTGTATGCTTTCTCCCCCAAACCCAACTCCCATCCAAGCTGCAACATCACAGTGAGCAGAGTCTTACATCCTCTACAGCAGATCTTTGTTCGTTGTCCATTTTAAATACAGCAGTTTGTACATGACTTTCCCAAAGTCCCTAACTATCCCTTCTCCCCAGGCAATCATAAGTTCGTTTTCTAAGTCTGTAAGTCTCTTTCTGTTTTATAAGTAAGTTCATTTATATCATTTCTTTTTAAACTCCGCTTATAAGGGATGTCATATGATAATTCTCCTTCTCTGACTTCACTCAGTATGACATTCTCTAGGTCCATCCAAGTTGCTGCAAATGACATTATTTCATTCTTTTTAATGGTTGAGTAATATTCCATTGAATATATGTACCACATCTTCTTTATCCATTCCTCTGTGAATGAACATTTAGGTTGCTTCCATGTCTTGGCTTTTGTAAACAGCGCTGCAGTGAACATTGGGATGCATGCATCTTTTGGGGCCATGTTTTTCTCTGGATATGTGCCCAGGAGTGGAATTGCAGGGTCATTGAAACCATGATTAAAAATCTTCCAGCAAACAAAGTTCAGGACATGACAGCTTCACAGGTGAATTTTATCAAACATTGAGAGAAGAGTTAACACCTATCCTTCTCAAACTGTTCTTAATTGTCTGTATCACTATTTTAAAAAATAATTCTTTCTTGTAATTTGGCAATTTATTAATGAAAATTCCAATTAAATGAAACTTTTTTATAAAAATCGTAATTACTAAAATTCTTTACATGATTCTTGAATCATTACATTTAATATCTTATGGTATTTAATAATATGCAAAAATAAATCAGAAAGGTAATTTCTTGATTACATAGTGTGAGTCAACTGTTTATTGGACTTGATGTGTATAGAAAAAATTTAGGTCAGAATGGTTATTCTCATGGGAAAGAAAAGTAAATTATGTGATACATAGGAAATAATGCTTTTTAAAGATACTATTTTGACTAACGTGTCCTAATAGACTAATAAAATTCTCAACCGTGCTGCTATAGAACATGCTTGTTACACACTCTGTTTTGAAAACGTAAAACATGTAACATTATTTGGACCTTTTACAAAAAGGAAAATAACATTAAATATCAGTCAGCTAGGTTGAGGTGATAGTTCTGTGTGGGTTTGACCATACGATCACGTTAAAATCTCTCATGTACTCTTTTCTTCAGTTCACAGTCACTCAGTCATGTCCGACTCTTTGCGACCCCATGGACTGCAGCATGCCAGGCTTCCCTGTCCATCACCAACCGCTGGAGCTTACTCAGACTCATGGCAGTTGAGTCGGTGATGCCATCCTCTGTCGTCCTCTTCTCCCGCCTTCAATCTTTCCCAGCATCAGGGTCTTTTCCAATGAGTCAGTTCTTCCCATCAGGTGGCCAAAGTATTGGAGTTTCAGCTTCAGCATCAGTCCTTCCAATGAACACCCAGGACTGACCTCCTTCAGGATGGACTGGTTGGATCTCCTTGCAGTCCAAGGGACTCTCAAGAGTCTTCTCCAACACCACAGTTCAAAACCATCAATTCTTCAGCACTCAGCTTTCTTTATAGTCCAGATCTCGAATCCATACATGACTACTGGAAAAGCCATAGCTTTGACTAGATGGACCTTTGTTGGCAAAGTAATGTCTCTGCTTTTTAATATACTGTCTAAGTTGGTCATAACTTTTCTTCCAAGGAGTAAGTGTCTTTTAATTTCATGGCTGCAGTCACCATCTGCAGTGATTTTGAGCCCCTCAAAATAAAGTCTGCCACTGTTTCCATTGTTTCCCCATTTATTTCCCATGAAGTGATGGGACCAGATGCCATGATCTTAGTTTTCTGAATGTTGAGCTCTAAGCCAACTTTTTCACTCTCCTCTTTCACTTTCATCAAGAGGCTCTTTAGTTCTTCTTTACTTTCTGCCATAAGGGTGGTGTCATCTGCCTATCCAAGGTTATTGATATTTCTCCCAGCAATCTTGATTCCAGCTTGTGCTTCATCCAGCCCAGCGTTTCTCATGATGTACTCTGCATGTAAGTTAAATAACCAGGGTGGCAATATATAGCCTTGATGTATATACTCCTTTTCTGATTTGGAACCTGTCTGTTGATGCATGTCCAGTTCTAACTGTTGCTTCTTGACCTGCATACAAATTTCTCAGAAGACAGGTTAGGTGGTCTGATATTCCCATCTCTTTAAGAATTTTCTACAGTTTGTTGTAATCCACATAGTCAAAGACTTTTATGTAGTCAATAAAGCAGAAAAAGGTGTTTTTCTGCTATTCTCTTGCTTTTTCATGATCCAGTGGATGTTGCCAATTTGATCTCTGATTCCTCTGCTTTTTCTAAATCCTGCTTGAACATCTGGAATTTCACATTTCATGTACTGTTGAAGCCTGGCTTGGGGACTTTTGAGCGTTACTCTGCTAGCATGTGAGATGTGTGTGGTAGTATGAATATTCTTTGGCATTTCCTTCCTTTTGGATTGGAATGAAAACTGACCTTTTCCAGTCCTGTGACCAGTGCTGAGTTTTCCAAATTTGCTGGCATATTGAGTGCAGCACTTTCACAGCATCATCTTTCAGGATGTGAAATAGCTCAACTATTGAAATCACCTCCACTAGCTTTGTTCATGGTGATGCTTCCTAAGGCCCACTTGGCTTCACATTCCAGGATGCCTGGCTCTAGGTGAATGTTCACACCATTGTGGTTATCTGGGTCATGAAGAACTTTTTTTAGAATTCTTGCCACCTCTTCTTTATATCTTCTGCTTCTGTTAGGTCCGTATCATTTCTGTCCTTTATTGTGTCCCATCTTTGCATGAAATGTTCCCTTGGTATCTCCAATTTATTTCAAGAAATCTCTAGCCTTTCCCACTTTATTGTTTTCCTCTATTTCTTTGCATTGATCACTGAGAAAGGCTTTCTTATCTCTCCTTGCTATTCTTTGAAACTCTGCATTCAAATGGGTATATCTTTCCTTTTCTCTTTCACCTTTTGCATCTTTTCTTTTCTCAGCTATTTGTAAGTACTCCTCAGACAACCATTTTGCCTTTTTGCAATTTGGGGGGGGGCGGGGGGGAGTTGGTCTTGATCTTTGTGTCCTGTGCAATGTCACGAACCTCCATCCATAGTTCTTCAGGCTCTCTTACCTTTCTATCAAATGTGAGGGTTTTGAATTAGGTCGTTTTTAATTTTCATGTAATTTGGCCCTGGGAAATTCTGTCATTATTCAATATTATTATCAATCTTTGTCATCTTTATTTGAGAGGCATCCAATTCAAAACTTGTTGCCCATTCCTTAGTGCATGTTCCAACTTAGAAGTACTAACTCTTGAAATTAATTGGGATACAGTTGAAAATCCTTGAATGGATTTTAATAATCAACTGATATTTCATTTCCCAAGTGGAGATGGCATTATCTGTGTAATGTGACGGAGTATTTTTGTTTGTTGCTTTAATTTTCTAAGAATCCTGTGTGTCTGTGTGAATATATATGTGTGTTTGTTTTCGTTTTGCTGTTGTAGATTGTTAGTTTGACATTTGTGGCGCTTAGAAGAACAGGAGAATGTGCTAGACTGAAGTGATAATGCTTTTTGTCTTTTTGTTTATTTATTATTTTAATTGGAGGCTAATTACAATATTGTAGTGGTTTTTGCCATGCATTGACATGAGTCAGCCATGGGTGTACATGTGTCCCCCATCCTGAACCCCTCTCTCACCTCCCTCCATCCCATCCTTCAGGGTTGTCCCAGTGCACCCAGGAGCCACATTACTGGGAGCTCTATCATTCTTTTTTCATCTGTTCAGAGGAAAATGTTTTTGTGAAGTCTTTAACTTTTTCGTATATCGGTATGTAATCAGTAATTTGCAGAAAAGGATTTCTAGGGTGAGAAAGATGACTAATTTCTTCTAAAACAGGAGTTATATGACTAAATGTGATTATTATTTTTTGGATAAAAATTGCTTGAGAAAATGTACACAGCTTGACTTTGTTGACTTTTGACTAATGGGTAATTCCAACTTTCCATGAGATTTTGTACTTTAATCTTTTTTCCCAGAATTGTAGCTTTCGTATAAAAGAAAAAAATGTAGAATATATTTCCTTATGCTACTTGTTTATCCAGGAGAAATAGTTACCAAGGTATATTATCCCACCTTAAATTTCATTTTAAATTATGTGGGAATTAAAGCCTAAATACTGGTTTGAATTCTGCATTATCTTCTGATTAAATCTTGAAATTATCTATTTTGTTTCATTTTCAGTAATAATTGAATCTATGACTAACGTACCTCCAGTTAATGAGGAGACTGTAATTTTTAAGACTGATCGACAGGCAGCAGGAAAGGTTTGTAAAACAAAACTCAAATTCTACTAATTACCCTGTTTCTTTGTTGATTGCATTTTCTGACTTTAGTATCTTAAGTTTATTAGTTTTAGTATGTGAGCAATCGAGAGCGCTCAAATTTTAGTACATTCCTGATTTTCTTCAGTAATTTGTGTCTGTCTGTAAATTGGTTTAATTTGTTGCTGTTGTTGTACAGAATTTTTTTCCTGACATTTGTCAGATTCTTTGTCAGGCAGTGTGTCTTTGTTTTGAATAAGACACAGTTCTTCCAGATACTCAATTGGGTGCAGGAGGCTTTCCAATGCATAGTAGTTCATAAACCTTTTTGCTTTGTGTGGCCCTTTGTATGGTGGCTCTTGAAACTTTTTAGACTTTGACTTTCTCACGTGGAAGCTGAGAGTGGAATCTTTCAAATGGAAAAAGTTTTCGGTGATACCAGTAAAGTGTCACTATAAGCACTTTCTGGGGAATTGTGAATATGTACTTTAGTACCATCATAAGATTAGGTCCCTTTTAACATCCTTACATGCAGGGAACAATCCTGCATGCTGCATGTCTGCATTTTACCCGACAAATATATAATTCTGAGTGGTCATCGGAGGATAAAATCTTCCAAGATGAAGAATATATATATATCAACCAAGTATTCTCTTTCTGGCAGCAGGGACAGAGTTTTATTCACCTTGGGATATTCCACTGTGTTTAGTTAGAGTCCTTTATAGATTATATGGGCTAAGTAAATAAGCATTGAGTTGATAACAGACAATTAAGAAACCAGATGTTGTCTCTGGAGAAAACTTTTTGGGGTTTAGTTTTTCCTAGATAAGTGACAGTTGACATCTTTTTTTATTTTAAGAAATAGAATTAATTTGTGTTTAATCAAAAAATCATTTATTTTGAATTATATTATTAGAACAACTCACATAATTTTCCCTTTTTGAGCCTTTTCCTGCTGTTCCATTCTGACACAGATTAGAAAGGGATCCGGCTTTTATGAGGGTTGTCACCCTGCACTGCCTACTTTTTAGGTTGACAGACTAAATTTACCAAAATAAATGAGTCTCTTAGAATTGCAAAGCAGTCAGTGACAGAATTAATTGGAGTCCAGAGCTAATGCTTTTTGGCAATCTTTGAAAAAGTTTGTGAAGAGAAGAAGGCTTTAATACCTGAAGGGTGGTGTTGACTTTTCTCCCTTTCAAAGACTTAGGCTTAATACTTTTTTTCAATTATGGGTCTCAGTACTTTTGGTTCAGAGGAAGAAGTACTAAAATACAGAATAAACCCTGTTTACTGCTGGTACCTTTGTAAGGGACTAGAGAGAATCCAGGGGCTTAGCCTGGGAAGCTGTTGAGAGAGAGGAGTGGAGGTGAGTGCAGATGGCTGGGGCGGGAGCTCTTGAGCACAGGGATGCTGCTGTACCTCTTGGGGAGACCAGGGGGAAGAGACTAGGGACACGCACTTCCTGCTTTTCTGACTGGATTAAAACTGATTATTTCCATGATTCCTTTTATTTATGACATCCTTCCTTTTCCCTCTCCTTTTCAGTAACAGTAATAATCAGCTACAGTGTCAAATATCCTCTGTGTCTTTTTAAATTCACTGAAACTGTAAGGAAATAGAATTACCCTCATTTATTCAGAAATCACAATAGCTAAAAAAGAGCAAAATGCAGTTTATAACACAGGTGGTCTGATTTTTTTTGCCCCTCTCCCATCTCCTTCTTTGTTTCCCACTGATTTAAAGGAGGGCAAGTTCAGATTTGAAATTCTGCCTTTTGCACCTTAATCCTAGAAAAGGTTAGTTCCTATCGATAATTAATGAATGAATTCCATTTTTAATGTTGAATTCTTATATTAGGGAATTTTTAAAACATTACCAACTTATGTCACCTATGAGTTGGATTTCTTGATCATTTTCTCTACATTTAATTTTGAGCATTTGTTCGAGCATTTGTTGTTTTTTGTTTTACTTTTTAACAAATGAGGACTTTTCAGTCAATCAGCAACTGAGGATGTAATAAAATAGGTACTTTCAATGGAGTTGATTTAAATTGCAATTTGGAGCATTATTTAGTAATTTGCATCGAGTTTTAGTAGTAATCATACTCTTGGCTTTGATGGTTCCATCTCTTACAAACTAGTTTTCAGTAATTCTGAAATACAGAGATCTACGGATAAAGGTGTTCATTATGGCATCATTTCTGAACAAATTGGGAGCTTGTCTCAGTATTCTACAATATAAGATATGTTAAATTCTGCTAGATCTATAAAGGAGTGTTAAATAGCCACATAAATTATATATTATGAAAAATATATTTAACATGAAAAAAACTAAAAGAAACTTTAGGCTTTTAAAGGGAGTAATAGATCAGTGGAACAGGATAGAAAGCCGGAAAATAAGCTCATGCACTTATGGTCAATTAATTTACGATGAAAGAGGCAAGAATATGCAATGAAGAAAAGACAGTCTCTTTAGTAAGTGGGAAATCTGGACAGCTATATGTAAAGATTGAAGTTAGAACATTCTGTAACACCATGTTGCAAAAGTAAAGTCAGAATAGATTGAAGACCTAAATACAAGACAGGATATGATCAAACTTTTAAAGGAAAATATGGGCAGAACCCTCTTTGACATAAATCACAGCAGTGTTTGCTTTAGCTCTGTCTCATAGAGTAATGGAAGGAAAGACAAAAATAAGCAAAAGGGACCTGATTAAACTTAAAAGCTTTTACACATTAAAGGAAATCATAGACAAAACAAAAAACCTATAGACTGGGAGAAAATATTTGCAAATTATGCTACCAATGGGATTCATTTCCAAAATACACAAATAGCTCATACAGGTCAATATCAAACAACCCAATCAAAAATGAGCAGAAGACCTAAATAGACATTTTTCTAAAGAAGACATACAGATGGCTAATAGGCACATGAAAAGATGCTCAATATCTCTAATCATTGGAGAAATTCAGGTCAACATATACACAATGGAATATTACTCAGTTATCAAAAAGAATGCATTTGAATCAGTTTTAATGAGGGATGAAACTGGAGCCTCTTATACAGAGCGAAGTAAGTCAGAAAGAAAAACACCAGTACAGTATATTATAACGCATATATATGGAATTTAGAAAGATGGTAATGATGATCCTATATGTGAGATAGCAAAGAGATACAGATGTAAAAAACAGACTTTTGACTCTGGGAGAAGGCAGGAGTGGGATGATTTGAAAGAATAGCATTGAAACATGTATATTGTCATATGTGAAACAGATCGCCAGTCCAGGTTCGATGCATGAGACAGGGTGCTCAGGGCTGGTGCACTGGGATGACCCTGAGGGATGGGATGGGGAGGCAGGTGGGAGGGGGGTTCAGGATGGGGAACACATGTACACCCATGGCTGATTGATGTGACTGTATGGCAGAAACCACCACAGTATTGTAAAGTAATTAGCCTCCAATTAAAATAAATAAATTAAAAAAAAACTACAATGAGGTATTACCTCATACCAGTCAGAATGGCCAATCACTAGAAAGTCTGTAGATGATTAAAGGTGGAGAGGGTGTGGAGTAAACGGATCTCTCTTTCACTGTTGGTGGAAATGTAAATTGGTGCAGCCCCTATGGACAGTGGTATGGAGGTTCCTTAAAAATCTGTAGAGTTAGTGTATGATCCGGCAGTCTTATTTCTGAGTGTCTGTCCAGAGAAAACTATAATTTGCAAAGGTACATGTACGCCAGAGTTCATAGCAGCACTATTTACAGTGGCCAAGACGTGGAAGCCACTTACATGTCCACTGCCAGATGACTGGAATTGAAAAATCACACACACACAGTATTGGCTTCTGTTTTATGTTTTGGTCAAGAGGCTTGTGGGATCTTAACTTCCCAAGCAGGAATTCAACCTGCACCCTCTGCATTGGAAGGTGAAGGCTTAACCACTGGCCTGCCAGGGAAGTCCCAATAGTACTAACTTTTGAAGTCCTTATTTTACTGTCAAAGGAGAACTTTGTTTCTTCTCTTTTATAGATATTTGAGATATTTGGACCTGTTGCACATCCATTTTATGTATTACGGTTTAATTCTTCAGAGCATATTGAAAATAAAGGTATTAAAATAAAAGACACTATGTATTTTGCTCCATCAATGAAAGACTTCACCCAGTATATATTCACAGAGAAGCTTAAACAGTAAGTACTTTATTGGCATCTTACTTCTTTGCTTATCTAGTGTTCATGTTTTAGGAGTAGGGATGTGGTTTCTTGCAGTTAAGATGGTATCCAAAGAGCTCATTTGTCTTCCTGGTAACATCTCTGAAAGCTACTGTTGTTATCAGGTTTTACAGGGTAGAGATCATTTGTATTTTTTGCCCAAAAAGGCATGAGCAACTGGTAAGAGCACATTTGGGCCATATACATTTTCTGAATTTTAACTCATTATCTTTTCTATTATATACTTTCCTGCATATATGTGCTACAACCTTACCATTTTAAAGAAAGATTTCTTTGGATTGCATTCATAAGCTTCACTATTTAATGCAACTTTATAATTCTTGAAAAAAGAAAATGAATAAATTTTAGGTTGCTTATAAATTGTACATTTATAGAACAACATATTTATGTGTTGTGTATCAAGCTGCGATTAACAGAGTTGACTTAACCAGCAAACCAGTGGTCTGTATTCTATCTGTAAATGTGCTGTATGATATCCTGTGGTGTGTATCTGGTGATATTTCTTGTTTCCACTGATGAACTATATATTTGTCAGGTATAAGTTTTGCTGTCAGGTGTTAGCTGTAGAGCTATTTATATCAGACTTGTTATTATAATTACATAATTAATTTTTGCACAAACCAATGGCATATGAATTAAAGTAGAATGACTTTTTCTGTAAATGTAAACTGAATGCTTTGGAAAGATGTAATAAATATGAACCAATAAAATGTTGCCCAGTTAGGAGTGGAGGAAAATACTGCAAAGGATTGGAGAAGAGATCTTAAATCTGAAAAGATTTTGTACTCAGTTTGACACAAAAGCCCCTTTGAAATTTAGCTGTCTTTCAGTTGGAAACTTGAAATACAGGTGAAGCATTTGGAAATCTCTGAAATGAGATGAACATTTTGTTCCTGATAATTTGTTAAACTCATGTTTAAGAAAACACAGAAGTACCTGCAGGAACTTAAGTTGTTCTTCAGGCTGTGTAAGGTTAATTTTTCTAAATAACCATTAACATGAAAGGTGAGTTAAATATAGCAAAGTTATAAAAATTTTAGTATGCTTTAAAATCATGCCTTAGATATTTAGCATTTCATCCTGTTTGAATATTAAGTTGTTGCTTTGGATATTCCATATATTAGCTTTTAACGGGTGAAATATTTTAGCTTAAAATAGATAAGTTGAAGAGATTTTTCTGAAGATGTTTTTAGATAGATGTAGAAGCTGTCTTTGTTCTGATTTTCAAGAACAAGAATTTTTGTCTTTTTTTGCAAAGAAAGAATAAGAAACTAAAGAATCAGGAAATTGAGCCCACTCTGCAGAAGCCCCACCTGATGAAGTCCGTTCTGTTCTAGACTGCATTTTTCTGTTGGTCAAGGGAACTCCTTTGCCTTTGAGATGGAGAAGTTGAACTTCTCTCAAGCTTACCTGCTTTTAGTTGGGTTATTTTAATCTTAGCTTCCCATGAACTTACTCTTGTTAACTGTTGGAAATGTTGCTTGTTCTTTTGTGTAGTAGTTTTTGATTTTCTGTGGTAATGCCCCCATTAGGGAACTTTTCCCATTTCTGTCTTCAGAAGATTTCATTCTAAGGTCAGTGTAGGCTGTTGAGATGGCATCCATGCTAAAAGGAACCCTGGAGCTATGATAAATGCATGGGTAGAAGATAATAACTAAAAATGGGAAAAGTCATTGATAATGCTTTATGTATAATAACAGAATTCCAAATTAAAACAGTAGAGCAGACTCAGAAAAAAAGATTTCCTGTTGTGCGAGCCCACAGACATCTGTAAATTGATTTTAATGAATTAATTGATTAATTAATTCCTGGGAGTTTAGTTTATTTTTGAGATTTGGTGTCAAGCAGTGAGGACATCTACTCCTAATACTTTGTAATATTTTAATGTAATTGAATCACAAATATTGTCAAACTGTGAAATCAGGATCAAACAGATACAATTAAAAATGAGCTGTCAGAAATTATAGTCATAATAGATCTACATGCTTTTGTTGGTCATAGAGTATAAAACTTTTCACCAAAAAGACTTAGTGTCCTGTAGGATCTTCACAGCTCCTCCTCCTCCAACTCTAGATGCCTTTGTCTTACCCTCTGCTCTGAGAGTCACTCTTGGAGCAAGCCTTGCTTACTCATGGAGGATCATTGATAATTCTCAGGTGAATCAAGGAAGAAGCATTTCATGTTGTGATCTCTGTTGTTGAACCTGTGAAGTCTTACACAAGGAAATGCCTCCTTGTGTATTCCCTTTTTGTGTCCTTGGCACCTGGAACGTCTGACTGTGGTCTTGGATAGGTATTTACTGAGGAGGTTTATGAGCTGAGCTCAGGTGTTATGACAGTATCAGTGAGAGTCAGAGCTCCTGGAGCTGCTGCAGAACTGCAGAACCACTTTGCCCTGCGCAGCGTGGGGTCGGCTTCTCATTCTGATCTCTACTCCTGATATATTGGTGTGCTCTTCCCACATCGTCTTAAATAAAGAACACAGAAATACGCCTTTATTCTTTTCTCTTATTGTCTTATATATTGCGAATTAAGATTGAGCTTAGGTCTTTTGCTTTTTTATTTTCCATGCTATTAGGTTATAAGCATTTAACAGAATCTTAGTAAGTACTTTGACCCTTTGAACTTTGTTTGTTCCCCTAGGGATAGGGGATCAGATGCATCATGGAAGAATGATCAAGAACCACCCCCAGAGGTAAGTGTCTTTTCACACAGTATTTGAGAAAGGAAGACAGGACTCAGTCTCATACATCCCTCATTCTTGACCTGAAGTATGTCCTCTAAATTGCTCACTAGTCACACTGCTTTCTGCCAGCCGGCGTGCTCTCGGCTCCCTCAGATGCCTTTTATACCTCACAATTAGTTTGTGGTCATTTCAGAAAAAAATATTTTCACTCACATTTTAATTACCAGATTTTCATTTTCCTTATAGTGTCCTGTTTTTATCAATTTTCTTGATACCTGGTAAAGGCAAAATTATCATTTAAAATAATTTTTTTTTAGTTTAGTAAATTCACCACATGGGATGTGAAGACATTTAATAAGCTGCTTTTCTTTTGAAGGTAGAAAACAATTACAGTGTACCTACTTCTCCATTTTTTACAGTATACTGACCTTCCTAAAAAGAGTGTTCTTTTTCTTGTCAGCAATAATATTTTATATTTCAAAGTAGCTTGACATATATGGTCTTTATTAAAACATGAAAATTAAAGCAATGAGTATATACATTCTTAAAAATAGCATGAATTTATACTTTTGTATTTTTATTTTATAAAAGAAAAATACAATTATAAGAGAGTTTTTCAATGCACTCAGAAGTTCTGATGAAGTTTCTCAGTTTTGTAAATTCTTGATATTTATAGATTTAACTTTGGTCATTGTAGATGTTCTAAAGCAGTGCTAAAGGTTCATGATCTGTGTTAATTTGTGATTTTGCTGAAGCTGTGTGAGTCAAGGAATGCCCATTTAAAGGATTATGTAGTCAGAAGCAGTCCTGTTTTAGCATCCACATTGCCACGGGGTTATGCCTTCTTATTTGTGTCATGTGTACATGTATTAACTTTCAGGGTCACTTAAATAAGTGCTTTATTCTCTTTACCTCTGATAATGTACCACTGAATTGGTAAATGCGTATGACATAAATCTGTCTATTTTTTTGTGTAAGGCTTTGGATTTCAGTGATGATGAAAAGGAAAAAGAAGCCAAACAGAGGAAAAAATCTCAGATTCAAGGTCGGAAAAAATTCAGATCTGAATTTAATGAAACTGGTGAGTTAAATGTAGAAAATGTGCATGCATGTTAAGTCTCTTCTGTTGTGTCCGACTTTTGCAACCCCAGGTACTGGAACCTGTTAGGCTCCTCTGTCCATAGGATTTTCCAGGAAAGAATACTAGAGTGGGTTGCCATGCCCTCCTCAACGTTCAGTTCAGTTCAGTCACTCACTCGTGTCTGACTCTTCGCAACTCCATGGACTGCAGCATGCCAGGCTTCCCTGTCCATCACCAACTCCCAGAGTTTACTCAAACTCTTGACAATTGAGTTGGTGATGCCATCCAACCATCTCATCCTCTTTCGTCCCCTTCTCCTACCTTCAGTCTTTCTCAGCCTCAGGGTCTTTTTTCACATCAGGTGAAGAGTTAGTTTTTCACATCAGGTGGCAAAAGTATTGGAGTTTCAGCTTCAGCATCAGTCCTTCCAATGAATATTCAGGACTGATTTCCTTTAGGGTGGACTGGTTGGATCTCCTTGCAGTCCAAGGGACTCTCAAGAGTCTTCTCTAACACCACAGCTCAAAAGCATCAATTCTTCGGTGCTCAGCTTTCTTTATAGTCCAACTCTCACATCCATACACAACAACTGGAAAAACCACAGCCTTGACTAGACGGACCTTTGTTGGCAAAGGAATATGTCTGCTTTTTAATATGCTATCTAGGTTGGTCATAGCTTCTAAGGAGCAAGTGTCTTTTAATTTCATGGCTGCAGTCACCATCTGCAGTGATTTTGGAGCCCAAAAAAATAAAGTGTCACTGTTTCCACTGTTTCCCCATCTATTTGCCGTGAAGTGATGGGACCGGATGCCATGATCTTAGTTTTCTGAATGTTGAGCTTTAAGCCAACTTTTTCACTCTC
Source organism: Cervus canadensis (assembly GCF_019320065.1). Classification (NCBI taxonomy): domain Eukaryota; kingdom Metazoa; phylum Chordata; class Mammalia; order Artiodactyla; family Cervidae; genus Cervus; species Cervus canadensis. The sequence goes on from NC_057404.1 coordinate 58,694,874, forward strand.
CTCTTTCACTTTCATCAAGAGGCTCTTTAGTTCTTTTCTTTCTGCCATAAGGGTAGTGTCATCTGCATATTTGAGGTTATTGATATTTCTCCCAGCAGTCTTGATTCCAGCTTGTGCTTCATCCAGTCCAGCATTTTTCATGATGTACTCTGCATATAAGTTAAATAAGCATGCTGACAGTATACAGTGTTGACGTACTCCTTTTCCTATTTGGAATCAGTCTGTTGTCCCATGTCCAGTTCCAACTGTTGTTTCTTGACAGGTCAGGTGGTCTGGTATTCCCATCTCTTTAAGAATATTCCACAGTTTGTTGTGATCCACACAGTCAAAGGCTTTGGCATAGTCAATAAAGCAGAAGTAGATGTTTTTCTGTAACTCTTGCTTTTTCCATGTTCCACTGATGTTGGCAATTTGAACTCTGTTTCCTCTGCCTTTTCTAAATACAGCTTGAACATCTGGAAGTTCACGGTTCACATACTGTTGAAGCCTGGCTTGGAGAATTTTGAGCATTACTTTGCTGGCGGGTGAGATGAGTGCAGTTCTGTGGTAGTTTGAGCATTCTTTGACACTCCTCAGTATAGTATATAGTAGTTTTTAACCTTCATTTACATCTATATAAATTCCTCAGTAATAAAACTGAGGGAAATATCTAGGGGTTTTCTCGTACTTTCTGGCATCTGCCAGCATTGGAGGCATCACACAGCTTGGGGTGTGGTTAGGAGAGGCACAAGGGACACTCAAGTGGTTTTCAAGCTTGTGGGTGTAAAAATGGCCCCTTGGGGTAAAAGGTAGAAGAATCATTTGTGCTTATCAGTCTTTTTTATTTTTTCTTCAAGAAACCTGTTTGCTTCCATTTTTAGAATTAAATGATATGGTGCTTAAGCTAAAATCAAGGTGTTTTATTAGCTGTTGACACCAGTGCAGTCACAGAAGAAGGTCCTCATGTTGCCTTTTTATATCCACACCCACTTCCTTCCTTCTTCCTCTTCTTCAGCTCCCGACAGCCACTCATCTGTGTGCCATTTCTGTGATACATTTTGTCTTGTCAAGAATGGTTTATATAAATTATCAGTTGGGTTTTGTTACTGAGCATATTTTTCTGGAGATTATCTAGATTGTTGTATGTATTAAGTTTGTTTGTTTTCATTCCAGGGTGGTGGTCTGTGGCATGAATATACTGCAGGTGGTTTAACCATTCATCCATTTAAGGGCATTTGTGTTGTTTACAGTTTGGGGTATTATGAATAAAGCTGCTTTATACATTTGTGCACAGATTTTTATGTGAACACAAATTTTCACATTTCTCTGGGATAAATGTCCAAGAGTACAGTTGGGTTATATAATACAGTTGACAAGTGAACAACTTTGGGGTTAGGGGCACTGACATCCCCCTCCCTTCCATGCAGTTGAAAATCTGTATGACTTACAGTTGGCCCTCTGTATCCCTGGCTATATATCCGTGGATTCAGCCAACCATGGATTGTATAGTATGTTTTTATTGAGAAAAATCTGCTTAAAGGTGGACCTGTGTAGTTCAAACCTGTGTTATTTAGGGGCCCACTGTAGTTACATGTTTAGTTTCTTGAGAGTCTGTCATATTGTTTGCCATGTGGCTTTACCACTTTACATTCTTGTCACTAGTGTATGAGTGGCCCAGTTTGTCTGCATTCTCACCAGCATTTGTCATTGTCATCATTTTTTATCTTAGCCATTCTAATAAGTATGTAGTGATACATAGTTTTGATTTTAACTTGCATTTTTCTAATGGCTAGTGATATTGACCATCTTTCCATGTGTTCATTTGCTATCTATATCCCTACAATGCTTTTTTGTTCATACTGTGCCCATTTTCTAATTGTATTTCTGCTTTACTCTTGAGTTATGAGAGTTTGTATTTAATTGCTAGTATTTCTTTAGCTTGAGATTTCATCCTTATAAAAGAGCTTTGCTGAATGACATTTTTTGTTTTGATGAAGCCCAATTTATCTGCTTTTCTTTGATGGAGCCTGAGAATTCCTTTCCTAGACTTAGATTCCAAAGATTTTCTCTTTTTTATTTCCTAAAAGTTTTCATAATTATTTTTAGCCATTTTAATTCCTTTGCCTCTCCATATGACTTTTGAAATAAACTTCCCTATATTGACAGAAAGTCTTGCTTGGATTTTGATAGAAATTGGATTGAACCTGTGTATTGGTTTGGAGAGAATTGACATCTTAATTGGATTGAGTCTTCCATTCCACAAATGTGGTATATATCTCCATTAATTTAGATTTTTTAAAAGTTTCTTTCACCAGCATTATGTAGTTTTCAGAATGCAAGTTCTGTACATCTTTTTGTTAGATACACACCTGAGTATTTCAGTTTGGGGGAAATCATTGTAACTGATACTGCATTTTTAATTTGTGTTCATGTGTTCATTTCTAGAATACAGAAATAATTATTGTTTGTATGTTTAGCTTGTGTCTTATGACTTTGCTGAACTCACTAGTTCTAGGAGTTCTTCTCCTGAGATTTCAATATAGACAGCTATGTCAGTGGCAAATGGAAATAGTGTTTGTCTTTTCCCTCCCAGTCTGTATGCTTTTTTAGCTCTCTTTCGTATCTGCACTGGCTGTAACGTCTGGCACTATATTCAGTAAATATGTTTCATTCCTGATCATAGAAGGAAGCACTCAGTATCTTACCATGAAGTAGAATATTACGTACAGGGTTACCGTAGGTGTTCTTCATCAAGTTGAGGAAGTTTCTGTCTAGTCTTCCTGAACATCTTTTCAAAATCATGAATAATAATTTTGACAGTTGTTTTTCTGCACTGATTGATAATATCACATGACTCCTTCATTAACTTGTTAATAAAGTAGATTACATTGGTTTTAGAATATTGAATGAGCATCACTGGAATAAACCAATTAGCCATGGTGTGTAATTCTTTGTAAATATTGCTGAATTTTGCTCATATTTTGATAAGGATTTTTATGTTTATATTCATGAGAGGTATTGGTCTAGTTTTCTTTCAGACTATTTTTAACTGGTTTTATTGTCAGCAGAGTAGCTTCATAAAAATGAATTGAGATTTTTTTGTGTGTGTGTACTTGAAAACATTATGTAGACTTGCTGTTAATTTTTTTATATTTGGTAAAAAGATTTCCAGTGAACCTGTTCAGACTGGAGATAGTTTTTTGGGGAGACTTAATTACAAATTCAGTTTACTTAATAGTTTACTTACTTTTTCATGTTGGATAGGTTATAGTAGCTTGTATTTTTCAAGGAGTTGGTCCATTTCATCTAATTTGTCAAATTATGTATATAGAGTTAGTTTGCAAGATTGTCTTCATTTTGATGTCTTTGATATTGATCATTTGTGTCTTGTATTTTTTCAGTTTTGCTTAGAAGATTGCAAATTATATTGATCTTTCACAGAGCCAATTATTTGTTACTGATTTTTATTTATTATTTTTCTATTAGCATTTGCATTCTTTTAACTCTGTCATTAACTTTCTACTGCTTGCTTTGAGTTTATTTTGTTTTGGTTTTTATAGGTTCTTAAGGTGGGAGTTTATGTTATTAAAGACTTTACTCCTAGAATCTGTTCCACAGATACTCATATATTTTATTTATTGTGATTTAGCTTAATATTTCTTTGTTTTTATTCCTCTTGACACAGTCTCTGACCAATGGATTATTTAGAAGAGTACTATTTAGTATTTTCTCTATCCTTAATGATTTTCCATCTAGTTATCTTGTCAGTTTTTGAGAGAGAGCATGTGGTTGGTGCATACACATTTAAGATGGCTAAATCTTCTTGGTAGGTGACCCCTTTATCAAAAATGTCCCTATTCTGAAGCCTATTTTATCTGATAATATAATTAATTAGTTATGTTGCATATTGTAGCTTGTTTCATTCTCTTAATTCAACGTGACTATCATTTGAAATAAGCTTTTTACAGACTATAGTTATGTTTTTTAATCCACTCTGCTGACTACTGTTTTGATTGGTATATTTAGACCATTTATATTTAATGTAATTATTGATATGTTTGGGCTTAAATCTGCCCTTTTCTGTAGTCTTTCTAGTTTTTATTTCTATGTTGTCTTCTGCCTTCCTGAGCTTTTTCATCTTTCCAATTTGCTTCAAATGGCAAATGACCACAGAATGGTTGATATTGAGTTCTTTGGCCACTTCTTATACAGTTGTTAAGAGGATCAGCTTTGATGATCCTCGATCATTGTCAGCTTCCAATAGCCAGTCACTGCACTCCTCATCTTCAAGGCCCCCTTGCAAAACTCAGTTGCTGGGCCAAATGCATTGCTGATGCTGCAAGTTGTCTCCACTGCTTTATGACCCATTTTGATCTCGAATAATAAAATTGCTCGTATTTGCTTTTTGTCTAACATCATTTCTCCGGTCTAAAATAAATATAAAATAAACAGCAAATAATAAGTCATTAGGAAAAAAACATAAAGTGAGAAATATGCATTAGAATGAAGTATAACATAACCACATTTATTTAAGAATACATTCCAGTGTGAAATGGCAAAAGTTCAACAGTGCAAAACCACAGTCACTTTTGCACCAACCTGATACATTGTTTTGTTCTTTTGGGGAAAGGAAAAAAGTTGCATTATTACTGTTTACGTCCAGTTGAGGATAAGAGTTAAGTTTTTCTTTTTAGCTTCAGTTGATATCTGAGTTTGGGGGTGTCTAATTACTGCCGGGCACAGGCAGGCTGCCTCCTGTGTCTGCTGAATGTAAGAGTGCCTCATTACTGCTCCTGACACTATTGGGGCTAGTCTTGTTATACTGGGCAGTGATGAAAGTCCTGATTCTCCTCGGTTTTCTCTGACTCCACCCCAAGTGCAGGAAGTGGAGGAAGGCTTTTAGGGGGTTATTGCCAGTGGAGACAAAAGTCTATGTTCCCTATGTGATCTGCATTGCAATGAGGGGACATGCTGACCGGCTCCCTGCTCAGCCTATTTGACCACCTTTGAGCGTGTGAGTGGAATGTGATGTCCAGTTTTCTTTGTCGTGTTTGGCTGAAATCAAGTGGTTATTGTCTCAAAGTTTTGTCTTGATAAACTTCCCCTCTCCTGATCCTCTGACCTTTAGGATTCATTTAAAGTTGATCATTTTAAGCCTTACAAAATTATAATTATGTAAGAAATACTGGAAGTTAAATAAGGCATTCTTGAAATTTTAAACACTGTTTTTTGATGTATGAAAATTAATTTTGATTTTGTCTTTATGCTCTTTCCTTCAAAGGTGAAGATTTTGCAGAAGTACATCACAATTGGAATGTTCATAGCTCCGCTTCAGAGCATTCCAAAGGATATCACAACAGAGAATTCACAAGAGGATTTTCCCAGGGTAGATATCCTCGATCTTGCCCTGGCAGGCCCCCACCTCCACAGTTTTATAATGCAGAACACATGGTCCCTCAGGACACTTCAGGATTTGCGCCACAGAGACAAGATAGCCCCATGATGCCACAGTATCCCTTCCCTCCTCCAGGGTTTGACATGCATAACTTCTCCCTCCCTCCACCCCCACCCCCGCCACCCCCACCGCCTGCCTCCACAAACATGGGCTGGGCCGCGCCTGCTGTGGCCCCTCACCCATTGATCCCCTTGCCCTACTCCCTAGCCCCACCTCCGCCCCCCCCACCCCTGCCTCTGCCCTCCTCTTCTGGAGATGGTAATTCTGCTGCTCATTTTGGACCTTACTATTAGGTGGATGTATGCATTCCTGAGAAATGTGGACTTTTAGATACACACATGCATATATATGGAAGCATTTTTTAAAAAGAGATTATGGAGCTAGATTTTTAAAGCATAGTACATTAAAAAATAGTTCCTTCAGTTTTAGGTTGATATATATTGTAACCTTTATGAAAATTTAATGTTAAACTTGTGGAGGGGAATCCAATTATGTAATATTTAATTAATGCTTTGAACCTTGCCTAATTAAATAGTATGCCTCAATCTAATAATCTGGGGCACCTTTCATCATGGATTAAGATATATTGACCATACTGATTATCTTCTTGGTATATCTGAAAATAAAATGTTAAGTCCTATTGAGAGCCTTTAAAATAAACTATTTTTATAAATATATTTTAAAAATTGATTTTGGTTGTAAATGAAGTTTACCAAATAAAATGTACTTTTTTTTTTTTTTTAAAGCAAGTGAAAGGTACAGAGAAGAAAAGTGTTATGTCTTGGCAGAAGTCATGTATATAATTAAAATGAATATTTATTTATTTTGCATTGACAGGCTTTCCATTATCTGTGTAGATTTCCATTATTCAGCCATGATCCAGTAAACTTTACTGTTTAACTGCTTAAAGAGACACAGAGTGTTCACAGTAAAATGCATTATTCAATATTCACAGTAATGTGCATTTACCAACAGCAAGCAGACTTGTGTGTCCATATCGATTTCCCAGATTCTTGGATGCCTCGCACAGATTAAATGCTTAATAAAAAAAAATTTATTAAATGACAGACTGAATGTAGACTTTTAATTAAATAACCAGTGAATGGTATTTTACATGATTATGTGCTCATGAAACATAAGTGTATGGAAATCTTAGAATTTTAGAGATAGAAGGGGCTTTAGAAGTAGCCTGCTACTGCTGCTGCTGCTAAGTCATTTCAGTCGTTTCCGACTCTGTGCGACCCCATAGATGGCAGCCCACCAGGCTCCCCCGTCCCTGGGATTCTTCAGGCAAGAACACTGGAGTGGGTTGCCATTCCCTTCTCCATTACGTGAAAGTGAAAAGTGAAAGTGAAGTCACTCAGTCGTGTCTGACTCAGCCACCCAATGGACCGCAGCCTACCAGGCTCCTCTGTCCATGGGATTTTCCAGGCAAGAGTACTGGAATGGGGTGCCCTTGCCTTCTCCTAGAAGTAGCCTAGAGTAGTCCTAATTTAATAACCTTGGAGTAGCCTAAGGACTCCAAAGAAGTCACTAAGGTTGCCAGTGAGACAGCAAGAAGATAAACTGAATTCTGATCTTCAGACCTGCACTTTATATTAAATTGGTGTTTTCCAATCTTTCATTCCTTGGCAGTCTTAGAAAATAATACTTGTTTGCTGGTTGGGGTAATCTGGTAATTTATCACAAGCGTGTGGATTCTAGTTGCAGGTCCCCATTTTCTACCCCCTCCCTCCCCTTACCCCACCACCCCCAAGGGCTGAGGAGACTCTTCAGGGTTCTTGGGTCATGAGATGAGCGGTTCTTGCTTTGGCAATAACACTGGCTTAAACATGTGTTGTATTTCATGTTTTTTTTTTGAAATGTTATTGCAGTTTCTGTTCAGGAGTTGCCATCATAGATCACGGCACAGTCTTACAGCATAGTAAGACCCAGTCTTCTTTTTTTTTTTTGACCCAGTCTTCTTTTGGTTGATGAAATATTGTAAGAGTTACGTGAGGCTATACCTAGAAGCACTAAGGAAACCCCAAATGGAAAGAGTGAGATGTTGCTATCCAGTTACAAGTTAATGAGCTGTTATAATCGTCAAGGCATGTAAAAAATCTTTAGACCTATATTCAAAAGTAGACTGTAGATATTGGCAGTATCTATTTAATAGCTGAAGAAACTTAAGAGCTGAGTGATACCACTTGATCTCTGCTTTCAATTAAGCTGCTGCCTTTAGCACTTAGGTCCAGCTTGCCTTCCTCCCTGCACTTACTTCAAGGCCTTTGAAACTTCAGAAATGACCCAAGCTTTGAATGACTTATTAAAAGTGCACGTTCTTGGGTTTTATCCCAAGATTCAAGTTCAGTAGGTCTGAGATAAGATCTAGGAAACCACTTTTAACCCCAGGTGATGGATTTCAGGATTTATTCTTAGTCTGCATGGATTTCAGGGTACATGTCTATTGCAACTTCTAGGCCCTTCCCTCTGGGACTGAAGTGAGTTCTGTTTAGGGTGGTAGTGAGGCTGTGGAGGGAGTTAGGGAAGAAGAGAGAAATAAAACTGGCTGCTTGAATTGTTCCATGACATCTCACTCACTTGGTTATCAGTTATATATATATATATTTAGCTGTACACATGTTTGGAGTTTAATAGGAGGAACCCAAGTTTGGAAAAAAGAAATACTACAATTTTCATCATCTTAATCTTAGAGTTCTGCTTTTAAAATCATATGGTCCTAGATCCTTAAATTATTTGCCAATATAAACACTTAGAATATTCACACACCATTTGTCATCTGAAATAGGCTATTCTTTATATAGGCCTTTTTCTACGATGAAGTAGGTTGCCATTCGCATGATTGCACAGATAATGCTTTTGCATGTCTGTGTGTGTTGGTTGCTCAGCCTTGTCTCACTCTGCAACACGTGGGCAGTAGCTCACCAGGCTCCTCTGTCCATGGGATTTTCCAGACAAGAATACTGGAGTGGGTCGCCATTTCCTTCTCCAGGAGATTTTCCTGACCCAGGGGTTGAACCCGGATCTCCTGCATTGCAGGCAGCTTCTTTACCATCTGAGCCATCAGGGAAGCCTTTTGCATGTCTACAGTCATAAAAATGATAAAGTGAAATCAAAATTATAGCCTAAGCTGATAGGTTTATTTTATTAGATGAGTAACTGTCTCTCTCCTCTTCCTTTCTTTAATGGAAAAGATAGTGAAGTCCTTGGTAATTGGATGACTTGTCCTCATGTTAGAAAAAAAGACTGAAAGAACTGAGTTGAGACTCTAGTGTAGACCTAGAATAGGAGGTGCAGTACAGAACTTTGCAAACTACATTTCTCAGAAGCCTTATGGTCAAGTCATAAAGTTAAGTTCTAAAATGTCCCCATCCCTGCTGTGTAACTGAGTGATTAGTAGGCCCTAGTTGTCATACCAGTTGGATGCCCTGGCGGAGCCTGTGTACAGGGGTCTCAGCTTTGCGGACGTTGAAGACTGCAGGATGCTTGCTCTTCCCTCCCCTTCCCCTCTTCCCACCCATTCTGACTTGTTACTCCCCACCCTCCACCCCCGCCTCGTCTCCTGCTACTTCTTCCTTGCTTAGAGTTGGTGAAACTCAAGTACATTAAAATTTCAAGACATAGGAAAAGAGTAGAGGGACTTCCCTGGAGGTGCAGTCGTTAAGACTTAGCCTCCCAGTGCTGGGGGTGTGGGCTCAGTCCCTCTTCAGACTTAGCCTCCCAGTGCTGCGAGTGTGGGCTCAGTCCCTGTTCAGGGAGCCAAGACCCCACATCCCCACAGCCAGAAAGCCAAGAACAACACAGAAGCAATGTTGTAACAAATTCAGTGAAGACTTCAGTAAATAATGAGTAGAATCTTGAGTTCTAATCTATAATTTAAAACTATTTGATTAAAAAAAAGAAATGGTATTTAAAATCTCCATATGCTAAAAATCTTAGTGTTTCTAAGAACAAGTTTTCTTAAGGATTTGGGGAGGGAGAAAATATTGGACATAATGTATCATTTATGTATATTCTATTTTAGCAATAATTGGCATTTGCTTTCAATACCATGAATTTAAACATTTTAAGATGATATGATTAACTGGTTTAATGACCCCGTTGTTGAGATATGATTCTTTTTCCATCTGTGCTACCAGGGAAACTGAAGGGAAAACTAGTATGTTGTTAAACACTAGGTCTTTTTAAAAAAGGAATTAAAAACTAGATGAATGTTTTGTAGAATCACTTTGTATGTTCTTAAAATATGTGTCATAAAATCTTTCTGACATTGCCTATTTAATTCCAATGAATAAACTCTCAGGTCAATAAAAAATAGACAATAGAATGAATGCAAGCTGGAAAATAAAAATGATTGTGAGAAATTGTCTGGTTATGTGGCAGATACTCTATGATTTAATACAGTCTACACTATATTTATGACAATACATTCAGGGTAAAAGCAACAGCAGTACACATTTGTGTCCTTTTCTGCAGATAAATTGCCCTTATTACAAAAGCCTTACTCATCAATCTGACCCAGTCAGATCCTAAATTTATGTAGTGATTATGTTCCAGAAAACCATGGAAACAGTTACTATACTGTTCTGAAATTAAAGTTGAAAAATACCTTCTTAATACCACCTATCAGGCCAAAGTACTTGTTTTGAGCTACTAGCAGCAATAAAATTCTCTCTCATCTTTGACTCTGCACTCTAGACATGTACAATTACTTAGTGTTCTGGAAATGAGGTACACAGTTGTGTATCAGTGATAAAATTATCTCTCATCTTTGACTCTGCACTCTAGACATGTAACAATTACTTAGTGTTCTGGAAATGAGGTACACAGTTGTGTATCAAATGGTAAAATAAAACAACCAATGAAAAGTTTCTTCTGCACATTCAATAAAGAAGTATATTTAATTATATTTTATATGTGCACTTACAAATATATATATTTGAAAGCTTGTACAAAAGCCTGATTATTATGCATATTTTAGTTCAGTACCTTTTATTTCTACTCATAAGATTGATGAAATGGGAATAAATGTTACATTGACTTATTTTGGAGTTAGTTGCACTATAATAACATCACCCAGAAAGAACAAACTGATGTGATACGGTAAAAGCTTTTTATTGAAAATAGAGGGGCTAAACGTTGTTTCTAACACAAAATATGACCCAAACAGTGGGACAGATAGAAAGGAATGAAATTTTTCAGCAGAGTATCCCTATTAAAATATGATATGGTGGTGGTGGTCTGTAACATTTAGATGGTAGAAATGAACTAGTATGTTCTCAGCATCCATAGCCACTGGCAGAACCATTGCTGCAGCTCTTGAAACCTTTCAGGTGTGCTTCTGTGACACACGGGAAGGATGCTCTTCCCCATCGCACCGCTCTCCAAACGTCTGCTTGACCTTGCATCATGCAGTGCTTTGCGTCAGGATGTGGCGGTGTCATCCTCAGGTGTCCCAGTTGTCTTAGTGTCTGATTCATTCAAAGTGAATGATTAATTTTCTTTAATAGCAGTTTGGTTTTTGACCAACTGTAATTCCTGGTGGTTGTTAAGTCGCTAAGTCGTGTCCAACTCTGCAACTCCATGGACTGCAGCACACCAGGCTTCCCTGTCCATTATCTCCCAAAATTTGCTCAAACTCATGTCCATTAAGTTGGTGGTGCTGTCTAACCATCCATCCCACCCTCTGTTGACCACTTCTGCCCTCAGTCTTTCACAGCATCAGAGTCTTTTCCAATGAATTGGCTCTTTGCACCAGGTGACAAGCACAATGGAGCATCAGTCCTTCCAATGAGTATTCAGGGTTGATTTCCTTTATGATTGACTGATTTGATCTCCTTCCTGTCTAAGGAACTCTCAAGGGTCTTCTCCAGCACCACAGTTTGAAAGCAACAATTCTTTGGTTTTCAGTCTTTATGGTTTGACTCTCACATCCATACGTGACTACTGCAAAAACCATAGCTTTGACTGTACAGACCTTTGTCAGCAAAGTGATGTCTCTGCTTTTTAATAATTCCTGGTACTATATATTTATTGCCAGTATCATAATTTCAAAATAAATCCTGTCCAGCAAAATTAGGGGGCTAAAATACAAGGCAGAAGAAAACAATCTGTAGGCATTAACTAATGTGTTCAGATACTGTTTGAAATCTATGAAATTGCCTACAAAATTCATTTGGTTCAACCTAATATATGCACTCCAGAATGTGTTACTTCCCGCATTTTTTTTTCTCCAGTGAGCATCTCCCTGTCGCATATCCTACAGGACACATTTTAGAAACACAGATGTTCACTGGGGAAGCTCGTGGTGGAGCACATTTCTCAAATATACCTGGTCTTGCTAAGACAGTTTATTGGAATTACAGCTGATCCTGCAGTCTGGCAGTAATGTTAAATACTTTGTATTAGACTAGGAAATCACTATTTAATATGGACTCTTTGGTTCTTAACCTGTACTCACCCCCTGTCCCCACAGTGTACTCAGTTCAGTTCAGTTCAGTTCAGTTCAGTCGCTCAGTCGTGTCTGACTTTTGCGACCCCATGAACCGCAGCATGCCAGGCCTCCCTGTCCATCACCAACTCCTGGAGTCTACCCAAACCCATGTCCATCGAGTTGATGATGCCATCCAACCATCTCATCCTCTGTCGTCCCCTTCTCCTCCTGCCCTCAATCCCTCCCAGCATCAGGGTCTTTTCAAATGAGTCAGCTCTTTGCATCAGGTGGCCAAAGTATTGGAGTTTCAGCTTCAGCATCAGTCCTTCCAATGAACACCCAGGACTGATCTCCTTTAGGATGGACTGGTTGGATCTCCTTGCAGTCCAAAGGACTCTCAAGAGTTTTCTCCAACACCACAGCTCAAAAGCATCAATTCTTCGGTGCTCAACTTTCTCTATAGTCCAACTCTCACAT